>NC_080401.1:60065000-60665000 GCF_030265065.1 Corythoichthys intestinalis | reverse complement strand
GTTGATCTTGGGGCATTTACAGCATGTCCTGTTAATTTTTGGTCACTTCCTTTTTGCTTTTGTGACATTTCCATTCACTTCCTTTTCATTTAGGAACACTTCCTGTTGATCTTGGGGACTTCCCAGGTGACTTCCTTTTCATTTGGGGACACTTCCTGTTGATCTTGGGGTATTCCCAGGTGACTTCCTGTTGGTATGGAGTCACTTCTTGTTCATTTTGGGTCATTTCAGGTCTCTTCCTGTTGGTTTTGGGTCACTTCCTGTACATTTTGCGGTATTCCGGGGTCACTTCCTGTTCATTTTAGGGCCTTTACAAGTCACTTCCTGTTGATTGGGAGGCATTCCGACTTCCTATTTTCTTTGTTTATTTTAGGGCATTTCAGGGGCACTTCCTGTTGATTTTAGGGGGTTCCTGAAACAATTCCTGTTTATTTTGGGTCACTTCCTGTTGATTTTGGAGCGTTCCAGGGTCATTTTTAGTAGCTTTTAAAACAACTTCCTGTTGATTATTGATGACTTTCTGTTGATTTTGGGCATTTACAGGGCACTTCCTGTTCATTTTGGGTCACTGTCGATTTTTAGGCCATTTCAGGGGCAATTCTTGTTGACTTCCGGGCACCGTCAGTTGATTCTGAGGCATTCCTGAAACAATTCCTGTTTATTTTGGGCCACTTCCTGTTGATTCCGGAGCATTTCACGGTCACTTGCTGTTTATCTCGGGGCATTTTCAGATCATGTCCTGTTGATTTTGGGTCACTTCCTATTGATATTGTGGCAATTCAGGGTCTGCTCCAGTTTATTTTGGGGCACTTCCTTCAGGAGCATTCCAGGGTCACTTCCTGTAGCTTTTAAGATAACTTCCTGTTGATTATGGGTCACTTTCTGTTGATTTGGCAGCATTTACAGGGCAATTCCTGTTCATTTTAAGGCCTTTACGGTTCACTTCCTGTTGATTTGGAGACATTCCGAGGTCACCTACTGTTTTTTGGGTCACTGTTGATTTTAGGGCATTTCAGGGGCAATTCCTGTTGATCTTGGGTTACTTCTTGTTGATTTGGGAGTATTTCATGGTCATTTCCTGGTGATCTCGGGGCATTTACAGATCATGTCCTGTTGATTTTGGGGCATTCATGCCTGAAACCATTCCTGTTTTTTTGAGTCACTTCCTGTTGATTTGGAAATATTTCACTATCACTTCCCGCTGTTCTTGGGGCATTTACAGTTAACAATTCACATCCTTTTTATTTCATTTTTTTGTCGAATACTGACATTTCTGGGTGCTGTATGTGGTGGCATTGTAACTGAATGGGGAATGACCAAAAATAGTCACTTGCCCTATAAAGGGCTAAGGTTCGCTCAGCACCCGACCGGCAGAGGTCAAGCGAGCGATCCCCACCCACACAACCAAAGAAGAAACCATCGCGAGACGGCGACATCATCAAACCGCTTGATTGATAAAAGGGGAAGGGGACAGAGAGAGAGGGTGTGGTCAAAGGAGGCCTGTAAAGAGAAAAAAAAAATGGAATGAACACACAGTATGGCTCCGCGCCGAGCCGAGCCGCCCCCTCTGCTGATGCCGTAGATTTCACACATACATAGAGCTCGACAGCCGTTATCAAATGTCGGCCATTTTGTGTCAGTTACGGCCGACCGACATGAGAGGAAGAGGCCTGAAATGCCCCCAAAATGAACAAGAAGCGACGCCGTACCAACAGGAAGTGACCCAGAAATGCCCCCAAATCCATAGGAACTGACCCGACACCCATAAACGCCACAAAATAAGAGGAAATGACCTCAAATCAATAGGAAGCAACCCTGAAATGTACCAAAATCAAAAGGAAGGGCCCCAAAATATACATACCAAAATATTAATAGGAAGTGGCTCAAAGTTAACAGCAAGTGACCCATAAATGCCCCAAAATCAACAGGAAGTAACCCAGAAATGCCCCAAAATAAACAAAGTGACCAAAATCTAGCGGAATTGATGTCCCAACACCAAATCTACAGGCAGTAACCAGGAAATGTCCCAAAACCAAAAGGAATTGGTCCAAAATAGACAGGAAGTGACCAGTAAATGACAAAACAATAGGAAGTGGTTGAAAGTTGACAGGATGTGACCCGTAAATGCTCAAAATCAACAGGAAATGACTTCGAATTAACAGGAAGTAACCCAGAAATGCCCCAAAAATAAACAAAGTGACCAAAGTCAAGCGGAAGTGACCTCAAATCCACAGGAAGTAACCCCAAATAAATAGGAAGTAACCCAGAAATATCCCCAAATTAACAGAAAGTCAATCAAATTGATTTATATAGCACTTTACAAAACCCCAAAGGTCCCTAAAGTGCTTTACAACAAAGACAAACATGGCACATAATAATAAAAGACAGGAAAGTATTGTACAACGTGACCACAATCAAAAGGAAGTGACCCGTAAATGCCAAAATATCAATAGGAAGTGGCTCAAAGTTAACAGGAAGTGACCCATAAATGCTCCAGAATCAACAGGAAATGACCTCAATTCAACAGGAAGTAAACCAGAAATGTCCCAAAGTCAAATGAGGTAGCCCAAAATACACAGGGAGTGACCCGTAAATGCCAAAATATCAATAGGAAATGGCGCAAAGTTAACAGGAAGTAACCATGAAATGTTCCAAAATCAACAAGAAATGACCTCAAACCAACAGGAAGTAACCCGGAAATGCCCCAAAATAAACAAAGTGACCAAAATCAAGAGGAAGAGACCTGTGAATGGCCCAAACTCCACAGAAAATGATCTCAAGTCAACATGAAGTAACCATGAAATGTTCCAAAATCAACAGGAAATGACCTCAAATCAACAGGAAGTAACCCAGAAACGCCCCAAAATAAACCTCATGACCAAAATCAAGAGGATTTGACCTGTAAATGGCCAAAAATCAACAGGAAATGGCCTGAAATCAACAGGAAGTAACCCATAAAGGTCCCCAAATCAAAAGGAAGTGAGCCAAAATACACAGGAAGTGACCCAGAAGTCCCACAAAATCAACTGGGAAGTGACTTAAGTTCAACAGGAAGCGACACATAAAGGGCCCAAAATGGAGAGGAAGTAACCTGGAAATGTACCAAAATCTAAAGGATGTGACCCAAAACGTGCAGGAAGTGACTGGGAAATGCCACAAAATAAACAGGAAGTGGTTACGAACACACAGAAAGTGATTCGTAAATGCCACAGTATCAATAGAAAGTGGCCCAAAGTCAACAGGAAGTGACCCAAAACCAACAGGAAATGTTCACGGATCAGCAGAGCAAATCGTCCCCCCTTCCGACACTGACCTTGGCGGGCCTCCGATTGGCCGGGAGGTCTGTAAGGGGGCGGCTCCCGCAGAGGGGGCGGGACCGATCTTGCCATCTGCGCACACGCAAAAAACAAACAGTCGACTCAACTCTCAAGTCGAGGCGGCCGCCAACACCTACCCGCGGGTTCGTAGACAGGCTCTGGACGACGAAGACGACCGGACTTTCGGCCGATTTGATGGCGTCGACCGCTTCTTCGTGAGTGGCTGCTCGTAGATCCACGCCCGAAACCTGCGCAGAAGCGGTTGCCGCGATTGTCAACGTGTTGCCAATTGAACGACCGGGAATAAACCCTACACGGTGGTTGAAAAAGCACCATCATGTCAGTAGATGCAAATGTTAGATTAAGCCTACAAGGACACATGTGTCACAAATCAAGGAAGTAGACAGGCCCTCTTCAGGCAGCGTCACGGCAACAGCGGTCCAGGAAGTAGACCTGACTTTGACTTAAAAGCGACAGGAAGTGACCTCAAATCAACTGGAATTGACCTGAAGTCAACAATAAGTGACAACTGAACATGGAAGTGACCCAAAAAATACCCTGAAACAAACAGGAAGTGACTAAAGGAAAAGGAAGTGACCCAAAAATGCCCTGAAACCAACAGGAAGTGACCTGAAATCAACAGGAACGAACCAATTAACAAGGAAGTGACCCAAAAATGCCCCAAAAGCAACAGGAAGTGACCAATAAACAAGGAAGTGACACAAAATGCCCTGAAACCACCAGCATGTGACCTGAAGTCAACAGGAAATAGGCCCCAAAATCAACAGGAAGTGAACTGTAAATGCTTCAAAATCAGGACGTCAATCAACAGGAAGTGCTTCAAAATGAAGAGGCAGTGACCCCAAATCAACAGTGCGTGAACTGTGAGTGCTTCAAAATCAACAGGAAGTGAATTGTAAGAGTGCCAAAATCAACTGACGGTGCCCAAAACTCCACAGGAAGTAAACTGTAAGTGCTTCAAAATCAACAGGAAGTGACCCAAAATCAACAGGAAGTGAATTGTAAGTCCTCTAAATTAACAGGAAGTGACCCAAAATCAACAGGAAGTGAATTGTAAGTCCTCCAAAATCAACAGGAAGTGAACTGTGAGTGCTTCAAAAGCAACAGGAAGTGACCCAAAATTAACAGGAAGTGAACTGTGAGTGCTACAAAATCAACAGGAAGTGACCCAAAATCAACAGGAAGTGTATTGTAAATCCTCCAAATTAACAGGAAGTGACCCAAAATCAACAGGAAGTGAATTGTAAGTCCTCCAATTTAACAGGAAGTGACCCAAAATCAACAGGAAGTGAACTTTGAGTGCTTCAAAAGCAACAGGAAGTGACCCAAAATTAACAGGAAGTGAACTGTGGGTGTTTCAAAATCAACAGGAAGTGAATTGTAAGTCCCCCAAAATCAACAGGAAGTGAACTGTGAGTGCTTCAAAAGCAACAGGAAGTGACCCAAAATTAACAGGAAGTGAACTGTGAGTGCTTCAAAATCAACAGGAAGTGACCCAAAATCAACAGGAAGTGTATTGTAAATCCTCCAAATTAACAGGAAGTGATCCAAAAGCAACAGGAAGTGAATTGTAAGTCCTCCAAATTAACAGGAAGTGACCAAAAATCAACAGGAAGTGAACTGTGAGTGCTTCAAAAGCAACAGGAAGTGACCCAAAATCAACAGGAAGTGAACTGTGAGTGCTTCAAAATCAACAGGAAGTGCTTCAAAATCAACAGGAAGTGAATTGTAAGTCCTCCAAATTAACAGGAAGTGACCCAAAATCAACAGGAAGTGAACTGTGAGTGCTTCAAAATCAACAGGAAGTGACCCAATATCAACAGGAAGTGAACTATGAGAACTTCAAAAGCAACAGGAAGTGACCCCAAATTAACAGGAAGTGAACTGTGAGTGCTTCAAAATCAACAGGAAGTGAACTGTAAGTGCTTCAAAATCAACAGGAAGTGACCCAAAATCAACAGGAAGTGAATTGTAAGTCCTCTAAATTAACAGGAAGTGACCCAAAATCAACAGGAAGTGAACTATGAGAGCTTCAAAAGCAACAGGAAGTGACCCAAAATTAACAGGAAGTGAACTGTGAGTGCTTCAAAATCAACAGGAAATAAGCTGTAAGTGCTTCAAAATCAACAGGAAGTGACCCAAAATCAACAGGAAGTGTATTGTAAGTCCTCCAAATTGACAGAAAGTGACCCAAAATCAACAGGAAGTGAATTGCAAGTCCTCCAAATTAACAGGAAGTGACCCAAAATCAACAGGAAGTGAACTGTGAGTGCTTCAAAAGCAACAGGAAGTGACCCAAAATCAACAGGAAATGACCCAAGATCAACAGGAAGTGAACTGTAAATGCGTCAAAATCAACAGAAAACTTCCCTTTGAATTATGTCCACAAATTGTTTTTTAAGAGCAACTCTAACCCTGCCAGCGGCAGCCATCTTGCTACAGAGTCCAGGAGCTAGTCAGAAAGCTCACCTGGAGGATCTTGTCCCCTGTGTGGAGAGAGCGCGCGGTGGCGGCGGGGCTCCCGCGGACCACGTTCTTGATGAAGATTCCCTTCAGCTCTTCTCCGTTGCGAAGACGCTTGATGACGTGGCGGCCGCCCACGATGCTCAGGCCCAGAGACTCGCCGCGCTTGGCGCGCACCTCCACCCTGCGCGGAAGGACGCCGTCATCAAAATGGCGGCCGGGAGGGAGGGAGGGAGGGAGTCAAAAAAAGCAAGGAGGGAAAGTACTTACCTGCGCGGGGGTCCCCAGTGACTAAACTCGGGGGTTTCCTCGCCTTCACCCTCCTCTCTCTCGGGAAGGTCCCTTCACAACAGGAAAGAATACCAAATCAACAAAAGGTGAACCCTCGGAATGCCCATTCAAACCAACAGGAAGTGACCAATGCCCTAAAATGAATAGGAAATGATAAAAATCGACAGGAACTTCCCCTAGAATGCCCCAAAAGGTGGGCCAAAATGTATAGGGGAGACACTTGCAAACGCCCTAAAATCAGCAGAAATGGACCTGTAAGTGCCCCAAAACTAACAGGAAGTGACCCAGGATATGCACAGAAAGGGATTCAAATGTACAGGAAGTTACTCGGGAACGCCTTCAAATTCACAGGAAGTGACCATCCAAAATAAACACGGGAATTTTCTAAAATCAACAAGAAGTGACCAATGAATGGGAAGTGACCTAAAAATGCTATAAAACGATTAAAACTGAACAGGAAGTGATCTACAATGTACAGGAAATGATAAAAAAAAATGAACAGGAAGTTCCCTTGGAATGGCGCAAGATTTACAGGAAGAGACTCTAAAATGAACAGGAAGTGACCCATAATCAACAGGAAATGAACTGTAGGTGCTTCAACATCAACAGGAAGTGACCCAGAAATGCTCTAAAATGCACAGGGAATGATCAAAAATGAACAGGGAGTTCCCTTGGAATGGCCCAAAATTTACAGAAAGAGACCCCCCCCAAATCAACAGGAAGTGACCAATGATCAGGAAGTCACCCCAAATATGCTCCAAAATGCACATAAAGTGACCCAGAAATGCGCTATAATGCACAGGAAATGATCAAAAATGAATTTATTGGAATGTCTCAAAATGTACAGGAAGTGAACAAGAAGTGCTCTGAAATCAACAGGAAGTGACCAATGAACAGGATGTGACCCAGAAATGCTCTAAAAAGCAGGGAAACATAATAAAAATGTATATGAAGTTACCCAGAAATGCCGTAAAATGCATAGGAAATGATCAAAAATGAACAGCAAGTCCCCTCGGAATGACCCAAAATTTAAAGGAAGAGACCCAAAAATCAACAGGAAGTGACCAATTAACAGGAAATGACGCAAAAATGCTCTATAATGCACAGGAAGTGACCCAAAATCAATAGGAGGTTGCTCTAAAATACACAGGACATGATAAAAAAGGAACAGGAAGTTCCCTTGGATTGGCTCAAAATTGACAGGAAGTAACCAAAAAATGCTCTAAAATCAACAGGAAGTGGCCGATGAACAGGAAGTGACCCAGAAATGCTCCAAAATGCACAAGAAACAGGAAATAATGGACAGGAAGTGGCCTGTAAGTACCCAAAACATAACAAGCAAGTAACCCAAAATGAACTGCCATTGACAAAGACAGACATTCATTTCAACTGGGAGGACTGGCGGTCATTCGCCCACTCCAAGTCCAAACGGATTGGATGTCTAGCGCCGTCGATGGCAGCCGCAAAATGCCTCGGCCCTAAAATCTACAGGAAGTGACGTCAAATCTACAGGAAGTGAGCCATTGAAAAGGATGCCATCTGACCTCTGCCCTTTTCTGGTGGTAGCAAATCCTCCTTGGCTCCGCCTCCTCCGCTTCTCTGTGTCAATCATCCTGCTGCTAGAACTACAACAATTGTGTTTACATTTACACATTAAATGCAATTCGCAAAAGTGACAACAGATGGCGACAAAGACAACATAAAGAAGGAGAACAACTCACCCCTCTTCTGTCACGCTGCTGACTTCCGAATCAGCGTCCGTGTCCCCGTACGTCCCTGCGCCAGTCTGTCGGGCAAAACACATTGATGTTTCTGTAGTCCAAAAATTGGAAAATAGTTTTTTCTCCGTTTACAAAAAAATAAAGAGAATAATTACTGTTTAGTCATTTTTAGATAAATGAAAAACAGAATGTTTACCAACCCCCACCCGTTTTATGAATGGAAAAAAGGTCAAATTTAAAAACAAATGTTCTGATTTACCAATATTATTTTTTTCCCTTAGTTTTATTTTTAAAACTTTAAAAATAATCAAATTGATAAACTTACGTAAATAATATATATATGTGTGTATATATATTATACATTTTCTCAAAATATTTCTAGATTGAAAAAGAAATGAAAAATGGAAAAAATGAAAATGTTTTTTGATTGTTTTGTCATTTTAGTACAAAAATAAAATATTTGATCAGAAATGGAAATATTATTAAAATAATTTAAATGTAGATATTTAAAAAAAAACTTTAAAAAGTATATTCTTATTTACTTGTACTACTTTTTTCTAATTAACTGATAGTTATTTAAACTAATTATTTTCTTAATTTATATTTTTGTTGTATTTATGAAAATGTAAATGTTCTTTTTTATTCATTTCCTTTTTTTACGTACATGTTGTTTTGTCATTCTTCCTTTTTATGACAAAAAATGATAATTCAATTATAAATTTCAGCATTTATTAGAATTATAAATTGTTTTTTTTTAAAAACAAAAAAAGTCCATTGCTGCTGATTTCAGGGTCACTTCCTGTTGATTTGGGGACATCTCGGGGTCACTTCCTGTTGATATCAGGCAACTTCCTGCTAATTTGGGGCATTTTGGGGGTCACCTCCGGTTGATTTGGGCACATTTCAGGGTCACTTCCTGTTGATTTGCGTACATTTTGGGGTCACTTCCTGTTGATATCAATCACTTCCTGTTGATTTGGAGACATTTCAGGGTCACTTCCTGTTGATATCATGTCACTTTCTGTTGTTTTGGGGACATTTCGGGGACACTTCCTGTTGATATCAATCACGTCCTGTTGATTTGGGGACATTTCAGGGTCACTTCCTGTTGACTTGGGGACATTTCAGGGTCACTTCCTGTTGATATCACTCACTTCCTGTTGACTTGGGGACATTTCAGGGTCACTTCCTGTTGATATCAGATAACTTCCTGTTGATTTGCAGACATTTTGGCGTCACTTCCTGTTGATATCAGCTCACTTCCTGTTGATTTGGGGACATTTTGGGGTCACTTCCTGTTGATATTAATCACTTCCTGTTGATTTGGAGACATTTCAGGGTCACTTCCCGTTGATATCAGGTCACTTCCTGTTGTTTTGGGGACATTTCGGGGACACTTCCTGTTGATATCAATCACTTCTTGTTGATTTGGGGACATTTCAGGGTCACTTCCTGTCGACTTGGGGACATTTCAGGGTCACTTCCTGTTGATATCAATCACTTCCTGTTGACTTGGGGACATTTCAGGGTCACTTCCTGTTGACTTGGGGACATTTCAGGGTCACTTCCTGTTGATATCAATCACTTCCTGTTGACTTGGGGACATTTCAGGGTCTCTTCCTGTTGACTTGGGGACATTTCAGGGTCACTTCCTGTTGATTTCAGATAACTTCCTGTTGATTTGCAGACATTTTGGCGTCACTTCCTGTTGATATCAGCTCACTTCCTGTTGATTTGGGGACATTTTGGGGTCACTTCCTGATGATATTAATCACTTCCTGTTGATTTGGAGACATTTCAGGGTCACTTCCCGTTGATATCAGGTCACTTCCTGTTGTTTTGGGGACATTTCGGGGACACTTCCTGTTGATATCAATCACTTCTTGTTGATTTGGGGACATTTCAGGGTCACTTACTGTCGACTTGGGGACATTTCAGGGTCACTTCCTGTTGATATCAATCACTTCCTGTTGACTTGGGGACATTTCAGGGTCACTTCCTGTTGATATCAGATCACTTCCTGTTGATTTGCAGACATTTTGGGGTCACTTGCTGTTGATATCAGCTCACTTCCTGTTGATTTGGGGACATTTTGGGGTCACTTCCTGTTGATATTAGATAACTTCCTGTTGACTTGAGGACATTTCAGGGTCACTTCCTGTTGATATCAATCACTTCCTGTTGACTTGGGGACATTTCAGGGTCACTTCCTGTTGATGTAAGGTCACTTCCTGCTGATTTGGGGACATTTCAGGGTCACTTCCTGTTGATATCAATAACTTCCTGTTTAGTTGGGGACATTTCGGGGCCACTTACTGTTGATTTGGGGACATTTCTGGAACTCTTCCTGTTGATATCAGGTCACTTCCTGTTGATTTGGGGACATTTTGGGGTCATTTCCTGTTGATATTTTGACATACGTGGCCGCCAATAGCATCGACTTACTTGGGCACCAATTAGATGTCAGTGGACTGCAATGGGTAAGTTTTGGTCAAATATCGCGCAGGTTTTTACGCCATTGAAAATGAATGGGAAATTTGACCACGCGTGGCAGACCAATGGCATCAACTTACTTGGTTGCTTTTCCATGACATGCATAGCTACCGTCAAATATTCCCCTTCAGTCCAAATGGATTGGACGTCAATCCGGGCCAGCCCGGCTTCAAAACGAATTGGACGTGCCCATTTGCACTCACCGGAAATGACTTCCGCTCGTCTGGGGAAGGCGGAGCTTTGCCGAGGGAGCCGGCCTCCTCTTCATCTTCCTCATCCACCGCCATCTCCCTGCCCTCGTCCAGGAGAGTTTGGGCGTCCGGGACGAGCCCCTCCCCTTCGTCTTGCTCCACCTCCTCCTCCCGCGTTTGTCCTTGGCTAAAGTCGCGTTGGGAACCCTGCGAGGAGGTCACACTTGATGAGCGCCCGCCCGCATAAAAGGCGTCCGTCGAGTCGGCCAAAAAGGCCGCTTCAGCACTTCCGTTACGACGGGCGCATTAGCCGCCGCCGCGCATTAACGACGACACTTAGGCTAATTTCCCCGCGCGGCCTTTACGCCACCTCGAGCGAGGTGTTCAGAGTCTTGTTTTTTTTTTTTTTATCTCAAGGTAACTCGCTGGCCGCCATTGACGGCGAGACACTGAACGCCATCAACGGCACCAAAACAGGAAATACTGTATATACAGTATTGTTTATATTGGGTGAATGCTAGCAAGTAGCGTAGTAGTTTTGGCGGGGACATGTAGGATGCGGTTTGAATCCAAAATTTGCATTTAGAGCATTCCTAGTTCACTTCCTGTTGATTTTGGGTCACTTCCTATGAATTTCGGGCCATTCCAAGTTAACTTCCTGTACATTTTTGGAGAGACAGAAAGAACCAAAAGTGGTATTTGCCGGGTGGCGAAATTGATTTAGCCATGTGGCATTTGTTTTGCCAAATTTTTGAAAAATTTCAGTTCACCTATTACTTTTGAATCACTTTCTGATGCTTTTGGGGCATTCCCAGGTCACTTCCTGTATGTTTTGGGGCACTTCTTGTTGATTTTGGGTCACTTTCGGTATATTTTGGGGCATTCTGGGATCACTTCCTGTTTATTTGGGAGAACTTTCAGGTCACTTCCTGTTGGTTTTGGGTCACTTCCCGTTTATGTTAGTGCATTTGTGGCTGACTTCCTGTTCATTAGTGTCTCCCTGATGATTTTGGTGCATTTTCAGGTCACTTCCTGTTGATTTCGGGTCACTTCCTGGTGATTTTAGGTCACTTCCTGTTTGTTTTAGGTCAATTCCGGTAGACATTGGGCATTCCAGAGTCACTTCCTCTTTCTTTTAGAGCATTTGTGGATCACTTCCTGCGGCATTTCAGTTCACTTCCTATTATTTTTAAACCACTTTCCCATGATTTTGGGGCATTACCAGGTCACTTCCTGTACATTTTGGGGCATTTTCAGTTGATATTAGGGCATTTCCTGGTCACTTCCTGTTCATTTTGGCTCACTTGTTGGGTCACTTTGAGTATACCTTGGGGCAATCTGGGATCACGTCCTGTTGATTTGGGGGAACTTTCAGTTCACTTTCTGTTGGTTTTGGGTCACTTCCTGTTTATTTTAGGGCATTTGTGGCTGATTTCCTGTTCTTTAATGTCTTCCAGATGATTTTGGTGCATTTTCAGCCCACTTCCTGTTGATTTTGGGTCACACCATGTTGATTTTAGGTCACTTCCTGTTGGTTTTGGTTCACTTCCTGTTGATTTTAGGTAAATTCCTGTACACTTTGGGCATTCCTGAGTCAATTCATGTTTATTTTAGGGCATTTGTGGGTCACCTCTTGTTGATTTTGTGGCATTTCAGTTCACTATTATTTTTTTAGTCACTTTATGATGCTTTTGGCCATTCCCAGGTCACTTCCTGTACATTTTGAGTCATTTTCTGTTGATATTAGGGCATTTCCTTGTCACTTCCTGTTCATTTTGGGTCACTTCTTGTTGATTTTGGGTCACTTTCGGTATATTTTGGGGCTCTCTGGGATTACTTCCTGTTGATTTTGGGTCACTCCATGTTGATTTTAGGTCACTTCCTGTTGGTTTCGGGTCACTTCCTGTTGATTTTTGGTAAATTCCTGTACACTTTGGGCATTCCTGAGTCAATTCCTGTTTATTTTAGGGCATTTGTGGGTCACTTCCTGTTGATTTTGTGGCATTTCAGTTCACTTCCTATTATTTTTGTAGTCACTTTATGATGCTTTTGGGCATTCCGAGGTCACTTCCTGTACATTTTGAGTCATTTTCTGTTGATATTAGGGCATTTCCTTGTCACTTCCTGTTCATTTTGGGTCACCTCTTGTTGGTTTTGGGTCACTTCCTGTTTATTTTAGGGCATTTGTGGCTGACTTCCTGTTCTTTAATGTCTTCCAGACGATTTTGGTGCATTTTCAGGCCATTTCCTGTTGATTTTGGGTCACTCCATGTTGATTTTAGGTCACTTCCTGTTGGTTTCGGGTCACTTCCTGTTGATTTTAGGTAAATTCCTGTACACTTTGGGCATTCCTGAGTCAATTCCTGTTGATTTTAGGGCATTTGTGGGTCACTTCTTGTTGATTTTGTGGCATTTCAGTTCACTTCCTATTATTTTTGTAGTCACTTTACGATGCTTTTGGCCATTCCCAGGTCACTTCCTGTACATTTTGAGTCATTTTCTGTTGATATCAGGGCATTTCCTTGTCACTTCCTGTTCATTTTGGGTCACTTCTTGTTGATTTTGGGTCACTTTTGGTATATTTTGGGGCTTTCTGGGATGACTTCCTGTACAATTTGGGTCAATTCTTGTTGAATGGAAGCATTTATGGATCACTTCCTATCCATTGTTTACTTCCTGATGATTTTTCCAAAATCATGTAAATCAGACAAGAAGGAAGGGCACTTCCTGAGGCGGGTGACCTAATACTGCGGTAAGCATCGGCGCGTCCGTGACAGCGACCGCTCCCTTCCCTTCCCTTCCCTTCCCTCCACTCCACTTAAGAGTGCGGCGGGCGGCGATGTTGTTGAGCTGATGGAGCACTTTGCCGCGTCCCGACATCTTGCTGACTCAGCCGGCGGCGGGGAGCAAGAGAAGAGAAGAGAAGGGGGGATGAAAAAAAGAGGAGGGGAGGGAACACGCGGAGGAGGTTGACGGAAGGTGAAAGACGCACGGAGAACAAAATGAGAGAAAAATGGAGAGATGAAGAAAGAAGAGAAGTGGCCGCCATTTTGCTCAGCTGTCGATCGTTGAGCAAACAGGGTGTCAAACATTTGGGGTATCAACTATTTGGTGTGTCAATAATTCAGTATCCTTTGCCAGCAATAATTTGGGGTGTCAATCATGCAGGGTGTCAATTAATAGGGGTGTTCATTGGGGTTTCAATCCCTTTGGGTGTCAATAATTTGGGTGACAATTAATTGGGGTGTCAACCACTTCAGGTGTCAATTAAGTGGGGTGTCACAAATTTGAGGCATTCAACATTTTGCGTGTCAATTCTTCAGAATGTCAAATGTTGTTCATGTTAAATCCACCAATCATATGGATTACCAACCATTCAGGGTGTTAATTGGGGTGTCAATCACTTGATGTGTCAATCATGTAGGTTGTCAAACATTTGAGGCGTTAAACATTTTGGTTGTCAATTATTTAGAATGTCAAACTTCAACCATGTTAATCATGAAAGGGTGTCAAACATTTTGGGTGTTCATTCATTGGGGTGTCAATTAAGTGGGGTGTCAAATATTTTGGGTATTAATTAGGGTGTCAATCCCTTGTGATGTCAATCATGCAGGGTGTCCAACATTGTAGGTGTCAATGAATTGGGGTGTCAATTGTGCAAGGTGTCAAACATTGTTGGTGTTAATCAATTAGGGTGTCAATTAGCTGGGGTGTTATTTGTCAAGGTGTGAAATAGTTTGGGTGTTAATTGGGGTCCCAATTTCTTGGGGTGTCAATCATGCAGAGTGTCCAATAATTTGGTTGGTAAATTCATTGAGGTGTCAATCGCTTGAGGTGTCAATTAAGTGGGGTGTCAATTGTCCAAGGTGTCAAATCATTTGGGTGTTAATTGGGGTGTCAACCCTTTGTTGTGTCAATTCATTGGGGTGTCAATCATGCAGAGTGTCCAATAATTTGGTTGGTAAATTCATTGAGGTGTCAATCGCTTGAGGTGTCAATTAAGTGGGGTGTCAATTGTCCAAGGTGTCAAATCATTTGGGTGTTAATTGGGGTGTCAACCCTTTGTTGTGTCAATTCATTGGGGTGTCAATTGTTCAAGGTGTCAAATATTTTGGGTGTTAACTGGGGTGTCAATCATGCAGGTTGTCAACATTGTAGGTGTTGATTGGGGTGTCAATTAATTGAGGTGTCAATTGTGCAAGGTGTCAAATAGTTTGGGTGTTAATTGAGGTGTCAATCCCTCGGGGTGTCAATCATACAGGGTGTCAAATAGTTTGGGTGTTAATTAATTGGGGTGTCAATCACTTGAAGTGTCAATTAAGTGGTGTGTCAATTGTGCAGGGTGTCAAATATTTTGGGTATTAATTAGGGTGTCAATCCCTTGTGATATCAATCATGCAGGGTGTCAAACATTGTAGGTGTCAATTCATTGGGGTGTTAATTGTGCAAGGTGTCAAAAATTTTGGGTGTTAACTGGGGTGTCAATCATGCAGGTTGTCAAGCATTGTAGGTGTTAATTGGGGTGTATGCCACTTGAGGTGTCAAATAATTGGGCTGTCAATTGTGCAAGGTGTCAAATATTTTGGGTGTTCATTCGGGTGTCAATCATGCAGGGTGTCAAACCTTGTGGGCGTTAATTAATTGGGTTGTCAATTAACTAGGGTGTCAATTGTGCAGGGTGCAAATATTTTGGGTGTTAATTGGGGTGTCAATCACTGTGGGTGTTAATTAATTGGGGTGTCAATTAACTGGGGTATCACTTGTGCATGGTATTAAATAGTTTGGGTGTTAATTGGGGTGTCAATTCCTTATGGTGTAAATCATGCTGGGTGTCAAACATTTTGAGGCATTTTGCTTGTCAATTATTTAGAATGTCAAACTTTGGCCATGTTAATCATGAAACACACCAATCATATGGATTGTCAACCATGTAGGTTGTTAAAACATTTTGGCTGTTAATTCAGATGTCAATCCCTTTGGGTGTCAAATAGTTCATTAATTGGGGTGTCAATCATTTGGGGTGTCAATCGTTCTACACACCAATCAATTATTAGGGTAATCAGGGGGGTTTCAACCACGAAGGGTGTCAAACATTTTGGGTATTAATTGAGGTGTCAATTAACTATGGTGTCAATTGTGCAAGGTGTTAAATCGCTTGGGTGTTAATTGGGGTGTCAATCATGCAGGGTGTCGAACATTGTGGGTGTCAATTAATTGGGGTGTTAATTGTGCAAGGTGTCAAATAGTTTGGGCGTTAATATGGGTGTCAATTAACTACGGTGTCAATTTTGCAAGGTGTTAAATCGTTTGGGTGTTAATTGGGGTGTCAATCATGCAGGGTGTCAAACTTTGTGGGTGTCAATTAATAGGGGTGTTAATTGTGCAAGGTGTCAAATAGTTTGGGCGTTAATATGGGTGTCAATCCCTTTGGGTGTCAATCATGCAAGGCGTCAAACATTTGGCTGTTAATTGGGGTGTCAATCAGTTGGGATGTCAATTAAGTGGGATGTTAACAATGCAGGATGTCAAACATTTTGGGTGTCAACAGGGGTGCCAATCATGCAGGGTGTCAAACATTGGAGGTGTTAATTAATTCGAGTATCAATCACTTGAGGTGTCATTTAACTGGAGTGTCAATTGTGCAAGGTGTCAAATATTTTGAGTGTCAATCATGCAGGGTGTCAAACATTGTGGGTGTTAATTCATTGGGGTGTCAATTTTGCAGGGTGTCAAATATTTTGGGTGTTCATTGGGGTGTTAATCCCTTGGGGTGACAATCATGCATTTGAGGCATTCATCATTTTGGGTGTCAATTATTTAGAATGTCAAATGTTGACCATGTTAATCATGAAACACACCAATCACAGATTAGGGTGTCAAACATTTGGGTGTCAATCCCTTGTGCTGTCAATCATGCAGGTGCTTGTCAATTATTTCCAATGTCCAACTTTGGCCATGATGAAGACACCAATCATATGGATTGTCAAACATGTTCAAACTTTTTGGCTGTTAATTGGGATCCCTTCGGGTGTCAAATAGTTTGGCTGTTCATGAATTGGGGTGTCAATCATTTGGGGGGTTCAACATTTTGGTTGTTAATTGTTCAGTGTGTCAAACGTGTTTGTTGCTCATTTGGGGCGTCAATCGTTCAACACAACAATCAATGATTTAGTGGGGGGTCAATCCTGATACATGACTCACCACCAGCGGTTTGCGCACGCCGAGCCGCACGATGCCGGGCGGCGCCCCCTTGAGGACGTCGACGGCCTCCCGCAGGCTCAAGCGCGCCAGCTGGACGCCGTTGACCCAAACCAACTGGTCGCCGGGAAGGAGGGCGCCGCTGAGCTCGGCCGGGCCGCCCGGCACCAGGGAGCGAATCACCATCACGCAGCCGGATGGATCCAAGGGGTCCTTTGCGGAAGGAGCAGAGAAAACTAGCCTAGGTGGCTCACTTCGGCTTCATTTTCCATTGGCTCCCATTGGAGGCGCTAGACAGTCAAACCATTTAGAGTGGGAGGGGCCAATTGTTGTTCGTTCATTGGCCACATCCCTGGTTCCAATGGAATGGACATCTAGCGCTGTCAACGGCATCCAACATGGGTCACTTCCTGTTCATTTTGGGTCACTTTCTGATGATTTTGTGACATTTCTGGATCACTTCCTGCTCAATGGTCCCTTTATCTTAAATTTTGGGGCGTTTCCAGGTCACTCCTGTTGGTTTTGCGCCACTTCCTGTCGATATGGGGGTCACTTCCTGTTGATTTTTGGGTCACTTCCTGGCCAATCCTGGATTTTTTCCCCCTATTCTTTCCTGTTGATTACCCATAGGGCATTTCTGGGTCACTTCCTGTGGATTTGGAGTCACTTCCTGTATATTTTGGGGCATTTCCGGGTCACTTCCTATTGATTTTGGGACACTTTCTGTTGGTTTCGGGTCACTTTCAAATGAGTTTGTGGCACTCCTGGGTTGCTTTTTGTATATTTTGGGTCACTTTCTCTTTATTTTGGGGTCACTTCCGGTTAATTTTGGGTCACTTTTCTGATGATTTTGTGACATTTCTGGATCACTTCCTGCTCAATGGTCCCTTTATCTTAAATTTTGGGGCGTTTCCAGGTCACTCCTGTTGGTTTTGCGCCACTTCCTGTTGATTAGAGGGTCACTTCATGTTGATTTTGGCTCACTTCCTGTTTATTTTTGGGTCACTTCCTGTTTATTTTTGGCCAATCCTGGATTTTTTCCCCCCTATTCTTTCCTGTTGATTACCCATAGGGCATTTCTGGGTCACTTCCTGTGGATTTGGAGTCACTTCCTGTATATTTTGGGGCATTTCCGGGTCACTTCCTATCGATTTTGGGACACTTTCTGTTTGTTTCGGGTCACTTTCAAATGAGTTTGTGGCACTCCTGGGTTGCTTTTTGTATATTTTGGGTCACTTTCTCTTTATTTTGGGGTCACTTCCGGTTAATTTTGGGTCACTTTTCTGATGATTTTGTGACATTTCTGGATCACTTCCTGCTCAATGGTCACTTGATCTTAAATTTTGGGGCGTTTCAAGGTCACTCCTGTTGGTTTTGCGCCACTTCCTGTTGATTAGAGGGTCACTTCATGTTGATTTTGGCTCACTTCCTGTTTATTTTGAGGCATTTTCGGGACACTTCCTGTTGATTGTAGGTCACTTTGTATTTATAACACTTTGTAGACTTTACTTTATTCACTTGTATACTTTATCACTTCCTTTACATTTTGGGGCACTGACTTTTCCCCCCCCCTATCATTTCCTGTTGATTTTAGGGCTTTACCAGGTCACTACCTGTTCAATGGTCACTTCCTTCGGATTTTGAGTCACTTCCTGTGCATTTTTGGGCATTTTCAAGTCACTTCCTGTTGATTTTGGGTGTCTTTCTTAGTCGTGTTGGGGCACTCGCGGGTCACTTCCTGTTCAATGATCACGTTCTGTGGATTTTGAGTCACTTCCTGTGCATTGCGGGATTTTTCCCCCCCCTCTCATTTCCTTTTGATTTTAGGGCATTTCCAGGTCACTTCCTGTTCCTTGGTCACTTCCTGTGGATTTTGAGTCATTTCTTGTACATTTTGTGCATTTCCAGGTCATTTCCTGTTGACTTTGGGTAACTTTTTGTTTTTTGTTTTAGGGCACCCTCAGGTCACCCGTTGATTTTAGGTCACTTCCTATACATTCTGGGGCATTTCTGGGTCACTTCCTGTTGACTTTGGGTCACCTTCTGTTGGTTTTGGGCATTTTCATGTCAATTACTGTACATTTTGGAGCACTTCAAGTTGTTAAAAAATAATGATCAACAACTGAGTTGTTGTTCTTTTTGCGCAGGTCCGAGTTGAAAATCAATAGGAGGGAATAGGAAGGTTTTTGTGGGAGTTGAATGTGCCATTAAAAAATGTATGGGGAAGGGTACGTTGCATGATTTTTTTTTGGAATGGTGTGAATCATTCAAAGTGGGTGGGCTATGCAGCACACTGAATAAGGGTACTTTAAAATAAATTTCATAACGTGGGTAGCGTCACTTAACAAAGCACTACCAAAACAACCAGCAGGGGGGGACAGAGACCAGACAACAGCCGCTTGAGCTTCCAAGAGAAAATTCACGTCTCTCGCCCGTCTATGAACGGAGAGACAGCGAGAACCAAAAGTGGTATTTGCCAGGTGGCAAACTGGATTTTGCCATGTGGCATTTTTTTTTTTTTTTTGCCATGTGGTAAAATAGATTTTGGGTTAAGGAATTTTTATTTATTTATTTTTTTTTTTGTATGTGGCATTTTTTGGGTATATGGCATTTTTGCAGGCCATGGACATCAATGGCATGGCCTGCAAAAATGCCATACCCCCCCCCCCCCCCCCCCAAAAAAAAAGCCACATGTCAAAATCAATTTTGCCACATAGCAAAAAAAAAAAAAAAAAAAAAAAAAAAAAAAAAAAAAAAATTGCCACATGGCATAATCAATTTTGCCACATGGCAAATACCACTTTTGGTTCTCGGCCCTGCTGGAACGAGTTCAAATATAAAGATCCGTTCATTCTGCCAGCCCTCCCACTTCTAATGGATCCGACATCAGCCATTGGTAGCCATTGAGTAAATAGCAGATGCTCTAAAAATCAATTTAAACTATTTCAACTACTATTTAACAATATAGGTTGTTTTTTGTTGCTTTTGGGTCACTTGCTTTTGATATCGGGGACACTCCCAGGCCACTTCCTGTTTTTTTTTCAGGCCATTTCCTGTTGATTTTACGGCATTCCTAGGTTGTATTTTTGTTGATTTTGGGTCACTTCCTGTTGTTTCTTTTGGATCAATTCCTATTGATTTTGGGTCAAGTCCTAACAATTTTAGGGCACTCCCAGGTCACCTCCTGTTATTTTTTTTATTATTTTTTTTTGTAATTTTCAGGTCATTTCCTGTTAATTTTGAATTTTAATTAAATACTTAATTTTAATTTTTAATTTTTTTATTTTGTGTCACCTGCTATTGATATTGGGCTGCTCCCAGGTCACTTCCCGTTCGATTCCGGGTCACTTCCTGTTGTTTAATGTATTCTAAGGTCATTTCCTGTACATTCCAGTCCCTTCCTGTTAAGTTTGGGTCAATTGCTATTAATTTGGGGGGCACTCAATGTCACTTCCTGCTGTTTTTCGTATTTGCGGGTCATTTCCTGTTAATTTTGGGTCAATTCATTACAATTTTAGGGCACTCCCAGGTCACTTCCTGTTATTTTCTGTATTCTCAGGTTTCTGTTGATTTCGGGGCATTCCTATGTTGTTTTTTGTTGATTTTGGGTCACTTTCTGTTGATTTTGGGGCACTCCCAGGATGTTTTTTTGTTGTTGTTGTTTTTTTTCCCCGTATTTCCGGGTCACTTCCTGTTGGATTTCAGATCACTTCCTGTTGATTTTGGGTCAAGTCCTAACAGTGTTAGGGCACTCCCAGGTCGCTTCCTGTTATTTTTTTTTACATTTTTGTAATTTTCAGGTCATTTCCTGCTAATTTTGGGGTGTTCTTAGGTTGTTGTTTTTTTTATATTTTGGGTCACTTGCTATTGACATTGGGAGAACTCCCAGGTCACTTCCTGTTGTTTTTTTTTTTCGTATTTCCGGATCACTTCCTGTTCGATTCCAGGTCACTTCCTGTTGATTTTTTGGGTCAATTTCTGCTGATTTTGGAGCATCCCTAAGTTGCCTTTTGTTGATTTTGGGTCACCACCTGTTGTTTAATTTTGGTCAATACCTGTTTATTTTGGGTCACTTGCTGTTGATATTGGGGGTACTCCAAGGTCACTTCCTGTTGGATTCCAGGTCACTTCCTGTTGATTTTGGATCAATTACTAACAATTTAAGGACACTCCCAGGTCACTTCCTGTATTTTTTCAGGTCACTTTGTATTGTTTTTCAGATTCCCGGGCACTTCCTGTTCAACTCCATGTCACTTCCTGTTGTTTTTTGTATTCTCTGGTCATTTTTGTGATTTTGGGTTCATTTGAGATTTTGTTGTGAAAAAATAATGGCATTTATGTGGGCATTCTATGCACCAATATTGCTTGTGCAGTATATAGAGTTAGTGGCGTTAGTGACCGGCGGCCATCTTAAAGCAGTGGACCTCAGGCAGGCTCTTTCTCTACTGAAATACTCCCAATTCAAATGGATTGAACACGGACTTACAAAAAGCAGGCATCTTTTGAACCAGCGGGGTCGTCTAGCGGGCACTCGCCAGTCGGCGGACGAGTCAAAGTGGACGGTCAAAGTTTGGCGGAGGTCAAAGCGCCTTCCGACACAGGCTCGACGGCGCTCCCCGGTGGCGTCGCCGGGGCAACGCGCGAGCGAGCGTGCCAACTCCAGTATTTTTGGAGGCGCCTTTTTGGCTACAGGTGATGACGCTCCGCCTACTGAAGCTCCTTCTTGATTTTGGGAACTTTTTGACAAGAGACCTTTCGCACCCGAAACTAGTCAAACATTGCTCGCTGCAGCTTCTTTTTCTTTTTTTGTCTTATACACTTTTCTTCTACACGCATATAGAAGACGCATCCGCTGACGTCCAATCCATTTAGACCGCAGGCAATCCGTGGCTTTAAAATACATCTTTTCCCCACATTTAATATTTGGATTTTTATTTCCCCTCCCTCCCACTTTTTCTGCACACCGTACAGCCCTCAAACTTTGACCGATTCACACCGTTCCGACTTGGAAATGTTCCAAAAATTCATGCGAGGTAGGCTCTATTTTCCTATCGACACCTTACTATCACTGTTACACCAAAAACACATTTTGGGGAGGATGGGGGGGGGGGGGGGGGGGGGCAAAAAAACCTACCCGTTCATTTCAGATTTTAGAAATGCTACTTGTCCTTAGGTTTTTGTCCCATTCATAAAATTGACAACAAGTTAAAAATCAAGGCGCACAAAAAGTGATCAAACAGTTTTTGGCATAAATTCTGCCAAAATTGGACCAAAAAATTCCCCTTAGATTTCCAACAGCCTCATTCATTTGCAATGTTACATTGAAAATTTCCATTCACTCCAATTGATTTTCAAGCTGTACATACAAAACACTCTGCATTTATGATCTTACTTTTTTGACCCAAAAACTTCCAATTGCCCCAAAATGAACAGGAAGTGACCCAAAATGTACAAGAAGTAATGTGAAAATGCCTCAAAATCATCAGAAAGTGACCTGAAAGTGCCCCAAAACCAACAGGAAGTCACCCCAAGAAAAACACGAAGCAACCTAAAAAAAAATAAAAATAATAGTTTAGTTGCCCCAAAATTCATAAGAAGTAACCCAAAGTATATAAAGAGTGATGCGAAAATGCCCCAAAATCATTAGACATTGACCTTAAAGTGCCCCAAAACCAACAGGAAGTGACCCCAAAATCAACACGAAGCAACCTAAAACAACAATAATAATAATAATTCAGTTGCCTCATGAAGTATCTTTAAGTGAAAAAAAAAATCCAATTGCCCCAAAATTAACAGGAAGTGACCTAAAGTATACAAGAAGTGATGCGAAAACATCCCAAAATCATCAGATATTGACCTGAACGTGCCCCAAAACCAACAGAAATTGACCAAAAGTAAAATTTAAAAGCAATAAAATCCTTCCAATTTCAGCAAAACTAACAGGAAGTGACCCCAAATTCAACACGAACCAACCTAAAAAAATTAATAATAATAATTCAGTTGCTTCAAAACTATCAGGAAGTGACTTTAAGTGAAAAAAAAGAAATCAAAGTTCCCCGAAATAAACAGAAAGTGACTCGAAGTACACAAGAAGTTATTCGTAAACATCCCAAAATCATCAGAAATTGACCTGAAAGTCTCCCAAAACCAACAGGAAATGACCAAAAGTAAAAAATAAAGCAATAAAATTCTTCCAATTTTAACAAAAATTACAGGAAGTGACCCCAAAATTAAACACGAAGCAACCTAAAAAATTTTTTTTTTAAAATTCAGTTGCCTCAAAACTAACAGGGCGTGACTTTAAGTGGAGAAAAAAAATCCAATTGCCCCCAAATAAACAGGAAGTGACCCAAAGTATACAAGAAGTGATGCGAAAACATCCCAAAATAATCAGAAATTGACCTGTCAGTGCCCCAAAACCAACAGGAATTGACCAAAAGTAAAAAAATAAAGCAATAAAATCCTTCCAATTTCAGCAAAATTAACAGGAAGTGACCCCAAATTCAACACGAATCAACCTAAAAAAATTATAATAATAATTCAGTTGCCTCAAAACTAACAGGAAGTGACTTTAAGTGAAAAAAAAATCCAATTGCCCCAAAATAAACAGGAAGTGACTCAAAGTATACAAGAAGTGATACAAAAACGCCCCAAAATCTTTAGAAATTGACCTGAAAGTGCCCCAAAATCAATAGGAAGTGACAAAACGTAAAAAAATAAATCAATAAAATACAAACTTTCACCAATTTCACCAAAATTAACACCAACTAACCTAAAAACAAAAGTATTAATTCAGTTGCCCCAAAATTAACAGGAAGTGACCCAAAGTATGCAAGAAGTAATGCAAAAACGCCCCAAAATCAACAGGAAGTGACTAAATAAAAACACATAATACATAAACCCTTCAAATTTCACCAAAATGATCAGGAATTGATTCAAACAATACATGAAGGGACCTGCCAATGCCCCAAAACCGGCAGGAAGTGACCCAAAGTGGAATAAACCTTTCATCTGGAATAAAACACACATTTTCTCCAAATAAAGACGAATTTGCAAACGGGGAAGTATGTGGAAGCTAGTCGGTAAGCCCCGCCCCTTCTCCGCACACCCCCGCAGGTGTTGAGCCCACCCGGGACTTCACCTGGAGTTCGCTCCACCCCCCTCGGCTCGGGGAAGGAGGGGGCGGGGTCTCGGAGGTGAACCTACGCCTAAAGACAAAGAGCTAAGAATGGGCGAGGAGGACGGGGGAGGGGCATCGATCGGGGGTGTCGAGCGAGTGAGGGACGGCTGAGCGAGCGAGCGAGCGAGCGAGCGAGTTACCTGGTAGTCCAGGATGCTGAAGCCCAGGCCGCCGCCCGCTTCCTTGGAGAGCTCCAACACATCCACCGAGCGAGACCACAGGGCTAGTTCGCCATCTTCTTCTTCTTCTTCTTGCTGGTCATCTCCATCTTGGTCCTCCATGGCCTCTTCCTCGGCATCCTCCGCCTGCCGTCACATAGTTACACATTAATCAGACCGTAGATGTCACGTGTACATAGATGCAGATAAGAAAAGAGCTGCGCAAGGCTGTTTTCACTTGTCGGCCATTTTGCGTCAGGGCCAATTAATGATCGCAACATGACAGGAGCTCTCGCATGTAGATCATTGGTCACTTCCTGTTGATTTTCAGGCGGTTTTGGGTGGCCACCTTGTTCATTCATGTTTGAGTGCCATGGACGGCGCTGGATGTCCAATCTATATTGAGTTGGAGCGGGCAAACACTCTGCATTCACAGCTGAGCCTCCCACTCTAAATGAACTTGGACAGGGTTAGGGTTGTCATTGACAATAGCAGGCAATGAGTTCATTTTTGCCACAAATGTCTTGAAATCAAAAGGAAGTGACCCTGGGATGCCCAGAAAGTACAGGAAGTGACCGAAAATCAACAGGAAGTGACATGAAGGTACCCAAAAATAACTGCGGAACCACATTTTGCTCTGTTTAGCAGATTCAAACCGTATCCTTCAGCCTCGCCAAAGGCTACGCTACTTGCTAGCATTCAATCTCAGTTTTGGACAGGGAAGCAATACCGACCCGCTCCGCTTGCCGCCGTTCCGGCGAGGCACTCGCTCGACCGCCGAGCGCCGACGCCAACTTCATCTCCAACTGGAAAATGTCGAAAATCACAAATCGGCTTGTGGAACCCGACGCGATCTCACCATCCCGACGCGACGTACGTCGTCCAGGCCGCTCCCGCGCGGTTCCCATTCCCCGTCCGATTCGGCGTGGGACGCGGTTCGCCGGCAGCACACCAGCGTGAAAGGGGGCGGAGCTTCTTTGAGGAAGGCGAGCACCTCTCGACGAGACATTCCGTGTAGCCGCGCCTCGTTCACCTGCGGCGGATGCGCTGACGTTAGCCCCGACGTGACATAGAGGACAACTTGCGGCTGTCGGATTTACGCGGCGGAGCCATTTTACGCGCTCTCGTGCCATCGCTGCCATCTAGTGCCAAGACTTCATCATTTCAGTATTTAAGTCACCATCAAGTCATAGAGACGATTCAACATTTATCAAAAGGTCAAAGCAATAATTTACCGAGTCACCGATACCATTTTTGGGCTCCCGATGGCCTCGGGCTGGCGGCCATGTTGGTAGGGGCAACAATCCCATTAAAGATGATCATTTAAATGTCATAACTAGCTTATTTGACCCCAGTAGATGCCATTACGAGCGCTAGCTATACTCGTAATAAAGTCATTTCAGCTGTCAAAAAAAGCATGTGAAAAGCTTTCAGCGGCCATGTTAGTAGAGGCGACATACCCACTAAGGTCAATGCATTGGCATCCAAAGCAAGCCATAACTAGCTTAAATTGATTTCAAAGATTAGTTTAGCATATAATAATTACTCATAGTTACCCGTAAGGGTGTGAGATGTCCAATTCGGTTGAAGCGGGAGGGTTGGCAGCGAATAAACGTTCATTCATTTATTGTCACCCTCCCGCTCCAAACGAATTGGACGTCTACTGGTGATCAACTCATTTCAATTGACTGCAAACGCATGAAAAGAGCTTTGGTCTCCCCTCCCAAAATGGCCTCAGGCTGGCGGTCATGTTGGTAGGGGCAACATTCCCATTAAATTCAATGCATTGACATTAAAATAAGTAGCTTACTTGACCGTGTTGGCTGCCATTGAGGGTGCTAGCTGTATTAGTAACATGGTAGAAGCATAAAAAGACCTTTCATTGCCAACAGGGCAACCATGTTGGTAGGGGCGAAGTTCTCATTCATAATCAATGTGTTAACATTCAAATGAAGTCATAACTAGCTTATTCACTCCACTGGCTGCCATTGATGGCACTCGGCGTCCAATCCGTTTGAAGAGGGAGGGTTGATAGAAAATAAATGAACGTTCATCCGTGGTCAACCTGATGCTTCAGACAGATTGGACGTCTACTAGTGATAAACTCATTTCAATTGATGGCAAAAGTATGAAAAGACCTTTCATGGCACCTCACAACATGGCCTGAGGGTGGCCATCTTGGTAGGGGCAACATTGCTATTAAAGTCAATGCAGTGGCATTCAAATGAAGTCATAGCAAGCTTATTTCCCTCCATTGGCTGCCATGGATAGCACTAGATGTCCAATTCATTTGAAGTGGGAGGGCTAGCAGCGATGAACGAACATTCATTCGCTGCCAACCTCCCACTTCAAATAGCTCAGTCGTCTATTAGCCATGAACACATTTCAATTGATGGCATAAGAATGATCAAATGGTTATTAAATATTTGCTTTTACCAATGAAGGCTCATAATAATTCCATGATTGATTGCAGTACATTTTTGTGATTGATAGCTATAGATATGTTTAGCTCTTGATAGAACTGCCTCGTCATTCTGACCGGTTTAAACCGGCCCAGGTTCCACAGGTCAACTTCAAGGACAGACATTGAGAGGTGAAGGAGGAGTTGTTGTTTTTTTAGAACGATTGCAGAAGCTGTATAGTTTCCCTCCTTCTCCTTGCTAAGCTTTTCAACTAAATTGAGTGCCATCTCTCCTTATTTTGGGTAATATTAAAAATGTCTACCTAAGGATTTGTATTTGAACTTGACATGGCAGAAGCATAAAATGACCAATCATTGCCCGTAGCAAAATGGCCAACAGGACAGCCATCTTGGTAGGGCAACACTTCCTTTAAAGTCAATGGATTGGCATTCAAATGAAGCCATGACTAGCTTTCACTCAATTGGCTGCCATTTATTGCACGAGACGTCCAATCCAATTAAAGTGGGAGGGCTAGCAGTGATGAATGAACTTTCATTTGCTGCCAACCTCCTGCTTCAAATGGATCGGCGACTATTAGCCATAAACTCATTTCAATTATTGGCAGAAGCATACAAAAGGCCTATCATTGCTCTTAGCAAAACGGCCAACAGGGCGGCCATGTTGGTAGGGGCAACAATCCCATTAAGAGTCAATGCATTAACATTCAAATGAGGTCATAACTAGCTTATTCACTCCATTGGCTGCCCTTGATGGCACAAGACGTCCAATCCATTTAAAGTGGGAAATCTGGCAGTAATGAATGAATATTCATTTGCTGCCAACCTCCCGCTAAAAATAGATTGGACGTCTACTAGCGATAACTCCTTTCAATTGATGGCAGAAGCATACAAAAAGCCTGTCATTTCTCTTAGCAAAACGGCCAACAGGGCAGCCATGTTGGTAGGGGCAACATTCCCATTAAAGTCAAAGCGTTGGCATTCAAACGAAGCCATAACTAGCTGGAAGCGGAAGGGTTGGCAGCAAATTGACGTCAAATTGATTGGATATCTACTAATGATAAACTCATTTCAATACACGGCAGAATAATAATGGGATGTTACGACTGTTTGTCTAACATTGTCTTGAAAAGCCGACAAATGTTTTTTTTTAATGGCGGCGAACCGGAGGCGGCCATCATGGGTAGGTCAGATAGCACTCAATCACAAAGAATACCATCTTTGTTTTTTAGATTAGTCACTTGACGCGCCATTTTCCATGAAGTTTGCCGTGTTTGTCACGTGACCGACCTGGAGCAGCTCGTCCTCCGGTCTGAGGACGCCGTGGCGCTCCGCGGGGCCGCCGGGCACCACCGACGAGACGTAGTGGTGGCCGTCGAAGGAGTCCAACTCCACGCCCAGGCGATGCGTGTGAACGGGAAGCAGCTGCGAGCAAAAATGACACGTCAAGTGTCGTCAAGAAAGTACGTTTCACCCCGAGCGTCACCTTGGAGGATTTTTGCAGCTGGGTGTCGTCGTCTTGGATTGAGGGGTGCAACTCGATCACCTGAAACGAGTTTTTAAAAAACACTTCCTGTTATATTTTGTGGCATTTGCAGGTCACTTCCTGTTGATTTTGTGTCATATTTAGGTCATTTTCTGTTCGTTTGAAGAACTCACAGGTTACCTTGGGGTCACTTCCTGTTGCTTTTGGGGCATTTCCCTGTCACTTCCTCTTCATTGATCACTTCCTGTTGAATTTTGGGGCCTTAGCAGGTCACTTCCTGTACATTTTGTGGCATTTCAGGGTCACTTTATTGACAAATTTGGGGGGATTTCCTGTTCATTTTATTGCATTTCTAAGTTCTGGTCACTTCTATAATAATTTTGGGACACCTACAGGCCACTTCCTGTACATTCAGGGGCATTCCAGTGTCACTTTGGTTACCTTATATTGTATTAGGGTCACTTCCTGTACTTTTTGGATCATTTCCTGCTGATTTTGGGGTATTTCTGTGTCACTTCCATTCATTGATCTCTTCCTAGTGAGGTTTGTAATTTACTTCCTGTACATTCTGGGGCATGTTATTTTGCTTACATTTTGCATCATTTCCTGTTGATTTCTGTGTTACTTCTTATTCGTTGGTCACTTCCTGTAAATTTTGAGTCGTTTCAGGGTCACGTCCTGTAAATTTTGGGAGGGGGTTTCCTGTTGATTTTAGGGCATTTCTAGGTCAGAGCCTGTTCGTTGATCACTTTCTGTTGATTTTGGCCCATTTTCAGGTCACTTCCTGTATATTAAGGGGCATTCCAGTGTCCATTTCTATTCATTTTGGGGCATTTACGAGTCATTTCCGATTCATTTGGGGGCATTTTTTGTCACTTGTGTTGTTTTGAGTATGAAATCCAAAAACCAAAAAGTTCTCACCAGAACTTGGTAGTTGGGACCGAGAACTTCCTGCCACTTGGCCTTCAGATCGGCTTCAAAACCTGCGCACACAAATCAGGGAAAAATACAAACAAGTTAGTCACACACTTTGCAACATTTGACCTCAATTGACCTTTTAAAGGGCAAGTGACTACTGTTGGTCATTGAAACGACTGAACTTTTATTTTACTCATTTATGAATTGCTGGAGAAACTGTGTGGGAGTGTATATGTTAAGTCCTGTAGGTCACTTCCTGTTGACGTTTCCTCACTTCCTGTTGATTTAGGGACATTTCTGCATCATTTCCTGGTGATTTTGGGGCATTTCTGGGTCATTTCCTGTTTATATTGGGTCATTTCCTGTTGATTTGGGGACATTTCTAGTTAACTTCCTGTTCATGTTGGCTCACTTCTTATTGAATTGTTGATCCAATAGAAACAGGAATTGACCCGCAAATGCCCCAAAATTAATCGGAAGTGAACAAAAGTTACGAGGGAGAGACCCAGTAATAAATAAGACGAAATAAGCAGAAAGGGAAGCAAAATGAATAGGAAGTGACGCCGAAATGTCCCCGAATCAATATGAAGTGGCCCCAAAACAGGAAGTAATCCAAAATAAACAGGAATTGACCCAGAAATGTCCCTAAATCAATGGAAATGACTTAAAATAATCAGTGAGTGGATGTGTAAATCTTCAAAAATCCACAGGAAGTGACCCAATGAGAACATGAAGCGACTTGAAATGAACAGGAATTGAGCTTGAAGTGTCAATTAATAGGAAGTGGCCCAAAAATAGGAAGCAACCCAAAATGAGCTGGAAGCGACTAAGGAATTAAAAACAAAAAACAAAAACAAAAAACAAAAAAACAAGAGGAAGTGACCTAAAATAAACAGGAAGTGACCCAATGAGAACATGAAACGACCTGGAATGAACAGGAAGTGACCCAGAAATGTTCCCCAATCAACTGGAAGTGGCCCAAGAACAGGAAGTAACCCAAAATGAACAGGATGTGACCCAGAAATGTCCCTAAATCAATACGAAGTGGCCTAAAAATAGGAAGCAACCCTAAATAAACAGGAAGTGGCACAGGAATTTTAAAAAATCAATAGGAAGTGACCTAAAATGAACAGGAAGTAACCCAGTGAAAACATGAAGCCACTTGGAATGAACAGGAAGTGACCCAGAAATGTTCCCCAATCAACTGGAAGTGGCCCAAGAACAGGAAGTAACCCAAAATGAATAGGAAGTGACCCGGAAATGTCCCTAAATCAATAGGAAGTGGCCCAAAAATACAAACCAACCCAAAATGAACAGGAAGTGACCCAGGAATTTTATAAAAAGCAAGAGGAAGTGACCTAAAATGATCAGGAAGTGACCCAAGAACAACACCAGGCAACTTGGAATGAACAGGAAGTGGCCCAGAAATGTCCCTAAATCAATGGAAGTGTCCCAAAAATAGGAAGCAACCCAAAATTAACAGGAAGTGACCCAGGAAAAAAAAAAATCAAAAGGAAGTGACTTAAAATCAACAGGAAGTGACCTAACAACGACATGAAATGACTTGGAATGAACAGGAAGTGACTCAGAAATGTCCCCGAATAGATTGGAAGTGGCCCACAAACAGGAAATAACCACAAAACAACATGAAACGAACAACATGAAACGACTTGAAATGAATAGGAAGTGTCTCAGAAATGTCCCTAAATTAATAGTAAGTGGCCCAAAAACAGGAAGTAACCCAAAATGAACAGGAAGTGACACAAGAATAAAAAATAAAAAAAATCAAGAGGAAGTGACCTAAAATCAACAGGAAGTGACCCAGAAACAACAGGAAGCAACTTGGAATGAATAGGAAGTGACCCTAAATCAATAGGAAGCGGCTCAAAAACAGGAATCACCCCAAAATGAACAGTGTGTGACCAATGATTTTTAAAAAATCAAGAGGAAGTGACCTAAAATCAACAGGAAGTGACCTGTTAATGCCCAAAACTCAACAGGAAGTGGCACATAAACACACGGAACGAACATTCATTCGCCGCCACCCCATCACAGTCAATACGAATTGGACGTTTAGCGCCGTCAACGGTTGCCAATGAGTGCCGTACAAAGAGTAAACATTAGCTAGCGGCGGTTTCTACTGAAAGCCGGCTGTCAGTCTGCTGCTGCTGAGTTCGCCGCAAGAAGAAAAAAAAGATGGCAGCGCTTTAGATTAAATTAGCATTGCTAAACGCGGCCCGGCCGTCATTAATCTTTGGCGTAGGGAAGAATAAAAATGCTCGTACGTCCGTGCCAGGCGCGTGCTAATGGCTAGCACTTAGCGCCTGACCGCCTTGAACAGAACAAATCTCCTCCTGACATAGTAAATAAGTAGCAATTGTAGCACTATGGGTCACTTTCTAATGATTTTGTGGTATTCATGGGTCACTTCCTTGTTTAGTGGTCGCTTCCTGTTAATTTTGGGTCACTTCCTGTTGGTTTCAGGGCATTTTTGGGGTAATTTCCTTGTTCACTGGTCACTTCCTTTTGATTTTGGGGCATTTCCAGGTTACTTCCTGTTGATTTTAGGTCACTTCCTCTTCCTTCAGGGCATTTTTTGGGATCACTTTCTTGTTCATATGTCACTTCCTGTAGATTTCGGGTCACTTCCTGTTGGTTTCAGGGAATTTTTGGGTCATTTCCTTGTTCATTGGTCACTTCCTTTTGATTTTGGGGCATTTCCAGGTTACTTCCTGTTGATTTTAGGTCACTTCCTCTTCCTTTCAGCGCATTTTTTGTGATCACTTCCTTGTTCACATGTCACTTCCTGTTGATTTTGGGTCACTTCCTGTTGGATTCAGGGCATTTTTGGGTCACTTCCTTGTTCAGTGGTCACACTTCAGGTCACTTCCTTTTGGTTTCGGTGCATTTTTTGGGTCACTTCCTTGTTGATTGGTCTTTTCCTGTTAATTTTGGGTCACTTCCTGTTGGTTTCAGGGCATTTTTGGTCATTTCCTTGTTCACTGGTCACTTCCTTTTGATTTTGAGGCATTTCCAGGTTACTTCCTGCTGATTTTAGGTTACTTCCTCCTCCTTTCAGGGCATTTTTTGGGATCACTTCCTTGTTCATATGTCACTTCCTGTTTATTTTGGGTCACTTCCTGTTGGTTTCAGGCATTTTTGGCTCACTTCCTTGTTCAGTGGTCACTTCCTGTTCATTTTGTGTCATTTCCTATTGGTTTCAGAGCATATTTGGGTCAGTTCCTAGTTCGTTGGTCACTTCCTGTTGATTTTGGGGCGTTTCCAAGTTACTTCCTGTTGATTTTAGGTCACTTCCTCACTCAGTGGTCACTTCCTGTTGAATTCATGGCATTTTGGGTCACTTCCTTGTTCAGTGGTCACACTTCACGTGACTTCCTTTTGGTTTTGGTGCATTTTTGGGTCACTTCCTTGTTGATTGGTCACTTCCTGTTAATTTTGGGTCACTTCCTGTTGGTTTCAGGGCATTTTTGGGTCACTTGCTTGTTATTGGGTCACTTCCTTGTTCATATGTCACTTCCTGGTGATTTTGGGTCACTTCCTGTTGGTTTCAGGTCAATTTCTGATGATTTTGTGGCATTCCTGGGTCACTTCCTTGTTCAGTGGTCGCTTCCTGTTAATTTTGATCACTTCTGTTGGTTTCAGGGCATTTTTGGGTCACCTCCTTTTTCAGTGGTCACTTCCTGTTAATTTTGTGTCATTTCCTGTTGGTTTCAGGGCATTTTTGGGTCACTTGCTTGTTAATGGGTCACTTCCTTGTTCATATGTCACTTCCTGTTGATTTTGGGTCACTTCCTGTTGGTTTCAGGTCACTTTCTGATGATTTTGTGGCATTTTGGGTCACTTCCTTGTTCAGTGGTCACACTTCAGGTCACTTCCTTTTGGCTTCGGTGCATTTTTTGGGTCATTTCCTGTTTCTTTTGGGTTATTTCCTGTTTTTGGGCCACTTCTATTGATTTATGGACATTTCCTTGTCACTTCCTATTTTTTTCAAGTGCCTTCATGTTGTCGTTGGGTTACTTCCTGAAAATTTTTGGGCATTTACAGGTCACTTCCTGTGGATTTTAGGACACTTTAGGTCACTTTTGATGATTTTGTGGAATTTCTGGCTCACTTCTTGTACATTTTGGGTCAATTTCTGGTTATTTTAGGGCATTTCTGGGTCACTTCCTGATGGTCTCATGGTATTTTGGGTCACTTCCTTGTTCAGTGGTCACTTCCTGTTAATTTTGTGTCATTTCCTGATGGTTTCAGGGCATATTTGGGTCAGTTCCTAGTTCACTGGTCACTTTCTGTTCATTTTGGGTCATTTCCTGCTCCTTTCAGGCTATTTTTGGGTTACTCCCTTGTTCATATGTCACTTCCTGTTAATTTTGGATCACTTCCTGTTGGTTTTAGGGCATTTTTGGGTCACTTCCTTGTTCAGTGGTCACTTCTTGTTGATTTTGGGGGATTTCCAGGTTACTTCCCGTTAAATTTAGGTCACTTCCCTACTTAGTGGTCACTTCCTGTTGAATTCATGGCGTTTTGGGTCACTTCATTGTTCAGTGGTCACATCCTATTGAGTTCAAGTCACTTCCTTTTGGTTTCAGCAGAATTTTGGGGTGACTTCCTTGTTCATTGGTCACTTCCTGTTGATTTTGGGTCGCTTCCTGTTCCTTTCATGGCATTTTTGGGTCACTTCCTTGTTCCTTTGTCACTTCCTGTTGGATTCTTTGGGTACCTTTCTGTTTATTTCAGGGCATTTCTGGGTCACTTCCTGTTCAGTGGTCGCTGTGAAATTTCGTGACATTTCCAGGTCACTCTTTTGGTTTTGCGCCACTTCCTGTTGATTTGGGGTCACTTTCTGATGATTTTGTGGCATTCCTGGGTCACTTCCTGTACATTTATATGTAATTTCCTGTATATTTTGGATCATTTGGTCTTGATTTTACATTTCGGGGCATTTTAAAGTCACTTACTGTACATTTTTCACTTCTGGTTCATTTTTGGGGTATTTCCAGGTCACCCCTATTGGTTTTGCGCCACTTTGTGTTGATTTTGGGTCACTTCCTGTTGGTTTCAAGTCCCTTTCTGATAATTTTTTGGGCATTCCTGGGTCACTTGTACATTTTAGGTCACTTTTTGCTTTTTTAAAGACATTTCTGGGTCACTTCCTATCAACATTTGGGGCATTTCCAGGTCACTCGTGTTGGTTTTGCGCCACTTCCTGTTGATATTGGGTCACTTTCAGTTCCATGCTTTTTTATGAAAATGCCATTGTAAAGTGTGGTGAAGTTTTCGTCAAATTTTGGCGGAATGACTTGTACATTTCTGACAAAAACGGGCTAATATCTTTCGGGATTTTGTTTTTTTTTTTGATGTACGAAATATGTCAATTTGACCAAAACTGTAAGACAAAAGAAATTTCAAATACTTAAGCAAATAGAAATGAATAGGGTTTTTGTTTTTTGGTCAAAAAGCCCATGTTTTTAAGCGCCGTGGACGTTAGCGGCGAAATAGAAAGCGAGCCTGCGTCGCGTGAATTTTTTGGAACTTCTCCAAGTTGGAAGAGTGTAAATCGGTGATAGCGCGTGGGCTGTGTGTGTGTGCGCGCTGCGCCCGAAAAGAAAATGCTATAATAATATGGAAATATTCGAAAATGCATTTGATGGTAGCTCTAGTCGTCCGAAGACTGCAAATATCATCTAACACGGTCAATGGCACTGAAACACGCTTTCAAACTACGCTTATGAGAGTGCGTCTCCTTATTTGTGATGGTGCGCGCTCACCGTTGCTTGCGTTTTGTGTGTCCAAAGACGCCCGGCGAGTTTTCAACTCCGCTGACCTCCGCGCTGACCCGACGGAAGACTCCACTGAGAAAAAACAACACACACACCAACATTCAAAATAACATCTTACACACGAATAATAACTGGCGAACACAAAACTTTGAATCTTTCAGTGTGATTGACGATACCGGACGTCCAACCCATTTTGACTGGGAGATGACATCCAGTGGGGCAAATAAGTATTTAGTCAACCACTAATAGTGCAAGTTCTCCCACTGGAAATCATATTAGAGAGGCCTGTAATTGTCAACATGAGTGAACCTCAACCATGAGAGACAGAATGTGGAAAAAAAAAAAAACCCTAGAAAATGACACTGTTTGATTTTTAAAGAATTGATTTGCAAATCATGGTGGAAAATAAGTATTTGGTGAATACCAAAAGTTCATCTCAATACTTTGTTATGTGCCCTTTGTTGGCAATAACGGAGGCCAAACGTTTTGTGTAACTCTTCACAAGCTTTCCACACACCGTTGCTGGTATTTTGGCCCATTCCTCCATGCAGAGCAGTGATGTTTTGGGGCTGTTGTTGGGCAACACAGACTTTCAACTCCCTCCACAGATTTCCTATGGGGTCGAGATCTGGGGACTAGCTAGGCCACTCTAGGACCCTGAAATGCTTCTTACCAAGCCACTCCTTTGTTGCCCTGGCTGTGTCTTTGAGATCATTGTCATGCTGAAAGACCCAGCCACGTCTCATCTTCAATGCCTTTGCTGATGGAAGGAGATTTTCACTCAAAATCTCTCCATATATGGCCCCATTCATTCTTTCCTTTACGCAGATCAGTCGTCCTGGTCCCTTTGCAGAAAAACAGCCCCAAAGCATGATGTTTCCACCCCCATGCTTCACAGTGGGTATGGTGTTCTTCGGATGCAATTCAGTATTCTTTCACCTCCAAACACGATAACCTGCGTTTCTACCAAAAAGTTCCATCTTGGTTTCATCTGACCATAACACATTCTCCCAGTCCTCTTCTGGATCATCCAAATGCTCTTTAGCGAACCGCAGACGGGCCCGGACGTGTACTGGCTTCAGCAGGGGGACACGTCTGGCAGTGCGGGATTTGAGTCCCTGGCGGCGCATTGTGTTACTGATAGTAGCCTTTGTTACAGTGGTCCCAACTCTCTGTAGGTCATTCACTAGGTCCCCCAAGTGTGGTTCTGGGATTTTTGCTCACCGTTCTTGTTATCATTTTGACGCCACGGGGTGAGATCTTGCATGGAGCCCAAGATGGAGGGAGATTATCAGTGTTCTTGTATGTCTTCCATTTTCGAATAATTTCTTCACACCAAGTGTTTTACTTATTGCAGATTCAGTCTTCCCGGCCTGGTGTAGGTCTAGAATTTTGTCTCTGGTGTCCTTCGACAGGTCTTTGGTCTTGGCCGTAGTGGAGTTTTGAGTGTGAGTGACTGACATTGTGGACAGGAGTTGTTTATACCGATAATGAGTTAAAACAGGTGCCATTAATACAGGTAACGAGTGGAGCCTCGTTAGAAGCATTTAGATCTCTTTAACAGCCAGAAATCTTGCTTGTTAGTAGGTGACCAAATACTTATTTTCCACTCTAATTTGGAAATAAATTCTTTAAAAAAATCAAACAATGTGATTTTCTGTTTTTTTTCCCCCACATTCTGTCTCTCATGGTTGAGGATTACCCATGTTGACAATTACAGGCCTCTCTAATCTTTTCAAGTAGGAGAACTTGCACAATTGGTGGATGACTAAATACTTATTTGCCCCACAGTAGGAATGGCCCAAAATTGGATTTGCCACGTGGAATTTTTTTTGCCATGTGGCAAAATTGGTTTCGCCATGTGGCATTTTTTTGCCATGTTGCATTTTTTGCAATATGGCAAAATTAATTTTGCCATGTGGCATTTTTTTGCCATGTGGCAAAATCAATTTGTCCACGTGGCATTTTCTTTGCCATGTGGCAAAATTGGTTTTGCCATGTGGCATTTTTTTTGCCATGTTGGTAGGGGCAAAGTTTCCATTAAATGTCAATGCATTAACATTCAAATAAAGTCGTGACTAGCTTATTTCACTCCATTGGCTGCCATTGATGGCACTCAACATCCAATCCATTTGAAGCGGGAGGGTTGACAGCAAATGAACGAACGTTCATTGGTGGCAAACCTTCCGCTTCAAACAGATTGGATGTCTACTAGCGATAAACTCATTTCAATTGATGGCAGAAGCATGAAAAGACGTTACATGGCCCCAAGCAACATGGCTTCAGGGTGGCCATGTTGGTTGGGGCAACATTCCCATTAAAGTCAATGCATTGGGCATTCAAAAGAAGTCATAACTATTTGGAAGCGGGAGGTTTGGCAGCGAATGAATGAATGTTCATTCACTGCCAACCTCCCACTTCAGATGGATACAGGAAGTGCCCTGCAATCAACAGGAAGTGACCCAGGAATATATTAAAAAAAAAAGAATAACAGGAAGTGACCTAGCAATGCCCCAAAATGAAGTCATTGTCTGCCTTTGCCTTTGACTAGACGTCAACTTGTGATAAACTCATTTGCGGAAGAATGATTGGACGCCTATTATTGTCAACGTATGTATAATGGCGCCTACCTACGCCGGCACCGTTCTTCTTGCGGACCAGCGTGAGGACGACGGTGCGTCCCGTGCCTTTCATCACGTCCACCACTTCCTGGTTGGTCAGACCGTGGAGGCTGACGCCGTCCAACTGAGGCAGACAAAAGTGTTACGGCGCCGTCTACGCCACGGAGTTAAGCAGCGCCGCTTTTCTTACGGCAATGAGGCGGTCTTGAACTCGGATGTTGCCGCTGTAATGGGCGGCGCTACCCGGCAACACGTTCTTGATGTACACGCCCACCGCGTCTGTCAAATCAAACAGAACTCATACTTATTATGTTATTCTTTTTTTTTCTATTGATTTCTATGGATGTGAACTGGAAGTGCCAACAGGAAATGAACACGAAGTGACCCTCAACTGCCCCAAAATGTAACAAGAAGTGAACAATGTACAGGAAGTGACTCTGAAATGGCACAAAATGTAAAGGAAGTGAACCTAAAATTCCCCCAAATCAACAGGAGTGACCTGGAAAAGTCCCCAAATTTTTAACAGAAAGTGAACAATTCACAGAAAGTGACCCTGAAATGCACCAATATGTAACAGGAAGTTAACAATGGAAAGGAAGTGACTCTGATATGGCTCAAAATGTACCCTAAAATGCCACAAAACAAACAGGAAGTGACCAAAATGAACAGGAAGTGATGCCAGAATGCCCCAAAATCAATAGGAAGTGACTCAAACTATACAGTACAGGAAGTGACACGTAAATGGCCCAAAGTGTACTGGGAGAGGCCCAGAATCCACAAAAAAGTGATTTGGAAATGCACAAAAATCAAATGGAAAAGATCCAAAATGTGTACAGGAAGTGACCCTGAAATGTCACAGGAAGTGAACAATGTACAGGAAATGACTCTTAATTGGCCCAAAATGTACAGGAAGTCACCCTAAAAGACGGTCAGACTAACAGGAAGTGGTCAATAAACAGGAAATGATTTGGAAATGCCCTAAAATCAAAAGGAACTCACACAAAACATACAGGAAATGACATGAAAAATTCCTCAAAATGGGACCCAAATCCAAGAAAGAATTCATTCATTTCAACTGTGTCATTCAATCAATGATGTTTACCTTGACTGCTAAGGGGGTTGTGTCCAATGATGGAGATCCCCAGGCTCTGGCCATCTTGTTTGGTGAGCGCCACTTCATGGATCTCATAGCCGTCCAAGTTGGGCTGAATTTCAAGAAGTGAGAAATAGCAATCAGTGCCCCCTAGACTACCCTAAATTAACAAGTAAGTGAGCAAAAAACTGGAAGAGACCAGGAAATGCCATAAAATCAACAGAAAATGAACCACAATGGAAATGACATTACTTCGGAATACCCCAAAATGTACTAGTAATGTCCCAAAATCAACAGGACGCGACCCCGTAAAGACCTTAAATTAACAAGGAAGTGAGCAATGAACAGGAAGTGACTGGGAAATGCCATTAAATATACAGGAAATGAACCAAAATTTTCAGGAAGTGACCCTAGAATGTCCCAAGATCAACAGGAAGTGACCCGTACATACCCTAAATTAACAAGGAAGTAAGAAATGGAGAAGAAGCGAGCAAGAAATGCTATTAAATAAACAGGAAATGAACCAAAATTTTCAAGAAGTGATCCAAAAATCTACAGGAAGTGACCGGAAAGTTCCCTAAATTAACAATGAAGTGAACAATGAACAGGAAGTGACCGGGAAATGCCGTTAAATATACAGGAAATGAACCAACATTTTCAGGAAGTGACCCCAGAATGTCCCAAAATCAACAGGAAGTGACTGGAAAGTTCCCTAAATTTACAAGGAAGTGAGCAATTAACAGAAAGTGACTGGGAAATGCCATTAAATATACAGGAAATGAACCAAAATTTTCAGGAAGTGACCCTAGAATGTCCCAAGATCAGCAGGAAGTGACCCGTAGATTCCCTAAATTAACAAGGAAGTAAGAAATGGAAAAGGAAGCGAGCAGGAAATGCTATTAAATAAACAGGAAATGAACCAAAATTTTCATGAAGTGATCCCAAAATCAACAGGAAGTGACCGGAAAGTTCCCTAAATTAACAATGAAGTGAGCAATGAACAGGAAGTGACCGGGAAATGCCATTAAATATACAGGAAATGAACCAAAATTTTAAGGAAGTGACCCCAGAATGTCCCAAAATCAACAGGAAGTGACTGGAAAGTTCCCTAAAGTAACAAGGAAGTCAGCAATTAACAGAAAGTGACTGGGAAATGCCATTAAATATACAGGAAATGAACCAAAATTTTCAGGAAGTGACCCTAGAATGTCCCAAGATCAACAGGAAGTGACCCGTACATACCCTAAATTAACAAGGAAGTAAGAAATGGAGAAGAAGCGAGCAAGAAATGCTATTAGATAAACAGGAAATGAACCAAAATTTTCATGAAGTGATCCCAAAATCAACAGGAAGTGACTGGAAAGTTCCCTAAATTAACAATGAAGTGAGCAATGAACAGGAAGTGACCGGGAAATGCCATTAAATATACAGGAAATGAACCAAAATTTTCAGGAAGTGACCCCAGAATGTCCCAAAATCAACAGGAAGTGAACCGAGGGTTCCCTAAATTAACAAGGAAGTGAGCAATGAACAGAAAGTGACTGGTAAATGCCATTAAATATACAGGAAATGAACCAAAATTTTCAGGAAGTGACCCTAGAATGTCCCAAGATCAACAGGAAGTGACCCGTACATACCCTAAATTAACAATGAAGTAAGAAATGGAGAAGAAGCGAGCAAGAAATGCTATTAAATAAACAGGAAATGAACCAAAATTTTCATGAAGTGATCCCAAAATCAACAGGAAGTGACTGGAAAGTTCCCTAAATTAACAATGAAGTGAGCAATGAACAGGAAGTGACCGGGAAATGCCATTAAATATACAGGAAATGAACCAAAATTTTCAAGAAGTGACCCCAGAATTTCCCCAAATCAACAGGAAGTGAACCAAAGGTTCCCTAAATTAACAAGGAAGTGAGCAATGAACAGGAAGTGACCAGGAAGCAGACCGCAGGAGGGGATGTAGAAGCTCCGCTCACCGTCTTGCTAGGACGCCGCCGAGCTTGCTGCGGAGACAGAGTGACCACGGGGGCGGAGTCGGGCGGCGGGGGGCGAGCGACCACAGGGGTGGAGTCTGGCGGCGGCGGTGGAGCGACCACAGGGGCGGAGTCAGGCGGCGGCGGGGGCGGGGCCCTCCCACCACACGGGTCCCTGGCGACCAGCAGGGTGACGTGAGTCCCGCAGGCCCGCAGCGCCTCCACCGCCTCCTCGCTGCCAAGGCCCTTGGCAGGCGTGGCTCCGATGCGAAGGATACGGTCGCCCGTGCGGAGACGCCCGTCCTGACGGAAGCGGGCGCTCCGTGAAGACGAGCTGGAGAGCGCAGGCGAAAAGAAGACCTACCCTGTCGGCGGCGCCGCCCCTGACCAGCGTGCGGACCACCACGCCGGCGTTCTTGACGCCTACCACGCCGAAGCCCAGACCCGAGCCGTCGTTGACCAACCGGATCTCCTCCACGTCGGTCCACTCCTCCTTGAGAGAGGTCGCGCCGCAGTTACTCCCCCTGGAAGTCTCGTGACGTCAAGGCATCTTACCGTGTTTATGTCCGATGCCGGCGACAGTGGCGACGGCAGTGGGCGGTCCCTGCCAGAGGTGGGGTTACCAGGGATGGGTAGAGTATTCAAGTAAGTGTTACCTCAAAATAACATTAATCAAGTAGTCGTAAAAAGTACTCTTGAGTCTAGGGGGAGGGAACACACGCTCCGGTCCCCCTTCTTAAAAAGGGGGACCACCACTCCGGTCTGCCAATCCAGTGGCACTGTCCCTTTACTTGAGTATAATTTTTGGCTTGTGTACCCACCTGGCAACAGTCATTTGAACCGTCCCGCCGGGTTGCTGCAGCAAAGCTAGAGCCTGATGCTGACTGACGCCCGCCTCCAGGGGGTGCCCATTTATAGTGAGGATCTGATCCCGTGCCCGGAGACGTCCGTCCCTGCCGACGTCGCCGCAGTGTAACCGGAGGGACAATGGAAGGGGCGCGGCTGGCGAGCCTCACCTGTGGGCCGCGCCTCCCGGCTGGACGTGTTTGACAAAGACGCCGTGGCCACCGCTTCCCGGGTGAAGGCCCACCACGCTGAAGCCCAGACCGCCTGACGGCGGGCGGGTTAAACGTACATGCTCCGTGTGGCGGCCCTGAAAGGTTGATTGTGTTTGGTTCATCCCTTCCAGTCCAAATGGTTTGGACGTCTACAAAGTAACGGGCGCCAGTGCAAATGCATGCTATCATTTTCAGAAGATTGATTCCCGAAGTTAGTTAGATGTTGACTCCCAAGGTTAGCATCAACGCCAGCTTGCAGTTTAGCGTTGACATCATCTTGTGAATTTAGCTTTGACAACATCTTTCAAAGTTAGCATCGACATCAGATTCTGAGGTTAGCGTTGACATTGGCTATAAGGTTAGCGTCGACATCAGATTCTGAGGTTAGCGTTGACATTGGCTATAAGGTTAGCGCCCGAAATCAGATTCCGAGGTTAGCGTCAATTTCAGGTTGTGAAGTTGTTTTTGACGTCAGCTTGCGAAGTTATTAAGATTCCAGCACCAGCTTCCAAAATTAGCACCGATGTCAGCTTCTGATGTTAGCGTCAACGTGAGCTCGCGAAGTTAATAAGATTAAAATTCCAGCGCCAGCTTCCAAAACTAGCACTCATGTCAGCTTCCAAGGTCAACATCGATGTCAGATACTGAGGTTAGGGTCAACATCAGGTTACGAAGTTAGCATCAACATCAGCTTGCAAAGTTAGCCTCAATGTCGGCTTCTTTGCTTAGCGTTGATGTAAGCTCCTGGAGTTAGTGATAAATTAGCATCAACATGTCCTAACAAAGTTGGCGTCAATGTCAGCCTTTGAAGTTGGTGTTAACATTAGCTTCCAAAGTTAGCACAGTCTTTGTCGAAGTTTACAAAGCTAGCGTCGACGCGAGCTTACGAAGCTAGCGTCGACGCGAGCTAACGAAGTTAGCATCGATGACAGCTTCCGAAGCTAGCGACGACGCGAGCTTACGAAGTTAGCGTCGACGCGAGTTTACAAAGTTAGCGTCGACGCGAGCTTACAAAACTAGCGTCGACTTGAGCTTACTAAGCTAGCGTCGACGCGAGCTTACGTAGTTAGCGCCGACACAAGGTTACGAAGTTAGCATCGACGCGATCTTACGGAACTAGCGTCGACTTGAGTTTACGAAGCTAGCATTGACGCAAGCTTATGAAGTTAGCGTTGATGCCAGATTCTGAGATTAGTGTCGATGCCAGTTTACGAAGTTGGCGTCGACGCGAGCTTACGAAGTTGGTGTCGACGCGAGATTACGAAGTTGGTGTCGACGCGAACTTACGAAGTTAGCGTCAACTCAAGCTTACGAAGTTAGCATCAACTCAAGCTTACGAAGCTAGCGACACCGCGAGTTTACGAAGCAAGCGTCGTTGACAGCTTCCGAGGTTAGCGTCGACACCAGCTTGTAAGGCTGGCGTCGACTGAGGTAGGCGCCAACGCGAGCTTACGAATCTAGCGACGACGCAAGCTTACGAAGCTAGCGACGACGCAAGCTTACGCAGTTGGCGTCGACGCGAGCTTACGAAGTTAGCATCAACTCAAGCTTACGAAGCTAGCGACGACGCGAGCTTACGAAGCTAGCGACGACGCGAGCTTACGAAGCTGGCGACGACGCGAGTTTACGAAGCAGGCGTCGACGCGAGCTTACGAAGTTAGCGTCGACTCGAGCTTACAAAGCTAGCAACAACGCGAGCTTACGAAGCCCGCGACGACGCGAGCTTACGAAGCTAGCGACGACGCGAGCTTACGAAGCTAGCGACGACGCGAGTTTACGAAGCCAGCGTCGATGCAAGCTTACGAAGTTGGCATCGACTTGAGCTTACAATGCTAGCATTGACACGAGCTTACGAAACTAGCGTCGACTTGAGCTTACGAATCTAGCATTGACGCAAGCTTATGAAATTAGCGTCGATGCCAGATTCTGAGGTTAGCGTTGATGTCAGCTTCCGAGGTTAGTGTCAATGCCAGTTTACGAAGTTGGCGTCGACGCGAGCTTACGAAGTTAGCATTGATGACAGATTCCGAGGTTAGCTTCGACGTGAGCTTACCAAGTTAGCGTTGACGCAAGCTTACTAAGCTAGTGTCTACGCGAGTTTACGAAGTTAGCGTCGACATCAGCTTTCTGAGTTTGTGTCGACGCGAGTTTACGAAGTTAGCGTCAACATCAGCTTTCTGAGTTTGTGTTCACGTCAGCTCCCCGAGTTAGTGTACATAAGTTAGCATCAACATGTGCTAAAAAAGTTGGCATCAATGTCAGCTTTTGAATTTGGTGTTAACATTAGCTTCCAAAGTTAGCAACGATATCAATCTCAGAAGTCGGCGTGGATACCGGCTTTTCAAAGTTAGCGCCGAATTTGGCTTCTGAGGTTAATGTCTTTGTCGGCTTCCAATTTTTTTTTTAACATGCCAAACTTCACGCTTTACCACATTAACCATGCGTGTTTGTGTCACACTCACGCCGGCCGCCGACTTGATCCACTGGTCAAGGAGTTGAGGCGAGGGCGGGGCACCGAGTGTAGGCAGGGCCTCTCGGCTGGCCGGGGCCTCGAGGGCAGGCGCTTCTGAGCCGGCGCTCACCGTCATGAAGGTATCAACAGCCAAGTCACGGTCGTCGTCCCCCGCAGGTGTCACGCTCAACTGGACGCCGGCAGGAAAAAGAGCTCAACGTTACCTCACGTCAGTACAACTATCTGTCGCCACAAAATGAACAGGAAGTAACCCAAATATGTCCCAAAATCAACCGGAAGTGAGCACGGGATACTAGCAAAGCATCCCCTTTCCTTGTCAAATATAGCTGGGAATTTTTCATCAATTCAAATTTGGCTAGCGTGTAAACAAGACTCTCAATAAATTTGTTTTCCACCGTACCGTCCCTTTAAACGTGCCGCGCGTTACGACACCTAAACGCGCACACACGGTACAACCCACGCTAATACACAAGGGGCGCGTGTGGCGTTCGTGGGAATTAATGCGCGTAAAAATCAATGTCTTTCTTACAAGTAATGTATGAATGACCTTTCCTCTCACTTTGTGTACTCAGCTGGGCGTGGGCGGGGCTAGCGCCGGGCCGTTTGTCAAAGCGGGACAGCGGATATTAAAGCTTGATTGATCCGCGCTCGGGAAGCCCGGGCATAAATAAAGCGGCGGCGACGCCTTCATGGACTTACAGTACGACGAGCGGGCCAGACTCGCCGTGACCTTGGCGCCACTTACAATATGAAGCCCGCCATTATCTTAATTTGGAGACGCCGTTGTTTATTGGCGAGGCCCGGCCGCCGCGGAATACTGATACGGGTGGCCGCGCGCTATCTCCGGGAATGGATCAAAACCGTGGAGCGCAAAGAACAAACTGTTTTCTATTTCGTTACAGGAGAAGTTAGACGATTTATCAACCTAAACGCACAGGAAGTGATGCCGGAAAGCCCCAAAAGCAACAGGAAGTGACTCAAAATCAACAGCTAGTGACCTACAAACAGGAAGTGAATCGTAAGTTCCCTAAAATCAACAGGAAGTGACCCAAAAATGAACAAGACGTGACCCATCAATGTCCAAAAATGTACAGGAAGTGAACCAAAATCAACAGGAAGTGACCCATAAAGGCACCAAAATCAACAGCTAGGGACCAGCGAACAGGAAATGAATCTGAAGTTCCCTAAAATTAACAGGAAGTGACCCAAAAATCAACAGGAAGTGACCCATCAATCCTCAAAAGTGTACATGAAGTGACCCAAAATCAACAGGAAGAGACCAATCAATGCCACGAAGTGTAGAGGAAGTGACCCAAAATAAACAGGAAGTGACCCATCAATGCCCCAAAGTGTGCAGGAAGTGGCCCAAAATCAACAGGAAGTGACCCGTAAATGCTCATAAGTGTACAGGAAGTCACCCAAAATCAACAGGAAGTGACCCATCAATGCCAGAAAGTGTACAGGAAGTGACCCAAAAATCAACAGGAAGTGACACATCAATGCCCCAAAATGTACAGGAAGTGACCTATAATCAACAGGAAATAGCCCAGTCAATGCCACAAAATGTAGAAGTGACCCAAAATCAACAGGAAGACACCCGTAAATGCCCCAAAGTGTACAGGAAGTGGCCCAAAATCAACAGGAAGATACCCGTAAATGGCCCAAAGTGTACAGGAAGAGACCCAAAATCAACAGGAAATGATCCGTAAATGCCCCAAAGTGTACAGGAAGTGACCAATAAATAGGAAGTGAATCAAAAGTTCCCTAAAATCAACAGGAAGTGAACCAAAAATCAACAGGAAGTGACCCATCAATGCCCAAAAATGTACAGGAAGTGACCCAAAATCAACAGGAAGAGACCCATCAATGCCACAAAGTGTAGAGGAAGTGACCCAAAATAAACAGGAAGTGACCCATAAATGCCCATGAGTGTACAGAATATGACCAAAATAAACAGGAAGTGACCCATCAATGCCCCAAAGTGTACAGGAAGTGACCCAAAATCAACAGGAAGTGACCAATCAATGCCAGAAAGTGTACAGGAAGTGACACATAATCAACAGTAAATAGCCCAGTCAATGCCACAAAATGTAGAGGATGTGACCTAAAATCAACAGGAAGACACACCTAAATGCCCCAAAGTGTACAGGAAGAGACCCAAAATCAACAGGAAATGACCCGTAAATGCCCCAAAGTATACAGGATGTGACCGAAAAATCAACAGCTAGTGACCAATGAACAGGAAGTGAATCAAACGTTCCCTAAAATCAACAGGGAGTGACCCAAAAATCACAGGAAGTGACCCATCAATGCCCTAAAGTGAACAGGAAGTAACCACAAAATCAACAGGAAGTGAACCGTAAATGCCCATAAGGGAACAGGAAGTGACCCAAAAATGAACAGGAAGTGAATCGGAAGTTCCCCAAAATGAACAGGAAGTGACCCAAAAATCAACAGAAAGTGACCCATCAATGCCCAAAAGTGATCAAAATGTACAGGAAGTGATGCCAGAATGGCGCCAAATCAACAGGAAGTGACACAATAAATAGGGAGTGAATCGGAAGCGCCCTAAAACGTGATAAATACCCTAAAATGAAGAAGGAACAAGGAAATGACCCATTGAAAACAACTAATCCCAATGAACGCGTACTAACCCTAACCCACCTGCTTCCTGAGCTGCGCTATGGCGTGCTGCAAATCGAGCACGTGCGTGAAGAGCGGACTGTCCAGGGTCTCCTTCAGCGCCGCCACGCGCAGGCCGTGCCGCCGCCACTCCTCCCTCTCCGCCAGCTTGGACCCCAGTCGCTCCAGGGCCGCCACCGCCCGCCGCCGCTCGCCGGGCGACACTGCGGGGGCGGGAACCCCGTCAGCCCGACGGCACGTTCGGTCCAGCGGGTCCGCCTTACCTGCGCTAGCGTTGTACAACATCTGGCTTCGCTCTGAAAGAAAACAATAACGTCAGGAAACGACGCACGCCGTTCGATGCCGTTGCACCGATGGACATTCAATCCTAGCGTTAGCGGTTGTGGTAAAACATGCTACTTATCAAACAGTTTTTAGTCAAGTTGACATCATTCACTCATCAAAAACGTACATAAAATGAATGACGACAAAAGTTAGCCTTCAGTTGTTGTCACTTCCTGTTCATTGGTCACTTCCTGTTGATTGTGGGTCATTGCTGTACATTTTGTGGCAATTTCCTGTTCACTGGGCACTTTTTGTTGATTTTGGGTGACTTCCTTTTAATTTGGTGGAAATTAAGGGTCATTTCCTGTCGATTCCAAGCCACTTTCTGTTGATTTTGGGTCATTTTTCGCTCATTTTGTGGCATTTTCCTGTTCATTGGTCACTTTTTGTTGATTTTGGGTCACTTCCTATTAACTCGGGGGCATTTAATGGTCACTTTCTGTTGAGTTTGGGTCACTTCCTGTACATTTTGGGGCATTTACAGGTCACTTACTGTTGATTTTGGGTCACTTCCTGTTAACTTGGGGGCATTTAATGGTCACTTCCTATTGAGTTTGGGTCAATTCCTGTACATTTTGGGGCATTTATGGGTCACTTACTGTTGATTTTGGGTCACTTCCTGTTAACTTGGGGGCATTTAATGGTCACTTCCTATTGAGTTTGGGTCACTTCCTGTTAACTCGGGGGCATTTAATGGTCACTTTCTGTTGAGTTTGGGTCACTTCCTGTACATTTTGGGGCATTTACGGGTCACTTACTGTTGATTTTGGGTCACTTCCTGTTAACTTTGGGGCCATTGCCAGTTGATTTTGGGTCATTTGTGTATATTTGGTGAGATTTTCCTGTTCATTGGTCACATTTTGTTGATTTTGGATAACTTCCTTTTAATTTGAGGTATTTAAGGGCCATTTCCTGTTGATTCCAGGTAATCTCCTGTTGATTTTGGGTTATTTCTGTATATTGTGTGGCATTTTCCTGTGCATTGGTCACTTTTTTGTTAATTTAGGGTCCCTTCCTGTTAACTTGATGGCATTTCAGGGGTCACTTCCTGTTGATTCCAAGTCACTTCCTGTTGATTTTGGGTTATTCCTGTACATTTTGTGTCATTTTCCTGTTCATTTGTAACTTTTTGTTGATTTAAGGTCCCTTCCTGTAAACTTCGGGGCATTTAGCGGTCAATTCCTTGTTTGGGGGGCACTTCCAGGTCACTGATGAAATCCTGTTGCTTTTGGGGAATTTTCAGGTCGGCTCATGTACATTTTGCGGCATTTCTCTTTATTTTATTGATTGATTAATTTTGCAGGTCCGAGTTGAAAATCAATAGGCGTTGGAAATGATTATCTACCATGTGATAAAGAAGACTTTGACACCTCTAGCTTAACGTGTCGCAACGTGGCTTCTATGGCCGGAAGTAAACAAAGCACACCTTTATGAGCGTTCGCCTTTACGGAAGTGAAACTATACGAAGGTCAATGGGGGAAGGGTAGAATCCCCATTCAAAAAAACCCCCAACAACTTTATAATACGTATACGTTAATACAAACATTTCCCCCTCCTGTACGCTATATGAATTATTATCGCGTATGAAATTGGGCGGGGTCATTTCACACCAGCAGGTGCATCAAGACACCCCGCCACACGAAGAAAAAAAGTCACCAGACTCACCACAAAACAAACTCGCCAATAAAATTAAAAAAAAAAAAAAAAAGTCATGAACACAGGGACTAGTGTGAAACGCTGACTGAAAAGTTTTCCCAACTTTCACTATTCGGTCGATTCGTCGCTAGCATGCTAAACTCATATCTTAACGCGAGCCACAAAAACAGTGTCGTTTGGTGTTGTTTCCGCGCGAATTACACACTCGGACAACACAGCTAATGTCGGACAAGAGTGAAAAAAACCGACGAGTTATTTAAAGGGATTTTTGAGGATGTGAAACTTACTTGAAGTCGAGTCCTTTCGGTGACTAAATGCGAGATTCGCGTGCTGTGGGAATTTCCAGTACTACGCCTCTACATCGATGATAACTGCGACAACCGCCTCATTGAAAATCTTAACTCAAAAATAATATGAGTTCCCTTATATTTTTCCCATTAATAATGATGTGAAACCCTTATATGAAAATAAAATACAAACAATAAGAGTTGTACGGCAATTTGGTGACTGTTTTATATGCTACTTTTGTTTGTAGAGGGATAAAACTAGAGTTTTCTTTCTTCCCGACGTCTTTGAAGGTATCGCACGGTGATGTCAATGAAGCTGCCATGGCGCTGGCTTGTTTGCGACGAAGCTTGTTGACGTTTTTGTTGTTTTTCTCGTGTTTTGTCTCATTTTATCGGACGCTCGTCACGGCGGAGGAAGTCGACAGCTGTGAGCACCTGAGACTCGGCCAATATCCTTCACTGGGCTCGCCTGTGTGGCTTTATATCAACGGGACGCTAACGACTAGCACGTCTCCTAGCAATGAGCTTGGATGCTAAATCGTATCGCTGTGCTGATGTTTGTTTTGAGTTTGAATATCAGAATTAATAATATAGAATTTACAGTTTCAATCAATTATACGGAAACTATTCCATTCTTATTTTATGAATTGATAGTTACACAAACAGACTTGAGCTATTCCATTTACGAACATTATTTGTCAAGCGGCATAAATGACATACATACATACATACATACGTTACGCGTCACTTCCTGTACTCTTTGGATCATTTTATGTTAAATTTAGGGCGTTTTCCGGGTCACTTCCTACACATGTTGTACCATTTCCTTTTGACTTTTTAGGCATTTTCTGCTCACTTCTTATTCATAGGTCATTTCCTGTTGCTTTTGGGGCATTACCAGGTCACTACTTGTTGATTTTTGGGTCGCTTCCTGATGATGTTAGGTCACTTCCTGTATGTGTGCACCCTTTCCTGTTCATTTTAAGGCCTTTTCTGCCCACTTCCTGTTCACTGATCATTTATTGTTGCTTTTGGGGCATTACCAGGTCACTTCTTATTGATTTTGGGTCACTTCCTGTTGATTTGAGGTCATTTCCTGTTTGTGTTGCACTTTTTCCTGTTGATTTAAAGGCATTTTCTGTTCACTTCCTGTTCACTGATCATTTCCTGTTGCTTTTGGGGCATTACCAGGCCACTTCTTGTTGGTTTTGGGCCACTTCCTGTGCGTTTTGCACCATTTCCTGTTGCTTTTGAGGTATTACCAGGTCACTTCTTGTTTGTTTGGGTTACTTCCTGTTGATTTTAGGTCACTTCTTGTGCGTGTTGCACCATTTCCTTTTGTTTTTAAGGCCTTTTCTGCCCACTTCCTGTTCCCTGACCATTTCCTGTTAATTTTGGGGGGCATTACCAGGTCACTTCTTGTTGGTTTTGGGTCACTTCCTGTTGATTTTAGGTCACTTCCTGTATGTGTTGCACCATTTCCTGTTGATTATAAGGCATTTTCTGCTCACTTCCTGTTCTTTGGTCACTTCTTGATTTTGAGGCATTTCCTGGTCACATCCTGTTCTTTGGTCACTTCCTGTTGATTTTGGGGCATTACCAGGTCACTTTACGGGTCATTTCCTGTTGATATCAGGTAACTTCCTATATTTTTGCACCATTTCCTGTTGATTTTGGGGCATTACCAGGTCACTTCTTGTTTGTTTGGGTCACTTCCTGTTGATTTGAGGTCATTTCCTGTATGTGTTGCACTGTTTCCTGTTGATTTAAAGGCATTTTCTGTTCACTTCCTGTTCACTGATCATTTCCTGTTGCTTTTGGGGCATTACCAGGTCACTTCTTTTTGGTTTTGGTTCACTTCCTGTTAATTTTAGGCCACTTCCTGTGCGTTTTGCACCATTTCCTGTTGCTTTTGGGGCATTAACAGATCACTTCTTGTATGTTTGGGTCACTTCCTGTTGATTACTAGGTCACTTCCTGTATGTGTTGCAACCATTTCCTGTTGATTTTAAGGCATTTTCTGCTCACTTACTGTTCATCGGTCATTTCCTGTTGCTTTTGGGGCATGACAAGTCACTTCTAGTTAGTTTTGGGTCACTTCCTGTTGATTTGAGGTCACTTCCTGTTCAGTGTTCCTTTCCTCTTGTGTTTGAGGCATGTACGTTTCACTTCCTGTACATTTCGGATAATTTTCTGTTGATTTGAGCGCATTTCAGGTCACTTCCTGTTGATTTAATTTTGGGTTTGGGTCTGTTTCAGGTCATTTCCTGTACATTTTAAAGCGTTTCATGTTTTTTAGGCCATTTTTGGGTCACTTCCTGTAAATGTTGGACCATTTCCTGTTGATTTTAAGGCATTTTCTGTTGACTTCCTGTTCATTGTTCATTTTAAAGCATTTACATGTCACTTCCTGCACATTTTGGATTATTTTGTATTGAATTTTGGGATTTTCAAGTCACTTATTGTTGATTTAAGGCATTCCTGGGTCACTTCCTGTAGATCAGAAATCCAAATGTTATTTTTTCCTTCCTTAATGGCGCTCACGTATTTGTGTCGAGAGCCAAAGATCGACGATAACACGCAGGAGCCGGAAAACTGCCGAGATGCCGTCGCACGGGGTGGGTGTCTGTCCTGTCCCGACTTCACCCGCTAACGTCGTTCCGGCTGGGTAACGTCCTTTTGTTTTGTTTTTTTGCGCAGTGGAGTGTCTCCCGGCGCCAAACGTGACCTGCCGGCTTTCCAACGGCACGGAATTCCGCTTCAGTGGCGAGGAGGTGGGATTTCATCAAACTGTTCCCTGTAGGAACGTGTAAGTACATAATTTGTTCAGCTATAAGGAACTTGTCAGGAAATGATCCACAATGTAAAGGAAGCGAGTACGAGTAGTCACCCTAAATCTCCCAGAAGTCGCCCAAATTACAGAAAGTGCCCCAAAACAAACAGAAAGGGACCTGGGAATGGCCCAAAATGAACAGGAAGTGGGCCATGACCAAGATATGACCTGTAAATGCGCTAAAATCAACAGGAAATAATGCAAGATGTGAAGGAAGTGACCCAAAATGGGAGCAACAGCGAGAACCAAAAGTGGTATTTGCCGTGTTGCATTTTTGTGCCATGTGGCAAAATGGATTTTGCCATTTTATTTTTTCCCACATACCAAAAAATGCCACATGTTAAAATCAATTTTGCCACATGGCAAAAAAAATGCCACATGTCAAAAAAAAAAAGTGCAGCATGGCAAAATCCATTTCGCCACATGACAAAAAATAGGCCACATGGCAAAAAATGCCACATGGTAAAAAGAAGTTCCACATGGCAAAATCCATTTTGCCACATGACACAAAATATGCCACATGGCAAAAAAGATGCCACATGGCAAAAAAAATTGCCACATGACAAAAAATATGCCACATGGCAAAATCCATTTTGACACATTAAATGCCACAAGGTAAAGAATGCCACATAGCAAAATTCATTTTGCCACATGGCAAAAAAATAGGCCACATGGCAAAAAAATTCCACATGGCAAAATCAATTTTGCCACATTACAAAAAATGCCACTTGGCAAAAAAATGGCACATGGCAAAATCATTTTTGCCACATGGCAAAATCCATTTTGCCACATGGCAAAAAAATATGCCAAATGGCAAAAATATGCCACAGGGCAGAAATGCCACAGGGCAAAATCAATTTTTCCACATGGCAAAGAAATATGCCACATGGCAAAGAATGCCACATGGCTAAATCAATTTTGCCTCATGGCAAAAAATGCCACCTGGCAAAATCCATTTTGCCACATAAAATGCCACATGGCAGAGTCCATTTTGCCACATGGCAAAAACAAAAATATGCCACATGGTAGAAATGCCACATGGCAAAATCAATTTTTCCACATGGCAAAAAAATATGCCACATGGCAAAGAATGCCACATGGCTAAATCAGTTTTGCCACATGGCAAAAAAATACGCCACATGGCAAAATCAACTTTGCCACATGGCAGAATCCATTTTGCCGCATGGAAAATACCACTTTTTGTTCTCAGCCCTGCTGCCAAATGGACCGGACGTGACACATGAGTGCCCCAAAACAAACAGGAAGTGACCCAGGAATGCCCCAAAATCAAAAGGAAGTGGCCACTGAGCACAAAATGCCCTTGAATGTCACTTCATTCACATCTTGGTTCACTTCCTGTTTGTTTTTGGGCACTTGTATGTCACATTGTGGGTCATTGTTTGTTCATTTCTTGTTGAATTCAGGGCATTTACATGTCACTTCCTGCTCATTAGCCACTACTTTAGGGCAATCCTAAGTCATTCCCTGTTTGTTTTGGGGCACTAACATGTCCCTCTCTAAAATTTGGGTTTCATCCCTTTCTCGAAGCAGTCGGTTCAAGTGGTTCAATGCTTCATGAGGCTTCACCTATTCATCTACAATTCCAAGTCAGATTGCCCAAATTTTGACCAAATGCTTTTTCAGCGCTTGACGTGTTTGCGTCGGCAGGAGCGGCTACTCGTACAAGGTGGCGGTGGCGCTGTCGCTGTTCCTGGGCTGGCTGGGCGCCGACCGCTTCTACCTGGGCTACCCGGCCCTCGGCGTGCTCAAGTTCTGCACCGTGGGCTTCTGCGGCATCGGGACGCTGCTGGACTTTGTCCTCATCGCCATGCAGGTCGGTACCAACGAGCTGGAATTCCAGCCTCGGCCGCCGCGCCGACCGACCGACCGACCGTATCTCTTTGGCGTCCGTCCAGATGGTGGGCCCGTCGGACGGCTCCGACTACATCGTGGACTACTACGGCGCCCGCCTCAGCCGCCTGGCCATCACCGAGGACACCTACAGGAAGCCCCACCTCTCCCTCTGACCGCGTTAGAAACAAATTCCACTTTCTTTTTTCTTATTCGTCGAAGGGAAAAGAACGTTAACATTCACGGTCACGCGTTTAAACATCCACGACCTTCAACGTGCCGCACATGCATTTCAAACAGCCTATTCGTCAATCATTGGTTTCTTTAACCCTTTATTGAATGTCAATGGCAGCCCATGAGTTCAATTAAAAAAAAAAAGCCCCCAAATTAACAACAGGAACTCACCAGTAAATTTCCCAAAATAAACAGGAAGTGACCCAAAATGAACAGGTAGTGATCTGGGAATGTCCAAAATTACCAGGAAGTGACCTAGGAATACCACAAAATCAACTTGGAGGTGACCTGGGAATGTCCACTTAACAGGAAGTGATGTGGGAATGCTCCAAAATCAGCCAGGAAGTGGCATGGGAATGTCCAAAATCAACATGAGGTGACCTAGGAGTGCCCCAACATCATTAGGAAGTGACTTAGGAATGTCCAAAATCAACAGGAAGTGACATGGGAATGCCCCTTAATCAACAGGAAGGGACACAAAAGGAAGTGACCTCGGAGTGCCCCTAAATCAACAGGAAGTGACCTAGGAATACCCCAAAACCAACCAGGAAGTGATCTGGGAATGTCCGAAATCAACATGAGGTGACCTAGGAGTGCCCCAACATCATTAGGAAGTGACTTAGGAATGCCCCAAAATCAACCAGGAAGTGACCTGGGAATGTCCAAAATCAACAGGAAGTGACATGGGAATGCCCCTTAATCAACAGGAAGGGACACAAAAGGAAGTGACCTCGGAGTGCCTCTAAATCAACAGGAAGTGACCTAGGAATACCCCAAAACCAACCAGGAAGTGATCTGGGAATGTCCAAAATCAACAGGAAGTGACCAAGGAGTGCCCCAAAATGAACAGGTAGTGATCTGGGAATGTGAAAAATTTAATGGAAGTGACCTAGGAATGCCCCAAAATAAACAGGAATTGACATAGGAATGCCCCAAAATCAACAGGAAGTGACCCAAAATCAACAGGAAGTGACCAAGGAGTGCCCCAAAATGAACAGGTAGTGATCTGAGAATGTCAAAAATTAACAGGGAGTGACCTAGGAATGCCCCAAAATCAACAGGAAGTGACTCAAATCAACAGGAATTGACCTAGGTATGCCCCAAAATCAACAGGAAGTGACCCAAAATCAACAAGTGACCCAAAATCAACAGGAAGTGACCAAGGAATGCTCCAAAATGAACAGGTAGTGATCTGAGAATGTTAAAAAAATGAATGGAAGTGACCTAGGTTTGCCCCCCAAAATCAACAGGAAGTGACCCAAAATCAACAAGAAGTGACCCAAAATCAACAGGAATTGACCTAGGTATACCCCAAAATCAACAGGAAGTGACCCAAAATCAACAAGAAGTGACCCATAATCAACAGGAAGTGACCAAGGAATGCGCCAAAATGAACAGGTAGTGATCTGAGAATGTCAAAAAATAAATGGAAGTGATGTAGGTTTGCCCCAAAATCAACAGGAAGTGACCCAAAATCAACAGGAATTGACCTAGGTTTGCCCCAAAATCAACAGGAAGTGACCCAAAATCAACAAGAAGTGATCCAAAATCAACAGGAAGTGACCAAGGAGTGCCCCAAAATGAACAGGTAGTGATCTGAGAATGTCAAAAATTAACAGGAAGTGACCTAGAAATGCCTCAAAATCAAGAGGAAGTGACCCAAAATCAACAGGAAGTGACCCCAAATAACAGGAAGTGACCTAAGATTAACAGGAAGTGACTTAGGAATGCCCCAAAATAAACAGGAAGTGACCCAAAATCAACAGGAAGTGACTCGAAATCAACAGGAAGTGACCTAGGAATGCCCCAAAATCATTAAGAAGTGACTCAATATAAACAGGAAGTGACCTAAAATGCACAAGAAGTAATGTGGAAATGTCCCAAAAGCAGCAAAACGTGACCCAAACGCAACAGGAAGTGACTTAAAATCTGGGGATGAGAATGATTGGTTTGGGGGAATTTGTTCCTATTGAGTCATTTTTAGGTCACTTCCCGTTGATTCTGGCACATTTCCGTGTCGATTTTGCATCATTTCTGGATGACGACTTGTGTATTTTGGGTCACTTCCTGTATCTTTTGGGTCATTTCTCCCCCAGTTTTTAAAATGTGTATTTAATTGTATGTAAATAACTGATTTTCTAGGAAGCCTTTATTTTGGAACTCTCGGTCCACCATTGACGACACTCGATGTCCAATCCATTTGAACTGGATGAACTGTCCACGGCAGCCAATGAGTTGAGGCCAAAATGAACAGGAAGTGAGCTAAAAACTAGAGTAAGTGACCCAATTTTGTCCTTTGGAAAGCATAGCGGATGAGAGAAGGAGCTTGTGTAAATAGTTCAGTTTGTCAAAAATATTGAGAAAATGTGAAGTATTCACATGCTATGTGGTTATTTTATTTATTTATTTGATACTTCTACTCTGTGCATTTGTGGAGTGGCAAAATTCAATAAAGATTGAGTGAATGTGCTTTTTTCAGTGTTTTTATTTGTACTGGTTTGGATATTTATTGGCATTTTTACTGATACATTTAGCTTTATTTCAGTTTACTGATTTTTTTTTTTTTTTTTTTATAACTTTCATATTTAAATGTAACATGCATATAAAATTGTTTTCAAATTTCATTTTAAATTTTTGCGGCTCCGCGTAAATCTCGATAATTTAGCAACGTTAAAAATGTCATAAAATGGCTCAGTGGCGCCCCCTTGAATTAAAAAAAAAAAGGCCTCTCCTTTGATGTTTTTCAACATAGACCGATGAAAATTGGGGAGTCGATACGTTGTGCAAAACTGCTCCAAAAAGTCACTTGCACCCATATTCCAAACCCAACAGGAAATCGGATATTTTTGATCGAATGTGAAATTTTTATTGATTTAGAAGATGGACAATGAGACCTTTTCGCCGAGGAAGTTCGTTGGATTGTCTTGAAAATTGGTAAGACTGTTCAGCAGACATATGAGATGTTAAGTTCTCAAAATGGTGCCTTTTCATTCATGGGTCTGACTTGGGCGGGGTGCCAAAGTCGGGTATTTTTTTGGCAAAACGACGAATCCGGTAAATGACTAATAACTCCTTGATACAATGTTCAATCGTTTTCATATCTTGCATTTGCATGTATGTAAGGTATCTCAGCCTGAACATGACAATATTGAAATATTCCCTATTGGGCCTGGCGCCCCCTGCTGGGAGCAGGGAACGCCCATTTTTTTTACCAGACAGGCTCCTCGTCCAAATCATTTAACCTGCAGCAGTGGAGCCTTACGACACGTGTTCAGGTGCCTGATGAAAAATATTGAGGTTTTGTTGAAGCAGAGGGGGGTTCCAAACAGGACATTGAAAAGACAGTAGTCATTTTTCTTACCACAAATTTTGAACAGTTTTAATTTGTATTTCAGTTTGATTTTTTTTTTTTTTCTTTTTCTGCCAGTCCAAGCATCTTGGCCATCGTTGCTCCAAAACCAAAAGGAAGTGACACGGGAATGCACCAAGATTAACAGAACGTTACCTTAAAGAAACAGGAAGTGACCAATGAATGACCCAAAATGAATAGAAAGTGAGCCAAAACGGACAGGGAGTACCCTAAAAGGCAACGGTGATGTTGTTTTGTTCATGTGACGCAGCTGTGAGAGAGTGACAGGGCCCAAATACATCGCACGGATCTTCGTTCCGGGTCCGGCACGGCTCTGTGTTGACTGCGTAGTACGTCAAACACAGGCAAAACATACCAGCTGCCCAAGCCAGCTCCGTCCTGTTGTAATGTGGCATTCAAAACAACGACAAACACACAGTCTGTATTCATCAGAGAAGCAGAGAGAGAGAGAGGTGGACTTGATTTGATTGAACCTTTTTCCCCGATTTTTTTTTTTTGCTTTTACCATGAGTTTGCGACACTATTTAATTACTGTTTAAAATGACATGACTTGCATAAAAAAACTCCCCGTCCATCCTCATAGCTTCTGCTATGGCATTCCACGTTTAATATTCTGATTGGACGTTTTTCGAGGCACCCTGAAGTGCACACCGTAGTGATGTTGTTTTGTTCATGTGATGCGGGAGTGAGAAAGAAACAAACAGTCTACCAAGAGCCACAGGTTGAGAAAGTGTTGGCGCCGTCTGTTAATAAAAACAACGTCAGCACGTCGTGTGTTTGATATCATTGCCAGAAAAACACACATAATAGGACATCTTGCTGCTTCCTTTTTGTAATGTTATAGTAACGTTCTGCTGCATCGTAAATCACTTTGCAACTTTCCACCTCCATTATGAAACGTTCTTTGACCATGTTCGCTGGTGTTTAACCCTTAGATGCACAAGTTACTGGACCCTACACTCAGGGCTGGCCCAGGCCATTTGGGGGCCCTAAGCAAAATAATACAAAGGGGCCCATATTTCTGGCCCACCATTTCGTCACAGTGTACTGTGAAATCCATACATGCAATCCAACCCATACAGTGCCTTGCAAAAGTATTCGGCCCCCTTGAACCTTGCAACCTTTCGCCACATTTCAGGCTTCAAACATAAAGATATGAAATTTCATTTTTTTGTCAAGAATCAACAACAAGTGGGACACAATCGTGAAGTGGAACAACATTTATTGGATAATTTCAACTTTTTTAACAAATAAAAAACTGAAAAGTGGGGCGTGCAATATTATTCGGCCCCTTTACTTTCAGTGCGGCAAACTCACTCCAGAAGTTCAGTGAGGATCTCTGAATGATCCAATGTTGTCCTAAATGACCGATGATGATAAATAGAATCCACCTGTGTGTAATCAAGTCTCCGTATAAATGCACCTGCTCTGTGATAGTCTCAGGGTTCTGTTTAAAGTGCAGAGAGCATTATGAACACACCAGGCAGGTCCGAGATACTGTTGTGGAGAAGTTTAAAGCCGGATTTGGATACAAAAATATTTCCCAAGCTTTAAACATCTCAAGGAGCACTGTGCAAGCCATCATATTGAAATGGAAGGAGCATCAGACCACTGCAAATCTACCAAGATCCGGCCGTCCTTCCAAACTTCCTTCTCAAACAAGGAGAAAACTGATCAGAGATGCAGCCAAGAGGCCCATGATCACTCTGGATGAACTGCAGAGATCTACAGCTGAGGTGGGAGAGTCTGTCCATAGGACAACAATCAGTCGTACACTGCACAAATCTGGCCTTTATGGAAGAGTGGCAAGAAGAAAGCCATTTCTCAAAGATATCCATAAAAAGTCTCGTTTAAAGTTTGCCACAAGCCACCTGGGAGACACACCAAACATGTGGAAGAAGGTGCTCTGGTCAGATGAAAGCAAAATTGAACTTTTTGGCCACAATGCAAAACGATATGTTTGGCGTAAAAGCAACACAGCTCATCACCCTGAACACACCATCCCCACTGTCAAACATGGTGGTGGCAGCATCATGGTTTGGGCCTGCTTTTCTTCAGCAGGGACAGGGAAGATGGTTAAAATTGACGGGAAGATGGATGCAGCCAAATACAGGAACATTCTGGAAGAATACCTGTTGGTATCTGCACAAGACCTGAGACTGGGACGGAGATTTATCTTCCAACAGGACAATGATCCAAAACATAAAGCCAAATCTACAATGGAATGGTTCAAAAATAAACGTATCCAGGTGTTAGAATGGCCAAGTCAAAGTCCAGACCTGAATCCAATGGAGAATCTGTGGAAAGAGCTGAAGACTGCTGTTCACAAACACTCTCCATCCAACCTCACTGAGCTCGAGCTGTTTTGCAAGGAAGAATGGGCAAGAATGTCAGTCTCTCGATGTGCAAAACTGATAGAAACATACCCCAAGCGACTTGCAGCTGTAACTGGAGCAAAAGGTGGCGCTACAAAGTATTAACGCAAGGGGGCCGAATATTATTGCACGCCCCACTTTTCAGTTTTTTATTTGTTAAAAAAGTTGAAATTATCCAATAAATTTTGTTCCACTTCACGATTGTGTCCCACTTGTTGTTGATTCTTGACAAAAAATTAAAATTTTATATCTTTATGTTTGAAGCCTGAAATGTGGCGAAAGGTTGCAAGGTTCAAGGGGGCCGAATACTTTTGCAAGGCACTGTACGTCCATATTTTATATATTAATCAGATTTTGTTGCACTGCATACTTCAAACTTCTCACCCCAAATGATTGTCAGTACTTACAGTAGATAGTGCCAAACATTTTTCTAAAAGAGGAAAGAAAGAAGTTAAGAACTTTTTTTAAGCTTGTAATCAAGTATCAAAACACACAAAAGTCAAATGAAGCAAACTGTAGTAAAAATGATAGAATATAAATTAAATAATTGCCAGATTGGGGGCCCCCTTGTGGTCAGGGGCCCCAAGCAGCTGCATAGTCTGCGTATAGCCTGGGCCGGCCCTGCCTAAACTCTTCCATAAGTGGGTCAAAAATGACCAATGTGTTTTTATGCCATTTTGGTGAAGAATAATCACTTGTATATTAATTAGTATGATATTTAGGGCCACACAAGAATGATTTCATGCTTGAAATATCTTTATGATTCAATTAAGATTTTTTGAAAAAAAAAGAAAAAAAAAAAAACAGAACAGCAATAGACTTCATCCTTCCTTGTATTTTATCATCAATGATGAAGATCTCCCATGCATATTTTTGGTGAGACAGCGGTGCTAAGCCCTTGTGGAGGCACTGACCGATTTCTGAGGATATCGTGGCTCTGTGTTCTGCCCATGGTGGAAGGTCATTCTCTCTAGTAAGAGCCCTACCAACTCATTCTGTTGGCCATGATTTGGACACTTTCTTCTTCAGAGGACACATAAGTGGACTGTTATGAGTCAAATTGATCCTGTTCAGTTGGATTTCCAGGTGGACAGCGGCCACTGCCACCTGGACAATAGTCTGGGTCCTCATCATCAGAAAGTTCGTACACTTGAGTCCAACCCCGTCACTGCCTCTCCATCATCCAACATCTGTAGGACCATTTTAGCTGTAAATCTAGCACAAATTCAATTTTTTCGTGTTTTGATCCAGGTCACGTTCGTATGTGGTTACAGTCCAAACTGTCAAGACCCCCAAATTGGAATTCATGCAGCAATTAACATTAGCAAAGAGCGAGAGAGACAGGGTGCTACGGTAGCGCTGCAGCTGTGCATTAGCGTTAGCGTCTAGCTTGAACGCGGCTTTTGGGGAAGGAGCAGGCTTGACAACAGTCATAAAAAAATAGAATGGGTTGAGAATTAGCCTGATAATGCTCTGTTTTCTCTCTGCTCCAATGCTCCTGCGCATGCGGACCAATTTGCTCAGTGCATCTCGGACTGCGAATTAGAGCGCATGTGTGATACTTGAACAGGCTCAATGGACAAAGGTAGTATGAACGGGTACGCCAAAAAAACAGATATGACAAAAAATCGGAATTGTGCATTAGGACCTGCGGTATGAACCTAGCCTTAGTTAGCCAGCTAGTTATGAAGTAGGTTAATTTGTTGATATATAATCAACAAAAGACATGAAAGACACACACACAAATAACTACTGTATATGGACATAATACTTACAGTACACGTATCAGCTCTTGCTGCGTAAAATAATCTTCTTATGGGATGTAACTTTTTACATACCTAGTCTGTGTGGTCCACGGTAAATTTATTCCTGACAGCTAAAGTTGATAAGAATGAAAGATTCCCATTAGATTCCATAGAAAATGCATGTGGGTCTTTTTTGACCCACTTGTGGAAGCTTAGGGTAGTAATACAAAAATGACAATTTCTTCAAATGTATAAAAAGTTCATCAAAAATTTGAATGGCATTATACCAAAAACATGTTTTTTGAGGAATACCTGGAATATGAATTGATTACAATTTTTCATTCCGAAGATATTTTAAGAAAACAACCTCACCGGGTCATTTTTGACCCACTTATGCATCTAAGGGTTAATTAGACACTGGGCTGTTGACTCCAGACCTAAGTCTGCCTATTTTGACCGATGCGTCTCCGGCAAAAACAGAAAATAGCCAAAACCATCCGGCACGCCAGATGGCCAGATGGTCCACACAGAGATGGTCCGCAGTCAATCCGGAGTACTGACGCAGCCGGTATATGTTAAACAATAGGATATAATGGGAACGGATTGTCTCTGATGCAATTCTTTTTCCGGACCTGGACCAAACCCGGAACGAAGATGCATTTTACGTAGTTGGCAACAAGGAAGCCGAACTTTTAACAGCACGTCTACCGCACGCGCACGCGAGGCGATAAATTGCAACGTGAAAATTACCGCCTTCATTTTTATTTACCGTGCGATAAATGGAATTATTGCATATTGCGACAGGCTTACTATTATGGTGGAAGATTTTGGTAGCAACTTGTTGTTTCCTTTTTTCTTTTAAACATTGCCACCTCTTTAAAACGATATCTCGATTCTTGGCTGGAGCATATCGATAACCTTTCGGGATACAAAGTATCACGATATATCACCATTTCGATATTTTGTCACACCCCTACTGACAACAGTCTGTCTCGCGCTAGCCATGTTGAAAAAACTCCACTCTCCTCGTATGTTTACTTCCGCGCGCAAGTCCTTCGTCGCGTTTCTGACATCACATCCGCCCGTTGCCGATTGGACCACTCCGCTGTCTGTTTGCTGTGGCTTGCTCCGCCCTGGAAATTGTATCCGCTGAATGGTGGGCAGACTCAATAGCTGGAACAGCGGTGAGTCTGGTGTACCAGGCTGGCAAAAATGTATTTTGCCATGTGGCATTTTTTCTTTACCATGTGGCAATTTTTTTTGCTATGTGGCAAAACTGATTTTGCCATGAGGTATTTTTTTGCCATGTGGCAAAATGTATTTTGCCATGTGGCATTTTTTCTCTGCCATGTGGCATTTTTTTGCCATGTGGCAAAATGTAGTTTGCGATGGGGAATTTTTTTTTACCATGTGGCATTTTTTTTTTTGCTATGTGGCAAAATTGATTTTGCCATGAGGTATTTTTTTGCCATGTGGCAAAATGTATTTTGCCATGTGGCATTTTTTCTTTGCCATGTGGCATTTTTTTGCCATGTGGCATAATGTAGTTTGCGATGGGGAATTTTTTTTTACCATGTGGCATTTTTTTTTGCTATGTGGCAAAATGGATTTTACCATGTGGCATTTTTTCTTTACCATGTGGCAATTTTTTTTGCTATGTGGCAAAATGTATTTTGCCATGTGGCATTTTGTCTTTGCCATGTGGCATTTTTTTGCCATGTGGCAAAATGTATTTTACAATGTGGAATTTTTTTTACCATGTGGCAAAATTGATTTTGCCATGTGGCATTTTTTCTTTTCCATGTGGCATTTTTTTTTGCTATGTGGCAAAATGTATTTTGCCATGTGGCATTTTGTCTTTGCCATGTGGCATTTTTTTGCCATGTGGCAAAAATGTATTTTGCAATGTGGATTTTTTTTTACCATGTGGCAAAATTGATTTTGCCATGTGGCATTTTTTCATTTCCATGTGGCATTTTTTTGCCATGTGGCAAAATGTATTTTGCAATGTGGAATTTTTTTTACCATGTGGCAAAATTGATTTTGCCATGTGGCATTTTTTCTTTTCCATGTGGCATTTTTTTTTGCTATGTGGCATTTTTTCTTTGCCATGTGGCATTTTTTTGCTATGTGGCAAAATGTATTTTGCAATGTGGAATTTTTTTTTACCATGTGGCATTTTTTTTTTTTTTTTTTTTTGCTATGTAGCAAAATTGATTTTGCCATGTGGCATTTTTTTTTGCCATGTGGCCAAATGTATTTTACCATGTGGCATTTTTTCTTTAACATGTGGCAATTTTTTGGGCTATGTGGCAAAATGTATTTTGCCATGTGTTTTTTTTTTTTTTGCCATGTGGCAAAATGGATTTTGGTTTGTATTTTTTCTGCCATTTAATATGAATAGAAAATTTGGACGTGCATAGCCGTGAATGGCATAGCCTGACTTGAGTGCCAGTTGAGTGTCAGTGCGCTGTCATGGTAAATGGATGGTCAAAAATCACAGCCACACATGTTTTTCTGCCATTTAAAATGAATGGAAAATTGGAAAATATGGACGTACATAGCCGTCAATGGCATGGACGTGCATGGCCTGCAAAAATGCCATATACCCCTCAAAAATGCCACATATCAAATAAAAGGAAAAATGCCTCAGAGCAAAATCAATTTTGCCACATGACAAAGAAAAACTGCCACATGACAAAATCCATTTTGCCAAATGGCAAATAACACTTCTGTCTCTCCAAAATCAACAAGAATTTATTCAGGAATGCCTCCTGATAAACAGGATGTGACCCGACATCTACAGGGAGTGACCCAAAATGAACAGTAAGTGACTGAGGAATGGCCCCAAATCAACAGGAAGTGACTTTTAAATGCCCCGAAGTACTCAAAAAGTGAGGAAGTGTGCAAAAATCTACTGGAAGTGAGTCAAAATTAAAAAAGGAGAAGAGCGTTGTGTTAGCATCTTTATTGTGTTGTCTTTGTGTTGCATAGAGACGCTTCCTGCATAGACAGGAAGTCACTGAGGGACAACACGGCGGTAGGAAGGAAGGAAGGAAGGACGTGGCGACAACAGCGGGAGGCGCTACAGCCGCCCACAAGGAGTCGTTGAGGCACAAGTTTTAGTCGGAGAAGTACAAGTAAGAGCAGAGCATGCAAGTCTTTGTTGACGATCACCTCCGACCAAACGGACGGGACCGCCGTGGCAATCGATGACAGTTCCGCGTGTCCAAAGTAGCCATTTTGAATCACATCACGCCTGCCGTTAACAGCATTTGCTGCCAGCCCTCCCAAATCGAATGTCATTTCCAGGCCACTTCCGTTCTTTTGAATAAAAAAAAATGTACACATTTTATTTTCTTAATCTATCCGTCACTTCCTGTTGATTTGGATGCTTCTCAGGTCACTTCCTATTCGTTTTGGAGCACTTCCTGTTGATTTTAGGGCATTCCTACATCACTTCCTGTCAATTTTGGAGCACTTGCTGGTGATTTTAGGTTACTTCCTCGTCGCTTTGGGTCACATCCCGATTTTTGGAGTACTTCCTGTTAACCCGTTTACATTTTACATCACTTCCTATTGATTTTGGGTCATTTATGGGTCACTTCCTGTTAATTTTAGGGTAATCCTGGGTCACTTTCTGTTGATTTTTGGACATTCCTACATCACTTCCCGTCGATTTTAGGTCACTTCCTGTTCTCTTTGGGTTTCATCCCGTTTACTCTGGTATACTCCAATGTCACATCCTGTTGATTTTGGAGCACTTCCTGTTAACTTCCTGTTGATTTTGGCTTAGTTTCTTTTGATTTTTTCCTGTCGATTTTAGGTCACGTCCTGTTCGATGTGGGTCACATCCAGGTTATTTGGAGGTATTCCAATGTCACATCCTGTTGATTTTGGAGTGGAGTGTGGATTGTAGGCCAATACCGGGTCACTTCCTGTTGATTTTTGGTCAATTCCTGTTGATTTTAGGATAATCCCGAATCACTTCCTGTTGATTTTGGAGCACTTCCTGTTAACATTTTGGGGTCATTTACAGGTCACTTCGCATTAATTTTGGGTCACTTCCTATTGATTTTTGAACATTCCCAACATCACTTCCTGTCGATTTTAGGTCACTTCCTGTTCGCTTTGGTTCACAAAGAAATATATTTTTGATATTGCAACGTCACATCCTTTTGATTTTGGAAAACTTCCTTCTTACTTCCAATTGATTGTGGAGCACTTCCTGTTGATTTTGGAGTACTTCCTGTCAACCCGTTTACATTTTGGGGCAATTACGGGTCACTTTCTACTGATTTGGGGTCATTTATAGGTCACTTCCTGTTAATTTTAGGGTAATCCTGGATAACTTCCTGTGAATTTTGGGTCACTTTCTATTGATTTTTGGACATTCCCACATCACTTCCTGTTGTCTTTGGGTCACATCCCGTTTACTCTGGGATACTCCAATGTCACCTCCTGTTGATTTTGGAGCACTTCCTGTTAACTTTCTGTCGGTTTTGGGTTACTTACTTTTGATTTTTGGAGATTCCCACATCACTTCCTGTCGGTTTTAGGTCACTTCCTGTTCTCTTTGGGTCACATCCCATTTACTCTGGGATACTCCAATGTCCCATCCTGTTGATTTTGGAGCACTTCCTGTTAACTTCCTCTTGATTTTGGGTTACTTTATTTTGATTTTTGGAGATTCCCACATCACACCCTGTCGACTTTAGGACACTTCCTGATCGGTTTGGGTCACATCCAGGTTAATTGGAGGTATTCCAATGTCACATCCTGTTGATTTTGGAGTGTTGATTGTAGGCCAATACCGGGTCACTTCCTGTTGTTTTTGGAGCACTTCCTGTTTACTCTCTTGATTTTGGAGTACTTCCTGTTAACTCGTGAACATTGTGGGGCATTTATGGGTCACTTTCTATTGATTCGGGGTCATTTGTAGGTCACTTCCCCTGGATTTTAGGCCAGTCCCGGGTCACTTCCTGTTGATTTGGTTCACTTCCTGTTAATTTTCGCACACTCTCTCTCTCATATTTCAAGTTCCCATCCCGTTGATTTTGAAGCACTTCCTGCTGACTCGTGGCAATGGCGGCCAATGAGTTCATTATGGCGCATTTTCAGGTCACTTTCAATTGACTTGAGGTCAAATATAGGTTACTTCCTGTTGTTTTTGGAGCAACTTCCTGTCAATTCATACCCATTGACGGCCATGGACGTCTAATCATTTTGAACTGGGGGGGGTTGGCAGCCAATGAGTTAAAAGTGTCAACAATTTGGAACGAAAAATGACACCAAAAAAATTTAATAACCGTGTAACCACGCTAATAACTATGGTCACGTGAATCGAAATTGAAAAAAAAAACTTTTGTCCGCCATTTTGTTTGGTGACAAGGGAGGGATCGCCAGCACAGCCGTGACTGACCGTGACCATTACAGACGTGAGGTCGAACGTGATTACGAGAGCAAAACCTCCCATCATGCTTTGGGGGTTTTTCCGTCCTTCGGTAAAGTTGGCGTCCAAACTTTCTCGCCTTCAAAGACGGCCGACCGATCAAAGCGGCATCGACGTGAGAGGAGTCACGGTGGGGAGGGCCCGGGGGGGCGACACCCCCATCGACCCCGACCGACCGGACCAAAGGGGGGTTTTGAAGTGTTGCTGCGGTTAGACCTGCCTGCCTGCCTGGATGGGATGCAAGTGTGTGTGTGTGTGTAACGCTGAGCTCAGCACAAACACAACATTGATCTGTCCTGCAGGACAGCAGCAAAAAAAAAAAAAAGGGGGGGGGGGGGTGCGGTGGGACGGGGGCGGCGGCCTAACTGGTCGATGGACGCTGCGACGCCGCACGCTTAAAAACACTGCCAGGAGGAGTCTGGAGGCGGGGCTTACAGATATTTGGGCCTTATATCATGTTGCGGCGGTGGCAACAAGTAATCGAGTACCTGGTCATGACGTCCGTTTCGGAGGCGGAGCATAGGCGTGAACACAACGAAAGACTTTTGCCGGGTATTTGATCACTACGTCTTCGAGGACAAGTAAAGGAGTTAAAGTACTTTGGAATGTCTGTTTTTTGGAGGCGGAGCTTAGGTATGAACGCGAAGGAAAATGTCAGCAGCGGTGGAAAGTAATCAAGTACACATAACTAAGTGTCGGGTCAGCTTTATGGGCGGAGCTAAGGAATGACCGTAAACAATAAACATTTGGTTACTGTATCATATTGTTTTTGCAGGTGATCAAGTAATGCAGTACTTTGTAATGTCCATTTTGGAGGCGGAGCTTAGGTATGAGTGCCAAGTAATCAAGTACACGTAATTGAGTACAAGGAAAAAAGAGTACACATGTGATGTTAACTTTGGGGGCAGAGCAGAGGGGGTTAGTCATCAAGTACTTGGTCAGGAAGTCGGAGGCGGAGTTTAAGTGTAGCGCTGCAACGATTAATCGATTGACTCGGGCAATTAGATTAGAAAAGATTCAAATTATAACTGCTGCTTCCAGTATTTGTTGAATTCAAGTGGTGTTGTAATGGTTTGTTTTGAAAGTGTTTGTATATAGTTTTATTGATTTGAGTAGATACACTTTCTTCTAGTGGCGACAGTGAATGTGACATAACTCATTTCATATGGCTGAATCTAGCTGTTCCCTGTTAAGACTAACATGAGCTAAGTCGATTTTCACCTGAAAGTAATTGAACACAAGTACTTAGTAATGAAGTTGATTTTAGAGGCAGAGCTTAGGCTTACGTTTGGGTCCTTTGATCATCAGTAATTGAGTAAAAGTAAACAAGTAATAGTACTTTGTGACAGAAATGAGGTTGATTTCAGAGGCGGAGCTTAGTTATGAAGGCAAAGAACAACATTTTGTACTCTTCAACTGAAAGTACTCGAGTACAAGTACTTAGGCATGAAGTCGATTTTGGAGGCGGAACTTAGGCTGAGGTTAGAGTCATTTGATCTTCAGTGATGGAGTATAAGTACTTTGTGACAGTAATGAAGTTGATTTGGGAGGCGGAGCATAGTTATGAAGCCTAAGAACAAAATTTCGTACTCGTCAACATAAAGTAATCGAGTACAAGTACATAGTAATGAAGTCATTTTGGAGGCGGAGCTTAGTTATGAAGGCAAAGGACAAAATTTCGTACTCGTCAACCAAAAGTAATCGAGTACAAGTATATAGTAATTAAGTCATTTTGGAGGCGGAGCTTAAATATGAAGGCAAAGAACAAAATTTCGTACTCGTCAACTAAAAGTAATCGAGTACAAGTACATAGTAATCAAGTCATTTTGGAGGCGGAGCTTAGTTATGAAGGCAAAGAACAAAATTTCGTACTCGTCAACTAAAAGTAATCGAGTACAAGTACATAGTAATCAAGTCATTTTGGAGGCGGAGCTTAGTTATGAAGGCAAAGAACAAAATTTCGTACTCGTCAACTAATAGTAATCGAGTACAAGTACATAGTAATGAAGTCATTTTGGAGGTGGGGCTTAGTTATGAAGCCAAAGAACAATATTTCATACTCGTCATCTGCAAGAAATCGAGTACAAGTACTTAGTTTTTAATTTGATTTGGGGGGCGGAGCTTAGTTATGAAGGCAAAAAACAAAATTTTATACTTGTCAACTGAAAGTAATCGAGTACAAATTCATAGTAATGAAGTCATTTTGGAGGCGGAGATTAGTTATGATGGCAAGGAACAAAATTTCGTACTCGTCAACTAATGGTAATCGAGTACAAGTTCTTCGGAACGGAGTCATTTTGGGGGTAGGAGCTTAGTTATGAGGAGTTATGAAGGCAAAGAACAAAATTTCCTACGGGTCAATTAAAAGTAATAGAGTACAAGTACATAGTAATGAAGTCATTTTGGAGGCGGAGCTTAGTTATGAAGCCAAAGAACAAAATTTTGTACTCGTCATCTGCAAGTAATCGAGTACAAGTACTTAGTCATCAGGTTGATTTTGGGGGTGGAGCTTAGTTATGAAGGCAAAGAACAAAATTTCGTACTCATCAACTAAAAGTAATCGTGTACGAGTACATAGTAATGAAGTCATTTTGGAGGCGGAGCTTAGTTATGAAGCCAAAGAACAAAATTTTGTACTCGTCATCTGCAAGTAATCGAGTACAAGTACTTAGTCATCAGGTTGATTTTGGGGGTGGAGCTTAGTTATGAAGGCAAAGAACAAAATTTCGTACTCATCAACTAAAAGTAATCGTGTACGAGTACATAGTAATGAAGTCATTTTGGAGGCGGAGCTTAGTTATGAAGCCAAAGAACAAAATTTCATACTTGTCATTTGCAAGTAATCGAGTACAAGTACTTAGTCATCAAGTTGATTTTGGAGGCGGAGCTTAGTTATGAAGGCAAAGAACAAAATTTTGTACTCGTCAACTAATAGTGATCGAGTACAAGTACTTCGGAACGAAGTCATTTTGGAGGCGGAGCTTAGTTATAAATCCAAAGAACAAAGTTTCGTACTAGTCAACTAAAAAATAATCGAGTACAAGTACCTAGGAATTAAGTCATTTTGGAGGCGGAGCTTAGTTATAAAGGCAAAGAACAACATTTCGTACTCGTCAGCTGATAGTAATCAAGTACAAGTACTTGGGAATGAAGTCATTTTGGAGGCGGAGCTTAGTTATGAAGGCAAAGAACAAAATTTCGTACTCGTCAAGTGAAAGTAACCGAGTACAAGTACTTTAGTTGATTTTAGAGGTGGAGCTTAGTTGTGAGGCCAAAGAACAAAATTTCATACTCGTCATTTGCAAGTAATCGAGTACAAGTACTTTGTCATCAAGTTGATTTTGGGGGCGGGGCTTAGTTATGAAGGAAAATAACAAAATTTCGTACTCGTCAACTAAAAGTAATTGAGTACAAGTACACAGTAATTAAATCATTTTGGAGGCGGAGCTTAGTTATGAAGCCATAGAACAAAATTTCGTACTCGTCATCTGCAAGTAATCAAGTACAAGTTCATAGTAATGAAGTCATTTTGGAGGCGGAGCTTAGTTATGAAGGCCAAGAACAAAATTTCGTACTTGTTAACTAAAAGTAATCGAGTACAAGTACTTCGGAACGAAGTCATTTCGGAGGCGGAGCTTAGTTACAAAGCGAAAGACCAAAATTTCGTACTTGTTAACTAAAACAATCGAGTACAAGTACTTAGGAATGAAGTCATTTTGGAGGCGGAGCTTAGTTATGAAGGCAAAGAACAAAATTTCATAATCGTCATCTGCAAGTAATCGAGTACAAGTACATAGTAATGACGTCATTTTGGAGGCGGAGCTTAGTTTAGGGTCATTTGATCATCAGTAATGGAGTACAAGTAAGCAAGTACGAGTACTTTGTGACAATAATGACGATTTTGGAGGCGAAGTTTAGTTATGAAGGCAAAGGAAGAACAAAATTTTGTACTTGTCAACTTAAACTAATCGAATACAAGTACTTAGTCCTGAAGTGTATTATGGAGGTGGAGCCTAGGTTAGGGTCCTTTGATCATCAGTAATGGAGTAATAGTACTTTGTGACAATAATTAAGCTGATTTTGGAGGCGGAGCTTAGTTATGAAGGCAAAGAACAAAATTTTGTACTCGTCATCTGCAAGTAATCGAGTACAAGTACTTAGTCATGAAGTCGATTTTGGAGGTGGGGCTTAGTTTAGGGTCATTTGATCATCAGTAATGGAGTACAAGTAAGCACGTACGAGTACTTTGTGACAATAATGACGATTTTGGAGGCAAAGTTTAGTTATGAAGGCAAAGGAAGAACAAAATTTTGTACTTGTCAACTTAAACTAATCGAATACAAGTACTTAGTCCTGCAGTGTATTTTGGAGGTGGAGCCTAGGTTAGGGTCCTTTGATCATCAGTAATGGAGTAATAGTACTTTGTGACAATAATTAAGCTGATTTTGGAGGCGGAGCTTAGTTATGAAGCCAAAGAACAAAATTTTGTACTCGTCATCTGCAAGTAATCGAGTACAAGTACTTAGTCATGAAGTCGATTTTGGAGGTGGGGCTTAGATTTAGGTTAGGGTCATTTGATCATTAGTGATGGAGTACAAGTAAGCAAGTACAAGCAATTTGTGACAGTGATGAATTTGATTTTGGAGGCGGAGCTTTGTTACGAAGCCAAAGAACAAAATTACGTACTCGTCATCTGCACATAATCGAGCACCAGTAATTTAGTCTCCTGTATTTTTTTTTGCGCCGTCTCGTCGGGATGGATCGGATGGTGGGACCGGTCGCGTTGCTTTCAACTGGAGAGCGACAGTAAGGATCGGTCGCCGATCCGGGACCAAGCGTGAGATGAGGGGGGAAAAAGATGGAAAAATAAAAAGCATCAAATGTTGCATAACCAAGCGTTTTATTTGCATGGAATGAAAACGAGCGTCCAAAGTCATCGGGGACACAACGACACAAAGAAGTGCTGTGCTAGAAAAGGAAAAAGGGGGCGGGGCTCCTCATGGCGGCCACCGCACCACAACATCTACACAAAAACAACCACACAAAAACACCAAGTGGGTGCTTCGACGCCCGGAAGATCTCAACGTTAACTTCGGGAGTTGATGACACCAACGTCATAAGTTGACAACGCTAACTTCAGAAGCCGACGTCGACTTCGGAAGCTGGCATTTATGATCATTTCAGAAGCTGAATTGGACGCTAATGTCTTAAATTGATGACGCAATCTTCAGAAGCTAGCATCAAAGCTAACTTCAAAAGATGACGTCAACACTGACTTTGGACGCTGATGTCAACTTCGGAGGCTAATGGCACAAACTTAATAAGTTGACGATACTTAGTCCATATGTTGACAACGCTAACTTCAGAAGCTGATACTGATGCTAGCTTCAGAACTAGACCACAAAAACTTTGTAAAGCTGTTGACGCTAACGTCATAAACTGACGACGCTAACATCAGAAGCTATTGTCGACGCTTACTTCAGAAATGCGTTGACGCTAATTCAAAAGCCGACGTTGACGCTAACTTCGGGAAGCAGGCAATGCTAACTTCAGAAGCTGACGATGTCAACTTTGTAAGCTGATGAAGCTAACTTTATAAACTGATGACACTAACATCAGAAGCTATTGTTGACGCCAACTTTAGAAGCTGGCGTTGATGATCATTTCAGAAGCCAAATTTGACGCTAATGTTTTAAATTGATATCTCCAGAAGCTATCATCAAAGCTAACTTTGGAAGCTAACAACACAAACTTACTAAGCTTGACGATACTTACTCCATATGTTGACAAGGCTAACTTCAGAACCTGAGCGCAACAATTTTGTAAAGCTGTTGATGCTAACTTCATAAACTGACGTCGCTAACGTCAAAGCTATTGTCGATGCTACCTTCAAAAGCAGACGTTGACGCTAACTTCGGAAGCAGGCAATGCTAGCTTCAGAAGCTGACGATGTCAACTTTGTAAGTTGACGATACTTACTCCATATGTTGACAACGCTAACTTCAGAAGCCGTTACTGATGCTAACTTCGGAACCTGACCACAACAACTGTAAAGCTGTTGACGCTAACGTCATAATCTGACGACGCTAACATCAGAAGCTATTGTCTTAGCTACCTCCAGAAACTGGCGTCAACGCTAACTTGGGAAGTTGACGTCGGCGCTAAGTTCGGAAGCTGAAGTTTCGGCTAAATTCAGAAGCTGAAGACGTTAACTTCGTAAGTTGACAGTGCTAATTTCGGATGCTGACATTAATGCTAACTTCAGATTCTGACGTTGACACAAACTCCAGAAGCTAACATTGGTCTGAAAACGATTCATGTCCAACTCCTTTGAATTGCGTCACGTTTGGATTGGACGTCTTTTAATGGCGCCTGAAGAATTAAGGGAGTTGACGAGAATGTCTCGTTGGAACGCGACACGTTTTTCTGTGATTGGCACTCACTCGTTTTTAAATTTTCTAAAATTCAAGTTTCCCGGTTTCACCAACAAAATCAAGAATCCAAATCTTTTTTTTAATTGCACTGCCATATCCTGTTCTTTTTAATAAATGAAATTTTTGAGCAACATGAGCAGGAAGCGGGAAGTGTAAACATGTTTTTCGGCGATGAAGCGTGAAAGCGAGAAGCGCAACGGCACCTCAGCTTGGCGAGACCGTCTTTTTTCTTCTTCTTTTTTTAGGGACCGGCCACTAGGTGGCGATGCCGGTCGCGTGCTAACTTTGGTTAACAAGAAGTGCAAGTTTTTTGCATAAGGAACCTTCTCACAGAATCGGCTCAACGGGAGAAAGGAAGACAAGGACTAGTGAAACGAGCTGCAAAGTCGGAGAAAGCAAAGTGCGGACAGCCTTTGAACTTCTCACGGGATTCGCGGACGCCATTTTGTTACCCTGACTAGCGCCGTTTGGGCACTTTCGGGCCTGTTTTTAGAGGAATTTGGGCTATTATTTGTAGGGTGAAGGGCAACACGATGGGTCGAGTGAGTTGCGAGCCTTCCGCTTGGTGTCAAAGTGGTGGCCCGGGGGCCAAATCTGGCCCCGGGACCGCACGGTTTTGTTGTTTGGCCAGCGAAAGTAAATCACGAACATCCGCTTTGTTTAAAATTTAGGTTAAATTTTTGTAGTTCCTAAGTACAGTTTTTCCCCCGCTTGTTTTTAATAAACTAACTCTATCATAGAGGGTCTATATTTTGTATTTGTTTTTTGACAAAAAACATACATTTTTACACTTTTTAAGACAAAGAATGAGTACATTTGACATATACATTTTTACACTTTTTAAGACAAAGAATGAGTACATTTAAGACTATTTTAGAGCAGGTGGAAACCCTAATTTAAGAAATTTAGGACCCACCAGACAAATTTAACACAAGATTTTAAGACTTTCCAAGACCCAGTGCTAACCCTGATGTATGGAATTTCATGTTGTCAAGATTAATGCATTTAAGACTTTTCAAGACCTTGTGGGAACTCCGATTTAAGAAATTTGTGACCTAATAGAAGAAATTAAGTACCTTTGTAAGACACAATACTGGTCAAATAAAGACTTCCAAAGCCTAGCGTCAACCCTGATTTAAGGGATTTAAAACAAAATTAAAGGCTTTGTCAAGACGAGTGTATTTAAGACTTTTCAAGGCCTTGTGGGAACTGTGATTTAAGGACTTTATGACCTAGTAGAAAAAATTCGATGCCTTTTTAAGACAAAAGACTCATAAAAATGTAAGACTTTCAAGGCCCAGTGTGAACCCTGATTTAAGGAATTTAAGACCCACCCTATACAATTGAAATGTATTCCAGATTAATACATTTAAGACTTTTCAAGGCCTTGTGGAAGCTCTGATTTATAGAATTTATTACCCAGAAGAAGAATCTCAATGCCCTTTTTAAGACAAGAGGGGGGAAAAATGTATGACTTTCAAGGCCCAGCATGAACCCTGATTTAAGGAATTTAAGACTCATCGGATGAAACTGAAGACAAGATTTTCAAGATCTTGTGGGAACTCCAATTATTATTTTTTTTTTACAACCTATGAGGAGAATTTAACTGCCTTTTTAAGACACGAGATGTGCAAAATCATAATTTTCAAGGCCTGGTGTGAACCCTTATTTGAGGAATTTAAGGCCCACCGGATGAAATTAAAGAATTTGTCAAGATGAGTGAATTTAAGACTTTTCAAGACCTTGGAGGAACTCTGATTTAAGGACTTAATGACCTAGTAGAAGAAATTCAGTGTCTTTTTAAGACACGAGACGTGTAAATGATTTTCAAGGCCTTGCGTGAACCCCGATTTAAGAAATTTAAGCCCCACAAGATGAAATGTTGTCAAGATTTACAAGACTTTTCAAGGCCTTGTGGGAACTGTGATTCAAGGATTTTATGACCTGGTAGAAGAAATTCAATGCCTTTTTTAAGACACGAGACGAGTAAAAATGTACGACTTTCAAGGCCCAACATCAACCCTGATTTAAGGAATTTAAGACAGACCCGATGAAATTGAATAAATGTGTTCAAGGTTCATAAATTGAATACTTTTCAAAGCCTTGTGGGAACTCTCATTAAAGGAATTTATGACATTGTAGAAGAAATTCAGTGCCTTTTCTAGACGCAAGACTAGTAAATTCAAGCTTTCCAAGGCCCAGCTTTAACCCTGAATTAAGGAATTTTCAACACTTTTCAAGGCCTTGTGCAAACTCTCATTTAAGAAATTCAACTGCCAGAATTTCAATGCCTGTTAAAAACACAAGAAAAGTACATTCAAGGTTTTCAAGGTCTGAACTGCAGTGAACCCCAATTTAAGGAATCTAAAGACCCACCAGATGAAATGGAGGACATGTAAGGATTTGTAAATTTAAGACTTTTCAAGGCGTTATGGGAACTCCGATTAAATTTTTTAGAACCTATTAGAAGAATTTCAGTTCATTTTTAAGACACGAGACGTGTAAAATGATGATTTTCAAGGCCTGTTGCGAACCCTGATATAAGGGATTTAAGACCCACTCGATGAAATATCTAAGACTTTTCAAGGACATGGGGGAACTCTCATTTATGGAGGAATTTATGACCTAACAAAAGAAATTCAGTGCCTTTTCAAGACACAAGACAAGTAAATTGAAGATTTCCAAGGTCCGGCTTGAACCCTGATTTAAGGAATTTAAGACTCTCGAGGCAACATTAAAGACATGCTGTACAATTAGTATATTTAAGACTTTTCAAGGCCTTGTGGGAACTCCTATTTAAGGATCTTATGACCTAAAAGAAGAAATTCAGTGTCTTTTTAAGACACAAGACCAGTAAATTCAAGACTTTGCATGAACCCCGATTTAAGGAATTTAAAGACCCTTCAGGTGAAATTGAGAACATGTCAAGATTCGTAAATTTAAGCCTTTACAAGGCCTTGCGGGAACACCAATTTAAAACTTCAAGAACCTATTAGAGGAATTTCAGTGCCTTTTTAAGACACAAGATGTGTGAAATCATGATTTTCAGGGCCCACTGTGAAACCTGATTCAAGTGATTTAAAACCCACATGATGACAGTGAAGGAATGTATTTAGGATTCATAAATTTAAGACTTTTCAAGGCCTTGGGGTAACTAATTCAAGGAATTTATGACCTAATAGAAGAAATGTTGTGTCATTTTAAGACACAAGATTAGTAAATAAGACTTTCAAGGTCCAGCCTCAACCCCAATTTAAGGAATTCAAGACCTTGCAGGCCAAATTAAAGACATGCTGTCAAGATTTGTAAATTCAAGACTTTTCAAGGCCTTGGGGTAACTCTAATTCAAGGAATTTATGACCTAATAGAAGAACTGTTGTGCCCTTTTAAGACGCAAGATTAGTAAATAGGACTTTCAAGGTCCAGCCTCAACCCTGATTTAAGGAATTTAAGACCTTCCAGGCCAAATTGAAGACATGCTGTCAAGATTTGTAAATTCAAGACTTTTCAAGGCCTTACGGGAACTACTACGGGAATTTAAGGATCTTATGATCTAATAGAAGAAATTCAGTGCCTTTTTAAGACACAATTGTCAAGATTTACAAGACTTCTCAAGGCCTTGGGGAACTGATTTAAGGGTCTTATGACCTAATAAAATAAATTCAGTCCCTTTTTAAAACACAAGACTGGCAAATTCAAGATTTTCAAAGCCTGACGATTTCAGGAATTCAAGACCCACCAGACAAAACCGTCGTCCGTCGCCGTCGAGCAAGAATCCGGCGCCCCCGCGCACTTTGCTTTCTCTTCAATCTTTTCAACGACTGATTGTCATCGACATCGTTTCCCTTTTTAGTAAACGTTCACATTTGGAGGACGATTCGTCAGTGCTGAGTTAAGACGGCGAGGGCGGAGGGTGGGAGGGAGGGGAGGAGTTAACCCATGGCGGGAAGCGACGGGGCGGAGCTCAGCTAGAAAAGGAAGTGTCATGTGACTAACTACATCATCACTAACACTACGACATGCAGGTCTTTTTGTATTGTATACTCGTTAGGTATATGTTCATATGTACATGTTGATTCAGGCCACGCCCCCTGATGCTAAGTGCTCGCGGTGACTGCGCCTCTCGGAGAGCGGCCGATCGCAGGGGGCCTCGCCCCTTCCGGGTGATCGGGCAAACAAACGCCCGGAAAAGACGCTAAACACAAAAACGCGCTTTTAAAAATATGTCAAGTTGAGAAAAAAAATGGAGTTTCAAATGCAGTCAGCCCTCGCCGTTGGAATTTTGGCCATAGACGTCCTTTCCGTTTGAGCTGAAATCCAACCATGTGGTTGCTCTGTTTCATTGTTCAACATGATTTCTTTGAATTTTCACATATTTTTTAATGTTTACATTTCAACGCGATAAATTTCAAAACACCGCAAAATATATTTCGTGTTTTAATGCAATACATTTCAGATTTGAATGCCAACTTTGGAAGCTGACGTCGCCGCTAACTTTAGAACCTTTCGATGCTAACTGAGTAAGTAGACAATGCTAACTTCGGAAGCTGACAACGCTAATTAAGGAAGCAGACGATGCTGCTAGCTTCGAAAACTGGCGTTGATGCTAAATTGGAAAGCTGATGTCGACGCTAGCTTTGGAAGTTGCCATTAATTCTAACTTTGGAAGCCGACCGACCGTGACCTCAGAAGCCGGCGTCAATGCTGACTTCGGAAGCTGACGGTGAAGCTAACCTCAGATAGCTGGCGTCGATGCTAACTTCGGAAACTGACGTTAAGACTTACTTCGAAAGCTGATGTTGATGCTAACTTCGGAACCTGACGACACTAAGGAAGGAGACAATGCTAATGTTGGAAAACGAATGACACTAAGAAAGCAGAAGATGCTAACTTTGAAAGTTGCTCTTAATTTTAATTTTGGAAGCATATGTTGACATCAACTTTGGAAGATGGTGTTGACGCTAATTTTGGAAGCTGATCATTCTAACTTCAGAGGCTGGTGTTGAGGCGATTTTCGGAAGTGGACAATGCTAATTTCTGAATCTCATGTTGAAGCTAACTTCTAAAGCGGATGCAGACGCTAACTTCGCAAGCTGATGTTGAGGCTAACTTCAGCACCTAAAGATGCCGATTAAGGAAGCAGGCAATGCTAACTTCGCAAGCTGACATTGACACTAACTTCGGAAGGTGGCGTTAATACCAACATCGAAAGCTGACATTGATGTTAACCTCAGAAGCTGGCTATGATGCCAACTTTGGAAGCTTGTGTTGAGACTAGGGAAAAAGACAATGCTAACCTTGGAAATGGATGACACTAAGGAGGCAAAAGATGCTAACTCCAAAAGTTGCCATTAATTCTAACTTTGGATGCTAATGTTGATACTAATTTTGGAAGATGCTGTTGACGCTTATCCAAACAAATGGTATTGATCCTAATTTCGGAAACTGACAATGCTAACTTCGGAAGCTCACGTTGAAGCTAACTTCGAAAGCGGATGCAGACGCTAACCTCAGAAGCTGACGGTGACGCTAGCCTGAAAAGCTGGCGTTGATGCTAACTGTGGAAGCTGATGACACTAATTAAGAATAGAAAATGCTAACGTGGCAAGCTGATGTTGAAGCTAACTTCAAAAGCGGATGCAGACGCTAACTTCAAAAGCTGACAGTGACGCTAACCTCAGAAGCTGACGTCGACGCTAACTTCAGAACCTGTCGACACTAACTTAGGAAGCAGACAACGCAAACTTTGAATGATTTTGGGAGACGGCGTATGTGCCATCTTTGGAAATTGCCGTTGACGCCAATTTCGGAAGCTGACGTTGATGCCAACTTCGGCACCTAACGATGCTAAATTAAGGAAGCAGACAATGCTAACTTCGAAAGCTGACGTCGATGCTAACTTTGGAAGATGGCTTACGTGCCATCTTTGGAAGTTGCCGTTAGTGCTAACTTCGGAAGCTGACGTTGACGCTAACTTTCGAAGCTGGTGTTGACGTGAACTTCAGAATCTGACAAAGCTAACTCAGGAAGCTAGTGATATTTCGATTTGTCTAAAAACCGAATATGGTAATTATTCCCCGATTTAGGGACTGTATAAATTTGACATGAATTTAGCGAAAAAGTCGATGCACGTGATTTAATTATTGGCCACACAAAGTGACGCGGCTAATTTCAACACGACACTCTTCACGCGATAAGTTTCCCAATTCAACACGATACATTTAAAGATTGGCAAATTCACGCAACAAATTTAATTCCGCGCTATATTTCCCGTTTTAACGCAATACATTTCCCATCTTCAAGCGATAAATTGAATATTTGAACTCGATCAATTGAAACCAACCCCGCCTGCCTCCTGCCCGTACTTAGGCTCCGGCACCCCCTCGACCCTCGTGAGGATGAGCGGATGAATGAATGAATGAAATTTGTACAATTCAGATTCACTTTTTTGGACACGACGGATTCACGTTCGAACGCCACGCGTTTCAAGTTTCGACCTGCGGGCGGGGCTCGGCGAAGGGGGCGTCGGCCGACGGCCAGGGTTGACTGCACGGGAAAAACACCATTGAAAAAAGATGAAAAGTGAAAGATGCGCCCGTTTAACAAACGAGCACACTTTTAAAGGGATCCACATCGCCGGGCCACAAATTCAGAAGCATATTAATAGTAATAATAATAATAATGTCCCTTATTGTCTTTGCACGTCCTGTTTTAGAGTCCATTGGTGCCGGTGGACTTCCGGGAAAAACCAACCAAAAAAAGCAGCTCGGAGCTTCCAAACATTGCACGTTTTCCTCGTCTCCGATATTCCTATATATTCCACACGTCCCGTTCGAATATTCAATATTTCATATTGAGTATTCCCTCGTGTCACAAAGGAGGAGGAGGAGGGGGGAGAAGAGGAAGAGTCACGTGACGAGCGGCCGTCCACGCCCGCCAGGGGGCGGGCTCGAGAGCGGTCGGCGAGATCCGCCGTCGGGCTCCTCCCGCGTCGGGAGGAGGCGGGGCCGCGGCAAACGAGGTCTCGTTCGGCCCCGCCCCCGAAAGGAGGGAGGGATAAAGGAATCTCTCCGGGCGACGGAAGGACGCTGGTGGGCGGAGTGGAGGGCGGGGCGTCCGGGGGAGGAGCTTCAACAGTCCTTAGCCCAGGTACCACTAAAAAAAAAAAAAACAAAAAAACAAGTTACTTCAAACGCAATCCACTTGAATTTAACCCCTCATGTTACAGACGTGCCCCCCCCCCAAAAAATCCCAATTCACTTTCGGTGTGAAAAACATTTCAAATTTTCAAAATTGACATACAATTCTGCCAAAATTGGAGAGACAGCGAGAACCAAAAGTGGTATTTGCCATGTGGCAAAATGGATTTTGCCATGTGGCATTTTTTCTTGCTGGCAAAATGGATTTTGCCATGTGGCATTTTTTTTGCCGTGTGACAAAATTAATTTTGCCATGTGGCTTTTTTTGTATGTGGCAAAATGGATTTTGGTTTAAAATGAATGAATGAATGAATTTGGAGGTGCATAACCGTCAATGGCATAGCCTTATTTGGGTGCCAGTTGAATGTCAATGCGCTGTAATGGTAAGTGTATGGTAAAAAATCACAGCCACACGTTTTTCTGCCATTTAATATGAACGCAAAATTTGGACGTGCATAGTCGTCAATGGCATGGGGGTCCATTGCCTGCAAAAATGCGATTTCCCCCCAAAAACACCACATACAAAAAGAAAAATGCCACATGGCAAAATCCATTTTGCCACATGGCAAATACCACTTGTTATTCCCGGTCCTGCTGCAAACTGGACAAAAACTTCCTCATACATTTTCAAAGGGCCGATTCATTTCCTTTTTTTTTTTTTAAAACAATTAATTTATTCTTTTTCTTTTGTTATTGTATTATTTTGAATTATTTATTCAAATAAGTATGAATTTTTTTTCAAATTCCTTTATAATACATATATATACATTATTTTGTATTTTTATTTATTTATTTATTTTAGATTTTGTAATTTTCTATTTTTTATTATTTTTTATTTATTAATTATTATTTATTTTTTCCATTATTTATTTATTGCTTAATTATTTATTTTAAAAAATATTAGATTTTTTAAATATTCATTTATAATATATATTATTTTGTATCTTTATTATTATTTTTTAAATCTTTTTTAAAATTGTTTTATTTTTATTAATTATTAATTCAAAAAATATTTACTTGAAAAAAAATCTTATATATATATATATATATATACACATATATATATACACAGTGGGGAGAACAAGTATTTGATACACTGTCTATGGGTTTTCCCATTGACTGTGTATCAAATACTTGTTCTCCCCACTGTATATATTTATATATATATATATATATATATTTTTTTTTTTTAGGGTTAGGCCCCATTCATTTCCAATTGCACATTCAAAAAACATTTCCATTCAATCGTTTTAGTTTTCAAATCAGACCTGAAAAAAAATTTCCATTATTTTTGACTCATAATTTTTTTTTAAAAAATTGTGAAACAAATTGTACATGAACTGACCCAGGGTTGCCCCAAAATCCTCAAAAAGGGACCCAAAACAGCAGAAAGTGACCCGTAAGTGCCCTATAACCGACAGGGAGTGAACCGAAATGAACAGTAAGTGACCTGGAAATGCCCTAAATTTGACAGGGAATGAAAACAAATTTAATAGGCAATGAGCCGGGAATTCCCCAAAATATACAGGAAGTGACCAATGAAGAAGGGACCTTGAAATGTTCCAAAATGTATAAGAAGTGACCAATGAACAGGAGGTGACCCGTAAATGCCCTAAAATCAACAGGAAACGACCAAAAGTGTATAGGAAGGAAGTGACCTAAAATGTGCTTGAAGTGACCCAAAATCAACAGGAAGTGAACAATGAACAGGAAGTGACCCAGAAATGACCTAAAATCAACAGGAAATCATGCAATGTGCATATGAGGTGATCCCAGAATGCCCCAAAATGTACACCAAGTGACCCAAAAATCAACAGGAAGTGAACAATGAACAGGAAGTGACCCTGAAATGACATCACATCAACAGGAAATGATCCAAAATGTATAGGAAGTGAACCCAGAATGCCCTCAAAATGTGCACGAAGTGTCCCAAAATCAACAGGAAACAACCCAAAGTGTTGAAATTCGCCCCCCCGGCCCAGACGCACCCGGGGATAGCACCAACCAAAACAAGTGCTGCTCGGCTGACGCTGCCCCGCGTGCGCCCGCCGGGAAGGCCGAATCTCGCGCGTCCTCTTATTTTAACCCTTTGTACTGACTCCATGTTTCAAAGCTTGAAGAACACTCACCGAAAACAGGTTGACAATTTATTCGTCGACAATGGTAAAAACAAGGCAAAAACAGACGACGGAGGGACAATTCTGGATCCAAAACAAGGCTACATGTTTCCGAGCAGAAAAAAAATCTGTGTTATCTCAGTGTCCAGTCTTTTTAAAGTCTTTGCTGACGCGGGTCATGTCGAAGGCGTGTCCGAAGGTGGGTCTGGGCGTTGCTTTTGGGTCTTCCCCTTGGTGGCCGGTTTTAGGCGGCTTAGGTTCATGCGCAGATTGGGACACCCACTATGAACTTTGCTGTCCGGGCTGGTTGTACTTGTTTTAGGACAAAGCGCTTTGTCCTTGGAGTTTGCTGGGAGAGCTGATTGCACGAGTTGGTGCGTCAATCTTGTGATAAGATGGCATTGTGTATCTCTTCTATTTCTTCTCATTAAACTATGGTGTGCTATTCATTTTATATTAGTAGTGTAGTCCTACCGTAAATATGAAAATGATACTATTTCCTGATTAATTATACAGTGATACCTCAGCTCACGAACATAATTGGTTCCCAGAAAGTGTGTGTAAGGCGAAAAGTTCGTCTTCCGAACATTTATTTCCCATAAGAAACCATTAAAATGAGAATAATCCGTTCCCAGGTCCCCATAAAACATCATTTTCTACTAAATAAGCCTTAAAACTACACAAAAATATACCTTATTTTATGCATAATAAATGTGCTATTGTATTATAATTAAAGAAATAAACTACTGTATAATAAAGTCGTTTTATTTACCTTTGTGATGGTAGTTGATGGCTTGATGGAATGGAGTGGGAGGAGGAGGGAGGGAGGGAGTTACTGTTTGGAAGGAGAGTGTTACCGGCAAAGTGCGCAGTTAGCGTAGACTCCAGTGCTGTGCCCCCCACATGCTTTTGGTTGTTAATAAAAGTGCCCACAAAAAGCCATCCGACGCCTCTGGGTGTTTGTATGCACGCCGGCCGCCACCTTTCTGGAGAGGAAATGGGGCGAACCGAAGACAACCGACGACAACGAGCCAACGTGACTCACCGGTCCACTTCTCACTACGGTGGGAAGCTGAAAGCACCGCCAATTACCAGTCGAGGGCGAATTGGTAACACGAGTCACCTTCCATAAGGACTATAGGTAACTCTTTTTCGGTCCCATAATAGCAAAAGTACACTCAATATGGTCCAAAATGTCTATCAAACACAAACCACGTCCGCACTCAACGATAGGGAGGGGACCAACTGGGACGCCGTGAGCGTGCGTCAGCTTCTCGTGGCGCTCTTCGACCGCGTGGTTTGGTTCGTCCGCCGAAAACTAGTTCGTCAGCAGAGACTATATGCTCGCGAATTTAATGTTCTTGAGGCGAAAAGTTCGTGAGCTTAAGCGTTCGTGAGCTGAGGTATCTCTGTATTACGTGTGTTAGAGTAATGCAAACAGTTAGACGGTGCCAACCTGTACCATATGTATGTGTTAGACTAAGGCAGACAATTATATTGTGTGTGCGATGACAATATCTTTTCCCCTTTAGTGTATAGGAAGTGACCCCAGAGGGCCCCAAAATGTGCACGAAGTGACCCAAAATCAACAGGAAGTGAACAATGAAGAGGAAGTGACCCAGAAATGAACAGGAAATGATCCAAAATGTATAGGAAGTGACCTGTAAAATGACCAGGAACGTGACTCCGTTGACAACAAACAGGCCTAGGTTTCAGTGCAATTGACGGCGCTAGACGTTCAATCCGGGGGCGATTGACCGAATGATTGGAGGTCCCCGTAAATTAGAGTTGTCCGATAACGATTTTTTTACCCATATCGTCCAACTCTGAAAATCTGATATAAAACCGATTCCGATGGTGCACTTAACGTGTTGTTGATCAATGTATTGTGATGCCCCACTGAATGCTTTAATCATGATAAATGTGACAACTTGAAGGTTTTTCAAATCAAATAAACATTCTGTGAAGTTATTAGAAAATAAATGTCCCATATGAATAATATCAATTGAAATGTCTGTTTTTAAATAAAAGCAATCATTCACAATGAAACCATGTTTGCAGTGGTTACTCCAAAGAGCCAGTAGGGGGCGACCAAATCATGTCAATACAATGACGATTACCAAGATTTTCCACACATTTTCTAGTTTTCTGAGTGTCTATTTCTTTTTGGTAACACAGTTGTTATATATCATGACTTTATAATTCATTATTTTTCAATCATTACATTTTTTGCACCATGAATGTGAATGGTCTGCTCTCATAACTGAAAATCCAGAGCATCTTAGTTTGGCGACATCTAATGATCAATTAGCATCAGTGCGATGCTAAACTGTGACCAGCCTTTGTACAAAGGCTACACCATTCACTTAGGCACAAAACCCCATCATTGAAAAATGCTTTGAACGGCCGATATGATCGGCTATCCCATAATATCGGACAACTAAAAGGTTCATTAACAGCAATGTTTAAGAAAAAGCAAGCAGTTTAAAAATGAGTTGGTGTTATATTCATCGGATGACACTGACGCAAAATGGCCGACAAGCGATACCGGCCATCCCTGTTAGCCCCACAGCTCACGAGCTCTATATTGTATGCATGTGTAATATTTAACTGTATTTCTCAGAGCGATAATTTGCTAGCTAGTGGCGCAACACGTGTCCCTCCCGCCAAGTTTGTCGTCGAGTGACGTCTTGTTGCTAGGGGCGACCAGACGGCCCGGGACGTGACCGCCATCGCCAAGGCGGCCTTATCCCCGACGCCCACTTTTTCTTTACATCCATCAAACGCAAACACACACACACCCCTACGCACACAAACAATACGCATCATTTAGAAAATGCATTCTGGAGAAAAGTGAAAGTAAAAGTTTGTAGTGTGTGTGTGTGTGTGCGTGTTGCGGCTTTGTCCGCTAGTGATTGACTGTGTGCGTGTGCGTGTGTGTGTGTAGTGACAGAGGAGAAGAAGAAGAGTGGAAGGTTAGTTTTTAATCAATACAACTTGCTGACGTCGGGACTTTTCTTCCTCGCGCTGCACTGCAGACTGTCCTGAAAACACACTCGTGTGTGAGTGTGTGCGTGCAGCTGTGTTGTCAGTAGGGTGAAGATGAGGACACTAATAAGTCACGATGACAACGCGGAGGAGCTCGAACGAGCTTCGAGTCATTATCGTAGCATGCTAATGCTAGGTGTGGACACGTGTGCGCTTTAGGAGGCCCTCGTTTCAATATTGTAAATTGAAGAAAAATGAACTTTGGAGTGTTATGGATGGCCAGAACCAACTTGTTTTTCATGGAAACGCCTCAAAATCAGTACCAAGTGACTAAAATAAACAGGAAGTAACCCAGAATTGACTAAAAACGTAACAGCTGGTGACTCCAAATCAACAGGAAGTGAGACAGAAATAATGCATTTGATGCATGCAGAATAATGCATGAAGAAAAACCTCAACATCAACAGGAAGTGATGCAAAATAAACAGGAAGTAACCCAGAACTTACACAAACACAACGTGAGGCGATCAAAATCAACAGGAAGTCAGACAGAAATGTCTCAAAATCGAATCAACATGAAGTGACCCAAAACCAACAGCAAGTTAGACAGAAATGTACCAAAACCAATAGAAAGTGACCCGGAAATGCTCAAAAACCAACAGGAAGTGGTCTGAAAATGCACCATAATCAACAGGAAAAGAGCAAAACAATCAGGAGGTAACCCAGAATTTACCCAAACTCAACAGGAGATGACCCAAAATCAACAGGAATTGAAATGTCCCATGTTCAACAGGAAGTGACACGGAAATGCTCAAAAATCAACAGGAAGTGGTCTGAAAATGTCCCAAAATCCACGGGGAGTGAGAAAAATAAACAGGAAGTAACCCATAATTTACCCAAATTCAACAGGGGGTGAACCAAAATCAACAGGAAGTGACTCGATATCAACAGGAAGTAACCGTAATAAACCCAAATTCAACAGGTGACCCCAAACCATCAGGAAGTGAGACGAAAATGTCCTAAAACCAACAGGAAATAACCCACAGTTTACCCAAATGCAACAGGAGCTGCTAAAAAATGAACAGGAAGTGAACCGGAAATACTCAACAATGAACAGGAAGTGGTCTGAAAATGTCCCAACACCAACAGGGAGTGCGCAAATTAAATAGGAAGTAACCCATAATCTACCCAAATTCAACAGGAGGTGACCCAAAATCAACAGAAAGTGACCCGAAATCAACAGGAAGTCACCTGAAATGCCCCAAAATCCACAAGGAGTGACAAAAATAAACAGGAAGTAACCGTAATTTACCCAAATTAAACAGGTGACCCCAAATCAACAAGAAATTAGACGGAAATGTTCCACAGTCACCAGGAAGTGACCCGGAAATGTCCTAAAATCAACAGGGAGTGAGCAAAACAAACAGCAAGTAACCCATAATCTATCCAAATTCCACAGGGGTGACCCAAAATCAACAGGAAGTGACCCGAAATAAACAGGAAGTTACCCAAAATTACTCAAAAATCAACAGGAAGTGGTCTGAAAATGTCCCAAAATCAACAGTGTGAGCTAAATAAACAGGAGGTACCCCATAATATACCCAAACTCAACAGGAGGTGACTCAAAATCAACAGGAAGTCACCCATTAATGTCCCAAAAGCAACAGGAAGTGACCCGAAATAAACAGGAAGTCACCTGAAATGCCCCAAAATCCACAAGGAGTGACAAAAATAAACAGGAAGTAACCCATAATTTATCCAAATTCCACAGGGGTGACCCAAAAGCAACAGGAAGTGACCCGAAATCAACAGGAAGTCACCTGAAATGCCCCAAAATCCACAAGGAGTGACAAAAATAAACAGGACGTAACCGTAATTTAACCAAATTAAACAGGTGACCCCAAATCAACAAGAAGTGAGATGGAAATGTTCCACAATCACCTGGAAGTGACCCGGAAATGCTCAAAACTCAACAGGAAGTGGTCTGAAAATGTCCTTAAATCAACAGGGAGTGAGCAAAACAAACAGCAAGTAACCCATAATTTAGCAAAATTCCACAGGGGTGACCCAAAATCAACAGGAAGTGACCCGAAATTACTCAAAAATCAACAGGAAGTGGTCTGAAAATGTCCCAAAATCAACAGAGTGGGAGCAAAATAAACAGGAGGTACCCCATAATATACCCAAACTCAACAGGAGGTGACCCAAAATCAAAAGGAAGTTACCCATAAATGTCACAAAAGCAACAGGTAGTGACCCGAAATAAACAGGAAGTCACCTGAAATGCCCCAAAATCCACAAGGATTGACAAAAATAAACAGGAAGTAACCGTAATTTACCCAAATTCAAGTGAAACAAATGTCCCAAAACCAACAGGAAATGAGCTAAATAATAAACAGGAAGTAACCGTAATTTACCCATATTCAACAGGACCCCAAATCAACAGGAAGTGAGACGGAAATGTCCCCAAATCGACAGGAAGTAACCCAAAATTTACCCAAACGCAACAGGAGGTGATAAAAAAGTTAACAGGAAGTGAGACAGAAATGTCCCAAAATCAACAGGAAGTGAGCAAAATAACAGGAAGTAAAACATAACTCACCCAAATTAAACAATGGGGTGACCCAAAATCAACAGGAAGTGACCCGAAATCAACACCAAGTCACCTGAAATGCCCCAAAATCAACAAGGAGTGACAAAAATACACAGGAAGTAACCGTAGTCAACAGGAGACCCCGAATCAACAGGAAGTGAGACGGAAATGTCCCCAAAACAATAGGAAGTTACCCACAATTTATCTAAACACAACCGGAAATGATATAAAATCAACAGTATGTGAAACGGAAATGTCCCAAAATCATAAGGAAGTGAGCAAAAATAATCCCAGAGTAAACCATAGTTTAACCAAACTCAACAAGAGTTGACTCAAAATCAACAAGAAGTGAAACGAAATGCCCCCAAACCAACAGGAATTGTGCTGAAAATGCACTAAAATCAAAAGGAAGTGAGCAAAATAAACAGGAATGAACTTAAATTTACCCAAACTCAACAGGAAGTGGCCCAGAAATACTCCAAAATAATGAGATTAAAGATGTTTGAAATGATCAAAGAATGACTTAGTTACTTGCCCTATAATGGGTTAAGCAAAGTCTTGTCTTTGCATCTTAGCCATGTTCTGCCGAGTCAGCACATAACATGGCTTTGTTCACCTTGAAGATGCAATACAGACGTCGTTCAAAATGGACGCCGCGCCTTTTGACATTTCTCCGCCATTTACGGCGATAGACCTCCGCCATTCAAAATGTATGCATTCACTCCTATTGATTTTAAACTCAGACCTGCAAAAAGTCTTTGTTTTACCCCCCCAAAAAAAAGTCCTTGAATTGCACTAAATACAATAGGATGTATTCCAAAACCATCAGGAAGTGACCCAGAAATCCCTTAAAATCAACAGTAACTGATCCATAATGAAGAGGCCGTGACCTGATATACCTCAAAATGTAAAAGAACGGTACAAAATTAACAGGAAGTGACCTCATTTAAGCAGGAAATGACCCACTACCAACAGGAAGTGACCTGAAAATGCACCAAAATCAACCGGAAGTGACATATAAACAGAAAAGGACCAAAGATTGCCCCAGAGTGAACAGGAAATGAACTAAAATGTACATGAAGTACCCTGAAAATGCCTCAAAATGTACAGGAAGTGACACAAAAATCAACAGAAGTGACCCCAACAATTCTCTAAAATACACTGAAGGTGACCAATGAACATAATGTGACCCAGAAATGCCCTAAACTGATCAACAATTGTGACCTAAAAAGGCCTCAAAAGGTACAGGAAATGACACAAAATTGACAGGAAGTGACCCAAAAAAATAACTGGAAGTGACATATGAACAGGAAGTGACCTATAAATGCTCCAAATTGAACAGGAAATAAACTAAATTGTACAGGAAGTAACCTGAAAATGCTTCAAAATGTACAGGAAATGACACAAGATAAAATATGAAATGACCCAAAGTCAACAGGAAGTGTCACAGAACTGCCCTAAACTCAACAGGAACTGATCCACAATGTGACCTGAAAATGCCTCAAAATGTACAGGAAATGATACAAAATTAACAGGACAGGAAGTGACCCAAAACCAACAGGAAATTATCTGAAAATGCACCAAAATCAACAGGAACTGAACCTGAAAATGCCTCAAAACGTACAGAAAATGACACAAAATTAAAAGAAAGTGACCTAAAAAAATCAGGTGTCCCGAAAATGCCCCAAAAGCAAAAGGAAGTGACATATCAACAGGACGTGACCTAGGAATGCCTCAAACTGAACAGGAAATTAACAATAATGTACAGGAAGTACCCTGAAAATGCCTAAAAATGTACAGGAAATGACACAAAATTAACATGAAGTCACCAAAAACCAACAGGAAGTGACCCATAAACAGGAAGCGATCCAAAAATACCCTAAAATCAACAGGAACCAATCCATGATGTAGAGGAACTGACCTGAAAATTACTCAAAACGTAAAGGCAACGTCACAAAATTAAAATTAAGTGACCCAAAATAAACAGGAAGTGACATATCAACAGGAAGTGAGCCACAAATGCCCTAAAATCAACAGGAACTGATCCATAATGTAGAGGAACTGACCTAAAAATGCTTCAAAATGTACTGAAAAAGACAAAATTAACAGGAAGTGACCTAGAATCATTACGAAATGACCTGATAATGCCCCAAAATCAACAGGAGGTAGCCTAGGAATGCCCCAAACTGAAGAGGAAATTAACAATAATGTACAGGAAGTACCCTGAAATGCCTCAAAATGTACGGGAAATGACACAAAATTAAACATGAAGTCACCCAAAATCAACAGGAAGTGATCCATAAACAGGAAGTGACCCAAAAATGCCCTAAAATCAAAAGATCTGATCCATAATGTAGAGGAACTGACCTGCAAATGCCTCAAAACGTACGGGAAATGTGACAAAAATAAACAGGAAGTGACCTAAAATCATTAGGAAGTGACCTGAAAATGCCCTGAAATCAACAGGAAGGGATCAAAATGTAGAGGAGTTGACCGGAAAATGCCTTAAAATGTATAGAAAATGACACAAAATTAACAGGAAGTGACATATCAATAGAAAGTGACCTAAGAATACCCCAAACTGAAGAGGAAATTAACAATAATTTACAGGAAGTACTCTGAAAATGCCTTAAAATGTGCAGAAAAATGACACAAAATTAACATGAAGTGACCCAAAATCAATAGGTAGTGACCCACATAGAAGAACTGATCCATAATGTAGAGGGACTGACCTGAAACTGCCTCAAAATGTACTGAAAATGACACAAAATTAACAGGAAGTGACATAAAACCCACAGGAAGTGACCTAAAAATGCCTCCAAATCAACTGGACGTGACATATCAACAGGAAGTGACCTAGGAATGCCTGAGATTTGAACAGGAAATTAACAATAATATACAGGAAGTACCCTGAAATGCCTCAAAATGTACAGGAAATGACACAAAATTAAACATGAAGTGACCCAAAATCAACAGGAAGTGACCCATAAACAGGAAGTGACCCAAAAATGCCCTAAAATCAAAAGAAACTGATCCATGATGTAGAGGAACTGAACAGAAAATGCCTCAAAACGTACGGGAAATGACACAAAAATAAACAGGAAGTGACCTAAAATCATTAGGAAGTGACCTGAAAATGCCCTGAAATCAACAGGAAGGGATCAAAATGTAGAGGAGTTGACCGGAAAATGCCTCAAAATGTATAGAAAATGACACAAAATTAACAGGAAGTGACATATCAATAGAAAGTGACCTAAGAATACCCCAAACTGAAGAGGAAATTAACAATCATTTACAGGAAGTACTCTGAAAATGCCTTAAAATGTACAGAAAAATGACACAAAATTAACATGAAGTGACCCAAAATCAATAGGTAGTGACCCACATAGAAGAACTGATCCATAATGTAGAGGGACTGACCTGAAACTGCCTCAAAATGTACTGAAAATGACACAAAATTAACAGGAAGTGACATAAAACCCACAGGAAGTGACCTAAAAATGCCCCCAAATCAACTGGACGTGACATATCCAACAGGAAGTGACCTAGGAATGCCTGAGATTTGAACAGGATATTAACAATAATGTACAGGAAGTACCCTGAAAATGCCTCAAAATATACAGGAAATGACACAAAATTAACAAGAAGTGACCCAAAACCAACAGGAAGTGACCTAAAAATGTAAAAAAAAAAAAAAAAATCAACAGGAAGTGACCCATAGGCAGGAAGTGACCCATAAGTGCCCGAAAATCAACAGGAACTGATCCATAATATAGAGAATGTGGCCTGAAAATGCCTCAAAACATACAGGAATTGACACAAAATTAACAGGAAGTGACCTAAAATCAATAGGAAGTGACCTATAAATGCCCAAACTGAATAGGCAATTAACTAAAATGTACAGGAAGTGACCTGTAAAGGAAGCGTGTGTTTGTGTGTTAGCGTCTTATCGTGTATTAGAGTTTGTGTGTGCACACTTTTGTGTGAGTGTATGTCCCCGCAAGTAGGTGTTAGTGTCTTGTATTAGTGTCCGTCTGACGAGGGAGCGACGCGATCACGGACTGCCAACCTTCCTTCACCGGTCTCTGTCTGGCACGGTGCCCGCTCCCGCACAAAGAAGCCGCAAATCAACAGGAAGTGACCCATAGACAGGAAGTGACCCATAAGTGCCCTATATCAACAGGAACTGATCCATGATATAGAGGAACTGGCCTGAATTTGCCTCAAAACATACAGGAAATGACACTAAATGAACAGGAAGTGACCTATAAATGCCCAAACTGTATAGGCAATGAATTAAAATGTACAGGAAGTGACCTGTAAAGGAAGTGTTTGTGTGTTAGCGTCTTATCGTGTATTAGGGTTTGATTGTGTGTGCGCACTTTTGTGTGAGTGTATGTCCCCGCAAGTAGGTGTTAGTGTCTTGTATTAGTGTCCGTCTGATGAGGGAGCGACGCGATCGCGGACTGCCAGCCTTCCTTCACCGGTCTCTGTCTGGCACGGTGCCCGCTCCCGCACAAAGAAGCCGCCATCTGCCCCCCGTGGTCGGGGCACAAGCACAGTGAATGCACAGACAGAGCCAGTGTGTCGCCATGACGACGTGGGGCCACGCTCCCACCACTAAACATAATAGCTACATGTAGAAACAGCCAAATAAACAAAATGCACAAGAACACACACTATTAAGTTACACTAACACACACAAGCTAACACTAACACACAATAAGACATTAATACACTACAGCACATGTAAACCCAGACCAACACACAATCAGTCATAACTACATAAGATAACTGACCATGACCATCAAAGACTATCAGACTATAAGATAGGTCACTTTCTTATGATTTGGTTTCTTTCCCTGGTCATTTCCTGCACATTTTGTCATGTTCTGTTGGTTCTTGAGCTTTCCTAGGTCACTTCCTGTTGATTTTGGGTCACTTCCTGTTGGTTTTGCAGCACTTATAGGTCACTTTCTGATGATTTTAGGTCTTTCCCAGGTCACTTCCTGTACATTTTGTCATTTTATGTTGGTTTTACAGCTTTTCAGGATCACTTCCTTTTGGTTTTGGGCCACCTATAGTTCATTTACTGATGATTTTCAGGTCTTTCCTAGTTCATTTCCTGCACTTTATGTCATGTTCTGTTGTTTTTTGAGCTTTCCTGGGTCACTTCCTTTTGGTTTTAGGGCACCTATAGGTCTCTTTCTGATCATTTTGGGTCTTTCCCAGGTCACTTCCTGTCCATCTTGTCATTTTATGTTGATTTTAGAGCTTTTCTGGATCACCTTTTGATTTTGGGCCACTTAAAGTTCATTTACTGATGATTTTCAGGTCTTTCCTAGTTCACTTCCTGCACGTTATGTCATGTTCTGTTGTTTTTTTAGCTTTCCCGGGTCACCTCCTTTTGGTTTTAGGGCACTTATAGGTCATTTTCTGTTGTTCTTGGGTCTTTCCCAGGTCACTTCCTGTCCATCTTGTCATTTTATGTTGATTTTAGAGCTTTTCTGGATCAACTTTTGATTTTGGGCCACTTAAAGTTCATTTACTGACGATTTTTAGGTCTTTCCTACGTCAATTCCTGCACGTTATGTCATGTTCTGCTGTTTTTTGAGCTTTCCCGGGTCACTTCGTTTTGGTTTTAGGGCACCTATAGGTCACTTTCTGATGATTTTGGGTCTTTCCCAGGTCACTTCTTGTACATTTTAACCACTTCTTGTTCATTACAAGGCATTTTTTTGTTTTGTCAAAAATAATGACCAACATTGGAAAGTTTTTTCGTAAGCCTGACTTGAATCAACTTGAGTGAATGAAAATGTCTGTGCCATTAGAAAGGTACGGGGAAGCTTTTATCAAAACTTTGGCTGAATTGTAAATTTTTGCCAAAACCGGCATCACATGACTAATTCAGACTAAACTAATCCTCCCACATTTTGTACTCAACACTAAATGATACGCTGGTGGAAATGTCAATCAAATGCAGAAAAAAACAGCCCCAGCCCCCAAGGATCGGTCATGTCGCTCCGCGGCTTTACCTGCGGCTGCTGCGGGATGTTGAAGGCGGGGTCTCGCGGCCCCACGCTGACAAATCGCTGAGCGGGCGTGCTGGTGGGCGGGGCCGAGTACGCTGAGGAAAAGTTGCAAAACGGTCAACGGCGGACGACGGGCAAAGCGGGCAAAAGGCGGCGTAAGTGTACTGACTGGGCGAGGACGGCGAGTTGGCGCCCCCCTCGGCGGAGGAGGCGGCGGGCGGCTTGGCGTCGACGGGCAGCGGGACGGGCCGCGCCATGGGCGGAGGCGGAGGGGGCGGCAGCATGGGCGCCGCCAGGAAGGGATTGTGGACTTTTCCCTGGGAGCTACCGTTAGGCTAAAGCAAAGACAAAGAAAAAAATAACATCAATAGAGTGATATGTAGAAAATGCAATTTCTGCAGACTTCCTGTTGATTTGGAGGCATTTCCGGGCCATTTCCTTGTGATATCGCGTCACTTCCTGTTGATTTGGAGGCATTTCAGGATGACTTTCTTTCGTTTTTGGGGCATTTCAGAGTCACGTCTTGTTGATAGCGGCTAACCTCTCGTCCAAAACAGGTCACTTCCTGTTGATTTAGGGACATTTTGGGGTCACTTCTTGTTGCTTCAGTTCGCTTGCTGTTGGTATCAGGTCACTTCCTGTTGATTTAGTCACATTTTGGGGTCACTTCCTGTTGATATAAGGCCACTTCCTGTTAATTTAGGGGCATTTCAGGTCACTTCCTCTCACCTCAGTTCACTTGTGTTTGATATCAGGTCACTTCCTGTTTATTTAGTGGCATTTTGGAATCACTTCCTGTTGCTTTAGGAGCATTTTATGGTTGATTCCTGTTGATATTGGCTCACTTCCTGTTGATATAAGTTCACTTCTTGTTGATTTGGGGGCATTTTGGGGTCACTTCCTGTTGATATCGGGTCACTTCCTATTGATATTGGGTCACTTCCTGATGATTTGGGGGCATTTTGGGGTCACTTCCCGTTTATATTGGGTCACATCTTGTTGATATCTGGTCACTTCCTTTTTATCTAGGGGCATTTTAGGGTCACTTCATGTTGATATCAGGTCCCTTCCTGATGATTTGGGGCATTTTTGGGTCCCTTCCTGTTGATATCAGGTCACTTCCTGTTGATTTTTGGTTACTTCCTGATGATTTGGGGGCAGTTCGGGTTCTCTTCCCCTTTATATTGGGTCACATTTTGTTGATATCAGGTCACTTCCTTTTCATTTAGGGGTCTTTTAGGGTCACTTCCTGTTGATATCAGGTCCCTTCCTGATTATTTTGGGGCATTTTTGGGTTACTTCTTGTTGCATTGGGAGCATTTTAGGGTCACTTCCTGTTGATATTGGGTCACTTCTAGTTGATATCAGGTCACTTTTTGTTGATTTAGGGGCATTTTAGGGTCTCTTCCTGTTGATATCGGGTCACTTCTCGTTGATATCAGGTCACTTCCTGTTGATTTAGGAGCATTTTGGGGTCACTTCCCTTTTGATATTGGGTAACTTCCTGTTGATATCAGGCCACTTCCTGTTGATTTGGTAGGATTTGTGGGTCACTTCCTATTGATATTGGGTTACTTTTTGTTGAAATCATGCATCCCATTGATATCAGGTTACCTCCTATTGATTTAGGGGCATTTTAGGTCACTTCCTGTTGATATTAGGTCACTTCCTGTGGATTTGGGAGCATTTCAGGGTCACTTTCTATTGATATTGCGTCACTTCCTGTAGATTTCAGGCCACTTCCTGTTGATTTAGGGGCGGATTGGACCTGCTGGCAGGCCGTACATTCGACACTCGAGTTCAGAAGCTGAAATTCCTATTTTTTTAAGTCAACAATGTCTCTGAAGAATGAACCGACGATCAAAACAACAGACGATTCTCGGATGATCCTTTTTTTTTTTTTTTTGGTCTGTGCTCGGAAAGAGACGTCACGGGTACACACACACACACACACGAATAATGCATAGACGTGCATGCGTGTCTTACGTTGAGGAAGCCCACCTGTCCGGCCGTCTGGGCGGAGTCGGGGCACACAAGCTGCACGAAATCCTTCAGGGGGTCCTGCGGGTGGTACCTGATGGCCGCGTGGGAGAAGTAGGAGGCCGGCTGCTGCAGGATGGGCGACGAGGAGAAGTGCAGGCTGGACGGGGGCGCGTGAGGGCTCGCTAGGGGGCGGGACCACATACAAGCGTCCATCAATCAAATTGCATCCACTTCAGTGTTTTGGTTAAAACTAAATGTGGGTCAAATTGCAGTTGAAATTTGACAAAACAAAACGGAACATGAAATGTGTTATCTATTTTAAATATTTAATTACTATAGTATATCATATTCAATTTGATTTAAATTAGTATTTCTTTTAAACAGGAAAAAATTAATGTTATTTCCTTGGTCGCCACGCGATTAGGTGTCAGTCATTTTCAGTGGCTGAGAAACAATTCAAACAAGCCGATCATACAAGCGACCAATAACAGAAGAGTGGAAGCGGAGCAAAAACACACATGCGTGCACACAGCCAATCGGTGAGCTGCCTGAAGTTGTCGTCATAATGCTGACAGGGCGAAGGAGGCGCATGGAAGGAAAGAAAGGAAGGAAAGGAGAGTGGGAGGGAGGAAGGAAGGATGGAGAGAACAAGAGAGGCAAGCAAGGATGGAAAGAAGGAAGGAAGAAAGCAACGATGGAAAGGAGGGATGGAAGGAATCAAGTAGGGAAGGTAGGAAGGAAGTGAAGACGGAATTAAGGATGGAGGGAACGAGAGAAACAAGCAAGGGTGGAAAGAAGGAAGAATGAGAGGAGGGAAGGATGAAGGGAAGGAGAGAAGGAAGGAAGGTAAGAAGGGAAGAAGTGAGGAAGAAAGGAAGGAAGGTAGGAAAGAAGGAAGCGGGGAAGGAACAAAGGACAGGAGGAAGAAGGGAGGCAAGGAGCGAAGGAATGATGGAAAGAAGAAAGGAAGACGTTAGGAAGGAGGGAGGGAGGTAAAGTGGGAAGGAAGTGTTGAAGGAAGGGTGGAAAGAAAGATAAGAATGAAGGAATCAAGGAAAGAAGGAAGGAAAGTAGGAAAAACATGAAGGAAGGCAGGTAGGAAAGAAGGAAAGAAGAAAGGAAGGGACGACAGAACAAAGAAAGGGAGGAAGGGGAGGCAAGGAGAGAAGCAATGAGGGAAAGAAGGAAAGGAAGATCTTAGGAAGGATGGAAGGAGGGAGGCAAGGTGGGAAGGATGGAAAGAAGGAAGGAGGAGAGGAAGGAATCAAAGAAGTGAAGAAAGAAGGAATTAAGGAAAGAAGTAGGAAAAACGTGAAGAAGGAAGGGAGGGCGGGGGAATGAAAGAAGGAAGCAAGGATGGAAAGAAGGACGAAATAGAGGAGGGATGAAAGGAGGGAGGCAAGGTAGGAAGGAAGTGAAGAAGAAAGGATGAAAGAAGGAAGAGAAGAATGAGGGATGCAAGGAATCAAGGAAAGAAGGAAGGAATGTAGGAAAAACTTGCAGAAGGAAGGAAGGATAGGGGAATGAGAGAAGGAAGCAAGAATGGAAAGAAGGAAGGAAGAGATATGAGGGATTGAAGGAAATAGGGAAGGAAGAAAGGTAGGAAGGATGGAGACAAGGAAGGAAGGTGGAAATGACGAAGGGAAGAAGATAGGTAGGAAGGAAGGGCAGACAGAAGAAAGGTAGGAAGGATGGTGGTAAGGAGAAAAGGAAGGAAGAAGGAAGGTAAGAAGTGAGCAAGGAACGAGGGAAGGTAGGAACGAGAGGGAAGGGAGGAAGGAAGGACTGAAGGAAGGATGGAGGTAAGAAGGAAGGAGGTAAGGTAGGAAAGAAAGAAGAAAGGAAAGATGGAAGGATTGAAGGAAGGATGGAGGTGAGAAGAGAAGGGAAGGAAGGAAGTGAAGAAAGAATAAAGGATGCTAGGAATCAAGGAAAGAAGGGGGGAATGTATATAGGAAAAACTTGCAGAAGGATGGGAAAGAGAAGGAAGCAAGGATGGAAAGAAGGAAAGAAAAGATAAGGGATGGAAGGAAAGAGGGAAGATAGACAGGTAGGAAGGATGGAGACAAGGAAGGAATTGGGAAAGAAGGAAGGGAAGAAGATAGATAGGTAGGAAGGAAGGAAGGAGGGGAGGGTGGACGTAAGAAGAGAAGGAAGGATGAAGAAGGAAGGTAAGAAGTGTGGGAGGAAGGAGGTAAGTTAGGAGAAGGATTGAAGGAAGGATGGAGGTAAGAAGAGAAGGGAGGATGGAAAGAAGGAAGGTAAGAAAAGAAGATGTTGGGAAGGAACGGGGGAAAGGGAATGAGGACAGAGAAGGAATCAAGGAAGTGAAGACGGAATTAAGGTAGGACGGAAAGAAGAAGAAGAAGAAGCAAGCAAGGAAGGAAGGAAGACAATGTCCAAAAAGGAGGGATACAGGGAAGTACTGTTAGTTTACCTTGTCGGGAGATGAAGGAGCTAGCTAGCGAGCCGCGTAGCTTATATCCTGCTTTCCCAGTCAGGAAAGAGAGAGAAAATGAACAGCGAAAAGAAGAAGAGGAAAAGCAGCGTGAACATTCCACTCATCAACACAAGGGGCGCCATCATCACACACAAACTCCCCTCAGCACCAAGCCACGCCAACTTACCCGGCTCGTCGTGCCAGCCGCCCGCTTGACTGACGCCGCCAGGCGAGCGACCCGCCGTCGGCGGGTAGTACGAGTCCTCGCCCGGGCTGTCGCCGTCGTCCTCCATGCACTTGATGCGCTTGGCGGAGCTGCACGCAAACACAGCCTCCGTGAACGCATGAAAAGACCTTTCATCACCCCTGCCAACATGGCCGCTTCCCTACCAAAATGCCTCAGGGCGGCCATGTTTGCAGGGGCGACATTCCAATTAGCACTAGTTGTCCTAATCCATTTAAAGTGGGAGTTGGGTTCATTCGATGCCAACCCCCCGCTTTAAAATGACTGGACATCTACTGGTGATAAGAATTTTACAGCAGACAGACGGATGATTGTACGTCAATCGCCGTGCGTGAGCGTACCTGGAGGACGACGTGCTGGGGAGGGGCCTCCTCATGGCGCCGGGGCTCATGCCGTAGTAGGACGAGCTGTCCAAGTCGGCCAGCGAGAAGTTTGGACCCGTGCCGGCGGCGATGGGAGCTGCAAAAACAAACAGGCCCACAGATATCACTTATAGAGGGTTAGAGAGAGCCGGATGCAAAATCAACAGGAAGTCACATGGAAATGTCCCCAAATTAGTGGGAAGTGACCAGACATCAATAGGAAGTGACACAGAAATGCCCCAAATTCAATAGGAAGTGACCCTACATAAATAGGAAAATATATTAAAAGCTACAAAATCAACAGGAAGTGACTCTGTCAACAGGAAATGACCCGTATATGCTTCAAAATCAACAGGAAGTGACCCTATATCAACTGGAAGCGACATGGGATCTGACATCAACAGGAATGGACCCTGAATTGCCTTAAAATTAGCAGGAAGTGACAAGGAAATGCTTCCAAATTAATAGGAAGTGACCCTGGAAGTGACATGGGACCTGTATTAACAGGAAGTGATCGTATATTAATAGGAAGTGACCCAGTAATGCTTCAAAATTAAAATGGAAAGGACCCTGGAAGTGGAATGGGACCTGATATCAACAGGAAGTGACCATATATCAATAGGAAGTGACCCAGTAATGCTTAAAAACTAACAGGAAGTGACCCTGGAAGTGGGATAGGACCTGATATCAGCAGGAAGTGACCCTAAATTGCCTTAAAAGCAACAGGAAGTGACCCAGAAAGTCTTCAAAATTAAAAGGAAGTGACCCTGGAAGTGGCATTGGACCTGATATCAACAGGAAGTGACTGTATATGAACAGGAAGTGACCCAAAAATGCTTCAAAATTAACAGGAAGTGATCCTGGAAGTGACATGATACCTGGTATCAACAGGAAGTGACTCTGAATTGCCTTTATTTCAACACGAGGTGACCATATATTAATGGGAAGTGACCCAGTATTGCTTACAAATTAACAGGAAGTGACCCTGGAAGTGGCATAGGACCTGATATCAACAGGAAGGGACACTAAATTGCCTTAAAATCAACAGGAAGTTACCCATAAATGCTTCAAAATTAACAGGAAGTGACCCTGGAAGTGGCATAGGAACTGATATCAGCAGGAAGTGACCCTAAATTGCCTTAAAATCAACAGGAAGTGACCTAAAATGCTTAAAACTTAACAGGAAGTGACCCTGGAAGTGTCATGGGACCTGTTATCAACAGGAAGTGACCGTATATTAACAGGAAGTGGCCCAGAAATGCTTCAAAATTAACAGGAAGTGACCCTGGAAGGAACATGGGGCCTGATATCAACAGGAATTCACCCTGAATTGCCTTAAAATCAACAGGAAGTGACCCAGAAACGCTTCAAAATTAACGGGAAGTGACCCTGGAAGTGACATGATACCTGGTATCAACAGGAAGTGACCCTGAATTGCCTTTATTTCAACACGAAGTGACCACATATCAACGGGAAGTGACCCAGTATTGCTTCAAAATTAACAGGAAGTGACCCTGGAAGTGACATAGGACCTGATATCCACAGGAAGTGACCCTAAATTGCCTTAAATCAACAGGAAGTTACCCAGAAATTCTTCAAAACTAACAAGAAGTGATCCTGGAAGTGACATAGGACCTGATATCAACAGGGAGTGACTCAGAAATGCTTCAAAAACTAACAGGAAGTAACCCTGGAAGTGGCATGGGACATGATATAAACAGGAAGTGACTGTATATAAATAGGAAGTGACCCAAAAATACTTAAAAATTAACAAGAAGTGACCTTGGAAGTGGCATGGCACCTGATATCAACAGGAAGTGCACCGTATATCAACAGGAAGTGACCCAGTAATGCTTCAAAATTAACAGGAAGTGGCATGGGACCGGATATCAACAGGAAGTGACCTAATATCAACGGGAAGTGACCCAGAAATGCTTAATAATTAATAGGCAGTGACCCTGGAAGTGGCATTGGACCGGATATAAACAGGAAGTGACCGTATATCAACAGGAAGTGACCCAGTAATGCTTCAAAATTAACAGGAAGTGGCATGGGACCGGATATCAACAGGAAGTGACCTAATATCAACGGGAAGTGACCCAGAAATGCTTAATAATTAACAGGCAGTGACCCTGGAAGTAGCATGGGACCTGGTATCAACAGGAAGTGACCGTATATTAACAGGAAGTGACCCAGAAATGCTTCAAAATTAACAGGAAGTAATCCTGAAAGTGACATTGGCCCTGATATCAACATGAAGTGACCCTGAATTGCCTTAAAATAAACAGGAAGTGACCCAGAAATGCTTCAATATCAATAGTAAGTGAGCGTATATTAACAGGAAGTGACATAGGACGTGATATTAATATGAAGTGACATGAAAATGCCCCAAAATCAAAAGGAAGTGACCGTAGATCAACAGGAAGTGACCCAAAAATGCTTAAGAATAATATGAAGTGACCCTGGAATTGGCGTTGGATCTGATATCAACAGGAAGTGACCCTGAATTGCCTTAAAATCAACAGTAAGTGAGCAAAAATCAACAGGGCGTTTACCTACAGGAGTTAACTGACCACAATGAGAACATTCCCATACGAAATAGCATGAATTATGAATGAATAAGTGAAGATTTTGAAAAGAGCAAAAAGAATGAGTTTGCCTATAAAGGGTTAACGCAAAGCTGCGGACTGCCTTCATAGCTTTATTGACAGAAAGCAGGATGGCGGGCGTGATGAAAGGAGGAGGAGTCCTGACAAGACCTGCTGGCTACACAACACTTTTCTGCACACATCAGCATTGTCCATCTATCACAAGCACGCGCGCGCGCACGCGCACTCTTTGCACTTCCATGGCAACTCTTGGCTTTTTAAGAGAATAAAAGTCAAAATAGCAATTCCCTTCCTCATGTTTACTTCCTGTTGTTGAAGCTTTCATGTGTCACGTCCTGTTGCTATCAGGCACATGTCCAACATCCTGTTGATTTTGGGGCATCTCAGGGTCACTTCTTTTCTATAATGGAGTATATCCATTCACTTCCTGTTGATTTTGAAACATCTCTGGGTCACTTCCTGTTGACATTTTCTTTTGATTTTGGGGCGTTTCCATGTCACATCCCATTGATATATGCTCCCATGTCCCTTCTTGTTGATAAAAGGTCACTTCCTGTTTATTTTGGACATTTCCATGCCACTTCCTGTTGATTGTGGGGCTTTGAATGTCACTTCCTGTTGATTTTAGGGCAATTCAGGTTCACTTCCAGTTGATTTCGGGGCTTTGAATGGTGCTTCCTGTTTATTTTAGGGCATTTCTGGGTCATTTCCTGTTCATATCAGGTTCCATGTCACTTCCTGTTGATATAAGGTCACTTCCTGTTGATTTTGAAGCATCTCTGGGTCACTTCCTTTTGATTTTGGGGCATTTCTATGTCACTTCCTATTGTTATGAGGTCCCATGCCACTTCCTGTAGATATACGGTCACTCGCATTTGATTTTGGGGCATTTCCATGTCACTTCCTGTTGACATTGGGCCACTTTCGTTTTGATTTTAAGGCATTTTCATGTCATTTCCTATTGACATCAGGTCTCATGTCACTTGCTGTTGATATAGAGTCACTTCCTGTTGATTTCGAAAAATCTCTGGGTCACTTCCTGTTGATTTTGAGGCATCTCATGTCACTTCCTATTGATATCAGGTGCCATGCCACTTCCTGTTGATATACGGTCACTTCTTGTTGTTTGTGGGGCTTTGAATGTCACTTCCTGTTCATATGCAGTCACTTCCTGTTGATTTTGAGGCATTTCCATGTCACTTCCTATTTATATCAGGTCCCATGTCACTTCTTGTTGATTGAGGAGCTTTTAATGTCACTTCCTGTTGATTTTAAGGTAATTCACGTTCACTTCCTGTTAAATGTGGGGCTTTCCATGTCACTTCCTGTTGGCATACAGTCACTTTCTTTTGATTTTTGGGCTTTGAATGTCATTTCCTGTAGGTATACAGTTACTTCCTGTTGATTTTGAAGCATTTCTGGGTCACTTCCTATTGATATAATAATAACAATAATGTATTTTATGAATAACGCACAGGTCACATGCCACTTCCTGTTGATATACGGTCACTTCTTGTTGTTTGTGGGGCTTTGAATGTCACTTCCTGTTGATATGCAGTCACTTCTTTTTGATTTTAGTGCATTTCAGGGTCATATCAGGTCTCGTCACTTCCTGTTGATTAAGGGTCACTTCCTGTTGATTTTGGGTTTTTACATGTCACTTCCTATTAATATCAGGTCCAATGTCAATTTCTGTTGATATCGGGTCACTTCCTGTTGATTAAAGGAATTTACATGTAACTTCCTGTTGACTTTAGTGCATTTTTGGGTCACTTCCTGTTGATTGTGGAGCTTTTAATGTCACTTCCTATTGATTTTAAGGTAATTCAGGCTCGCTTCCTGTTAAATTTGGGGCTTTCCATGTCACTTCCTGTTGAGCTTGGGCTTTCAGTGTCACTTTCTGTTGGTATAAAGTCACTTCCTGTTGATTTTGAAGCATTTCTGAGTCACTTCCTATTGATATCGGATCACTTTCTTTTGATTCTGAGGCTTTTCCATGTCACTTCCTATTGAAATCAGGTCCCATGTCATTTCCAAAAACAGAAAAAGGAGGGACACAAGAAAGAAATGAAAGAAGAAAGGACTACAATGGGTTAAAGTGATGGATGTAAGGAAGAAGTCAAGTCAAGGAAGAGAGAAATGAAAGCGGGAATGAAATAAAGAAAGGGAGGGAGGAAGACTGTTTGTGTGTGTCTGAGGGGAAAAAACAAAATCTCCATAAGGGGGTACCACAAGCTGCCAAGTGGGTCATTTGCTGCCTTCTTTGTTTCTCCCCTGCCTGCCTGCTAGCATGTTTGTTGGGCTTTATCTCAATTTCACCCCCAAAACTCACACACTTACACACCTTACTAGAAGATGCCAAGATACTTGGGTCACTTCCTGTTGATTTTCAGGCATTTCCATGTCACTTCCTATTAAAATCCGACGATTTCCTGTTGATTTTGGGGCATTTTCAGGTCTCCTCCTCCCATCATTTGAAGTCACTCCCTGTTGTCTTTTGAGCATTTCCACCTCATTTCCTATTGATGTCAGGTCACTTCCTGTTGATTCTGGGGCATTTCCACATCACTTCCTATTGAAATTGGATGATATCCTGTTGATTTTGGAGGCATTTCCACCTCACTTCCTGTTGATTCAAAGTCACTTCCAACACATTTGGGACACTTCCTGTAGATTTCAGGTCACTTCCTATTGATTCCGGGGAATTTCCACCGCACTTCCCTAAGATTTCAGCTCACTACAATTTGACTCAGGGCACTTCCGCATCACTTCCTATTGCAAACCGATGACTTCCTGTTGATTTTGGGGCATTTTCAGGTCTCCTCCTCATGATTTGAGGTCACTCCCTGTTGTCTTTTGGGCATTTCCAGCTCATTTCCTGTTGATGTCAGGTCACTTCCTGTTGATTCTGGGGCATTTCCACATCACTTCCTATTGAAATCAAACGACTTCCTGTTGATTTTGGGCCTTTCCGCTACCCTTCCTTCCAGCTCACTACAAATTGATTCGGGGCACTTCCGCGTCACTTCCTGTTGATTTTGGGACATTTCCGCCTCACTTCCTATTTATTTCAACTCACTTCCAATAGATTTGGGCCACTTCCAATAGATTTCAGCGAACTTCCAAATGATTTGGGGCACTTCCGCATCACTTCCTGTAGATTTCAGGTGACTTCCTATTAATTCAGGGCATTTCCACATCACTTCCTATTGAAATCAGGCGATTTCCTGTCGATTTTGGTGCATTCCCAAGTCTCCCCATGATAGGAGATCACTCTCTGTAGATTTCAGGCCATTTCCTATTGAAGTCAGTTGACTTCCTGTTGATTTTGGGGCATTTTCAAGTCTCCTCCTCATGATTTGAGGTCACTCCCTGTTGTCTTTTGGGCATTTCCAGCTCATTTCCTGTTGATGTCAGGTCACTTCCTGTTGATTCTGGGGCATTTCCACATCACTTCCTATTGAAATCAAATGACTTCCTGTTGATTTTGGGGCATTTCCGCCACCCTTCCTTTTGATTTCAGCTCACTACAAACTGATTCGGGGCACTTCCGCGTCACTTCCTGTTCATTTCCGGTCGCTTCCTGTTGCTTTTGGGGCATTTCCGCCTCACTTCCTGTTCATTTCAACTCACTTCCAATAGATTTGGGCCACTTCCAATAGATTTCAGCGAACTTCCCATTGATTTGGGGCACTTCCGCATCACTTCCTATAGATTTCAGGTGACTTCCTATTCATTCAGGGCATTTCCACACCACTTCCTATTGAATTCAGGTGATTTCCTGTCGATTTTGGTGAATTCCCAGGTCTCCCCATGATATGAGATCACTTCCTGTAGATTTCAGGCCATTTCCTATTGAAGTCAGTTGACTTCCTGTTGATTTTGGGGCATTATCGCATCACTTCCTGTAGGTTTCAGGTCACTTTCTATTGATTCGGGGCATTTCCACATCGTTTCCTAATGAAATCCAATGACTCCCTGCTGATTTTGGAGGCATCCCCACCCCACTTCCTGTTGATTTCAGGTCACTTTCTATTGATTGAGGGCTTCTCCAAATCACTTCCTATTGAAATCAGATGACTTCCTGTTGATTTTGGGTCATTTCCGGTCTCCTCCTCATTACATGATGTCACTTCCTGTTGAATTTTTCCGATAGATATAAAAACATTTCCTGTTGACGATATCAAGTTACTTCCTGTTGATTTGGGGCATTTCTACGTCACTTCCTGTTTATTTTGGAACATTTCCTATTGATTTGGGGAACCTTTATGTCACTTTCTATTGATGTCAAGTAACTTCCTGTTGATGTGGGGCATTTGCATGTCACTTCCTGCTGGTTCGGGGCATTTCTATGTCACTTCCTGTTTATTTTGGAACGTTTTCTATTGATTTGGGGCACTTTTCTGTCACCCCCTATTTGATATCATGTAACTTCCTGTTGATTTGGGGCATTTCTACATCACTTCATATTTGTTTTGTAACATTTCCTACTGATTTGGGGAACTTTTATTTCACTTCCTCTTATATCAAGTAACTTCCTGTCGATTTGGGGCATTTCTATGTCACCTCCCGTTTATTCTGGAACATTTCCTATTGATTTGGGGCACTTTCATGTCAATTCCTATTGATATCAAATAACTTCCTGTTGATTTGGGGCATTTCTACATCACTTCATATTTGTTTTGTAACATTTCCTACTGATTTGGGGAACTTTTATTTCACTTCCTCTTATATCAGGTAACTTCCTGTTGATTTGGGGCATTTTTATGTCACTTACTGTTTATTTAGGAACATTTCCTGTTAACTTTGGGGCCCTTCATGTCACTTCCTATTGATATCAAGTAACTTCCTGTTGATTTGGGGCATTTACCTGTCACTTCCTGTTGGTTTGCGGCATTTCTATGTCACTTCCTGTTTATTTTTGAACATTTCCTGTTGATTTGGGGCACTTCATGTCACTTCCTGTTGATAACAGGTCACTTCCTGTTTATTTGGGGCATTTACATGTCACTTCCTGATGGTTTGGGGCGTTTCTACGTCACTTCCTGTTTACTTTGGTACGTTTTCTATTGATTTGGGGCACTTTTCTGTCACCTCCTATTGATATTATGCAACTTCCTATTGATTTGGGGCATTTCTACATCACTTCCTGTTCATTTTGTAACATTTCCTACTGATTTGGGGAACTTTTATGTCACTTCCTATTGATATCAAGTAACTTCCTGTTGATTTGGGGCATTTGCGTGTCACTTATTGATATCAAGTAACTTCCTGTTGATTTGGGGCATTTCTACATCACTTCCTATTTGTTTTGTAACATTTCCTACTGATTTGGGGAACTTTTATTTCACTTCCTATTATATCAAGTAACTTCCTGTCGATTTGGGGCATTTCTATGTCACCTCCCGTTTATTCTGAAACATTTCCTGTTGATTTGGGGCACTTTCATGTCAATTCCTATTGATATCAAATAACTGTTGGTTTGGGGCATTACAATGTCACTTCCTGTTTATTTTGGAACATTTCCTGTCTACTTTGGGGCACAACACCATTTACCATTTTGTGCATTTCTATGTCACTTCCTGTTATTTTGGAAGATTTCCTGTTGACTCTGGGGACCTTTTATGTCACTTTGTATTGATATCAAGTAACTTCCTGTTGATGAGGAGCATTACATTTCACTTCCTGTTGGTTTAAGGCGTTTCTGTGTCACTTCCTGTTTAATTTTGAACATTTCCTGTTGACTTTGGGGCACTTCATGTCACTTCATTTTGATATCAGGTAACTTCCTGATGATTTGGGGCATTTTTACATCACTTCCTGTTTATTTAGGAACATTTCCTGTTGACTTTGGGGCACTTCATGTCACTCCCTATTGATAGCAAGTAGCTTCCAGTTGATTTGGGGCATTTACCTGTCACTTCCTGTTGGTTTACGGCATTTCTATGTCATTTCCTGTTGATTTGGGGAACTTCATGTCACTTCCTGTTGATAATAGGTCACTTCCTGTTTATTTGGGGCATTTACATGTCACTTCCTGTTGGTTTGGGGCGTTTCTACGTCACTTCCTGTTTATTTTGGAACATTTTCTATTGATTTGGGGCACTTTTCTGTCACCTATTGATATCATGTAACTTCCTGTTTATTTGGGGCATTTCTACATCACTTCCTGTTTATTTTGTAACATTTCCTACTGATTTGGGGAACTTTTATGTCACTTCCTATTGATATAAAGTAACTTCCTGTTGATTTGGGGCATTTCTACATCCCTTCCTGTTTGTTTTGTAACATTTCCTACTGATTTGGGGAACTTTTATTTCACTTCCTATTATATCAAGTAACTTCCTGTCGAGTTGGGGCATTTCTACGTCACCTCCTGTTTATTCTGGAACATTTCCTGTTGATTTGGGGCACTTTCATGTCACTTCCTATTGATATCAAGTAACTTCCTGTTGCTGTGGAGCATTACATTTCACTTCCTGTTGGTTTAAGGCGTTTCTATGTCACTTCCTGTTTAATTTTGAACATTTCCTGTTGACTTTGGGGCACTTCATGTCACTTCCTATTGATATCAAGTAACTTCCTGTTGATTTGGGGCAATTACCTGTCACTTCCTGTTGGTTTCCAGCATTTCTACGTCACTTCCTGTTTATTTTTGAACATTTCCTGTTGATTTGGGGCACTTCATGTCACTTCCTGTTGATATCAGGTCACTTCTTCTTTATTTGGGGCATTCCCAGGTTACTTTCTATTTATTGGGTCATTTCATTTCAAAATAAAAGTGTGAAGTTGTAGTCAGTACTTTACAGACTGCGATTCATCTCCCGTGATTAATCATAATTAAAATGAGTGACTGCTGCTTAGCCCCAAAAACTTTTGAGCGTTCCAAAAATGAACTCACAACAGGAAGTTGTGGGCGGGCTCTCCCTGGACACGGCTAACAGGAAGCCGGCGACACGACACGACTACGATGATGATGATGAAGACAACGCGCTGCACACAGTCCGTCAAGTCACCAATTACACTAAGTACACTACGGCGCTGACCCCGCCCCCTCGTGCGCCGCTTTAATAGAATATTGATCCGCGCTCGCACACACATTCCGCCGGCCTGCCAACGAATGGCGTCACGGCCGCCCGACGCCAAGGTCACCTGATGCCGCGTCCGACTCAACTCTAGCCGTTCCATCGACCTCACGCTCGTGCAAAAAAACAAATTGGAAATAATGAAGAGATTGAAAAGTTGCAAACGTCGTCCGAGGAGCGTCAAGCTGGCGGACGGCGTCATTTTGCGTGGCCCGCCAAAGTAAATCACGTGCATCGACTGCATTTTTTTTTCAATTCAATAAAATGGTTGGAAAATGTTTGTAGTCCATAAATTGGCTCCAGCACCTCCGCGACCCTCGTGAGGAATAAGCGGCATGGAAAATGAATGAATGAATGAAATTGGAGAATTGTTAGTTTTTAATAAGATACCGAAATAAATAAGATTTTTTAAACTGTTTATTCCTTTAATTAAATTTTTTAAAAACCTTTACAGATTTTTTTTTTTTTTTTAATTTGGGGCACTTTTATGTCACTTCCTGTTCATATCAAGTAACTTCCTGTTGATTTGGGCATTCCAATGTGACTTCCTGTTGGTGTACAGCATTTCCAGTTCACTTCCTATTAATTTTGGGGCATTTTCTTGTCACTTCATATTGATATCAAGTCACTTCCCGTTGATTTGGGGCATTTACATGTCACTTCCTGTTTATTTTGGAATATTTTCTATTGATTTGGGGCACTTTCACGCCATTTCCTATTGAAATCAAGTACACTTTCTGTTGATATAAGGACATTTCCTGTTGATGCGGGGCATTTTATGTTGATATCAGGTCACTTCCTGTTGATTTGGGGAATTTTATTGTCACTTCCTGTTGAAATAAGGACATTTCCTGTTCATATGGGTTAGTTCTATGTCACTTCCTATTGAAATCAGGTCACGTCCTATTGATTTGGAACACTTCTATGTCACTTCCTGTTGATATGGGGCATTTTCATGTCACTTCCGGTTGCTATTAAGTCACTTCCTGTTGATTTGGGGCATTTACATGCCACTTCCTCTTTGTATTGGACCGTTTCCTGTTGATTTGGGCCACTTTCATGTCATTTCCTATTGAAATCAAGTAACATCCCATTGATTTTGGGGTATTTCCATGTCACTTCCTGTTGAGATAAGGACATTTCCTGTTGATATGGGGCATTTTAATGTCACAGCCTTTTAATGTCACTTCCTGTTGATATAAAGTCATTTACTGTTGATTTGGGGAATTGTCACTTCCTATTGAAATCATGTCACCTCCTATTGATTTGGGACACTTCTATGTCACTTCCTGTTGATATAAGGACATTTCATGTTGATATGGGCTAGTTCCGTGTCATTACCTATTGAAATCAGGTCACGTCCTATTGATTTGGGGCACTTCTATGTCACTTCCTGTTGATATAAGGACATTTCCTATTGATTTGGGGCAATTTCATGTCATTTCTTATTGAAATCAAGTAACTTCCTGTTGATTTGGGGCACTTCTATGTCACTTCCTGTTGATATAAGGACATTTCCTATTGATTTGAGGCACTTTCATGTATTTGTTATTGAAATCAAGTAACTTCCTGTTGATTTTGGCACTTCTATGTCACTTCCTGTTGATATCAGGCCACTTCCTGCTGATTTGGAACACTTCTAGGTCACCTCCTGTTGATTTGGTGCATTTCCATGTCACTTCCTATTGAAATCAGGGCACGCCCTATCTATGAGTGGCACTTCTATGTCAATTCCTGTTGATATCAAATCACTTCCTGTTGATTTGGGGCATTTCCATGTCACTCACTGCTGGTATCAGGTCACCTCTAGTTGATTTTGGGCATTTACATGTCATTTCTTATTTGTTTTAGAACATTTCCTGTTGATCTGGGGCACTGAAATGTCACTTACTATTGAAATCAATTAACTTCTGTTTATTTGGGGCATTTCCATGTCACTTCCTGTTGGTATTGGGTGAATCTCTGGTGATTTGGGGCATTTATATGTCACTTCCTGTTTATTTTGGAACATTTCCTGTTGATGTGGGGCACTTCCATGTCACTTCCTATTGTTATCGGGTCCCATGTCACTTCCCGTTGAAATACAGTCACTTTCTGTTGATTTGCGGGGCTTTGGATGTCACTTCCTGTTGATTTTCAGGTTGATTTCCAGTTGATTTTAGGCCTTTGAATGTCACTTCCTGTTGATTTAATGGTATTTCTGGGTCACTTACTGTTCATATCAGGTCCCGTGTCACTTCCAGTTGATATACGGCCACTTCCTGTTGATTTTTAAGCATCTTTGGGTCACTTCCTGTTGACATTAGGCCTCACTTCCTGTTGATTTTAAGGCAATTTAGGGTCACTTCCTGTTGCAATCAGGTCTTGTGTCACTTCCAATTGCTAGTGGGTCACTTCCTGTTGATTTTGAAGCATCTGTAGTTCACTTCCTGTTGACATTGGGCCACCTTTCTTTTGATTTTGGGTCATGCACATGCCACTTCCTATTGATATCAGGTCCCATTTCACTTCCTGTTGATTTTGGAGCATTTTCATGTCACTTCCTGTTGATTTTGGGGCTTTGAATGTCACTTCCTGTAGGTATACAGTCACTTCCTGTTGATTTTAGTGTGTTTCAGGTTGATTTTCAGTTGATATTAGGGTTTTAAATGGCACTTCCTGTTGATTTTATGGTATTTCTGGGTCTCTTCCTGTTCATATCATGTCCCGTGTCACTTCCGGTTGATATAGGGCCACTGCCTGTTGATTTTTATGCATCTTTGGGTCACTTCCTGTTGACATTAGGCCTCACTTCCTGTCAATTTTAAGGCAATTCAGGGTCACTGTTGATATCAGGTCTCATGTCAATTCCAGTTGCTAGAAGGTCACTTCCTGTTGACATTGGGCCACTTTTCTTTTGATTTTGGGGCATTCACATGTCACTTCCTATTGATATTAGGTCCCATGTCACTTCCTGTCGATTTTAGTGCGTTTCAGGTTGACCTCCAGTTGATTTCGGGGCTTTGAAGGGTACTTCCTGTTTATTTTAGGGCATTTATGGGTCACTTCCTGTTCATATCAGGTGCCATGTCACTTCCTGTTGATTTTCAAGCATCTCCGGGTTTACTTCCTGTTGACATTGGGCCACTTTTCCTTTGATTTTGGGGCCGTCATGACTACGGTAAGATGACTTTGACGCGCCTGGATTTTTGGCCATACCAGAATAGTGGTCGCTATGACGACTTTGCGTGAAGCGACATCTTCCGCTGCAGCCAATCGGCGAATGGAATGGAGTGAGCGAGGGGGGGGCGTGTGAGGACGACGACCTTTAAAAAGTGCAGACTGGCACTTGAGTGAGCGGGCGAGCGAGAGGACCACTCACATTCAGATTGAAAGAGAGAGAGAGAGGGAGGGAAAGATCTATGGCAGCCTGTCGATAGCTGATGCTGGAAAGTGCCTGTCAGCGGACTCGAAGCTCCGCCCCCCAGCCTCCCGCTTGGCCCCGCCCACCAGCACCATCCATCACACAGTCATTTGTGTAGCAGCAGTTATGCATTTTCTTACTTACTTTGGGAAACTCGTACGAGTTCGGAAACGGTAAAAACTCCCGGCGTGACAAAACTGTCCTGGAAACCCAAATGACCTGTAACACAAGATTAACAGCTGGTCACATGACTTTTTTTGCGCCAATCTTAATGAGGCGACGGCGGCACGACTCACCGTTCTCGGTCTGCTCTTTGACGTCCGCGTCGCCGGACTGCTCGGGGCTGTCCGATTGGCCGCCTTCTGCAAGCAAGCGAGCACAAAAGAGGGTTAGTTTTCCGCTTCAAACAGATTGGACGTCAGTGGCTGTCAATGGCAGCCAACAGAGTGAAATAAACTAGTTATGACGTCATTACAATGTGACTTTAATGGGAATGTTGCCTCTACCAACATGGCCGCCAGCCCGAGGCTATGTTGCTAGGAGCCATGAAAGCGCTTTCCATGCGCCCTGCTGACAATTGAAATGAGTTTATCACCAGTAAACGTCCAAACTGTTTGAAGAGAGAGGGTTGGCTGCGAATGTGATCATTCTCTGCCAACCCTCTCCCTTCAAACAGATTGGACGTCTAGCACCGTCAATGGCAGCCAATGGGGTGAAACAAACTAGTTAACGCTTCATTTCAATGTCACTGCATTGACTTTAATGGGACAGTCGCCCCTACCAACATGGCCGCCAGCCTGACGCCACGTTGGTAGGGGCCGGTGAACGCTCTTTCTGCTGTCAACTGAAATGCTGCCAACCCTCTCGCTTCAAACAGATTGGACAAAGCGCCATCTATTGAAGAAAATTAGGTGAAACAAGGTAGTTAAGACTTCATTTCAATGTCACTGCATTGACTTTAATGGGAAGGTCGCCCCTACCAGCATGGCCTCAGGCTGGCGGCCATGTTGGTAGGGGCGGTGAGCACTTTCTGCTGTCAATTGAAATGCGTTTATTGCCAGTAGACGTCCAATCCATTTGAAGCAGGAGGCTGGCAGGAAATAAATGTGCGTTCATTCGCTGCCGCCCCTCCCACTTCAAACGCATTGGACGTTTAGCACCATCTATGGCAGAAAGTGAGGTGAAATGAGGTGAAACAAAACTTCATCTCAGTGTCACTACATTGACTGTAATGGGACGGTCGCCCCTACCATCATGGCCTCAGGCTGGTGGCCATGTTGGTAGGGGCGATGAACTCTCTTTTAATGCTTCTGCTGTCAATTGAATTGAGTTTATCACCAGTAGACGTCCGATCCATTTGAAGCGGGAGGCTGGCAGCAAATAAACGTGCTTTAATTCGCTGCCGGCCCTCCCACTTCAAACAGATTGGACGTCGAGCTCTGTCAATGGCGGCTAATGGGGTGAAATAAGATAGTTAAGACTTCATTTCATGTTACTGCATTGACTGTAATGGGATGGTCGCTCCAAACAATATGGCCTGAGGCCGGAGGCCATGTTGGTAGGGGCGACGAACACTCTTTCTGCTGTCAATTGAAATGCGTTTATCGCCAGTAGACGTCCAATCCATTTGAAGCGGGAGGCTGGCAGCAAATAAATGTGCGTTCATTCCCTGCCGCCGCTCCCACTTCAAACGGATTGGACGCTTAGCGCCATCTATGGCAGAAAATGAGGCGAAACAAGACTTCATTTCAGTGTCACTACATTGACTGTAATGGGACGGTTGCCCCTACCAACATGGACTCAGGCTGGCGGCCATGTTGGTAGGGGCGATGAACACTGTCAATTGAAATGCGTTTATCGCCAGCAGACGTCCAATCTATTTGAAGCGGGAGGTTGGCAGCAAATAAAAGTGTGTTCATTCGCTGCCGCCCTTCCCACTTCAAACAGATTGTACGTCTAGTGCCGTCGATGGCAGCCAATGGGGTGAAACAAGCTAGTCAAGACTTCATTTCAATGTCACTCCATTGACTTGAATGGGACGGTCGCCCCTACCAGCATGGCCTCAGGCTGGCGGCCATGTTGGTAGGGGCGATGAACACTCTTTCTGTCAATTGAAATGCATTTATTGCCAGTAGACGTCCAATCTACTTGAAGCGGGAGGTTGGCAGCAAATAAATTTGCGTTCATTCGGTGCCGCCCCTCCCACTTCAAACGGATTGGTCGTTTAGCACCATCTATGGCAGAAAGTGAGGTGAAACAAGCTAGTTAAGACTTCATTTCAATGTCACTGCATTGACTTTAATGGGACGGTCGCCCCTACCAACATGGCCGCCAGACTGAGGTCATGTTGGTAGGGGCGATGAACTCTCTTTTGATGCTTCTGCCGTCAATTGAAATGAGTTTATTACTAGTAGAAGTTCAATTCATTTGATGCGGGAGGCTGGCAGCAAATAAACATGTGTTCACTTGCCAGCGAATGAGCGAACCGCTAACCCTCCCGCTAAAACGGATTGGACATCTACTAGTGATGAACATAATTCAGTTGACGGTAGAAGTATGAATAGAGCTTTATCGCCCCTCCCAATATGGACGCCGTGAGGCGACATTACCATCAATGTCAATGCACTGACTTTATTTTGCTCTGTTGGCTCCCATTGATGACATTAGACGTTCAATCCATTTGAAGTGGGAGGGCTGGCAGCAAGTGAGCACATGTTTATTTGCTGCCAATGGCGACTCTAGACGTTACCACCCCCCCACTTCAAATGGATTGAACGTCTAATGTCATCAATGGGAGCCAACTGAGCGAAATAAATTCAGTGCATTGACATTGATGGTAATGTCGCCTCATGGTGGCCATGTTGGGAGGGGCGATAAAGCTCTATTCATGCTTCTACCGTCAACTGAATTATGTTCATCACTAGCAGATGTCCAATCCGTTTTAGGCGGGAGGGTTGGCACTTGGTTCATTCGCTGTCAACCCTCCCATTTCAAATGAATTGGACGTCTAGAGTCGCCATTGGCAGCAAATAAACATGTGCTCACTTGCTGCCAGCCCTTCCACTTCAAATGGATTGAACGTCTAATGTCATCAATGGGAGCCAACAGAGCGAAATAAAGTCAGTGCATTGACATTGATGGTAATGTCGCCTCACGGCGTCCATATTGGGAGGGGCGATAAAGCTCTATTCATACTTCTACCGTCAACTGAATTATGTTCATCACTAGTAGATGTCCAATCCGTTTTAGCGGGAGGGTTAGCGGTTCGCTCATTCGCTGCCAACCCTCCCATTTCAAATGAATTGGACGTCTACCGCCGTCATTAGCAGCCAACAGAGTGAAACACTTCACTTGAATCTCACCGCATTGACTGGGATGGGAACGTTGTCTCTACCAACATGGCCGCTATACCCTGAGGCCACGTTGCTCGGGGCGATCAAAGCTAATTTCATGCTCAATTGAAACTAGTTTATCACTAGTAAACGTCAAATCCATTTGAAGCGGAGGTCTGGCAACAAATAAATGCACGTTCATTTGTTGCCAGCCCTCAGGGCAGCCATGTTGGTAGGGGCGATGTCCCATGAAAGTGGAAGCATTGAGAATAAAATGAAGTCATAACTGGTTTATTTTACGATGTCGGGTGCCATTGACGGCACTGGACGTACAATCCGTTTGAAGCGGGATGGTGGAGGCGAATGAATAAACTGGCAACCCTCCCGCTTCAAACGGATTGGACGGCTACTGGTGATAAATTCATTTCAATTGAAAGCAGAAGCATGAAAAGAACGTTCATTGCCCCCACTAAAACAGCTGCTGCCTCAACACAATGCCACAGGGCGGCCATGTTTGTAGGGGCGAAGTCCAATGAAAATCGATGCATTGACATTGAAATGAAGTCATGACTAGCTTATATTACTCCGCTGGCTGCCATTGACAGCACTAGACGTCCAATCCCTTTGAAGCGGGATGTGGCAGCGAATGAATAAACTGCCAACCCTCCCGCTTCAAATGGTTTGGACATCTACTATTCATTTCAATTGACAGCAGAAGCATGAAAAGAACTCTCAACGCCCCCACCAAAACGGCCACCGCCTTGACACGATTCCTCAAAGCGGGCATGTTGGTAGGGGCGAAGTCCCATTAAAGTCGATGCATTGACAATGAAATGAAGTCATACCTACATTATTTGAATCTGTTGGCTGCCATTGACGGCACTAGACGTCCAATCCGTTTGAAGCGGGAGGGTTGTCAGCAAATGAACGAACCGCCAACCCTCCCGCTTGAAACGAATTGGCCGTCAATAGCCTCTGAGTCACGTGACCGGACCGCCGTTCCGCACGCTCGCCTGATTTAGCGGCGTTGCCGGCATATCGATCGCGTAGGAGAAATATTACACATTAGAAAAAAAAAAAAGGTTTATGGCGCGTCGTCCTGCTGACAAGCAACACGCCGACCGCACACAGATACGCACGCAGGCACACAAAACACAGACGTACACACACAATAAACAGCACATATAAAGCACACACACAAATATAAAAAAAAACACAATAAGTGGGTTCCTTCCTGTTGAATCTTGGTCGCTTCCTGTACAATTTGATCATTTCCTGTTGATTTTAGTGCATTTACGGGTCACTTCCTGTACATTTTGGCACATTCAATGTTCACTTCCTGTACGTTTTCATCACTTCCTGTTGATTTTAGGGCTTTAGCGGGTCACTCGCTGTTGATTTTGGGTCACTTTCTATAGACGATGGGCATTCGCTGGTCATTGCCTGTACATTTTGGATCAATTCCTGTTGATTTTTCAGTTTTTTGTGGGTCACTCCTTGGTCATCGGTCACTTCCTATTGAATTTGGGTCACTTCCTATAGACGATAGGGGCATTTACTGTTGATTTCCTGTATATTTTGATTATTTCCTGTTGATTTTAAGGCATTTGCGGGTGACTTCCTTTTGATTTTGGGGTGTTTTTGTGTCACTTCCTGTTGATTTCGAATAATTTTGGGTCACTTCCTATTGATTTTGGAGATTTCCTGATGATTTTAGGACATTTCCTGGGTCACTTCTTGTTGATTTTGGGTCACTCCGGTATATTTTGGCACATTTCCAGGTCACTTCCTGTTGTTGGTGTAGAATTTTGGCTCACTTCCGTTAAGTTTGGACAGTTCCCGATGATTTTGGTGCCTTTCCAGTTCACTTCCTGTTGGTTTCGTAGAATTTTGGGTCACTTCCTGTTGAGCTTGGACATTTCCTGATGATTTTGGGGCATTTCTGGGTCACTTCGGTACATTTTCCGGCCATTTCTAGGTCACTTCTTGTTGATTTAATAGAATTTTGGGTCACTTCCTGTTGGTTTTGGACATTTCCTGATGATTTTGGCTCACTTCCTGTGGATTTTGGACATTTCCTGACAATTTTAGGACATTTCCAGGTCTCTTCCTGTTGATTTTGGGGCGTTTTGTGTGACTCACTGTTGATGGCGTAGAATATTGAGTCACTTCCTATTAAGTTTGGACATTTTCTGATAATTCTGGTGCCTTTCCAGGTCAGGATTTTGGGGCGTTTTTGTGTCACTTCCTGTTGATTTCGTAGAGTTTTGGGTCACTTCCTGTTGATGTTGGACATTTCCAGGCACTTCCTGAATCACTTCCGGTTCATTTTGAGTCACTTCGGTACATTTTGGCACATTTCCAGGTCCCTTTCCAGTTGATTTTGGGGCGTTTTTGTGTCACTTCCTGTTAGATTCATTGAAATTTGAAGTCATTTCCTGTTGATTTTGAACATTTCCTGATGACTTGGGGGCATTTCTGCATCACTTCTGATTGATTTTGGGTCAGTTGGGTACATTTTGGAGTCATTTCCAGGTCCCTTCTAGTTGATTTTGGGGCAATTTTGTGTCACTTTCTGTTGACGGTGTAGAATTTTGGGTCACTTCCTGTTGAGTTTGGACATTTCCTGATGATTTTGGTGAATTTCCAGGTCATTTTCTGTTGATTTTGGGGCGTTCTAGTCTCACTTCCTGTTGATTTTGTAGAATTTTTGGTCACTTCCTGTTGATTTTGGACATTTCCTGATGATTTTAGGCCATTTCCTGAGTCATTGTCTGTTAATTTCGTGGGATTTTGGGTCACTTCCTTTTGAATTTGGGCATTTCCAGATGATTTCTTGGTCACTTCCTATTCATTTTGGGGCGTTTTGTGAGACTTCCTGTTAATGGCATAGAATTTAGGGTCACTTCCTGTTCATTTTGGGGCATTTTTATGTCACTTCCTGTTGATTTCGTAGAATTTGGGGTCACCTACTGATGATTTAGGTGTATTTCTGGGTCACTTTGGTACATTTTGGATGCATTTCCAGGTCATTTCCTGTTCATTTGTTCCCTTCCTGCTGGGTTTTTGGGTAATTCTGGGTCGGTTTGCTGTTTATTGGGTCATTTCCTGTTCATTTTGGGGCATTTCTGCTTTTATTTTGGTCACGTCCTATTAATTTCGGGGTCATTCTGGGTTACTTCCTGTTTATTTCTTTTTTTCTTTTTAATTTTGGATCATTTCCTAGTGATTTTAGGTCATTTGCAGGTCACTTACTCTAGATTTTGGGTCACTTCCTATAGATGTGGCATTCAGCGGTCATTCCCTGTGCATTTTGGATCATTTCCTGTTGATTTTGGCGCACTTCCTATTGATTTCTAGCATTTACAGGTCACTTTCTTTTGAGTTTGGTTCACCTGCTGATTGTTTTGGGCAATGAATGGCTAACTTCCTGTAAATTTCGGGACACTTCCTGACCAGTTTTTTTCCAAAATGAATGACCACTAATGTAGGTGTTTTGCAGGCCTGAGCTGAATATCAAAATTCTTATTTTTTTGTTTTTGTTTTCAAATTTGAATATTACTTTTCAAAATAAATCATTGTTGTTATAATCATTGTCGGTGGGGGCAGATGGTGTAGCCTGCTCCCACGCCTGATTAGCATATTTAATTAATCTGGACTAAGGGGGGGCAGCGTGTGAAAGTGCCCCCCGACATCCACTCATCAACCGCGCCCCCTTTGGTTGTCATGGTGACTCTGATGCTTTTTGTTTTAGGCTACTCAAGCACGCACCGTCAACAGCTGGCGACTGGCGAGAGCGTGCAATTGAGTGTTTGGGACGACACAAACGTTCCGTGCGAGAATGTTTCATGTTGGCTGCCATTGATGGCGATAGACGTCCAATCCATTTGGACCGTAAGAGGCGAATGTGATGTGACAGGGAAACCAATGAATAGCAAGTGACCCAAAAAAAGCCCTAAAATGATCAGGAAATGATCCAAAATCATCAGAAAGTGACCAGAAATGACCTGGAATCAAAAGGAAGTGACCCAAAAATGTATCAAAGTGACCAAAAATCTACAAGAAGTTACCCAGAAATCAAGTTTTGACCCCAAATGACCCCAAAAATCAACAGGAAGTCACAAGAATGAGCCCCAAATCAACAGAAAGTGACCAGAATACAAGCAGAAATGTGCCAAAATCAATAGGAAGTGACCAAATAAACCGGAAGTGACCAAGAAGCATTCCAAAACCATCAGGAAGTGACAAAGAATGACCCCAAAATTAACAGGATGTGACCAAAATAAAGGCAGAAATGCCCCCAAATTATCAGGAAGTGACCAAATAAACAGGAGGTAACCCAGAAATATCCCAAAACCATTCCGAAGTGACCCAGAATGACCCCCCAATCAACAGAAAGTGACCAAATTAACAGGAAGTTACCCAGAATGACCCCAAAATCAACAGGAAGTGACCAAATAAACAGGAAATGACCCAGAAATAACCGAATAAGAGCAAGAAGTGACCTAGAATGACCCCAAAATCGACAGGAATTGAACAAATAAACAGGAAGTAACCCAGAAATATCCCGACATCATTAGGAAGTGACCAAAATAAAAGCAGAAATGCCCCTAAAATGAACAGGAAGTGACCCGATAAGCAGGAAATTGATCCAGAATGATCCCAAAATCAACAGGAAGTGACCAAATAAACAGTAAATGACCCAGAAATATCCAAATAACAGCAGGAAGTGAGCCAGAATGACCCCAAAATCAACAGGAAGTGACCAATTAACAGGAAATGACCCAGAAATATCCAAATATCAGCAGGAAGTGGCCTAGTATGACCCCAAAATAAACAGGAATTGAACAAATAAACAGAAAGTAACCCAGGAATATCCCAACATCATTAGGAAGTGACCAAAATAAAAGCAGAAATGCCCCTAAAATGAACAGGGAGTGACCCAGTAAACAGGAAATTGATCCAGAATGACCCCAAACCAACAGGAAGTGAACAAATAAACAGGAAATGACCCAGAAATATCCCCAAATCTTCAGGAAGTGACCCAAAATGACCCCAAAAATCAACAGGAAGTGACCAAAATAAAAGTAGAAATGACCAAAACTTGAACAGGAAGTGAGCCAGAATTACCCCAAAAACCAAGAGGAAGTCAAAAGAAATGTCCCAGAATCAAAAATAAGTGAGGCAGAAATATCCCAAAATCATCAAGTGACACAGAATGACCCCAAAGTCAACAGGAAGTGACCAAAATAAAAGCAGAAATGCCCCAAAATCATTAGGAAGTGACGCAGAGTTACCCCAAAATCAACTGGAAGTCACCGAAGCAAAGGTAGTGACCAAAAAAATGAACGGGAAATGTACAAGAAGTGGGCCAAAATCAACAGGAAATCAACTGCCATTGACAACGATGGACGTCCAATTCATTTGGACTGGGAGAGAGGGAGGGAAAAATGCTATCAACTCCGCCTACTACGTGCTAGGATGAATCCAATCTATTTGTTCCCCCGAGGCCCTTTCTTTCTATTTCTTTGGGGCAGAAAGCGGGTCTTTCAGGGTCAACCAGAGCAAATCGGCGCATGGGACGCTCGCCAGGCGCGGTTCAAAGTTGACGCGCATTTACATGGGAGTTGGCTCCTTTCCACTTTTTTTTTCATCCTTCTGGCTCGTTCGCTCGCCGCCGCCGACAACAACAAAGCAACCTTGCCTCGCGCGCCTTTTGTTCCGGCGGGAGGTGCGAGACGGCAAAAGAAACACATTCAAAATGGCTGCCCAAGATTTAAGATGGCGGCAACGTTCTCACTGTTTATTTGCTCACTTTTTGCTGATCTGGGGGCATTTTCGTAGCACTTGATTTCGTAGAATTTTGGGTCACTCCCTGTTGACATTTCCAGATCATTTTCTAGGTCACTTCCTGTTGATTTGGGGGCGTTTTTGTGGCACTTCCTGTTGATTTTGTAGAATTTTGGGTCACTTCCTGTTGTCTGCGAGCTATTTCTTGTGATTTACTGTTTATTTGGACACTTTCTAGTGATTTTTGTGTCACTTCCTGTTGATGGTGTAGAATTTAGGGTCACTTCCTGTTGAGTTTTGTGAATTTCCTGATGATTTTGGAGCATTTATGGGTCACTTCTTGTTGATTTTGGGGCGATTTTGTGGCACTTCCATTTGATGGTGTAGGATTTTGGGTCACTTCCTGTTGTCTCTGGGCTATTTCTTGTGATTTACTGTTTATTTGGACACTTTCTCGTGATTTGGGGGCGTTTTGTCACTTCCTGTTGATGGTGTAGAATTTAGGGTCACTTCTTGTTGAGTTTTGTTGAATTTCCTGTTGATTTTGGAGCATTTCTCGGTCACTTCTAGTTGATTTTGGGGCATTTTTGTGGCACTTCCTGTTGATTATTTGGAATTTTCGGTCACTTCCTGTTGTCTCTGGGCATTTTTGTGGCACTTCCTGTTGATTTTTTTGAATTTTGGGTCACTTCCTGTTGTCTCTGGGCTATTTCTTGTGATTTACTGTTTATTTGGACACTTTCTAGTGATTTGGGGCCGTTTTTGTGTCACTTCCTGTTGATGGTGTAGAATTTAGGGTCACTTTCTGTTGAGTTTTGTTGAATTTCCTGATGATTTTGGAGCATTTCTGGGTCACTTCCAGTTGATTTTGGGACGTTTTTGTGGCACTTCATGTTGATTTTGTAGAATTTTGGGTCACTTCCTGTTGTCTCTTGGCTATTTCTTGTGATTTAATGTTTATTTGGACACTTTCTATTGATTTGGGGCCGTTTTTGTGTCACTTCCTGTTGATGGTGGAGAATTTAGGGTCACTTCCTATTGAGTTTTGTTGAATTTCCTGATGATTTTGGAGCATTTCTGGGTCACTTCCAGTTGATTTTGGGGCGTTTTTGTGTCACTTCCTGTTGTTTTCGTAGAATTTTGGGTCACGTCCTATTGAGTTTGCACATTTCCTGATGATTTTGTGGCATTTCTGGGTCATTTCCTGTTGATTTTGGGGCATTAGCGAGTCATTGTATGATAAAACGTCCATTCCTGTTGATTTTACAGGCATTTGCGTGTCACTTCCCATTGCTTTAGGGTCACTTCCTATTGATTTTGGGGTGTTTTTGTGTTACTTCCTGTTGTTGGCGTAGAATTTTGGGTCAGTTCACTTCAGTACATTTTGGGGGCATTTCTAGGTCACTTCCTGTTTGTAGAATTTTGGGTCACTTCCTGTTGATTTTGGACATTTCCTGATGATTTTAGGACAGTACCTGATGATTTTGGGGCATTTCCTTGGTCACTTCCTGTTGATTTTGGGGCATTTCTTGGTCACTTCCTGTTGATTTTGTCGAATTTTGGGTCACTTCCTGTTGAGCTTGGGCATTTCCTGATGATTTTGGTTCACTTCCAGTTGATTTTGGGTCACTTGGGTGCATTTGGGAACATTTCTAGGTCACTTCCTGTTGATTTTGGAGTGTTTTTGTGTCACTTCCTGTTAATTTGGTCAAATTTTGGGGTCACTACCTGTTATGTTTTTTTACATTTCCTGATGATTTTGGGGGTATTTCTGGGTCACGTCCTGTTGATTTCAGACTTTTCTTGACGATTTTTTTTTTGGGGTGACTTCTTGTTGATTTTGAGGCATTTCTACTGTCATTTTGATCACCTGTTAAATTCGGAGAATTTTGGGTCACTTGGTGTTGATTTTACAGGCATTTCCGGGTCATTTCCTATTGATTTAGTGTCACTCCCTGTGTGTTTTGGGTCATTTCTGGGTGACTAACATTTTATTTTGGTGACTTCCTATTACATTTTTGTGTCACTGTCAATTGATTTGAAGGCATTTCTGGGTCCCTTCCTGTTGAGTTTGTGGCATTCCTGCTTTGACTTTGGTCACCTCCTGTTCATTTTTTGGTCACTTCCTGTTGATTTTGGGGCATTAGCAGGTCATTTTCTAATCAATGGTCACTTCCTGTTGATTTAGGATCTCCGTGGGCCATTTCTGGCTGCCTAACATCGTATTTTGGTGACTTCCTATTAACTTTGGGACATTTTTGTGTCACTGTTTGTTGGTGTCAGGGCATTTTTTGGGTCACAACCTGTTCATTGATCACTTCCTGTTGATTTTGAGGCAATCCCGAGACACCTGCTGTTCATTTTGGGTCATTTCCGATTCATTCTGGGGCAGAGCTCTTTTGGTTCTTACTTCACTGCCACGTCAGGGTTCTCGTATCATCTCGTCCGAGAGTTTTCCGCCAGCTTTGCCGATTTGACTTTGACAGATTTTTCTCCTTTTCGGTCGGCATCGCTAGCTGGCGCTCCCCCGCCGGGCCTCGGGCCCCTCCCGCCGTACAGATGCCGGTACAGATGGGACCCCGGTACCTGCCCGCGTTCCCCCGCCCCCTCGCCCCCTCCTGATCTTCTAATGCATAAATATGTAATTTGTTCATCTGTCTGCATGAAATATGCATATGAGAAGCACACGTTTGTGATTGTGTTTTTCAGGGTCATTAGCGGCGCTAACAGACAGTGCTAACAACACTAACGTGGCGTATGTTAGGCACCGACAACCACCCGCCAGTCAGGCGGCATCTTGCGGAGATAGTGGCTCGTTTCCATGGTGAGTTGTAGTTTTGTAGTTAACTCCAAATATCAATGGTAATATACATCGAAATGCCGTAAAAGCAACAGCAGGCGATCCCGTAAACAGGAAGTGACACAGATATAGCTCATATTCCCCAAAGTAAACAGGAAATGACCCAAAATGGACAGGAATTGACCAGGAAGTAGGTAAGTAAGTCACCCAGAAGAGCACCAAAAGATCAGGAAGTAATCTTCTGTACAGGTAGTGATCAACAGGAATCGACATGAAATGCTCGAAAATCAACAAAATCAACAGGAAATGACCTGATATCAAAAGGAAGTCATGTGAGAATCCTCCCAAATAAAGGAAGTGATGCGATAGCAACAGGAAGGACATAAAAATGCCCAAAAATCCACAAAATCAACAGGAAGTGACAAAAAAAACGCCCCAAAATCATCAGGAAGTGACATAGAAATGCCCCAAAATCATCAGGAAATGTCCAAAAAGTACAGGAAGTGACCTGGAAATGCAACATAACTCAACAGGTGGTGACACAAAAACACCACAAAATCAACAGGAAGTGACCCGATATCAAAAGGAGGTATTGTGACAATCCTCCAAAATAAAAGGAAATGATCCGAAACCAACAGGAAGTGACCCCAAAATGCCCCCAAATCCATAGGAAGTGACCTGATATCAACAGGTAGTGACCCCAAAACGCCCTGAAAGTGACCAATTAAGAGGAAGTGACCCATAAACTCCCCCAAATCAACAGGAAGTGACATCGGAATCCCTCAAATCAACAGGAAGTAACCCCAAAATGCCCCCAAACCCACAGGAAGTGACATAAATTAACAGGAAGTGACCCGGTATCAACAGGAAGTGCCGTCAAATCCATAGAAGGTGACCTGATATCAACAGGACGTGACGCAAACACTCCAAAATAACAGGAAGTGACCAGTGAACAGGACCCAGTGACCCATAAAATCCCCAAATCAACTGAAGTGACCTGAGAATCCCTCAAAATCAATAGGAAGTGACTCAAAATATAAACATGAAGGTCCACTTAAACCCCCCAAAACAACAGGAAGTGACCCAAAAACCCCGCAAATCAACAGGAAGTTACCCAATATCAACAGGAACCCATAAACTCCCCCAAATCCACAGGAAGTGACCCGATATCAACAGAAAGTGACTCCAAAATGCCCCCAAACCCACAGGAAGTGACATAAATTAACAGGAAGTGACCCGGTATCAACAGGAAGTGAGCCAAAAATGCCCCCAAATCCACAGGAAGTGGCCCGGTATCAACAGGAAGTGAGCCAAAAATGCTCCATAATAAGAGAAAGTGACCATGAAGAGGGAGTGACCCATAAAATCCTCCAAACCCACGGGAAGTGACATAATTTAACAGGAAGTGACCCGGTATCAACAGGAAGTGATTCAAAAATGCCCCCAAATCCACAGGAAGTGACTCGATATAAACAGGAAGTGAGTCAAAAATGCCCCCAAATCCACAGGAAGTGACCCGATATCAACAGGAAGTGACTCCAAAATGCCCCCAAACCCACAGGAAGTGAAATAAATTAACAGGAAGTGACCCGGTATCAACAGGAAGTGAGCAAAAAATGCCCCCAAATCCACAAGAAATGACTGGATATCAACAGGTAGTGATCCAAAAATGCTCCAAAATAAAAGAAAGTGAACAATGAACAGGGAGTGACCCATAAAATCTTCCAAATCAACAGGAAGTTTCAAAATAAACAGGAAAAAAATGTTACCTGCTAAACAGGAAGTGAGCACAGAGCCTCTTGCGGCAATACTGGCTGTCCATAGTTCGTACGATAACTCCATATTTAACTCGTTTTGCTGCCATGGACGGCGCTAGACGTCCAGTCCATTTGGACAGGTGTGTGTGTGTGGGGGGGATTAACATGGGTTTGCCACCTTCTATAACAAACATGGCAACGTGACGACGTGGCGAGCGCCCGTCTCGTTGTGGTTGCTAAACACCTTAGCGAGGATGAGGCGGCTGATCTACAAAGCCAATTATTATGGCGGGATTTGAAGCTGGAGCTTCCTGTCTGCTTCGGGGGGGATTATGGATTGGAGGAAGCTTAGGGAGCTGGCAGGCCAAAATTTGACCCATCAGGCAATTTGAGGAAAACCAACAGGAAATGATGTACAGGAAGTGACCCCAATCAACAGTGACCTGTGCTTACCCTACTATGAAAAAGAAAATGATCAATGAACAGGAAATTGCACAAAAATCAACAGGAAATGATCCAAAATGTACAGGGATTGAGACTGGCACGCCCCAAAACGTACAGCAAGTGATCCAAAATCAAAAGGAAGTAACCACTGAACAGGAAATGACCAGAAATGCCCTAAAACCTAACAGAAAGTGATCCCAAAAAAATCCAGGAAGTGACCCAGAAATGCCCCAAAATATATGGGAAATGTCCCGAAATCAACAGGAAGTCACCTGGAAATGCCCCAAAATTAACATGAAGTGGCAATGAACAGGAAGTAACCCAGAAATACCATAAAATCAACAGGAAGTAGCCTGTAAATGCCTGAAAATGTACAAAAAGTGACCTTAAATCAACAGGAAGAGACCTGTAAATCAAAATGAAGTGTCCAGAAATTCCCTAAAACAAGGAAAAGAATCCAAATGTACGGTAAATCAACAAGAAGTGGCCTTGAAATGTCCCAAAATTAAAATGAAGTGATCAATGAACAGGAGGGGACACAGAAATGTCCTAAAATCAACAGGGAGTGATCTAAAAAGATCAAGAAGTGACCCAAAAATGCCCAATAATGTACAGGAAATGTCTCAAAATAAACAGGAAGTGACCTGGAAATACCCCAAAATGAACATGAAGTGACCAGTAAACAGGAAGTGACCCGGAAATGTCCTGAAATGTACTGGAAGTGTCTCCAAATCAACAGGATATGATCCAAATAGTACAAAAAGTGACCTAGAAATGCCCCAAAATCAACAGGAAGTGACCTGGAAATCCCCCACAATTAACATGAAGTGACCAGTGAACAGGAAGTGACCCGGAAATGTCTTAAAATGTACAGGAAGTGTCCCTAAATTAACAGGAAATGATCCAAATAACACAAAAAGTGACCCAGAAACGCCCCAAAACAGGAAGTGACCTGTATAAATGTAAAGAAAGTGATCTGCAAATGCCCCAAAATTAAAATGAAGTGACCAATGAACAGGTGATGACCATAAATGTCCTAAAATCAACAGGAAATGATCCAAAAAGTACAGGAAGTGACCCAGAAATGCCCCAAAATGTACAGGAAGAGTCCCAAAATCAACAGGAAGTGACCTGAAATACCCCAAACTTAACATGAAGTGACCAATAAACAGGAAGTGACCTGGAAATGTCCTAAAATATACAGGAGGTGTCTCAAAATCAACAGGATATGATCCAAATAGTACAAAAAGTGACCTAGAAATGCCCCAAAATGAACATGAAGTGACCAAGAAATCCCCCACAATTAACATGAAGTGACCAATGAACAAGATGTGACCAGGAAATGTCCTAAAATGTACAGGAAATGACTTGGAAATGCCCTAAAATCAATAGGAAATAATCCAAAAAGTACAGAAAGTGACCTGGAAATGCCCCAAAATGTACAGGAAGAGTCCCAAAATCAACAGGAAGTGATCTGCAAATGTCCTAAAATGTACAGGAAGTGTTCCAAAACTGACAGGAAATGACCCAAATTACATAAAAAGTGACCCAGAAATGTCCCAAAACAGGAAGTGACCTGTATACGCCCCAAAATCAACAGGAAGTGACCTGCAAATGTCCTAAAATGTACAGGAAGTGTCCCAAAATCAACATGAAGTGACTTAGAAATTCCCCAAAATTAACATGAAGTGACCAGTGAACAGGATATGACCCGGAAGTGTACAGGAAATGACTTGGAAATGCCCTAAAATCAATAGGAAATGATCCAAAAAGTACAGAAAGTGACCTGGAAATGCAACGAAACTCAACAGGAAGTGATCTGCAAATGCCCTAAAATTAACATGAAGTGACCAATAAACAGGTATGTCCTAAAATCAACAGGAAGTTATCTGAAAAATACAAGACGTGGCCAGAAATACCCAAAAATATACAGGTGTGTGTCCCAAAATCAACAGGGAGTGACCCAGAAATGCTCCAAAATGTACAGGAAGTGTACCAAAATCAACAGGAAGTGACCAATGAACAGGAAGTGACCCGGAAATGCCCTAAAATGTATAAGAAGTCACCCAAAATCAACAGGAAGTGACCTGTAAATGCCCCCAAATGTACAGGATGTGATCTGTAAATGTCCCAAAATCAACAGGGAGTGACCCAGAAATGCTCCAAAATGTACAGGAAGTGTACCAAAATCAACAGGAAGTGAGCCGGAAATGCCCTAAAATGTATAAGAAGTCACCCAAAATCAACAGGAAGTGACCTGTAAATGCCCCCAAATGAAAATGAAGTGACCAATGAACGGGTAATGGCCAGAAAAATCAACTAAATTAACAGGAAATGATCCAAAAAGTGACCTGCAAATGCCCCAAAATGTACAGGAAGTGTCCCAAAATCAACAGGAAGTGACCAATGTACAGGAAGTGATCCGGAAATGCCCCACGATCAATAGGAAATAATCCACAATGTACAGGAAGTGACACTGCTATGCCCCAAATTGTATATGAAGCCACCCAAAATGAATAGGAAGTGACTTGTAACTGCCCCAAATCGTACAGAAAGTGTCCTAAAGTCAACAGGAAGTGACCTGGAAATGCCCCCAAAATTCTAATGAACAGAAATGCCCCAAAATGTACAGGAAGTGACCTAAACTCAACAGGACGTGACCGACCAGTATACAACGGGAATTTTACAGACTGGCGCACTCATTTTGTAGTTGAATTTATTTTAGCGAGAAAGTGGAAGTGATGTGCTGCATCTTGAGATAAGAGCCGGGGGAGGGGGAGGAGTCCGAGGCGGGGGCGGGCCCTCATTAACATTGGCGCGCTGCAGTGACTCAGCCCATCGGGGTAATGGAGAACACGGCCACCTAAAGATGGAAACGGCCATTTTTCAAAGCCCGCCGTGCACTTTGGAGATAAATCATGTGCGGCGGCGGCGGCGGCGGCGGCACTTAAGCCGCGGCGGCGCACATGACTGCCGCGCTCCTTCAGCTCAATGCTCGCCGTTGACGGCGCTAGACGTCCAACCCCTAAGCGCCCCTAAAAAAAATCAACTTTGTCCTGAAAAATCCTTCAAATTAAAAGCAATTGCTTCAAACCAACAGGTCAAGTTGTTCATAAATGCCCAAAATTAACAGGAAGTGCCTTAGAATCCACACGGAAAGTGACAGGTGACCCCCACACCCCCAAATTCACAGGAAGTGAAAAGTAAAAGACCCCAAATTAACAGGAAGTGACCAGTAAAATTGAAATTCACAGGAAGTGCCCCATAAACAACAGGAAGTGACAGGTAAATGCACTAAAATCAACAGGAGCTGAACTGTAAAATCCCCAAAATGAACAGGAAGTGACCAGTAAAATCCCCAAAATGATCAGAAAGTGCCCCAAAAGCAATAGGAAGTTATTTGTAAATGCATCAAATTGACGAAGTGACCAGTAAAATCTACAAAATACACAGGAGGTTCCCTAAAATCAACAGGAAGTGACTAGTAAAATCCTAAAAATTCACAGGAAGTGAAAAGTAAAAGACTCAAAATCAACAGGAAGTGCCCCACAATCAACAGGAAGTTACCGGAAATGCACTAAAATCAGTAGGTGAACAGTAAAATCCCCACAATTCACAGAAAGTGCCCCAAACGTAACAGGAAGTTACTTGTTCATGCCTCAGTATTAACAGGAAGTGACCAGTAAAATTGAAATTCACAGAAAGTCCCCCAAAAACAACAGGAAGTGACATGTAAATGCACTAAAATCAACAGGAGCGGAACTGTAAAATCCCCAAAATGAACAGGAAGTGACCAGTAAAATCCCCAAAATGATCAGAAAGTGCCCCAAAAGCAATAGGAAGTTATTTGTAAATGCACCAAATTGACAGGAAGTGACCAGTAAAGTCTAAAAAATACACAGGAGGTTCTCTAAAATCAACAGGAAGTGACTAGTAAAATCCCAAAAATTCACAGGAAGTGAAAAGTAAAAGACTCAAAATGAACAGGAAGTGCCCCAAAATCAACAGGAAGTGACCAGTAAAATCCCCAAAATTCACAGAAAGTGCCCCAAAAACAACAGGAAGTTATTTGTAAATGGAGCAAATTGATGAAGTGACCAGTAAAATCTACAAAATACACAGGAGGTTCCCTAAAATCAACAGGAGGTGACTAGTAAAATCCCAAAAATTCACAGGGAGTGAAAAGTAAAAGACTCAAAATGAACAGGAAATGCCCCAAAATCAACAGGAAGTGACGGGAAATCCACTAAAATCAACAGGAGATGAACAGTAAAATCCCCAAAATTCACAGAAAGTGCCCCAAACGTAACAGGAAGTTACTTGTTCTTGCCTCAGTATTAACAGGAAGTGACCAGTAAAATTGAAATTCACAGGAAGTGCCCCAAAAACAACAGGAAGTGACAGGTAAATGCACTAAAATCAACAGGAGCTGAACTGTAAAATCCCCAAAATGAACAGGAAGTGCCCCATATCAACAGGAAGTGACCCAAAATTAACAGGAAGTGACCAGTAAAATCCCCAAAATTACCAGAAAGTGCCCCAAAAGCAATAGGAAGTTATTTGTAATTGCACCAAATTGACAGGAAGTGACCAGTAAAATCTACAAACTACACAGGAGGTTCCCTAAAATCAACAGGAAGTGACTAGTAAAATCCCAAACTATTCACAGGAAGGGAAAAGTAAAAGACTCAAAATTAACAGGAAGTGCCCCAAAATCAACAGGAAGTGACCAGAAATGCATTCAAATCAGTAGGTGACCAGTGAAATCCCCAAAATTCACAGAGAGTGCCCCAGAAAGCAAGGAAGTGACCGGTAAAATTGAAATTCACAGGAAGTGCCCCTAAAATCAACAGGAAATGACTAGTAAAATCCCAAAAATTCACAGGAAGTGAAAAGTAAAAGACTCAAAATTAACAGGAAGCGCCCCAAAATCAACAGGAAGTGACCCAAAATGAACAGAAAGTGACCCAAAAGCAATAGGAAGTTATTTGTAAATGCACCAAATTGACAGGAAGTGACCAGTAAAATCTACAAAATACACAGGAAGTTCCCTAAAATCAACAGGAAGTGACTAGTAAAATCCCAAAAATTCACAGGAAGTGAAAAGTAAAAGACTCAAAATGAACAGGAAGTGCCCCAAAATCAACAGGAAGTGACTAGTAAAATCCCAAAAATTCACAGGAAGTGACCAGTAAAATTCCCCAAAATTAACAGAAAGTGCCCCAAAAGCAACAGGAAGTTATTTGTAAATGCAGCAAATTGATGAAGTGACTAGTAAAATCTACAAAATACACAGGAGGTTCCCTAAAATCAACAGGAAGTGACTAGTAAAATCCCAAAAATTCACAGGAAGTGAAAAGTAAAAGACTCAAAATCAACAGGAAGTGCCCCAAAAATCAACAGGAAGTGACCCAAAATCAACAGGAAGTGACCAGTGAAATCCCCAAAATTAACAGAAAGTGCCCCAAACATAACAGGAAGTTACTTGTTAATGCCGCAGTATTAACAGGAAGTGACCGGTAAAATTGAAATTCACAGGAAGTGCCCCTAAAATCAACAGGAAATGACTAGTAAAATCCCAAAAATTCACAGGAAGTGAAAAGTAAAAGAATCAAAATTAACAGGAAGTGACCAGTAAAATCCCCAAAATTAACAGAAAGTGCCCAGAAAGCAACAGGAAGTTATTTGTAAATGCACCAAATTGACAAAGTGACCAGTAAAATCTACAAAATACACAGGAGGTTCCCTAAAATCAACAGGAAGTGACTAGTAAAATCCCAAAAATTCACAGGAAGTGAAAAGTAAAAGACCCAAAATTAACAGGAAGTGACCAGTAAAATCCCCCAAATTAACAGAAAGTGCCCAGAAAGCAACAGGAAGTCATTTTAAATGCACCAAATTGACAAAGTGACCAGTAAAATCTACAAAACACACAGGAGGTTCCCTAAAATCAACAGGAAGTGACTAGTAAAATCCCCAAAATTCACAGGAAGTGAAAAGTAAAAGACTCAAAATTAACAGGAAGCGCCCCAAAATCAACAGGAAGTGACCCAAAATGAACAGAAAATGACCCAAAAGCAATAGGAAGTTATTTGTAAATGCACCAAATTGACAGGAAGTGACCAGTAATATTGAAATTCACAGGAAGTGCCCCAAAAACAACAGGAAGTGACCAGTAAATGCACTAAAATCAACAGGAGATGAACAGTAAAATACCCCAAATGACAAGAAGTGGCTTTAGGGTTAGGACCATTTGAAAAATACAAAAAGATGATGCTTCATTTGCATATCGATGAGACACTTATTCGTAACATAAATCAACACCCATCGCCGTCTGTCCCGGCGAGACGGACGCGTCGACCGCTACGCCACCGTGTCGGTCAAAGTTTATCCCGGGCCACGTCGCCGCGCTCCAATCGGATTGTGTCGCCGCTCATTAGTCAGCCGCGCCTACGGGTGAAGCGGTGTCAAGGGCGTCAACAAAGAGTTAGATCAGACTTGATCTGGATGATCTCTTGTCCCGCTCCGTCAAATGGGTTCAAATGTAACCCGTCTTCCCTGGCCCGATTGGACGCCTATCACCGTCAATGGCGTCCAACGTCCCACGTGACCCCACTCCCACCACTAAAATGGGTCAGCTGTGTCCGGCAGCTAATTAGCAGCACGCAAACACATGAAATTGATCTATCAAAACACTGCCAAGTGTAGCCCTCCCCACTACCAAAGCCCCTCCCCCTGGAACCCCAAAATGCCTTTTTTCACTTCCTGTCCGCCGCCATTGATCCCGAAAAACAAGCGAGTGTCATGTTTGGCTGACAACGCACACAAAAAGCCAATAACGCGCATACACACAAAAATACACGCGAGCGAGCGCACACGTCAATTCTAACAGCGACACAGGTCACACCAACGTGACACACGCGCATACACGCAAACTAAATACATGCATGTGCACACAAAAATCACACAAGTGCAAACACAAAAAGTACATACACGTACACACATAAATGTTATTAACACAAAATGACACACATATCCACCACCGCAATATCATACTACACAAAGTCACATATGCAGAAAAACACACATAAAATAAACACAAACACGTGACAAAAACAAGAACTTACAAGCACATATACACGTGGCGGAAAACACAGACAAGACTGAAAAAAACAGTTTCTGCTCTTGCACTCCTCTTTAAAAGAAACAGCAGTATTTTAAGCCAAAACAACTGTTGTGTTTGATAGAACAACATGTCTATATGCTGCCATAGCAGATTCATGACGCATGAAGCCCCCGAACTATTTTTAATTTGTCCGTTTTACCCTGAAAACCCCCGTTTACAGACGTCGCGCAACCGCTTTTGTTTCAACCTAGCCATGAAAAGAAGGTAAGTAATTATATTTATTATTGAAAATGTCTGTCATTTTTAGCTTAGAATCATTAAATGATGTCTAATATTATGTTTAACAAAATAAAATGACTTTAAAAAATGATTCACTCACTTTTAAACAAATGACGTCACAATGAAAAAAAATGGCGTCTGTAAAAAAAGTCACGGATATAGACCTCATAACGATCACTTAATTGTATTTTTTTGTTACTGTTGTACTTTCTCCGATATGTGAGATGATAAATAATCAATCCAAACAAAGAAAAATTGAAAAAAAAAAAAAAAAAAAACGTTTAAAAGGGTAAATATATCAAAAAGAAAATCTCGACTACTCCTCGATGTCTGCGATTTCTGCATCGCGACCCTTGTTATATTACCGTGTTTCACCCATAAAATCCCCCCAAAATCCGCCTGTGGCCATTCACAGCTGTGTCTTGACACTCAGTGATACATGGAGTTTTTGGATTGAAACAAGGTAAATCCGCGATAATATCTCATTAAAGTCATGGCGTCTGTAATTCTGCTCTCGCGTGCTCTCACCACCAGATAGGTTTTTGCTGTTTAAACTTTTTTTTTTTTTTAAACGCCCTCCTGTTCAAAATGTTTCTTCCCCGCAAAAATTGAGATTTTAAGCTTTCCAATGATGTATCACACATGCATATCGGACAATTTTGAAATTTGGCCAAATTGGGGTCTCAAAGCGGAACTTCAAGTCACCTGAGTGTGAAAACACACATTAACACACATGAACAAAACAACACTTGCACGCACAAAGAAGATGCACAATAATAAAAAAACACGCACAAAAAGGCATGAACATGATAACACACCCCCACTGAAACAATGACCCGGGCAGACAAACATCATACATGCAGCAACACACACACAAAAAAAACAAAAAAACCCCACACACACCCACACAAAACACGCACTTGTACACATGCACAAAAACACCATCACATACAAAGACAATAACACAAAATCACATATGCATTCACAAAAACGCATGCACAAATGCAATATCATGTTACATACAAACAAGAAAACACACACACACATACATATGCGTGAAGACAAATATAACACAAAAACACCCACATGCACACAAACATACAATCACACATGCACAAAAAACACGACACACAAATGAGCAAAACAAATACTTCAAAAATCAAAACACACACACAGGTGCGCACACCGCCGCACTCTGACATCCGCGTTAGCCGTTAGCATCTTGACAACAATTAAAAGAATCGATCGGGAAAATCTCTTCCTGTGTGAGAGCTGCATCTAAATTATGAATAGCGCACACAGACACGCAAAGCAAGCTCCTCGTACAATCAACTTTGACCCGCGCGCAGCAACAATAAACGTCCCATCCTGATGAAATGGGACGCTTGGCAGCAAATGAACAAATTCTCAGCAGGAGCATAAAAAAAGACCTTTCATTGCCCCTACCAACATGGCCGCCTAATGGTGAGGTTCCCATTAAACTCAATGCATTGACATTGAAATGAAGTCATAATTGGCTTTTTTCACTCCGTTGGCTACTTGGCTGTTATTGACAGCACTAGACGTCCAATCCGTTTAAAGTGGGAGTGATCATTCGCTGCTAGCCTTCCTGCTTATAATGGATTGGACGTCTCCTCAACAAACTCATTTCAATGGACAGCAGAAGCATGACAAGGCACGTCATCGCCCCAAACAACATGGCCGCCCTGAGGTGACGTTCTCATTAGGGCTTTCAAACGAATAAAATTTTTAATCCAGTTAATTACAGCTTAAAAATTAATTAATCGTAATTTATCACAATTAATCACAATTCAAACAATCTATAAAATATGCCATATTTTTCTGTAAAATTTATTGTTGGAATGGAAGATAAGACACAAGATGGATATATACATTCAACATACGGTAAATAGGGACTATTTGTTTATTATAACAATAAATCAAAAAGATGGCAATAACATTATTAACATTCTGTTAAAGCGATCCATGGATAGTAAGACTTGTAGTTCTTAAAAGATAAATGTTAGTACAAGTTATAGAAATTTTATATTAAAACCCCTCTTCATGTTTTCGTTTGAATAAAATTTGTAAAAATTTCAATCAAAAAATAAACTAGTAGCCCGCCATTGTTAATGTCAATAATTACTTACACAATGCTCATGGGTGCTGAAGCCTATAAAATCAGTCGCACCCAAGCGCCAGCAGAGGGTGGCAAAACTCCATAAAACACAATTAACATGTGGGCATTTCTCTGTACTGTCATTTAAATCTGTATGAGCGGGGCATGTGCGTTAATTGCGTCAAATATTTTAACGTGATTAATTAAAAAAATTAATTACCGCCCGTTAACGCGATAATTTTGACAGCCCTAGTTCTCATTAAAGTCAATGCATTGACATTGGAATGAAGTCATAACTAGCTTATTTCACTCAATCGGCTGCCACGGACAGCACTAGATGTCCAATCCGTTTGAAGCGGGAGGATTGGCAGCAGCATTTTTTCTCTACCAGACTCCAACTTCAAATGGATTGGACATGTACTCGTTATAAATTCATTTCGATTCATGGCAGAAGCATGAAAAAGACCTTCCATCGCCCCTACCAACATGGCTGCCCTGTGGTGACGTTCCAATCAAAGTAAATGCATTGACATTCAAATAAAGCCGTTCAGTCCATTGGCTGCTATGAACGGCACTGGACGTCCGATCCATTTGAAGTTGGAGGGTTAGCAGCAAATGTTCACTGTCAGCCTTCCTGCTTCAAATGGATTGGACCTCTACTAGTCAAAAGCTCAATTCAGTGACAGCAGAAGCACTAAAAGGCCAGCCGTCGCTCCTACCAACATGGTCGTCCTGAGGTGACTTTCCCATTAAAGCCAATGCATTGACTTTCAAATAAAGTCACAACTATCTTATTTCACTCTGTTTGCTGCTATAGACTGCGCTAGATGTCCAACCTGTTTGAGGAGGGAGGGTTGGCAGCAGCAAACGAATGCCCAGTCATTTGCTGCCAGCCTTTTTACTTAAAATGGATTGGACGTGTAGTGATAAACTCATTTCAATGGACAGCAGAAGCATGAAAAGGCCCGCCATCGCCCCTACCAACATGGCCGTCCTGAGGTGACTCTCCCATTAAAGTCGATGCATCGACATTCAAATGCAGTCATAACTGGCTTATTTCACTCCATTGGCTGCTATTGATGGCGCTAGACGTCCAATCCATTTCAAACGAGAGGGTTGGCAGCAGACATTCAATCGCTGCCAACCTCCCACTTCAAATAAATTAGACATTTACTAGTGATAAATTCATTTTGAGTCGCGGCAGAAGCATAAAAAAGAACATCTGTCGCCCCTACCAACATGGCTGTCCTGTGGCGACGTTCCCATCAAAGTAAATGAATTGACATTAAAAAAGTCAGTACAATATTGAGGACACTAAACGTCCAATCGGTTTGAAGTGGGAGGGTTGGCAGTGAATGAATGCCCAATCATTCGCTGCCAGCCTTTCTGCTTAAAATAATTGGATGTCAACTAGGGATAAATGCGTTTTGATTCACATCCAAAGCATGAAAAAGACTTCCCATCACCTCCACCAACATGGGCGCCCTGACGTGATGTTCCCATTAAAGTCAATGCATTGACATTCCAATGAAATCATAACTAGCCTATTTCACTCTGTTGGCTGTTATGGATGCCGCTACACGTCCAATCACTTTGAAGTTGAAGGAATGGCAGCACCGTTCCATCCACGGCAGAAGCGTAAAAAAGACCTTCCATTGCCCTTACCAACATGGCCGCCCTGTCATGACGTTCCCATCATAGTAAATGCATTGATATTAAAATAAAGTCATTCACTCGGTTGGCTTCTATGGATGGCGCTAGACGTCCGATCTGTTTGAAGCAGAAGGGTTGGCAGCAAATGAATGAGCAATCATTCGCTGCCAGCTCTTTCGTCTTAAAATAGGATTGGACGTCTCCTAGGGATAAAGGCATTTTGACGAACAGCCAAAGAACGAAAAAGATCATCGTCCCTACCAACATGGCCACCCTGTGGTGACGTTCCCAGTAAAGTCAATGCGTTGACATTCAAATGAAGTCATAACTAGCTTAATTTACTCAATCGGCTGATACTGATGGCACGAGACGTCCAATCTGTTTGATGTGAGAGTGTTCGCAGCAGCCGTTCATTCGCTGCCAACCTCCTACTTCAAAAAAATTGGACATCAACTCGTGAAAAATTCATTTTGATTCACGGCAGAAGCATAAAAAAAGACCTTCTCTCGCCCCCACCAACATGGCTGCCCTGTGTTGACATTCCTATTCAAGTAAATGCATTGACATGAAAATAAAGTCATTCACTCCGAAGGCTACGGACGGTGCTAGACGTCCAATCCGTTTGAAGTGGGAGGGATGGCAGCGAACGCTGCTAGCCTTTTGACTTTAAACGGATTGGACGTCTCCTAGTGAAAAACTATTCAATTGACAGCAGAGGCACGAAAAGGCCCGACATCGCCCCTACCAACATGGCTGTCCTTAAGTGACTCTCCCAACAATGCATTGACATTCAAATGAAGTCACAACTAGCTTATTTCACTCCGTTGGGTGCTATTGACGGCGCTAGAGGTCCAATCCACTTGAAGCGGGAGGGCTGACAGCATACAAATTCACAATCATTCGCTGCCAGCCTTCTTACTTAAAATGAATTGGACGCCTCCTAGTGATAAACTCATTTCAATTGACGGCAGAAGCATGAAAAATACTTATCATCGCCCCTACCAACATGGCCGCCCTCTGGTGACATTCCCTTTAAAGTCAATGCATTGACACTGAAATGGAGTCATAATTAGCCAATTTCACTCAATCAGCTGCTACTGATGGCACTAGATGTCCAATCCGTTTAAAACGCGAGGGTTGGCAGCGAAATAATGTACATTCAATTGCTGCCAGCCGCCTGCTCCAGATAAATTGGACGTCTACTGGTGATAAATTCATTTTGATTCGCCTGCAGAAGCATGAAAAAGAACTTCCATCGCCTCTACCAACATGGCCGCCCTGTGGTGACGTTCCCATCAAAGTACATGCATTGAGATTAGAACAAAGTCAGTCACTTTGTTGGCTGCCAGTGACGGCGCTAGACGTCCAATCCGTTTGAAGTGGGAGAATTGGCAGCGAACGAATGGACGTTCATTCGCTGCCAGCCTTCCTGTTTTAAATTGATTGGACATCTACTAGTGATATTCATTGGAATTGACGACAGCAGCATGACAAGAGCTTTCATTGCCCCTACCAACATGGCTGCCCTGAGGGGACGTTCCCATTAAAGTCAATGCAAATGAAGTCAGAACTAGCTTATTTCACTCCGTTGGCTGCTATGGACGGCACTAGACGTCCGATCCGTTCGATGAAGGAGGGGCCAGCTTTGCCCTCCATCAAAAAAGGTGCTTTGGCACACAGTGGGCGGGCTCAGAAAAGCAAAATAAAGTATACGCCACAGGCCTGACACACACATACACACATAGGAAGTAGTTAAACATTACACTCGGCCCCCCCATCCTAAATCTCATGGCCTACAGCAGATTGACCACCACCCCTCCTTTTTTTTTTCTTCCTGAGAGGATGAAGGAATTGGACTCGAAGGAGCGCTTGCCTCCTGAGGAGAGGGAGGGGGGGGCAGACAAACCCCCCTCCCACACACAAAGTTTGATGAATTGAAAGTCAATAAAGGATGTATCAAAGTGTCAAAAGCAGTTTTAATCAGTCTTTTTCGGGGGGCGGAGCTGAGGAAGAAAGGCAGCAAAGAGGAGGAGCCAGCAGGGTCATTTAAGTGCAGTGGTTAACTCATTCACCGCCATGGACAGCGATGGACGTCCAAATGTAAATTAGATGCTAATGAGGCGCAAAGTCAAGCCAGTCATCCATCTTTCCATCCTTTCTTTTATCGCTTCCATCCTTCCTTTCTTTTATCCCTCCACCATATATTCCTCTCTTTCCTTTGCATCCTATCCTCCTAGTTCATCCCTCCTTCTCTCCACATCTATCCTTCCTTCAGTGCATCTTTCTAATTTTTTTTTTCTTTTTTTAAACTGTTCTGTTCAGCTGTTTGACATGGAGAATGGAAGTCCAAGTGGCCGGTTGGTCATTCAATCATCCAATCATTCAACATACCTCGTTAATTATGACAAAACAGTGAACAGGAAGAGGTTATGGGGGAATAGAAGAAAAGAAACACAAGAAAAGAAAGAAAAGAAACACAAACAACAAGAAGAAATACATTGAATGTCTACGTTGACTACTAATATGTTGGTGCTATCGTCAGCTAGATGTGTTTCCGGTTGACACCATGTGGAGGCCTGTTGAACAGGGAAAGAGGGGGCGGGGGTGGGGGGAGTCTATAAGCTGATTGCGTTATTATTTTTTTTTGTGCTGAAACGATGAATCAATTAACTCCAGTATTCGATTAAAGAAAAAAGATTCGAATTAAATTTTGCTGGTTCGAGTATTCTGCCTCATTTCACATGGCTGAATCCAGCTGCTCCATGTTAAAACCAACATAAACCAAGTTTTTGCTTCGGCTAATTTTTATTTTTTATTTTTTTAAATTTATTCGTAATTTAGTTTATCGGTATATTTAGCTTTTTTTTTTTTTGTGGGATATTTGTCTGAACCATTTGTTAAGAGCGTTGAAAAAAAAAAAAAGCGTTAGTGTTTTATAGCATTTAAGCTAGCAGACATTTGCTATGTAAGTTAGCCATTGATCTTTTGTCAATCCTTAGTTATTTTTTATACCGTTTGAGGCTCAGCTCAGGTATTTTAATTTTTCATATTCCTTATCCGATTATTTGAACTAACTAGTTCATCAATTAATCGACTACTAAAATAATCAATAGCTGCAGCCCTAATTTTTTAAATTAATAATTTCAACAATATCGCAACTAGCCTTTGTGGCGTTCTCTTTCGACTCTCGGGCTCTTGCGAAATACTGCTGTTATATTTAATGTAATAATGCAATTATAATGCTGCTGTAAAATTAAACTAGCTTCAAGTTGCTTCAATTTCTCGCTTCTTCCCTGTAATCTTTTCGTACATGTCAGCGCGTCTTGTTTGGTAATAGCGTCTCTGCCGATATCGCCTAACATTGAACTATTTAAAAACAGCGCACTGTCTCTTTGCATATGAGGCAGACACAGCTGTTGCGTATTTTAGTGAAGAAATAGTCGAATAATAGAATAATTTCCACCAATCCCTGAAGCGTTGGCCGTCGCAGTGAACTTTCTTTTTTGTGTTGATTGTCACCATTTTAGAAAATTGGGAGTTAAGGGTCACATGGGGTAATGTAGCTTAGAGTGCTGCTGCCTTTTAGTGGGTAAATGAGGAGCAGCATTTAGTGTGTAAACTACTTCATATGCTGGTAGCAGTACTGCTGACCAATATATTAAGTCTATGCGGGCCAGATGTTAATGATTATTATGACAGAGGCTGGGGGCCGGATGAAATTTGACCGAGGGTCGCATTTGGCCCCCGGGCCAGACTTTGGACATGTCTGGGGTAGAGTGTACACAAATCAGTTCTGTGATCTAGAACCCAGTGTGAATCCCTTGTGAGTGTAAGCCTGTTGGCGACCGACCCTACGCCACCCCATCGCCAATCCCGGCACCGGGACACACCACCCGAGCGCGCCCCATCACATCCAGCCACACGCGAGCCCCACCAAGCACGCGACAGCCACACAGACGAGCGGATACGCCACCCGGGTGCCAACCCAGGGCCACGGCCCTCCCCGGGCTGGCTGGGTGGGGTTCAGCAAAGCCCATCTGTCCTCCTGCAGCCCAGCAAGGGAGCAAACTCCCCCCCCCGGGATCCAGGGTGGCCTTCAGGGATAACGAGAGGGGACGCACCAGCAGCCCCACGCCCACCCCCGCCTACCCGGCCCACGAGCCACAGCCCCCTAACCGGCACGGCACGCCACGGGACCCCCAGCGGCTCACCAAGCCCATGGCAGGGTCCCCTGCCGGAGGAGGCAACATCCAGCCAATACATCGCATCAGTTCATCTTTCCTTCCGTCCCTTCTACTTCATCCCTTCTGCCCTCCCTCCATCCTTCCCCACTTGTATCCTTCCGTCCATATTTCCTTCATTTGCATCCTTTCTTCACACCTTCCTACTTTATCCTCCCATTCTTGTACCTTTCCATCCATACTTCTATCTGGCCTCCCTTCCTTCCTTTTTTTTTACCTCTCCATCCATACTTTAATAATTCCTTCTTTGCAGCTTTCCTTCCTTCCTTTCTACTGCATTTTTGCATACTTTCTTCCCTCTCTTTCTTATACCCTTCATCCATACGTCTGTCTGTCCTTTTTGCATCCTTCCCGCCCTCCTATTTTATCCCTCTATACTTCCCTTTTGTCCCTCCTTCCACCCTTCCTTTTTTTGTTCACCTTTTCTTCCCTCCCATCCATACTTCCATCCTTCCTTTTGCATCCTTTCCTACAGCCGTCCTCCCTTTATCCATCCTTTTTCATCCCCCTTTTATCCCTCCATCTTTGCATCCTTCCTTCCCCGCATCAGTCCAATCCACCTCACACGCCTCCTCGTCCTTTCTTCCGGATCCTCATCACGATGAAGATAAGGGTGAGGAGAAAAACGCTGACAAAGACGATGACGTTTCATGTTCGTGCACTGCATTTCCCAGGATCCCCCCGTGACGACCGTCCTTTGCGTGGAAGTTGAGGTTGAGGTGGACGGCGGTAATGCATTGCGGGACTTGCTGAAGTCAGCAGACTGCGTCCCCCCCCTTCCTCCACAATGCATCATGTTTACCGACTGTCACTTCCTAAATTGTTCTTCTCGCGACCTGAAGTGCAAGAGCAGCTGTCGGCCGTCTCCTTTGGGGTGGCGGGACGGCCGGAGGGAGGGCTCAAATCATCCCGAGGGGGTTCGGGATGAACGCGTACGCTGCCGTTGACAGCGTTAGGCAATCCGTTTGAGGTGAGATCAACAGGAAGTGATGCTAAAATGCCCCAAAAATCAACAGGAGGTGACCCAAAAATGCCTCACCATCAACAGGAAATAATCAAAAATGTACAGGAAGTGAACCAAAATTAACAGAAAGTGATGCAGAAATGCCCCAAAATGAATAGGAAGTGATCACTGAAAGGGAAATGCCTCTGAAATACCCTAAATTGAACAGGAATTGATCTAAAATGTAAAGGAAGTGACCCAAAATTAACAGGAAGTGATGCAGAAATGACACAAAAATCACAGGAAGTGACCGATAAACAGAAAATGCTCTAGAATGCACTCAAATCGACAGAAATTGATATAAAGCATACAGGAAGTGACCACAAATCAACCGGAAGTGATGCGGAAATGCCCCAAAATCAACAGGAAGTGACCAATGAACAAGAAATGACTTTGAAATGGCCTAAAATCAACAGAATTTGAGCCAAAATGTACTGGAAGTGAGCCCAAAATGAACAGGAAGTGACTCCCTGAGCAAGAATGTACAAGAAGTGAGCCTGAAATACCCCAAAATGAACAGGAAGTGACCTAAAATGAACAAAAAGTGACACTGAAATGCCCTAAAAGCAACTGGAATTGATCTAAAATGTACATGAAGTGACCTGAAATCAAAAGGAAGTGATACGGAAATGCCCCAACATCAACAGGAAGTGGCCAATGAACAGGAAGCGACCCTGAAATGCCCTAAAATCAACAGAATTTGAGCCCAAATGTACTGGAAGTGAGCCCAAAATGAACAGGAAGTGACTCCCTGAGCAAGAATGTACAAGAAGTGAGCCTGAAATGCCCCAAAATGAACAGGAAGTGACCTAAAATGAACAAAAAGTGACACTGAAATGCCCTAAAAGCAACTGGAATTGATCTAAAATGTACATGAAGTGACCTGAAATCAAAAGGAAGTGATACGGAAATGCCCCAACATCAACAGGAAGTGGCCAATGAACAGGAAGCGACCCTGAAATGCCCTAAAATCAATAGCAGTTGGCCAAAATCAACAGGAAGTGACCAATGAACAAGAAGTGACCTTCATATGTCCTAAAGCAACAGGAATGGACCTAAAATGAACAGGAAGTGACACTGAAATGCCCTAAAAGCAACTGGAATTGATCTAAAATGTACATGAAGTGACCTGAAATCAACCAGAAGTGATGAGGAAATGCCCCAAAATCAATAGGAAGTGACCAATGAACAAGAAATGACTTTGAAATGCCCTAAGATCAACAGAATTTGAGCCAAAATGCTGGAAGTGACACTGAAACGCACTAAAAGCAACAGGAATTGATGTAAAATCAACAGGAAGGGACCTGAAATCTAAAGGAAGTAATGCGGAAATACCCCAACATTAACGGGAAGTGACCAATGAACAAGAAGTGACTATGAAATGCCCTAAAATCAACAGGAATCTAGCAAAATTAAACAGGAAGTGACCAATGAACAAGAAATGACTTTGAAATGGCCTAAAATCAACAGAATTTGAGCCAAAATGAACAGGAAGTGACTCCCTGAGCAAGAATGTACAAGAAGTGAGCCTGAAATGCCCCAAAATGAACAGGAAGTGACCTAAAATGAACAGGAAGTGACACTGAAATGCCCTAAAAGCAACTGGAATTTATCTATATATATGGAAATGCCTGAACATCAACAGGAAGTGACCAATGAACAGGAAGTGACTCTACAATGCCCTAAAGTCAACAGGAAGTGACCCAAATCAACAGGACGTGATGCAGAAATGCCCCAAAATCAACAGGAAGTGACCAATGAACAGAAAGTGACTTTGTAATGTAATCAACAGGAATCAAGCAAAAATATACAGGAAGTGATCCCAAAATGAACAGGAAATGACACTGAAAAGCCCTAAAAGCAAAAGGAATTGGTCTAATAACAACAAGAAGTGACCCAAATCAACAGGAAATGATGCAGAAATGCCCCAACATCAACAGAAAGTGACAAATGAACAGGAAGTGACTCTGAAATGCCCCAAAATGAACAGGAAGTGACCCAAAATGAAGAGGAATGACATATGAACAGGATGTACAGGTAGTGAGCCCGAAATGCCCCAAAATGAACAGGAAGTGACACTGAAATACCCGAAAAGCAACCAAAAAAATCATCTAAAATGAACAGAAAGTGAGCCCAAAATGCCACAAAATCAACAGGAAGTGACCCAAAAATGAACAGGAAGTGATTCCGAAAAGTCCTAAAAGCAAAAAGAATTAATCTAAAATAAACAGGAAATGCCTGAACATCAACAGGAAGTGACAAATGAACAGGAAGTGATTTTGAAATGCCCTAAAACAAATTGAAATTGGGCCAAAATGTACAGGAAGTGACACTGAAATGCCCTAAAATTAACATGAATTGATCTAAAATGTACAGGAAGTGATCACATATCAACAGGAAGTAATGTGGAAATGTCCCAAAATTAACAAGACGTGACCCAAAATGAACAGGTAGTGCCTCTGAAATGCCCTAAAACCAACAGGAATTGAGCCAAAATGTACGGGAAGAGCGTCCAAAGTGCCACAAAATCAACAGGAAGTGACTCTGAAAAGCCCTAAAAGCAACAAGAATTAATATATAATGAACAAGAAATGCCTGAACATCAACGGGAAGTGACAAAAGAGCAGAAAGTGACTCTGAAATGCACTAAAATCAACAGGAAGTGATGCGTAAATGCCTCAATATTTACAGGAAGTGACTTTGAAATGCCCATGGGCTCACCACCTGTGGGAGGGGCCAAAGGGGTCGGGTGCGTAGGGAGTTGGGCGGCAGCCAAAGGCGGGGGCCTTGGCGGTCCGACCCCCAGCTGCTGAAGCTAACTCTTGGGACATGGAATGTCACCTCTCTGGCAGGGAAGGAGCCTGAGCTGGTGTGTGAGGCAGAGAAGTTCCGACTAGATATAGTCGGACTCTCCTCCACACACAGCTTGGGTTCTGGTACCAATCCTCTCGAGAGGGGTTGGACTCTCTTCCACTCTGGAGTTGCCCATGGTGAGAGGTGCCGGGCAGGTGTGGGCATACTTATTGCCCCCCGGCTTGGCGCCTGTACGTTGGGGTTTACCCCGGTAGACGAGAGGGTAGCCTCCCTCCGCCTTCGGGTGGGGGGACGGGTTCTAACTGTTGTTTGTGCTTATACACCGAACAGCAGTTCAGAATACCCACCCTTTTTGGAGTCCTTGGAGGGTGTGCTAGAGAGCGCCCCCTCTGGGGACTCCCTCGTTCTACTGGGGGACTTCAACGCTCACGTGGGCAATGACAGTGAGACCTGGAGGGGCGTGATTGGGAGGAACGGCCCCCCCGATCAGAACCCGAGTGGTGTTCTGTTATTGGACTTCTGTGCTCGTCACGGTTTGTCTATAACGAACACCATGTTCAAACATAGGGGTGTCCATATGTGCACTTGGCACCAGGACACCCTAGGCCGCAGTTCGATGATCGACTTCGTAATCGTGTCATCGGACTTGCGGCCGCATGTTTTGGACACTCGGGTGAAGAGAGGGGCGGAGCTGTCAACTGATCACCACCTGGTGGTGTGTTGGCTCCGATGGCGGGGGAAGATGCTGGCCAGACCTGGCAGGCCCAAACGTATTGTGAGGGTCTGCTGGGAACGTCTGGCAGAATCCCCTGTCAGAAAGAGTTTCAACACCCACCTCCGGCAGAACTTCTCCCTTGTCCCGGGGGAGGTGGGGGACATTGAGTCCGAGTGGGCCATGTTCCGCACCTCCATTGTTGAGGCGGCCGATCAGAGCTGTGGCCGTAAGGTGGTTGGTGCCTGTCGTGGCGGCAATCCCCGAACCCGCTGGTGGACACCAGCGGTAAGGGATGCCGTCAAGCTGAAGAAGGAGGCCTATCGGGCCTTTTTGGCCTGTGGGACTCCGGAGGCAGCTGACAGGTACCGGCTGGCCAAGCGGACTGCGGCCTCGGCGGTTGCCGAGGCAAAAACTCGGACATGGGAGGAGTTCGGTGAGGCCATGGAAAACGACTTCCGGATGGCTTCGAGGAAATTCTGGTCCACCATCCGGCGTCTGAGGAGGGGAAAGCAGTGCACTATTAACACTGTGTATAGTGAAGATGGTGTACTGCTGACCTCGACTCGGGACGTCGTGAGTCGGTGGAGAGAATACTTCGAAGCCCTCCTCAATTCCACCGACACGCCTTCCTTTGAGGAAGCAGAGTCTGGGGACTCTGAGGTGGGCTCTTCGATCTCTGGGGTTGAAGTCACTGAGGCGGTTGGTAAGCTCCTCGGTGGCAAGGCCCCGGGGGTGGATGAGATCCGCCCGGAGTTCCTAAAGGCTCTGGATGTTGTAGGGCTGTCATGGCTGACACGCCTCTACAACATCGCGTGGACATCGGGGACAGTGCCTCTGGATTGGCAGACCGGGGTGGTGGTCCCCCTTTTTAAAAAGGGGGACCGGAGGGTGTGTTCCAATTATAGAGGAATCACACTCCTCAGCCTCCCCGGTAAAGTCTATTCAGGGGTGCTGGAGAGGAGGGTCCGTCGGGAAGTCGAATCTCGGATTCAGGAGGAGCAGTGTGGTTTTCGTCCCGGCCGTGGAACAGTGGACCAGCTCTACACCCTCAGCAGGGTCCTCGAGGGTGCATGGGAGTTCGCCCAACCAGTCTACATGTGTTTTGTGGATTTGGAGAAGGCGTTCGACCGTGTGCCTAGGGGAATCCTGTGGAGGGTGCTCCGGGAGTACGGGGTACCGAGCCCCTTGGTAAGGGCTGTTCGGTCCCTGTACGACCGCTGTCAGAGTCTGGTCCGCATTGCCGGCAGTAAGTCGAATTCGTTCCCAGTGAGGGTTGGACTCCGCCAAGGCTGCCCTTTGTCACCGATTTTGTTCATAACTTTTATGGACAGAATTTCTAGGCGCAGCCGAAGCGTTGAGGGGGTCCGGTTTGGTGACCTCAGCATTGAATCTCTGCTTTTTGCAGATGATTTAGTGCTGTTGGCTTCATCAAGCCGTGACCTCCAACTCTCACTGGAGCGGTTCGCAGCTGAGTGTGAAGCGGTTGGGATGAAGATCAGCACCTCCAAATCCGAGACCATGGTCCTCAGTCGGAAAAGGGTGGAGTGCCCTCTCCGGGTCGGGGATGAGATCCTGCCCCAAGTGGAGGAGTTCAAGTATCTTGGGGTCTTGTTCACGAGTGACGGTAGGAGGGAGCGGGAGATCGACAGGCGAATCGGTGCGGCGTCTGCAGTAATGCGGACGCTGCACCGGTCCGTAGTGGTGAAGAAGGAGCTGAGCCGAAAGGCAAAGCTCTCGATTTACCAGTCGATCTACGTTCCTACCCTCACCTATGGTCACGAGCTTTGGGTCGTGACCGAAAGAACAAGATCCCGGATACAAGCGGCCGAAATGAGTTTCCTCCGCAGGGTGTCCGGGCTCTCCCTTAGAGATAGGGTGAGAAGCTCGGTCATCCGGGAGGGACTCGGCGTCGAGCCGCTACTCCTCCGCGTAGAGAGGAGCCAGCTGAGGTGGCTCGGGCATCTGGTTCGGATGCCTCCCGGACGCCTCCCTGGAGAGGTGTTCCGGGCATGTCCCACCGGCGGGAGGCCCCGGGGACGACCCAGGACACGCTGGAGAGACTATGTCTCTCGGCTGGCCTGGGAACGCCTTGGGATCCCGCCGGAGGAGCTGGTTGAAGTGGCTGGGGAGAGGGAAGTCTGGGCTTCCCTGTTAAAGCTGCTGCCCCCGCGACCCGACCCCGGAACAAGCGGAAGATAATGGATGGATGGATGGATGGACTTTGAAATGCCCTAAAATCAACTGAAATCGAGCCAAAACGTACAGGAAGTGATCGCAAATCAATAGGAAGTAATGTGGAAATGGCCCAGAATTAACAAGACGTGACCCGAAATGAACAGGAAGTGACTCTGAAAAGCCCTAAAAGCAACATGAATTAATCTAAAATAAACAGGAAGTGACCTGAAATCAAAAGTAAGTGATGCAGATTTACCCCAACATCAACAGGAAGTGACCAATGAACAGGAAGTGACTTTGTAATGACCTAAAATGAAGAGAAATTGAGCAAAAATGTCAAGGAAGTGAGCCAGAAATGCCCCAAAATGTACAGGAAGTGACACCGAAGTGCCCTAAAAACAACAGGAATTGATCTAAAATCAACAGGAAGTGATGCAGAATTACCCCAACATCAACAGGAAGTGACTTTGTAATGACCTAAAATGAAGAGAAATTGAGCAAAAATGTCAAGAAAGTGAGCCAGAAATGCCCCAAAATGTACAGGAAGTGACACCGAAGTGCCCTAAAAACAACAGGAATTGATCTAAAATCAACAGGAAATGATGCAGAAATACTCCAAAATCAACAGGAAGTGACCCTGAAATGCCCTAGAATCAACATGCATTGAGCCAAAATGTACAGGAAGTGATCCCGAAATGCCCCAACATCAACAGGAAGTGACCAATGAACAGGAAGTGACTTTGTAATGACCTAAAATTAACAGAAATTGAGCAAAAATGACAAGGAAGTGAGCCAGAAATGCCCCAAAATGTACAGGAAGTGACACTGAAATGCCCAAAAAGTATGGTGTTAAATCACAGCCAAAAGTTTTATAATCTGAAAAAAAGAAACGATTGAAAAAAAAAATGTTTGAAACTGAATGTTTACGTTTTAAACGTTTCAAACATTTTTTTTTTCAATCGTTTCTTTTTTTTTCAGATTACAGGACTTTTGGCCTTGATTTAACACCATATAAAAGCAACAGGAATTGATCTAAAATCAACAGGAAATGATGCAGAAATACCCCAAAATTAACAGGAAGTGACCCTGAAATGCCCTAGAATCAACAGGAATTGAGCCAAAATGTACAGGAAGTGATGCAGAATTACCCCAACATCAACAGGAAGTAACCAATGAACAGGAAGTGACTTTGTAATGACCTAAAATCAACAGAAATTGAGCAAAAATGTAAAGGAAGTGAGCCAGAAATGCCCCAAAATGTACAGGAAGTGACACTGAAATGCCCTAAAAGCAACAGGAATTGATCTAAAATCAACAGGAAATGATGCACAAATACCCCAAAATCAACAGGAAGTAACCCTGAAATGCCCTAGAATCAACAGGCATTGAGCCAAAATGTACAGGAAGTGATCCCGAAATGCCCCAAAATCAACAGGAAGTGACCCGAAAGTAGGCTAACTTTAACAGCGAAGTGACCCAAAATGAACTCATTGCCCGACATTGACAAAGATACATGTCCAAAACATTTGAACTGGGAGGAAGGACTGGCTATCAATGCTCATCTTTCAGGTACACGTCCAATCCCTTTGGACTGCACCCTAGTCTAATTGGACGTCCATTTTCAAGCCTCATCAATGACCCATAAACTGTGTGCACTACATGTTTGTAGGACAAACAAACAAATGTCCCGCTGATGGACGGGGTTTCCACGCAAGGACGGCGGGGGTCAACGCAAGCGGAGACACCGCCGCCGCGTGTCCGCGCGCGCGCACGCACGCGGGCAGTGCGGCTTCCCGCTAATGAAATTGGGTCTGGTCCGTGCGTCCATTAGACGGATGGACTGAGCGCAGCTGCTGAGTCAGCGCAGGTAGGACAGGTCCTCCTCGCTCCTCGTAATGATCCTCCTCCTCCTCTTGGTCGTAATGGTCCGCAGAGCAATTCATTTGGCCCCGCCCTCCGCGTCCTCGGGTCAGCGCCGCCTTTCAAGGGTGCAGCGGGGATGCTTTATAGGCTAATAGTCTTCATTCTTAAAGAGATCAAATGCGCTAACTTCCCCTCCCAGTTCAGATAGATTGGACGTCTCGCGCCGTCAATCTCACTGAAACGTCAGTCTGCCCTCCCATTTGAAATGAATGGCAGGTAATGGATCAATTTCTTGTTTAATTTAGGGTGCATAAGGGTCACTTCCTGTTGATTTTGTCTCACTTCCTGTCCATCTTGGGGCTGCCAAAACCGTTTGACACACTGCCACCATTCATAAACCAAAATGACCAGAATCCCCACTTGACACGGGCTTTCTAAATATACGATTCCCCCAAAATTTGCCCATTCATTTCCAATTTAAAAATTTGCCTATTCATTTCCAATCAAAAAAAAATTCCCATTCATTTCCAATGGCCCTATTTACCATTCCATTGACAGGAAGTGACCTGATATTAAGAGGAAGTGACCTCAAATCAACAGGAAGTGAACAGATATCAACGGGAAGTGACCTCGAAATGGCCCCTAAATCAACAGGAAGTAACCCAATATCTTCAGGAAGTGACTCCGAAATGCCCCCAAATCAACATGAATTGACCCTGAAATGCCCTAGAATCAACAGGAAGTGACCTCTTTCAACAGGAAGTGACCCTCAAATGCCCCAAATAAATGTGGAGTGACCCCAAAATGGCCCTAAATCAACAGGACGTGACGCGATATCTACAGGAAGTGACCCCGAAATGCCCCCAAATCAACAGGGACTGAACTGATATCAACAGGAAGTGACCCTGAAATGCTCCCAATTCAACAGGGAGGGACCCTAAACTAACCCCATATCAACAGGAAGTGAACCAATATCAACAAGGAGTAAACCTGAAATGCCCCCAAATCAACAGGAAGTAAACTGATATCAACAGGAAGTGACCCCGAAATGCCCATAAATTAACAGGAAGTGCCCTCTTTCAACAGGACGCGACACCGAAATTCCTCAAAATAAAAAATGCGTCAAATACTCAAAATGCCCCCAAAATCAACAGAAAGTGAACTGATATCAACAGGAAGTGACCCTAAAATATTCCCGAATAAACAGGAAGTTACCTGACATCAAGAGGAAGTGACCCCAAAATTGCCCTAAATCAACGAGAAGTGATTGGATATCAACAGGAAGGGACCCTGAATTGCTCCTGAATGAACAGGAAGTGACCTGACATCAACAGGAAGTGACCCCCAAATGCCCCCAAATCAACAATAAGTGACCCGATATTAATTGGAAGTGACCCCGAAATGCCCTAGAATCAACAGGAAGTGACCCGATCTAACAACCATCACAGCAAAGCTAACATTGAAATTTAGAAAAATTCGGAAAGCGACACCGAAAGCTCCTCAGAATAAAATGCCCCCAAATCAACAGGAAGTGACCCCAAAATTAACAGAAGGGGACCCGATATCAACAGGAAGCGACTCCAAAATGCCTCAAAATCAACAGGAAGTAACCCGATATTGATAGGAAGTGACCCCCGAAATGCCTGAAAATCAACAGGAAGTGACCCCGAAATGCCTCAAAATCAAAAGGAAGTGACCTGATCTCAACAAGAAGTCATTCTGAAATGCCTGTAAATCAACAGGAAGTGACCCAAAAATGCTTCAAAACCAACAGGAAGTGACCTTGCAATGTCTGGAAATGATCAGAAAGGGACCCGATATCTACAAGCAGTGACTCCAAAATACCCCCAAATCAACAGGAAGTGAACTGATATCAACAGGAAGTGACCCCAAAAAGCTGATCCTGTGATGTCGCCAAATCAATAGGAAGGTGGCCCTGAAATGCCACAAAATCAACAGGAAGTGACCCTGTAATGTCCCAAAATTGACAGGAAGAGACCTTGAAATGTCCCAAAATTAACAGATGGGGAGCCGATATCAACAGGAAGCGACTACAAAATGCCTCAAAATCAACAGGAAGTGACCCGATATTGACAGGAAGTGACCCCGAAATGCCTGAAAATCAACAGGATATCATAATCATCACAGCGAAGCTACCATGGCAATATCCTCAGAAATGGCATTCTCTAGTATATTTCCAAATATTCTGTTGCTTTCCGGAGTGCGTACATTTTACATCAATTCGACATTAGCCAAAAACACGAAGCGGCAGGCCGGATCCGGGCCAGATGCGGGGCGCAGTTCGCCACCCCTCGATTTAAATGGCACCCTCCCGTCAGAACGGGACAAACGACGGCGGCGAGGCGGAACTGACCGGCTCGGACGAAGTAGGCCAGGTAGAGGTCCAGCTCCTTAACGGAGACGCCGATGTGGTGCGGCTGGACGCAGAGCCCCGGGTTGGCGCAGCGCGGCGACTTGACCAGGCGCTCGCCGTCGGTGCTCTCCAGCGGGACGCCCTTGAAGAGGATGACCATGACCAGGTCCAGGCGCCATACCTTGTCGGCCTGCCGCAGGCAGTCGATGCGCCGCATCTTGCCCTTCTGGTCGGGGTTGGAGAGGACGCAGCAGGGCGCCTTCTTGCCCGTCACCGACAGCACAAAGTCCTCGCGGAACTCGGGCCGGATGTCCTTGCGCAGCTTGGCCAGCAGGCGCGAGGCCCACTTCTGCTTGACCTCGGGCTTCTCGCCCAGCAGCTCGTCCTTCACCGCCCGCTCCTCCTCCTTGGACATGCGCTTCTCGTGCTTCTTGAAGTACTTCCTCTTCCGGGCCTGCAGGTTGAACCACGTGTAGGCGAAGGCGCGCACCTGCGGCAGCAGCGCCTCGATGAACGGGTGGAACTCGTCCTGTTGGCGGACAGAAATCCAATGTTAACTTTGACCCACAGACACACAGGAAGTGACCCAATATAAACAGGAGGTGAACTCGAAAAGCCCAAAAATAAACAGCAATTAACCCGATATTTACAGGAAGTCTGAGATTCCTCAAAATCAACAGGAAGTGACCCAAAATGTACAGGAATTAAACCCAAAATCCACCCAAATCAACAGGAAATGATCCCAAATCCTCCCAAATCAATAGGAAGTGACCCGATATGTACACGAATTGAAACCGAAATCCCCCCAAATCAACAGGAAGTGACCCAAAATGAATAGGAAGTGAACCCAAAATGCCCACAAATCAACAGGAATTGACCCGATATCTACAGAGTCCAAGATGCCTCCAAATCAAAAGGGAAGTGACCCGATATTTACAGGAAGTAACCACGAATTCCCCCCAAATCAACAGGAAGTGACCCTATATATACAGGAAGTGACACCAAAATTTCCTCAAATCAACAGAAAGTGACCCAATATGTACAGGAAGTTCAAGGTGCCTCAAAATCAACAGTAGGAATTGAACCCAAAATGTCTCCAAATCAACAAGAAGTGACCCAATATGAACAGGAAGTGAACCCGTAATGCCGCAAAATAAACAGGAATTGACCCGATATCTACAGGAAGTATGAGATGCCTCAGAATCAACAGGAAGTGACCCTGAAATCCCCCCAAATCAACAGGAAGTGACCCAATATGAACAGGAAGTGAACCTGAAATCCCCCAAAATAAACAGGAACTGACCCTGAAATCCCCTCAAATAAACAGGAAGTGACCCAAAATGAACAGGAATTAAAACGGAAATCCCCCCAAATCAACAGGAAGTGACCCAATATGAACAGGAAGTGAACCCAAAATGCCCCAAAATAAACAGGAATTGACCCGATATCTACAGGAAGTCCGAGATGCCTCAAAATCAACAGGAAGTGACCAAATATGAACAGGTAGTGAACCCGAAGTGCCATAAAATCAACAGGATGCGACCCAATATGTACAGGAAGTGACCCTGAAATCCCCTCACATCAACAAGAAATGACCCAATACTGTATGTACAGGAAGTGACCCAGAAATCCTCTCAAATCAATAGGAAGTTACCTGATATGTACAGGAAGTTATCCCAAAATCCAAACTAACAGGAAGTGACCCAAAACGAACAGGAAATGAACCCAAAATGCCCCAAAATAAACAGGAATTGACCCAATAGCTACAGAGTCCGAGATGCCTCCAAATCAACAGGAAGTGTCCCGATATTTACAGGAAGTAAATCCGAAATCCCCCAAATCAACAGGAAGTGACCCAAAATGAACAGGACGTAAACCAAAAATGCCCCAAAATAAACAGGAAGTGACCCAATATGTACAGAGTCTGACATGCCTTCAAATCAACAGTAACTGACCCAATATTTACAGGAAGTAAACCCAAAATGCCCCCGAATCAACAGGAAGTGACCCAAAATGAACAGGAAGTGAACCCAAAATACTCCAAAATTAACAGGAATTTACCCCATATCTACAGGAAGTCTGAAATGCCTCAAGATCAACAGGAAGTGACCCGATATTTACAAGAATAATACCCGAAATCCCCCCAAATCAACAGGAAGTGATCCAAAAATTCCCTCAACGTTATTGTAAGTGACCCAATATGTACCGGAAGTGATCCCTAAATCCTCTAAAAATCAACAGGAATTGACCCAATATGTACAGGAAGTCAGATATGCATCAAAATAGACAGGAAGTGACCCAATATGAACAGGAAGTGAACCCAAAATGCCCCAAAATAAACAGGAATTGACCCGATATATACAAGAAAGTAAACCCGAAATTCCCCCAAAATCGACAGGAGTGACTCAATGTGTACAGGAAGTGATATCGAAATTCCCCTCAAATCAACAGGAAGTGACCCGATACGTACAGCAATTGAACCCGAAATCCACCCAAATCAACAGGAAGTGACCCAAAATGAACAGGAAGTAAACCCAAAATGCCCACAAATCAACAGGATTTGACATCTTTGATATCTACAGAGTCCAAGATGCCTCCAAATTAACAGGAAGTGATTTCCCCATACCTCCCAAATCAACAGGAAGTGACCCAAATATTAACAGGAAGTGACCCAAATATGAACAGGAGGTGAACCCGAAATACCCTGAAATAAACAGGTATCCACCCGAGATCTCCAGGAGGTCTGCCATGCCTCAAAACCAAAGGAAAGAGACCCAACATGTATAAGAAGTGAACCTGAAATGCCCCCAAATCAACAGGAAGTGACCCATTAGGAACAGGAAGTGAACTCGAAATGCCCCGAAATCAACAATAATACCTTGCAGCCGACAGCTGCTACAAACTACGCCCAGTTGCTACAAATAACGCCCACCTTACTACAAACTACGCCAACATGATGGTTCGGTAGATGTCATATGAATTGATGAACTAGATGTATAATGACAGAGTCGCCGGTGTTGGTAAACAGCCGCCATCTTAAAGCAGTAGGCTTCTCAGGAAGGCTCTGTTGTTGCGAAACTACGGTGAGTCACTTTTTTTCTAAAACAAAATCATGACTTGAATCTATCTTTGATGAAACAGTTTAAAAACTTTCACATGTCGAAAGTAGACAGAAGGGAAATTATGGAGTAACGGGAGTAATTTGAAGAACTTTAACGGTTGATTCACAATATTAAATGACTTACATAAAGTAGCAAAGGTTTCAATCTAGTTATCGCAATATCTGCAATACTCGTGTCCAGTTAAGTCTAGGGTAAAGTATTGGTCTAGGGCCTATTGTCACCAAAACCTATTAACCAACCATATTCATCTAAAGTTTCAAAGAAATCGCATCATATTCATCAACAAGTAGATTAATCGCAATTAATTGAGATTCAATGTGGGATGAAAGCACGTTCGTTCGCTGGCAACCATCCCGCTTCAAATGGATTGGATGTCTAGTGCCGTCAATGGCAGCCTCTGACTAAAGAGCAGTTGCTCTGACATTGCTAAAATTGAGAAATAAGCTAGTTTTGACTTGCATTGACTTGGATGGGAACGTCACCTCAGGGCGGCCATTTTGGTAGGGGCAATGAAAACTCATGCTTATACCTTGAAGTGAAATGAGTTTATCACTAGTAGACGTCCAAACCATTTGATGCGGAGGGGTGGCAGAGAACTAATTTTCATTCATTCGGTGCCTAACCCTCCCGCTCCAAATGGATTGGACGTTTACTCCGTCATTGGCAGCCACTTACTGAATAGCAGATGCTTAGACATATAAAATTGAGAAATAAGCTACTTTTGACTTGTATTGACTTGGCTGGGAACATCACCTCGGGCATCCATTTTGGTAGGGGCAATGAAAACTGTTCGTGTTTTTATACCTTGAATGGAAATGAGTTTATCACTAGTAGACGCCAAATTTGATGCGAGAGGGCTGGCAGAGAAGTAATGTTCATTCTTTCAGTGCCAGTCCCTCCAACTTCAAAAGAATTGGACGTCCAGCGCCGTCAATAGCAGCCAACGGAGTGAATAGCTTTAATGTCAATGTGTTGACTTTGATGGGAACATTGCCCCTACCAACATGGCCGCTCTTAGGCAATTTTGGTAAGGGCCGTGAATGCTCTTTTCACATTTCTGCTGTCATTTGAAATGATATGATCTCTAGTAGACGTCCAATCCATTTGAAGTGGGAGGGATGGCAGCGAGTTCATTTGTTTCCAACCCTCCCGCTTCAAATGGATTGGACGTCTAGTGCCATCAATGGCAGCCACTGACTAAAGAGCAGCTGTTTTAACATAGCTAAAATTGAGAAATAAGGTAGTTCTGACTTGCATTGACTTGAATAGGGATGTCACCTCAGGGTGGCCATTTTGGTAAGGGCAATGAAAGCTCTTTACATGCTTATACCTTAAATTGAAATGAATTGATCACTAGTAGACGTCCAATTCATTTGATGCGGGAGGTTTGACAGAGAACTAATGTTCATTCATTTGATGCCAACCCTCCCACAAAGAATTGGACGTCTAGCACTGTCAATAGCAGCTAACGGAGTAAATGGCTTTATTTTAATATCAATGCGTTGACTTTGATGGGAACGTTGCCCCTACCAACATGGCCGCCCATACGCCATTTTGGTAGGGGCCGTGAATACTCTTTTCATACTTCTGCTGTCAATTAAAATGAGTTCATCTCGAGTAGACGTCCAATCCGTTTGAAGCGGGAGGTATGGCAGCGAGTTCAATCGTTGCCAACCCTCCCGCTTCATATGGATTGGACGTCTAGTGCCGTCAATGCCAGCTGCCGACTAAAGAGCAGGTGCTCTGACAATGCTAAAACTGAGAAATAAGCTAGTTATGACTTTCTTTGAATGATAATGCATTGACGTGGATCGAAACGTTGCCTCAGGGCGGCCATATTGGTAGGGGCAATGAAAGCTCTTTTCATGCTTCTGCCGTCAATTAAAATGAGTTCATCTCTAGTAGACGTCCAATCCATTTGAAGTGGGAGGGATGGCAGCGAGTTCATTCATGGCCAGCCCTCCCATTTACAATGGATTGGACGCATAGTGCCGTCAATGGCAGCCACTGACTAAAAAGCAGCTGCTCTGACATTGATTACACTGAGAAATAAACTAGTTATGACTTCATTTGTATGCCAATGCATTGACTTCAATGGGAACGTCACCTCACGGCAGCCATTTTGATAGGGGCAATGAATGCTCTTTTCATGCTTCTGCTGTCAATTAAAATGAGTTCATCTCGAGTAGACGTCCAATCCATTTGAAGTGGGAGGGATGGCAGCGAGTTCAATCGTTGCCAACCCTCGTGCTTCTAACGGATTGGACGTCTAGTGCCGTCAACGGCAGCCGCTGACGAAAGCAGCTGCTGACATTGCAAAAATTGAGAAATAAGCTAGTTATGACTTCATTCGAATGATAATGCATTGACTTGGATCGGAACCTCGCCTCAGGGCAGCCATATTGGTAGGGGCAACGAGAGGTCTTTTCATGCTTCTACCTTGAATTAAAATTAGCTTTTATCACAAGTAGACATCCAATCCGTGTGAAACGGGGGTTCTGGCAGCGAATGCATTCGGCCTCCCGCTTCAAATGGATTGGACATCTATTGCTGTCAATGGCAGCCGCTGACGAAAGCAGCTGCTGACATTGCTTAAATTGAGAAATAAGCTAATACGCTAGTTATGACATCATTTGAATGCTAATGCATCGACTTGGACGAGAACGTCGCCTCAGGGCGGCCATATTGGTAGGGGCAACAAGAGGTCTTTTCATGTTTCTACCTTGAATTAAAATTAGTTTTATCACGAGTAGACGACCAGTCCGTGTGAAACGGGGGTTCTACCAGTGAATGCATTCGCCCTCCCGCTTCAAATGGATTGGACGTCTTTCGTCGTCAACGGCAGACAACCATTTAGCGAGTGAAAAAGCGCAAACTTGGCGAGCGATTGGAGTGTAAAATGCGAGTAGCGAGTCAGGAAGTGAAACGAGGCTCTTTCAGGAATGTTGGAATGTCACTCAAGCCGACTTCCACGCTGTGCCGGCCGCACACTCACTCCAGGAATGTGCGCGTAAGTGTGTGTGCCGCACACACTCAAACACACACGTGTGTGTTGTGGGATTTAGGAGACCAACGCGTCTGCTTGGAGCTGCGCCAACAAGGAACAATGTGCCGTTGTGTCGTATTGAGGCCCACCCGCCACCGGGGGGGGGGGGGTCCCTTCAGATGGGGGGGCGGTGCCCAAAACGGGTGCGCAGCTGGCTCTCTGATGCTAACACGGTTAGCTTCTTTAATGCTCCTCATGTTGGCGGCTTTTTTCCCCGTCATTAACTCGCTGACCGGCAGCTGTTTTTGACGCATTTTTCAAGGGCCCATTTTACCTTCTGTCACATTCAAAGCGCCAAAAAAGAAAGAGGAGATGCTTGTTTTTGTTGTTGTTTTTTTTTTAAAATACTTTCATTTAACTTATGCGGCTGCCATTGATGGTGCTAGACGCTCCATTTCTTTGGACCGGGAGGAGCCAATGAATGTTCATTCGTTCATTTCTGGGTCACTTCCTGTTGATTTTAGGAAGTGACCAAATATTAACAGGAAGTGACCTAAAAATACCATGAAATCATCAGGAAGTGAGCGATAAACAGGAAGGAACCTGGAAATTAGGGGTGTGACAAAATATTGAAATGGTGATATATCGTGATCCCAAAAGATTATCGATATGCTCCTGCCAAGAATCGCGATATCGTAAAAAGGTGGCATGTTAAAAAAAACAAAAAAAATCAATAAATAAATAAAAAGGGACCAACAAGTTGCTAACAAAATCTTCCACCATAATAGCGTCTCAGGTAACTAAGGCTACCATTGACAGTGCTCGACGCCCAATCCATTTAGACTGGAAACGTTCGTTCATTCGAAATAGGGCTGAAGCTATCGATTATTTTAGTAGTCGATTAATGATGAACTATTTAGTTCGAATATTCGAGCAATCGGATAAGGAACATAAAAATTTTTACCTGAGAAAAGAGGATCTATGTACAACAAAAGAATAATTGGCTAACTTAGATAGCAGAAGTCCGTTTGCTTAAATGCTATAAAATGCTAACGCTTTTTTACAATGTTCTTAAAAAATGGCTCAGACACACAAAAAATGGCTAAATATACCTTTAAACTAAATTATGAATGCATTCAAAAAATTCATTAGCTCAAAGAAAAACTTAGCTTATGTTGGTCTTAACAGGGAGCAGATGGATTCAGCCATGTGAAATGAGGTAGACTAGAGGGCCGTGTATCCACCCAAATCAATAAAAAAATAAATGCAAACACTTTCAAAACAGACCATTTCGACGCCACTTTAATTAAACGAATACTCGTAGCAACAAAATTTAATCTGAATCTTTTTTTCGAATCAAATACTCGAATTAATCGATTAATTGTTGCAGCATTAATTCGAAACCAGGGCATTCGCAGTCATTCTGTCTGATTTTCAGGGAAGTAACTGAAAATCAACAGGTAAATGACCTTAAATGGCCCAAAATGACCTCATTGCCTGGCATTGGCTGCCAATGACGGCCATAGGCGTTCAATCCATTTGAAGTGGGAGGGTGGCAGCGAATGAACATTTGTTCATTCGCTGCCACCCTCCCACTTCAAATGGATTGGACGTCCACTCATGATAAACTTATTCCAATTCACAGCAGAAGTTTGTTTTTCTGTTTATTAGTTTTTTGTAGAATATGCTAGAATGCTTTCCCAACCATTGTATTGATCATCGTTGTATCGCCATATCGTCAGATCATCGTTATCGTGAGCTTTGAATCGCAAATCGTATCGTATCGTGAGGTAACAAGAGGTTCTCACTCCTACTGGAAATGCCCTAAAACCAACAGGAAATGACCCAAAATTTACAGAAAGTGACCTGAAAATACCATGAAATAAACAGGAAGTGTCAAATTAACAGGACAAACCCAAAATTTACCGGAGGTGACCAAGAAATAGCTTGAAATCAACAGGAAGTGACCCAGAAATGCCCAAATATCAACAGGTATTGACCCAAATCAACTGAGAGTGAGCTGTAAGTGCCACAAAATCAACAGGAAATAACTTTTATAGGAAGTGACCTGAAAATACCCTGAAATCAACCAGAAGTGACCTGGAAATGACCTAACATCAACAGGAAATGACCCAGAAATGCCCTGAAATCAACAGGAGGTGACCCATAATTTGCAGGAAGTGACATAAACAGAAAGGGACTCGGAAATCACCTAAAATCAACTGAAAGTTACCTGTATGTGCAAAAAAAATCAACAGGAAATGACCCCAAATTTAAAAGAAAGTGCCATGGAAATACCCTGAAAGCAACAGTAAGTGACTTGTACACAGGAAGGGACACAAAATTTACCGGAAGAGACCTTAAAATACCCTGAAAGCAACACAAAAACAAATGGGAAGGGACCTGGAAATGCCCTACAATTAACAAGAAATGACCCAGAAATGCCCTAAAATTAACAGGAAGTGTACCAAAATATGAGGGAAGTGAATATAACCACAAATGGACCTAGAAAAGCCCTAAAATCAACAAGAAGTGAGTGATAAGACAGGAGGTTACCTGGAAATCAATAGGAAATGACCCAAAATGTACAGGAAGTGAGCCATAAACAGGAAGGGACCCAGTAATGACCTCAAATCAACAGGAAATTACCCAGAAATACCCTAAACCCGACAGAAAGTGGCCCAAAATATTCAGGAAGTGAGCCATAAACAGGAAGGGACCTGGAAATGCCCTAAAATCAACAGGAAATGACCCAAAATTTACAGAAAGTGACCTGAAAATACCATGAAATAAACAGGAAGTGTCAAATTAACAGGACGGACCCAAAATTTACCGTAAGTGACCTAGAAATAGCTTGAAATCAACAGGAAGTGACCCAGAAATACCCAAACATCAACAGGTATTGACCCAAATCAACTGAGAGTGAGCTGTAAGGGCCACAAAATCAACAGGAAATAACTCCAAATTTATAGGAAGTGACCTGAAAATACCCTGAAATCAACAGGAAGTGACCCATAAACAGGAAATGACCCAGAAATGCTCTAAAATGAACAGGAAATGACCCAGGAATGCTGTAATATCAACAGGAAATGACCCAAAAATGTAATCAAATCAACAGGAAGTGACCCAAAATATACAGGAAGTGAATATAAATATAGGAAAGGACCTGGGAATACCCTACACAATTAACAGGAAAAGACCCTAAATTGACCTAAGACCGGAAGGCACCCGGAAATGCCCTAAAATCAACAGGAAATGAACCAAAATTTACAGGAAGGGACCCCCAACTTCCTCTCAAATCAACAGGAAGTGACCCATAAACAGCAAGTAACCCAGTAATGACCTAAAATCAGCAGTAAATGACCCAAAAATGCCCTAAAATCAACAGGAAATGACCCAAATTTTACAGGAAGTGACCTGGAAATACCCGGAAATCAACAGGAAGTGAACCAAAATATAAAGGAAGTGAATATAAATACAGGAACGGACCTGGGAATGCCCTACACAATTACCAGAAAAAGACCCAAAATTGACCTAAAATCAACAGGAAGTGACCCAAAATATACAAGAAGTGACTGATAAAACCAGAAGGAACCCGGAAATGCCCTAAAATCAACAGGAAATGACCCAAACTTTACGGGAAGTGACCCCCAACTTCCCCTCAAATCAACAGGAAGTGACCCATAAACAGCAAGTAACCCAGTAATGACCTAAAATCAACATTAAATGACCCAAAAATGCCCTAAAATCAACAGGAAATGACCCACAATTTACAGGAAGTGACCTGGAAATAACCTGAAATCAACAGGAAGTGACCCATAAACAGGAAATGACCCAGAAATGCTCTAAAATTAACAGGAAATGACCCAGGAATGCTGTAATATCAACAGGAAATGACCCAGAAATGTAATAAAATCAACAGGAAGTGACCCAAAATATACAGGAAGTGAATATAAATATAGGAAAGGACCTGGGAATGCTCTACACAATTAACAGGGAAAGACCCAAAATTGACCTAAAATCAACAGGAAGTGACCCAAAATCTACAATAAGGCTACGTTCATACTACAGGTCTTAATGCACGAATCCGATTTTTTCGTCTTTTTCCGACTCGAGTGAGGCATTAACTTGACGGTCTGAACGTGACAAGTCGCATAGAACTGGACCATTTCAAATCCAATCTGGGTCACTTTCGTATGTGGTCTAAATCCGATCTGGGCCACATTTTTCCAGACTGTCGCGGCGGTCTGTACTGTCCAGTCCCGCATATCGGATTTCATGCAGCAATTACGTCATCAAATAGCGAGAGAGTCGTTACCGTAGCGATGCATCTGTGCGTTATTAGCGCCTAGCTTGCAGTGAACACGGCTTTTGAGGAAGAGCTGAGCTTGACAACAGTCATAAAAAATAAAAATGGGTTGAGGATAAGCCTGAGAATGCTCAGTTTTCTCTCTGTTCCAAGTGAGCAATATTTCAACACGGCCGAGAGTCGGGACAAACTGCCCGTATGTGTGTGTGACGTGCACGGACAGTGCGTGCATGCTAAACTTTGAATATTTGCCTAAACGGGGATTATTTATGTCTGTTATTTGTGTCCACCTTTTGAAAAGCAAAATATGATATCCCTGGAATGACGGACGACGTCTGTCATTTGTTTTGATGGTTCTGCGCATGCGGGTCTTCTTGCTTAGCGGGTGTCGGACTGCGAATTAGTGCGCATGCGTAATACTTGAATGGTCTCAATGGATAAAGGCAGTCTGAACGGGCACGCCAAAAAAACGGATATGACAAAAAATCGGATTCGTGCATTTAGACCTGCAGTATGAACGTTGCCTAAGTGACTGATAAGACCAGAAGGAACCCGGAAATGCCCTAAAATCAACAGGAAATGACCCAAACTTTACGGGAAGTGACCCCAACTTCCCCTCAAATCTACAGGAAGTGACCCATATCCAGCAAGTAACCCAGTAATGACCTACAATTAACAGTAAATGACCCAAAAAATGCCATCAAATCAACAGGAAGTGTCCCAAAATATACTAGTCCTTCTGAAAAAATAGCACCTTCTGATAAAGTTCATTATTTTCTGTAATGTACTGATAAATATTAGACTTTCATATGTTTTAGATTCATTACACACAACTGAAGTACAGTAGTTCAAGCCTTTTATTGTTTTAATATTGATGATTTTGGCAAGAAAGTCAAGAAAACCCAAAAATCCCTATCTCAAAAAAAATGAGCATATTTCAGCTGACCAATACAAAAAGTGTTTAATACAAGAAAAGTCAACCTTCAATGAATTATATCAGCAAAGCACTCAATCAGCCTGTGGCACTGCTGAGGTGTTACGGTTGCTTCGATAGCGGCCTTAGGCTCATCCACAGAGTTGGGTCTGGTGTCTCTCAACGTCCTCCCACAGATTCTCTATGGGGTTCAGATCAGGAGAGTTGGCAGGCCAATTCAGCACAGTAATGCCATGGTCAGTACAGTGGTTTTGGCACTGTGAGCAGGTGCCAGGTCATGCTGAAAAATGACATCTTCATCTCGATAAAGCTCTTCAGCAGATGGAAGCATGTAGTGCTCCAAAATCTCCTGATAGCTAGCTGCATCGACCCTGCCCTTGACCAACACCAGCAGCTGACATTGCACACTGACTGTGGGTACTTGATACTGGACATTTCCTTCTCCCCAGTCTTCCTCCAAACTCTGGCACCTTGATTTTTTTTGCTTTCATCTGAAAAAAACGTACTTTGGACCACTGAGCAACGGTCCAGTGCTGCTGCTCTCAGGCACTTCTGCCGCTGTTTCAGGTTCAAAAGTGGCTTGACCTGGGGAATGCGGCGCCTGTGCACGGCTGGATGTTTCTACTCCAGACTCAGTCCACTGTTTCTGCAGGTACCGGCCCTTCTACACAATCTTTCTTAGGGTGCGGTCACCTCTTCTGCTTTTCCTTCCCACTGAGGTGCCTTGATACAGCACTTTGGGAACAGCCTATTCGCTCAGAACATTTCTTTCTGTGTCTTAGCCTCTTGCTTGAGGGTATTAATGATGGCCTTCAGGACAGCAGTCAGGTCGACAGTCTTGCCCATGATAGCGGTTTTGAGTCATGAACCAGGCTGGGAGTTTTTAAAAGCCTCAGGAATCTTTCGCAGGGGATTTTTGAATGAATTCGTTGATTTAGATGATTAGGTTAGTAGCTTCTTTAGAGTACCTTTTCAGGATATGCTCATTTTTTGAGATAGGGATTTTTGGTTTTTCTTGACTTTTTTGCCAAAATCATCCATATTAAAACAATAAAAGGCTTGAAGTACTTCAATTGTGTGTAACGAAGCTAAAACAGGGGTCCTCAAACTACGGCCCGCGGGCCGGATATGGCCCGCCTCCACATTTGGTCCGGCCCCCTGAACAATTAAAAAAAAATTTTTTTTTACTTGTGTTATTTATTTCCTGGCTTTTTCTGTGAAGAACCCAGAGAGGGTTCCTTGGTTGTTATCTATTCAATTAATATTGTTATTATTATATTATATTATATTATATTATATTTAGGGCTGTCAAACGATTAAAAATTTTAATCGAGTTAATTACAGCTTAAAAATTAATCGCAATTCAAACCATCTATAAAATATGCCATATTTTTCTGTAAATTATTGTTGGAATGGAAAGATAAGACACAAGATGGATATATACATTCAACATACGGTACATAAGTACTGTATTTCTTTATTATAACAATAAATCAACAAGATGGCATTAACAATATTAGCATTCTGTTAAAGCGATCCATGGATAGAAAGACTTGTAGTTCTTAAAAGATAAATGTTAGTACAAGTTATACAAATTCTATATTAAAACCCCTCTTCATGTTTTTGTTTTAATAAAATTTGTAAAAATTTCAATCAAAAAATAAACTAGTAGCCCGCCATTGTTGATGTCAATAATTACTTATACAATGCTCATGGGTGCTGAAGCCTATAAAATCAGTCGCACCCAAGCGCCAGCAGAGGGCGGCAAAACTCCATAAAACATAATTAACAAGTGGGTATTTCACTGTACTGTCATTTAAATCTGTCTGAGCGGGGCATGTGCGTTAATTGCGTCAAATATTTTAACGTGATTAAAATGAAAAAAATTAATTACCGCCCGTTAACGCGATAATTTTGACAGCCCTAGTTATATTAATTATATTATAATATATTATATTATATCATATTATATTATATATATATTTTTTTTATTTACTTTTGTTCCGTGAAGAATCCAGAAAGGGTTATTTGATTGTGGCTTTCTGGAAAAACAATACATTTTTACATTTAGGCACTCCTGCAATCGTCACACTTTTTCAGTTACAAACTGACCCCGTCCCCTCATCAGAGAAGGGAAAAGTTATGTGGCCCTCACAGGAAAAAGTTGGGGGACCCCTGATCGAAAATATATGAAAGTCTAATGTTTATCAGTTCATGACAGAAAATAATTAACTTTATCACAATATTCTAGTTTTTGGAGAAGGATCAGTACAAGAAGTGACTGATAAGACAGGAGGGGAGCCAAAAATGGCCTAAAATCAACTGGAAATGACAAACAATTTACAGGGAGTGACCTGGAAATACCCTGAAATCAACAGGAAGTGACCTATAAACAGGAAGAAACCCAGAAATGCCCTAAGAAATGACTCAGAAATACTCAAAAATGATCAGTGACCCAAAATATCAAGGAAGTGAATATATAGGAAGGGACCCAGATATGCCCTAAAATTGAAAAAGAAATCACACAGAAATGCCCTAAAATGAACAGAAAGTGACCTGGAAGAGCCCTTCAAAATGCCCCAAATTAATAGGAAGAAGAACAAAGGATTGAAAATTTTTGTCCTCCAATAAAAGTAATTTTGGCACAACCGTATATACATTTTTGTAACATTTGGTCGCCGGACGGGTACGAAACGGTCAATGAGTGTGTGACTGTGCAGTGTGCGGAAAAAAATGAACTCAATCCCCCCCCCCCTCAAATATTATCCGACACAAAATTTCTGGTGATAATATTGTCGCTAAAATGCTGATTTTGACTGCATTATTTTCACGTTGTGAAGCAAAATAAGCGAGACGGCCAACCCACACCGGAACGTTCTGGATCGGATCATCTGGCAACACACACACACATACGCATGCAAAATTACCTAAACATTAATATGAATAAATATTGAAATCAAGCTCGTTTTTTTTCCCCTTGTGTATCTTCACCACCTCTCACTATAGTTTATATTTTTATTTTCTATTGATAGATCTCGCCTACACACACACACACACACACACACACACACACACACACACACACACACACACACACACACACACACTTTGCCCCCCACCCGCCGTCGTCGCTATGATGTCAGCATCACTTTTTTTTTTTTAATTATTGCCAATCAATAACCATCCATAATGTCAAGAAAGACATTTGTTTTTGTCAATTGTAAATCCTAATCACGATATTAATGTTTTTTACGTTTCATTTTACGCTGTCAGCATTGACGTTAACATATCAAACAAGTCAATGCAAGGATTTGGAAAGTAAATAGGAATTAAATGAATTTTTCTTGTGATATTTAAGAGGTTCTAAAAATATATTTTAAACATTCAAATCATATTCAAAGCAAAATGGTGTGTTTCTAATAAGAAAACCTGAGACCAAATGAGATTTAAATGCTTCATATTTTTTGAAAAACTGTTATTAATTGCCTGGATGATGACGTGAATAATCCTGTTTTGCGTGCAAATTGGTAAACATTAAAGATGTTTGATTTGATATCATCGAGAAAATGAATTTCTTTGAAGTCCTAAACAATAATTAAAAAATATATATATATATGCACAGGGTTATTTTTTTCCCATTTGGATTCAATCATTGCAAAATAAAAGCGATCCACTTTCAAGTTCAACGTTGAATTCTGCTCGACTTTGGCCATTCTTAGCGCGTGCGCGTGCACGAGCACGCCGACGACGCGCGGGCGTGTGCGAACTTTGCAGAAGTTAGCGGCGGCGCGTGCACGTACCTGCGTGAGACAAAGCGGCGAGTACATGGCTGGCGCGCGTGCCCGCGTGCGTGCGCGCGTGACGACGAATGCGGGAGGTCGCGGGGGGTCGCCGGGGGTTGGCCCTCCTGTCGCCCCGCTCTGCTCACATTTCCAGGCAGAGGTGAACTCTGACCCGGGTTAGGAGAGTCGTTCGGCGGACCTGTCAGAGGTCCGCCGCCGCCGTTCGTGCAACATGTCCCGAGAGCCGTCACAAGAGTCCAAAGTGAGCGCGGAAAGTCCGTAGCGGCGGAACCTCCGCGAGGTCCCGGACCCGCATGTCACCGCGGTGCCGCGGCGGCGGCGCCCCGGGAGAGAGGCCCGAGAGCGGGGGAACGAGCGCCGAACGAGTCGGCCGGGGATCGCCGAGACTCGGAGCGAGCGCCGTCCGCTTCGCCCGGAGCCGCTCCGGGCGGGCCGCCTGCCGGCTCCCGCTGGATCCTCCCGCACGCCGTTTTCCGACGACCGGCCGGACCTCCGCGTTGGTCGGGGTCGCTCGCTCGCTCGGTACCGGACGAGCCGACTGAAGCCTCCGCGCACAGTACTCGACTCATCCCACACATGCGTGTGCGCGCGCGCGCGCGCACACTCGGCTTATCGATCTCATGCGGGCGCGCGAGTGTGTGTGTGTATGTTGATGCGCTCCACAAAGTGTGACTCGGGTCAAGTCACGTGCTCGTGTGTGAAGTACCTGGTTTGAACTCTGACCTTTTCGCTTCCGATCGAAACGTTAACGCGGCTCATTTACTGTTAATCGACGTTGATTTCACACGATTAAATCAATTTATTAAAATCATTTGAAAGTTAACTCGCTTCCTGTTTACACCCACGTGGTCGTGTGACGTCACAATCGGGTCATTCTATCACGTTCGTTATGTCTCAGATGACCGCACCTCCTGATTGACCTTTCAATAACTACACAAAGAACAAAAAAAGTTTCTTCAACAACTGCATGAACTCATGAGCTGCCATTGACGGTGACAGACGTCCAATCCAGTTTGACTGGGTGTAGCTTGCAGCAATATTGTGAGTTGAATTTATATGTAAAATGAATTTATATGTCGCAAAAAAATGTAATCAGATTATTTTTTAGTTTTTATACAGGGTATATCTAATTTTGCCAATTTAAAGTTGCAAAAATAAGATTCATGGTGATTAATTGTGAACACATCATTTTTTTGCAATTTCTTTTGTATTAAATTCAACCTGAATGGATAGATTAGGGATATTCATACCAACAAATTGAGATTAAACCAGATTGATTTTATTTCCAAAAAGAAAAAAAACATACTTGCGCCAAAATTAAAAGAAAGTGGCGCAAACCCAACAGGATGTGACGCAAAATCAACAGAAAGTTAGGCAAAACCAACAGAAGTGACCTGGAAATGCCCCAAAATTCAACAGGAAGTGACCCAGAAATGTCCAAAAATCAACAGGAAGAGACCTGGAAATGCCTTAAAATGAACATGAAGTGTCCCAAAATCAACAGGAAGTGACCCTGAAATGCTTCAAATTAACAGGAAGTGACCTGATATCAACAGGAAGTGATCCTGAAATGCCCAAAATCAACAAGAAGTGACCACAAAAGCCGTGATATCAACAGGAAGGGAACCTGAAATGCCTCAAATCAACACGAAGTGAACCAGAAATACCCCTAATTTAAAAGGAAGTGACCCAGAAATGCCTCCAAATCAACAGGAAGTAACCCAATATCAACAGGAAGTGAACCTGAAAGGCCCAAAATCAACGGGAAGTGACACCAAAATGCCCTGATATCCACAGGAAGTGACCCGGTATCAACAGGAAGTGAACCTGAAATTCTCAAAATCAACAGGAAGTAAACCTGAAATGCCCCAAATTAACAGGAAGTGACCCGGTATCAACAGGAAGTGAACCTGAAATTCTCAAAATCAACAGGAAGTGACCACAAAAGCCTCGATATCAACAGGAAGTGACCCAGAAATGCCCCCAAATCAACAGGAAGTAACCCAATATCAACAAGAAGTGAACCTGAAATGCCCCAAATTAACAGGAAGCGACCCAATATCAACAGGAAGTGAACCTGAAATGCTCCAAATCAACAGGAAGTGACCACAAAATGCCCTGATACAACAGGAAGTGAACCTGAAATGCCCACAACTTAACAGGAAGTGACCCAGAAATGCCCCCAAATAGACAGGAAGTGACCCAATTACAACAGGAAGTGAACCCGAAATGCCCCAAATCAACAGTAAGTGACCACAAAATGCCCCGATATCCACAGGAAGTGAACCGATATCAACAGGAAGTCATCTGAAAAGCCCCAAATTAACAGAAAATGACCCGATATCAACAGGAAGTGAACCTGAAATGCCCTAAAATCTACAGAAAGTGACCACAAAAGCACCGATATCCATAGGAAATGAACTGTTATCAACAGAAGGTGAACCTGAAGTGCCCCAAATTAACAGGAAGTGACCCAATATCAACAGGAAGTGAACCTGAAATGCCCCAAATCAACAGGAAGTGACCACAAAATACCCTGATACAACAGGAAGTGAACCTGAAATGCCCACAACTTAACAGGAAGTGACCCGATATCAATGGGAAGTGAACCTGAAATGCCCCAAATCAACAGGAAGTGACCACAAAATGCCCCGATATCCACAGGAAGTGAACTGATATCAACAGGAAGGGAACCCCAAAAATGCAACAGTGGGAGGGAGCAGCCCCCAAAAACAAGACATATCCACACATTCACGCTGGCTTTTTGGCCAACGCCGTGCCAACTCGGGCTCGTTTCCATGGCGACGCAGATTTTTAAAATTCATTCTACTCTCATGTGATTGGTCATCCATCGACGCCTCGCCGGTTCTGCCCACTGGAAACGTCAAATTGGGGAGGCACGATGTTACTAATAACAGAAAAGAAAGAAGAAAATGGAATTTCTAGGTCACTTCCTGTTAATTTGGGGGCATTTCTGGGTCACTTCCTGTTGATACCAGGTCACTTCCTGTTGATTTGAGGGCACTTTTGGGTCACTTCTTGTTGATTTGGGGGCATTTCCAGGTCACTTATGTTGGTTTGGGCCATTTCCTGTTGATTTCCCGTCACTTCCTGTTTATTTCTGTTCACTTCCAGTACATTTTTGGGGCATTGCCGAGTCACTTCTGTACATTTTGGGCCACTTCCTGTCAATTTTAGTAGATTTCCAGGTCACGCCTTGTTCTGGGTCTGTTGAATTTAGGGCATTTTTGGGTCACTTTCTGTTCAATGGTCACTTCCTGTTAAATTTTGGGTCACCTCCTTTTGGTTTTGTGGCATTTTATGGTCACTACCTGTTGATTTGGGGGCTTTTCTGTGTCACTTCCTGTTGATACCAGGTCACTTCCTGTTGATTTGAGGGCATTTCTGGGTTACCCCCTGTTAAGTTGCGGGCATTTTAGGTTCACTTCCTGTTGTATCAGGGTATTTTGTGGTCACTTCCTGTTGATTTGGGGAATTTTAGGTTCACTTCCTGTTGATATTGGGTCACTTCCTGTTAATTTGGGGCATTTCAGGTTCACCTTCTGTTGATAAAAGTTCATTTCCTATGGATATCGGGGCTTTTGTGGTCACTTCCTGTTGATTTTGGGCATTTCAGGTTCACTTCCTGTTGACATCGGGTCAATTCCTGTTAATTTGGGGCATTTCAGTTTCACTTCCTGTTGATATCGGGTTAGTTCCTGTTGATTCGGGGGCATTTCTGGGTCACTTCCTATTAACATGGGGGCATTTCAGGTTCACTTCCTGTTGATATCGGGTCACATACCGTTAATTTGGGCAATTTCAGGTTCACTTCCTCTTAACATGGGGGCATTTCAGGGTCACTTGGTGTTGATTTTATGGATTTTCATGGTCACCTCCTGTTAATATCGGTTTACTTCCTGTTGATTTGGGGGCATTTCAGGGTCACTTGGTGTTGATTTTAGGGATATTCAGGGTCACTTCCCAATAATAGTGGTTTACTTCCTGTTGATTTGGGGACATCACAGGGCCACTTCCTGTCAATTTTAGTAGACTTCCAGGTCACTCCTTGTTCTGGGTCTGTTGATTTTAGTGCATTTTTGGGTCACTTTCTGTTCAATGGTCACTTCCTGTTAAATTCTGGGTCACCTCCTTTTGGTTTTGTGGCATTTTATGGTCACTACCTGTTACTTTGGGGTTACTTCTGTTGATTTGGAGGCTTTTCTGTGTCACTTCCTGTTGTTACCAGATGACTTCCTGTTAAGTTGCGGGCATTTCAGGTTCACTTCCTGTTGTATCAGGGCATTTTGTGGTCACTTCCTGTTAATTTGGGGCATTTCAGGTTCACTTCCTGTTGATATCAGGTCACATACTGTTGATTTGGGCAATTTCAGGTTCACGTCCTGTGATTTCAGGTCTCTTCCTGTTGATTTGGGGGCATTTCAGGGTCACCTCGTGTTGATTTTAGGGATATTCAGGGTCACTTCCCGTTAATAGTGGTTTACTTCCTGTTGATTTGGGGACATCACAGGGCCACTTCCTGTCAATTTTGGTAGACGTCCAGGTCACTCCTTGTTCTGGGTCTGTTGATTTTAGGGCATTTTTGGGTCACTTTCTGTTCAATGGTCACTTCCTGTTAAATTTTGGGTCACCTCCTTTTGGTTTTGTGGCATTTTATGGTCACTACCTGTTACTTTGGGGTTACTCCTGTTGATTTGGAGGCTTTTCAGTGTCACTTCCTGTTGATACCAGGTCACTTCCTGTTGATTTGAGGGCATTTCTGGGTCACTTCCTGTTGATTTGGGGCATTTCAGGTTCACTTCCCATTGATATCGGGTCACTTCCTGTTAAGTTGCGGGCATTTCAGGTTCCCTTCCTGTTGTATCAGGGCATTTTGTGGTCACTTCCTGTTAATTTGGGGCATTTCAGGTTCATTTCCTGTTGATATTTGGTCACTTCCTGTTAATTTGGGGCATTTTAGATTCACCTTCTTTTGATAACAGTTCATTTCCTATGGATATCGGGGCTTTTGTGGTCACTTCCTGTTAATTTGGTGCATTTCAGGTTCACTTCCTGTTGATATCGGGTTCGTTCCTGTTGATTTCGGGGCATTTCTTGGTCACTTCCAATTAACGTGGGGGCATTTCAGGTTCACTTCCTGTTGATATCAGGTCACATACTGTTAATTTGGGCAATTTCAGGTTCACTTCCTGTGATTTCAGGTCATTTCCTGTTGATTTGGGGGCATTTCAGGGTCACTTCCTGTTGTTTTCATGGATTTTCATGGTCACCTCCTGTTAATATCGGTTTACTTCCTGTTGATTTGGGGGCATTTCAGGGTCACCTCGTGTTGATTTTAGGGATATTCAGGGTCACTTCTCGTAATAGTGGTTTACTTCCTGTTGATTTGAGGACATCACAGGGTCACTTCCTGTTGATATCAGCTCACTTCTTGTTGATTTGGGGGTATTTCTGGGTCGGTTTCTGTTGATTTCGGGTTACTTCATGTTAATTTGGGGGTACTCCTGGGTACCTCCTGTTGTTTTTGTGCCACTTCCTGTTGATTTTCAGGCATTTCAGGGTCACAACTCACTTCCTGTTGATTTGGGGGCATTTCGAGGTCACTTCCTATGATATTGAGTCACTTCCTGTTAATTTGGGGGAATATCGAGGTTCACTTCTGGTTGATATCACTTCTTGTTGATTTGGAGACATTTTAGGGTCACTCCCTGTTGATTTTGGGGTTACTTCCTGTGAGTTTGGGGCATTTCTGGGTGACTTTCTGTTGTTTTTGTGCCACTGCCTGTTGATTCCAGGGCATTTCAGGTTCACAACTCACTTCCTGTTGATTTCAAGTTCACTTCCTATTGATATCGCGTCACTTCCTGTTGATTCGGAGACATTTCGGGATCACTTCCTGTTTAAATTGTCACGCCTCGCCGACTTGACGTTACGAGTAGGCGGAACCGGCGAGGCGTTGACGGACAACCAATCGCACGTGAGTTGAAATCAGCACGAGCGTCGCCATGGAGACGAGCCCGAGTTGGCACGCGGTTGGCCAAAAAGCCAGCGTGTGTGTGTGTGTGTGTTGTTTTGGGGGGTGGGGGCTCCACCTGCTCCCTCCCAACGAGACGCTGCCAGGCTGGAGCCACGCCAAGAAGACCAGCGGGCCTGAAGCCTCGCCAACACCCAAGAAACGAGAGAGCAAGAGCGAGCGAGGAGAAATAAGGTCACCAAACCGGGAAAGAAAAAACAGTCAAAGTCAAAAACAACAACAAAGGCCGCGACTGACACGTTCGCTTCATTCCTTCGGCGGCCATTGACGACGGTAGACGTCCGATTCGTGAGCGCCGCTCGCATTCGATTCCTCTTTTTTTCTTTGACGAGCGGATAGACGTGCGAAACGAGCTTTCATCGCTCCTGCCAACATGGCGGCCATTTCTATAGGGGCGACGTACCCTTTAAAGTCAATGCATTGACACTAAAATAAAGTCGTACTTTGATTATTTGTCCCGTTGGCTGCCATTGACGGCGCTAGACGTCCAACCCATTTGAAATGGGAGGGCTGTCAGCGAATGAACATTCATTCGACCCTCCCACTTCAAACGGATTGGACATCTATGAGTGATAAAACTCATGGCGGAAGTATAAAAAGACCCATACTCATTCAATTCCAAAATTTCTTCAGGGAAGCCATGTTAGTAGGGGCAACATTCCCATCAAAGTCAATGCATTGACATTAAAATGAGGGACGGAAGAGAGGAAGTGAAGAAGGCTGGAAGAAAAGGAAGGTAGGAAGGAATGAAACAAAGAATGGAAGCATGATTTTAGTGAAGGAGGAAGGAAAGAAAGAAGGAAGGAAGAAAGAGGGGAAGGAAGGAAGGATACAAAGAAGGAAGGAAGAGAGGAAGTGATGAAGGGAGGAAGAAGGAAGGAAAGAAGGAAGCAAAGAAGTAGGGAAGAAAGCAAGAAAGGAATGAAGGAGGGAAGGAAAGAAGGAAGAAAGGATACAAAGAAGTAGGGAGAGAAGGTAGGAGGGGTGGAAGGAAGAAAGAAGTAAGGAAGAGGAAACACAAAGAATGATGTGAGGGAGGGAGGATGGAAGGAAGAGAAGGAAGAAAGGAATGAATCAGAAAGCAAAAAAGGAAGGAACGAAAGAATGAAGCAATCAAGCAAGGAAGGAAGGGAGGAAGAAAAGATGGAAAGGAATGAAACAAAAACAAAAAATGGGAGGAATGAAGGAAAAAAGAAAGGAATGAAGGAGGGAAGAAAAGAAGGAAGGAAGGAAGGAAGGAAGGACACAGAGATAGAATGAAGCAAGCAAGGAATGAAGTCAGGAAGGGGGGAGGAAAAGATGGAAAAGGAGGAAAAGAATACAAAACAAAAAGAAGGAAGGAAGGAATAACAGAAAGAAAGAAGGAAACAAAAGTGGAGAAGGAAGGTAGGAAGGATGGAGAGAAGAAAGGAAGGATTTGAAGAAGCAAGGTAGGAAGTCAGGAAGGAAGGAATGAAGTTAGAAAGGTAGGAAGGATGGAAGAAATGAAAGATACAAGCAATGAAGGAATGTAGAAAGGAAGGAGGGAGGGAAGGGAGGAAAGAAGGAAGGAAGAGAGGAAGTGAAGAAGGTTGGAAGGAAAGGAAGGTAGGAAGGAAGGAAACAACAAATGATGTGAGGGAGGGAGAGAGGGAGGAAAGAAGGAAGAAAGAGAGGAAGGAAGGTGGGAAGGAAGGAAGGGAGGGAGGAAGGGAGGATACAAAGGAGTAGGGAAGGAAAGTGGGAAGGATGAGAGAAGGATGGAAAAAAGGAAGGGAGAGAGGGAAGAAAGGAATGAAGGAGGGAATCGGAAAGAAAGAAAGCAAACAAGCAAGGAAGGAATGACGTTAGGAAGGGAAGAAGACAAGATGGAAAGGAAGGAAAACAGAAACAATGACAGAGGGAGGGATTGGAGGAAAGAAGGAAGGAAGGAAGGAAGGAAGGAAGGAAGGAAGGAAGGAAAGACACAGAGATAGAATGAAGCAAGCAAGGAATGAAGTCAGGAAGGGAGGAAGAAAAGATGGAAAGGGAGGAAAAGAATACAAAAGAAAAGGAAGGAAGAAAGGAATAACAGAAAGAAAGAAGGAAAGAAAAGTGGAGAAGGAAGGTAGGAAGGAAGATAGGATGGATGGAATTAACTTAGAAAGGCAGGAAGTAAGGAAAGATGGAATGACGGCAATGGACACCCAATCTATTTTCAACAAGGAGGGCTGGCAGCAGAAGATGACATGTGTTCCTGATTGTTTGTGTATATTGCTGTGGATCAAAGAGGAAGCGGTCCGGCGGGCGAGAGTGGCCAACAGATGGCCCGCCCGCCCGCCTGCCGGTTGGCCAAAGTGGGCAGGAAACCAACCCCCCCCCCGCCAAAAGCATTTCATTGATGATCACATCACATACGCACGCCGACATCATCACACATCTGAGGCCAATATTGATTGACCAGCAATTATTAATAGCTTTCACGCATCATCATTTACACACTGACGGCCAAACGTCCATTTCAAGCGGGAGAGATGGCGTTTGTTCACTGCCACCCTTCCCGCTTCAAATGGATTGGACGTCTACAAGTGAGAAACTCACGGCAGAAGCATGAAAAGAGCTTTCATTGCCCCTAGCAAAATGGCCTCAGCCTGGCGGCCATGTTGGTAGGGGCAACGTTTGCATTAAAGTCAATGCATCGATTTAAAAATCAAGTCAAAACTAGCTTATTTTGACCCCGTTGTCTGCCATTGGTGGCGCTAGACGTCCAATCCGTTTGAACCGGGAGGGCCGGCGGCGAATGTACAACCGTTCATTTGCTGTCAGACTCCCACTTCAAATGGATTGGGCATCTATGAGCGATAAACTGATGGCAGAAGTATGAAAAGACCTTCATGGCCCCGAGCAAAATGGTTTCAAGGCGGCCATGTTAGTAGGGGTAACTTTCCCATTCAAGTCAATGCATTGACATTAAAATGAAGTTATAACCAGCTTATATCTATCAATGTTAAAGCATTTGCTAATTAGTCAGTGGCTGCCATTGACTGTGCGAGATGTCCAATCTATTTGAAGCAGGAGGGATGGCATCCAATAAACAAAAGTTCATTGGTTGCTTCAAATGAACTGGACGTCTACTCGTGGTACTCATGGCAGAAGCATGAAAAGACCTTTCATAGCCCCTCGTAAAATGGCCTCAGCCTGGCGGCCATGTTGGTAGGGGCAACATTTCCATTCAAGTCAATAAATTGATTTTAAAACAAAGTCAAAACTAGCTTATCTGACCCCACTGTCTGCCATTGATGAGGCTAGACGTCCACTTCCTCTTCACTTTGGGCCACTTCCTGTTTATTTTGAGGCATTTACAGGTCAATTCCTATTCATTTTGGGCCACTTTTTGTTTATTTTGATGCATTTATAGGTCACTTCCTGTTGATTTTGGTTCACTTCCTGTTGATTTTGGGACATTCCGGGTCACTTCCTATTCATTTTGGCTCACCGTCTTTTGATTTTGGAACATTCCAGGTCACTTCCTATTCATTTTGGCTCACTTCCTGATGATTTTACTGCATTTACGGGTCACTCCCTTTTCATTTTGGGTCACTTCCTGTTGATCTTGGTGAAGTTAAAAGTCGATTGACTGGTAGGTGACTTTATATTGGGCCATTCCAGGTCACTTCCTTTTGATTTTGCTGCATTTACAGGTCACTTCCTATTCATTTTGGGTCACTTCCTGTTGTTCTTGATGCATTTATTGGTTGATCGTTTGGTAGGTTGGTTTATTTTGGGCCATTCCGGGTCACTAAGTTCCTATTCATTTTGGGCCACTTCCTGTTGATTTTGATGCAATTGCAGGTCCTTTTCCTCATGACAGGTCAGTTCCTGTTGATTTTGGGCCATTCCAGGTCACTTCCTATTGATTTTGGGTCACTACCTGTTGATTTTGGGCCATTCTTGGTCACTTTCTATACATTTTGAGTAACTTCCCTTTGATTTTGGGCCATTTCAGGTCACTTCCTATTGATTTTGGGTCACTACCTGTTGATTTAGGGTCATTCCGGGTCACTTCCTATTGATTTTGGGCCACTTCCTGTTGATTTTGGGCCATTCTGGGTCACTTTCTATACATTTTGAGTAACTTCCCTTTGATTTTGGGCCATTCCGGGTCACTTCCTATTTACTTACGACCACTACATGTTAATTGTGAGGCATTTAAAGGTCACTTCCTATTTGTTTTTGGTCACTTCCTGTTGATTTTGGGCCATTCTGGGTCACTTCCTATTGATTTTGGGTCACTTCCTTTTTGGTTGCGCCATTCCAGGTCACTTCCAATTCATTTTGGTCACTTCCTGTTAAATTTTGCTTTATTTACGGTCACTTCCTATTCATTTTGGGTCACTTCCTTTTGATTTTGAGGCATTCACGGGTCACTTGCTATTGATTTTGGGCCACTTCCTCTTAATCTTGATGCATTTATAGATCTCTTGCTCATGATTTTGGGTCAGTTCCTGATGATTTTGGGCCATTCCAGGTCACTTCCTATTCATTTTGGGTCACTTCCTGTTGATTTTGAGGCATTTAAAGGGTCATTTACTATTCATTTTGGGTCACTTCCTGTTGATCTTGATGCATTTATTGGTCGATTGATTTGTAAGGTGGTTTATTTTGGGCCATTGTGGGTCACTTCCTATTCACTTTGGGTCACTTCCTGTTGATTTTACTGCATTTACGGGTAAATTCCTTTTGATTTTGGGACATTCCAGGTCACTTCCTTTCCATTTGGGTCACTTCCTGTTGATTTTGAGGCATTTAAAGGGTCATTTACTATTCATTTTGGGTCACTTCCTGTTGATCTTGATGCATTTACTGGTCGATTGATTTATAAGGTGGTTTATTTTGGGCCATTGCGGGTCACTTCCTATTCACTTTGGGTCACTTCCTGTTGATTTTACTGCATTTACGGGCAAATTCCTATGGATTTTGGGTACCTTCCTTTTGATTTTGGGACATTCCGGGTCACTTCCTTTCCATTTGGGTCACTTCCTGTTGATTTTTCTGCATTTACGGGCCACTTCCTATTGATTTTGGGGCAATACTCGTCAATTGAAAAGGGGTTGAGCTAAAGTTACCACCCGGCTGAGCAAAGCGTCCCCACGCAATTTCTGTCATGTTGTAGTTTCAGGGAGGCCAACAGTAACAGACGTGCAGTCACTCCCCAAACACGTCTGAAGGCAACACAAGACACCTGGCAGATGTTGGCGTGAAAACAACGTGTGCGCACAGCTGGACGCGCACGCACACATGCGCACGTCTGGAATAAACAAACAGCTGGAGACACGCACACTGACAGACACCTGAAAAAAATGCACGTTGTGCCTCGAACGCTCGCCTAAATTCAATCAATACATTGATAAACAAATGAGTAAATCTGTTATTTCCACTTTTATAATTTTAAATTTGTGTACGTATTATTTCGATTCCTATTTACCTATTTTGATTTACTGGGCACGTGTTCAATTGGAGGGAATTATTTTTTACTAAACAAAAAAAAAGTCTTAAAATTTACAGGAAGTGACCCATAAATGCCCTCAAAATAACAGAGCGTGAGTGACCCCCCAAAATGCACAAAATCAACAGGAAATGACCCAAAATGTACAGGAAGTGACACCGAAATGCCACAAAATGTATAGTGCTTGACCCGAAATAAACAGGAAGTTCACCAATAAACAAGAAATGCCCTAAAGTTAACAGGAAATGACCCAAACAATACAGGAAGTGACTCCAAAATACCACAAAATGCACCGGACTTGACCAGAAAATCCACAGGGAATGACCGACAAAATGCCCCAAAATCAACAGAAAGTGACCAATGAACAGGAAGTGACCTGGAAATACCCCAAAATCAACAGGAAGTGACCAATTAACAGGGAGTCACCTAAAAATACCCTAAAATTAACAAGAAATGATCCAAATAACACCGAAATGCCACAAAATGCCCCGGACTTGACCCAAAATCATCAGGAAGTGACCCTAAAATGCACAAAATAGACAGGAAATGACCCAAAAATATACAGGAAGTGACTCCGAAATGCCACAAAATGCCCCAGACTTGACCTAAAATCAACAGGAAGTGACCTAGAAATACCACTAATGTGACCGAAGTGACTGATGTATTTCCACGTCAGTTCCCCAGAAATGGCATTTTCTAGTTCTTTTAAAAATAAATAATAAACAAAAGAACAATGAAATAAAAACGTAAAAAATTATAATAAAAACTATTTTAAAAAGATTAAATGAATAACCATGGATAGAAATTTAAAAAAAAAAATTTGCATACTCCACAGCATGCCACCCCTACAGAATTCATAATCCATCATAAAACAACGTTGGAGCTTGTGTCGTCGAGCTAATGTTTCCCTCTAGTGGTCTTTTGCTTTCATTACAGCTCCATGAATGCTATGTATGTCTGTGGCCTGCTAGACGGGGTGTCAAATATTGAGAGACAGCGAGAACCAAAAGTGTTATTTGCCATGTGGCAAAATGGATTTTGACATATGGGATTTTTTTGGTATGTGGCAAAATGGATTTTGGTTTGTGGCATTTTTATTGAGGTATTTGGCATTTTGGGGGGTATATGGCGTTTTTGCAGGCCATGCAAGTCCATGCCTTTGACAGCTATGCATATCCAAATTTTCCATTCATAATAAATGGCAGAAAAACAAACAAACATACAAACAAACATACAAACAAACAAACAAACAAACAAACCAAAATCCATTTTTGCCACATACCAAAAATAATTCCACTTGGCAAATAAAAAAATCGCCACATTCAAGAATCCATTTTGCAACATGGCAAAAAAATGCCACATGGCCAAATACATTGGCCACATGGCTAAAAAAAATGTCACATGGCAAAATCAATTTTGCCACATGGCAAAAAAATGCCACATGGCAAAAAATGCCACGTTCCAGAATCCATTTTGCCACAGGGCAAAAAAATGCAACATGCCAAAACCCATTTTGCCACATGGCAAAAAAAATGCCACATGCCAAAATCCATTTCGTTACAAACCAAAAAAATGCCACATGGCAAAATGCATTTTGTCACATACTGAAAAAATGCCACACAGCAAATAAAAAGCCACATTCCAGAATCCATTTTGCCACACGGCAAAAAAATTTTTTTTTTTAAAAAATTCACATGTTAAAATCCATTTTGCCACATTCCGGAATCCATTTCACCACACTGCAAAAAAAAAAAAAAGCCACATTCCAGAATCCATTTTGCCACACGGCAAAAAAAAAAAAAAAAAAAAAACACATGCCAAACCCCATTTTGCCACATAGCAAAAAAAAAAAAAAAAAGCCACATGCCAAAATCAATTTCGTTTGAAACCAAAAAAATGCCACATAGCAAAAAATATGCCACATGGCAAAATCCATTTTGCCACATGGCAAATACCACTTTTTGTTCTCATTGTCTCTCCATAATACACTAATGTCAACAGGAAATGATCCAAGATTTACAGGAAGTGACCCTGGAATGCCTCAAAATGTGCAGTAAGTGACCCAAAAACATCAGGAAGTGACCCATAAGTACGCTTAAGTCAACAGGAAATGATGAAAATTTTACAATGTATGTACTATAAAATGAACAAGGAAGTGAACTCATTGCCTGCCATTCGATGGATTTAAACTGGGATGACTGCTCATCTTTCAGTGCCATTGACGGCTTTAGACGTCTAATCCGTTTTGACTGGAAACAACGTTCATTGGCGCCTCTAAGTCCAAATGGGAGGCCCCATAAGAGGGTTGGATGCCTTTTAGGGGTTAAGATGTTCCTAGCTAAACACGTCCTCTCCCACGCACGAAGGCCCCGAATTTATTTCCGCAGAGTTTAACGAGAAGCACATGGATCGATTCCCAGAAGCCCGCCCCCCGCTCGTCCCGGCCAATGGCGACGCGCCGGTGACGCCGGCGAACCGGAGCGAAGCTAAACGGCGGTTCGGCCGGTCGGTGACGGCCGGCGAGCAGCTGGTCCTCGTCGGCTTTGGCGAGACGGCCATCCGATCGCTTCCCGTAATTCCAAATAAAACCCTAAGGTCGTTTTTTGTTTACGGCGGGAACCAGCGCGCCGTTAAATGAAGAGCGGGAAGTTGAGCCGCCTTTACTTTTATCGGCTACAAAGACGGACCTGACCGTCACTCTGCTCACATTCCAATATGAAAAAAAAAAAATGTCATCACTATTCACGTATACTGTATGAAAATGACGAATACAGGTTATAAAATGATCCAACATGATATTTTTAAAGCTATAAAAGAGTCGTAAAATATATGAGCACTAGGAAAAGTCTAAAGTTTTCAACTCTTCTGGTCTGTCAACTCCCGTGGGTCACTTCCTGTTGTTTTCAGGCAGTTAAGAGTCACTTTCTGTTGATTTTGGGGCATTCCCTCTTAGTTTTGTGGCATTAATGGGTTACTTCCTGTTGATTTGGGGTCACCTCTTAATTTGGAGGTATTCATAGGTCTCTTCCTGTTGTTTTTGAGTAACTTCCTGTTCATTTGAGGGCATATAGGGGTCACTTCCTGTTGATTTTGAGTTACTTCCTGTTCATTTTGGAGCATTCCCTCTAAGTTTTGTGGCATTTATGGGTCACTTGCTGTTGGTTTAGGGTCAGCTTTTAATTTTGAGGTACTAATGGGTCACTTCCTGTTGTTTTTGAATCACTTCCTATTGATTTGGGGGCATTTACGGGACACTTCCTGTTGATTGGGGGTCACTTCTTCTTACTTTTGGGGCATTTATGAGTCACCTCTTAATTTGGGGGGATTTATGGGTGACTTCCTGTTGATTTGGGGGTCACCTCTTAATTTGGGGGTATTCATAGGTCACTTCCTGTTATTTTTGAGTAACGTCCTGTTCATTTGAGGGCATTTAGGGGTCACTTCCTGTTGATTTTGAGTCCCTTCCTGTTCCTTTTGGAGCATTCCCTCTTAGTTTTGTGGCATTTATGCGTCACTCCCTGTTGGTTTAGGGTCAGCTTTTAATTTGGAGGTATTAATGGGTCACTTCCTGTTGTTTTTTAATCATTTCCTATTAATTGGGGGGCATTTATGGGTCACTTTTTGTTGATTTTGAGTCACTTCCTGTTCATTTTGGAGCATTCCTCTAGGTTTTGTGGTATTTATGGGTCACTTCCTGTTGGTTTTGAGTAATTTCCTGTTCATTTGAGGGCATTTATGGGACACTTCCTGTTGATTTTGAGTCACTTCCTGTTCATTTTGGAGCATTCCCTCTAAGTTTTATGCGCCACCTTCAGTTGATTTGATGTCTTTTCCTCTTCATTTTGGGGCATTCTCTCTTAGTTTTGGGTTAGTTATGGGTCACTTCCTGTTGCTTTGGGGTCACTTCCTCTTAATTTTGGGGCATTGATGGGTCACTTCCTGTTGTCTCAGGATCACTTCCTGTTCATTTGAGGCCATTTATAGGTCACATCCTTTTGTTTTTGAGTCACTTTAGCTTAATTTTGGGGCATTTACGGGTCACTTTCTGTTGATATTGGGGCATTTATGGCCACTTCCTGTTCGCTCAGGGTAACTTCCTGTTTAATATGTGGCATTTATGGGTCAAATCCTATTGATATGGGTCATTTCTACTTAATTTTGAGGCATTCATGGGTCATTTCCTTTAGTTTTTGAGTCAGTTCAGGTTAATTTTGGGGCATTATGATCACTTCCTGTTGACATTGGTGCGTTTATGGTCCGTTCCTGTTGATTCGGGGTCACTTCCTGTTCATTTTGTGGCATTTACAGGTCACTTCCTATTGATTTGGGTCACTATCTCTTAATCTCGGCGCATTTGTGGGTCACCTTTTAATTTTGGAGTCACTTCCTCTTGTTTTTGAGTCACTTCCCTTTAATCTTTGGGAATTTGTGGACTACTTCCTTTTGATTTGGGTCACTTCCTCCTACTTTTAGGTATTTACGGGTCACCTGCTCTTGTTTTTGAGTCACTTTTGGGGCATTTACAGGTCACTTAATGTTAAGATTGGGATATTTATGGGTTACCCCCTATTGAGTTGAGTCACTTTACTTAGTTTTGGGGCATTCGTGGGTCACTTCCTGTTAAGATTGGGGCATTTATGGGTCATTTCCTATTGATTTGGATCACTTCCTATTCATTTTGGGGCATTTATGGGTCACTTCCTGTTAATTTTGGGGCATTTAGGGGTCACTTCCTTTTGAGTTGGGTCACTTCTACTTAATTTTGGGGCATTTATGGGTCACCTTTTAATTTGAATGTATTTATGGGTCACTTTCTGTTGATATTGGGGCATTTACGGTCACTTCCTTTTAATTCGAGGTCACTTCCTGTTCATTTTGTGGCATTTATGGGTCACTTTCTATTGATTTGGGTCATTCCCTTTTAATTTTGGGGCATTCGTGGGTCACCTTTTAATTTTAAGGAATTTATGGGTCACTTTCTGTTGATATTGGGACATTTATGGCCACTTCCTTTAAATTTGAGGTCACTTCCTGTTAATATTGGGGCATTATGGGTCCTTTCTTATTGATTTGGTCACTTCTACTTAATTTTGGGGCATTCATGGGTCACTTCCTTTTCTTTTTCAGTCACTCCCTGTTAAGATTGGGGCATTTATGGCTCACCTCATATTGATTTGAGTCACTTCTACTTCATTTTGGGCCATTCATGGGTCACTTCCTGTTCATTTTGGGCCATTTATGGGTCACTTCCTGTTGATATTGGGGCATTTATGGGTCACGTCCTTTTGTTTTTGAGTCACTTCAGGTTAATTCTGGGGCATTAATGGGTCACTTCCTTTTGTTCTTGTGTCACTTCCTCTTAATTTGGGTCATTTACGGGTCATTTCCTGTTGTTTTTGGCTCCCTTCCTAGACATTTTGGATAATTCCCTGTTGATTTTAAGGCTTCTAGGGGTCACTTCCTGTTCATTGGTCACTTCTAGTGGATTTTGGGCCACTTTCCATTGATTTGGGGGCATTCCCGGGTCACTTCCTGTACATTTTGCAGCAGCACTCCCAGTAATTTTGGGCCAATATTACATGCAAAGCAAAGCATCCCTTGAATAAATGTTAACAGCACAATTATGAATAAATAATTGAGAATAAAATCAATATTTGGAGGGAAAAAAAGTCCAGTATAAATCATGATGTAAACAAGCAGCAGTATAACAGAGGAAAATATCCATCTCGGCCTATCAGAAGTCACTGTTTCAACCACATGACCCGCCGACCTAGAAACCAGATGATGGGAGGGGCGCACAGGTGAAGTGGGGGATTAGAGAATGAGGAGGGGGGGAGGCGGCGCTTATTGGAACAAGAGGCTGCTCTCTCTCTCTCTCTCAGCGGGGATCCCGGGAAGGTTGATGTGAAGAGGTATTGCATTGCATCCATTCCACCGCGTCACCCGACACCGCCGACGACCGAGGCGGTCCGGGTGGAATTCACGTCGGCTTTTTCAATTCAGATAACCGTCCAATTTATTTGGAGTTTTCCAGGATTGGACCCCTATCGCCATCAATAGCACCCAAAGAGTTCCATTGATCATTCGTTGAGAGCTAACTGAATTCAATTGTGAGTTTAGGACAAATTAGCCTGCCAAATAGTGAACCCGTAAGTAACGAGTGACAAAGTAGTAAGCTGACAAGTAACGGGTGCCAAAAGAACCTGCCAAATTGTGATCCGACAAGTGCCAATCGACAGACTAACATGCCAAATTGTGAGTCCATAAGTAACAGGTGACAAATTAACCTGCCAAATTATTACCCGACAAGTACCAATCTCCTAACTAACCTGCCAAATAATGAGCCAAAGAATAAAAACTGACAAACTAACTTGCCAAATTGTGATGCGACAAGGACCAATCACCAAACAACCTGCCAAATTGTGATCCAAGAAGTGCCAATAGACAAATTAATCTGCCAAAATTGGAGCCAACAAGAAACAAAAGTCAAGTTAGCATGCCAACGTGCTGACATGCTGACAGCTGACAAGTCAACGGTGACAAACTAACATGCCAAATTTTTTTTCTGACAAGTACCAATGACCTGCCAAGTTTTGAGCTGACACGTAACAAAAGACAAACTAGCTCACCAAATTGTGAGCTGACAAGCAACGAGTGACCAACAAGTACTAATCATGAAACAAACCTGCCAAATTGTTACCCGACAAGTACCAATCTGTTAACTAATCTGCCAAATTGTAAGCCAAAGAATACAAACAGACAAACTAACTTGCCAAACTGTGTTCCGATAAGTACCAATTGACAAATTAATCTGCCAAAATTGGAGCCAACAAGTGACAAAAGACAAATTAGCATGTCAACGTGCTGACATGCTGACAGCTGACAAGTCAAGGGTGACAAACTAACATGCCAATTTTTTTTTCTGACAAGTACTAATCACCAAACTAACCTGCCAAATTGTGAGCTGACGAGCAATGAGTGACAAACATACCTGCCAAACTGTGTTCCGACAAGTATCAATTGACAAATTAATCTGCCAAAATTGGAGCCAGCAAGTGACAAAAGACAAATTAGCATGCCAAATTGTGAGCTGACGAGCAATGAGTGACAAAAAAACCTGCCAAATTGTGATCGGACATGTCACGGGTGACCAACTAACCTGCCAAATTATGAGCCAACAAGTACCAACAGACACTCAGCTGCCAAATTGTGTTCCAATAAGTACCAATCACTGAACTAACTTGCCAAATTTTGAGCTGACGATTAACAAGAAAAAAACTAACCTGCCAAATTATGAGGCAACAAGTTACAAAAGACAAGCAAACATGCCAAATTTTGAGCTGACATCACACAGGTGACAAACTAAACTGGCAAATTTTGTTACGACAAGTGCCAATCACCAAAGGAACCCGCCAAATTGTGAGCTGACGATTAACAAAAGAAAAACTAACCTACCAAATTATGAGCCAAGAAGTAACAAAAGACAAACCAAACTGCCAAATTGTGAGCTGACATGTCACAGGATACAAACTAACCTGCCAAATTGTGAGCTTACAATAAACGGGTGACAAACTAACCTGCCAAATTATGTTCCAACAAGTGCCAATCACCAAAGTAACCTTCCAAATTGTGAGCTGGTGAGTAACAAAAAGACAAACTAACCTGCCAAATTGTGAGCCAACAAGGAACAAAAGACAAACATGGCAAATTTTGAGCTGACATGTCACAGGTGACAAACTAACCTGCCAAATTGTGTTCTGACACGTGCCAATCACCAAAATAACCTGCCAAATTGTGAGCTGTCGATTAACAAAAGAAAAACTAAGCTGCCAAATTATGAGCCAAGAAGTGACAAAAGACAAACTAAACTGCCAAATTGTGAGCTAACAAGTAACAAAAGACACACAAACATGCCAACATGTGAGCTGACATGTCAGGGGTGACAAACTAACCTGCCAAATTGTGAGCTTACAAGTAACGTGTGACAAACTAAGCTGCCAAATTGTGCTCCAACAAGTACAAATCACTAAACTAACCTGCCAAATTGTGAGCTGACAAATAACGGGTGACAAACTAACTTGCCAAATTGTGAGCTGATGCGCAACAAAAGAAAAACTAACTTGCCAAATTGTGAACTGGAAAGTAATGGGTGACAAACTAACCTGCCAAATTGTGCTCTGACAAGTACAAATCACTAAACTAACCGGCCAAATTGTGAGCTGACAAATTACGGGTGACAAACTAACTTGCAAAATTGTGAGCTGATGCGCAACAAAAGACAAACTAAACTACCAAATTGTGAGCTTACAAGTAATGGTTGATCAACTAACCTGCCAAATTGTGATTCAATAAGTAACAACAGAAACCCACCGGTGCCAAATTGTGGTCTTTTTGCGTTAGTGGTCCGGTGAGCTCTATGCAAACACGCCATTCGTCATCCTAATCAGTCACACATCTGCACATCCCTAATTGTTTCCATCTAACTTCCTTCCTACTCTTCTTCTGGTCACTAAACTTCACTTCCCGCCAAAACCACAACAAAAGCCAGAAAGCGGGAACCGAAGCTCGGCTAAAAAGCTGACAAGTGACCGACTAGCCTCGGACGCCGGTCGCCACGGAAACCACCCTTGACTCCCCCCCCCCCCCACTTCGTGTGTGTTGGAGGATTAAATCGGCAAACAGCTGTAGCGGTGGGGGGGGTTGCCAGGTTGGACGCGGCGCCACGGGCCTCTCCAAGGTGACTCCCCCAGAAAAAGCTGGCATGAACATCTGCACCCAGATGCCCTACTGACCGCCATCAGGCAGGAGCGTCACCCAGGTGGGGGGTGGATGGGCGTCAGAACGCAAGCTAGTGAGATGTACGCAATGTTTCATGCTGCTAACAGCTGCCTGCTTGTCTTGCTTTTCCCCAGGAGGGCAACATCAGTGCGTTAGGTCAGCGTACACGTGTATGTCATGTGGTCCTGTGATCACTACCTCGTCGCTTCTTAGCATAAATGTTCCAAAATGAATGGGAAGTGATCAACATCATCAACTGGAAGTGACCCGGAAAAGTCCCGAAATTAGACGGAAGTGATTCAATATTAACTGGAAGTGACTTGGAAATAACCCCAAAACAAAAGGAGGTGAGCCAATATCTTCAAAAAAAATGACATAGAAATCATGTAAGATAAGTTGAAGTAAGATAAACTATCAGTCAGAAGGAACCAAATTCACATGTGGAGTCCCTCAAGGGTCAATTCTTGGACCACTCTTATTTAACATCTATATGCTTCCCTTAGCTCAGATAATGGAACAGTATGACATCTCCTATCTACTGGACTGTCTCAGAAAATTAGAATACACAATATTCTAATTTTCTGAGACAGTCCTGTACATTAATCCACCATTTAAAGCAGGGGTGTCCGAACTTTTTGCAAAGGGGACCAGATTTGGCGTGGTAAAAATGTGGGGGGCCGACCTTGGCTGACGTCCTTTACATAGAACAATATACAGGACTGTCTCAGAAAATTAGAATATTGTGTATTCTAATTTTCTGAGACAGTCCAGTATGCAGATGACACTCAACTGTACATTTCTGTGTCTCCACATGATTATAGTCCCTTAGTCTCCCTGAGTAAATGCATTCATCAAATCAATGAATGGATGTGCCAGAATTTTCTGCAGTTAAATGTGGAGAAGACAGAAGTGGCCAAAAAAGGAAAGGTCAAAGATAAGCAGGCACCTTAGCACAATGTCACTTACAGCTACAAATCAAGTCAGAAACCTTGGCGTAATTATTGACTCAGTCCTAAGATTTGATAGCCATCTAAAGTCCGTCACTAAATCTGCTTATTACCACCTAAATAATATAGCCAGAATGAAGGGGCTTCTGACTCACCAAGACATGGAAAAACTTATACAGTGATACCTCAGCTCACGAACATAATTGGGTCCCAGAAAGTGTGTGTAAGGCGAAAAGTTCGTCTTCCGAACATTTATTTCCCATAAGAAACCATTAAAATGAGAATAATCCGTTCCCAGGTCCCCATAAAACATCATTTTCTACTAAATAAGCCTTAAAACTACACAAAAATATACCTTATTTTCTTTAATGTCTTCTTAGGCTTAACACTAGCCTGTGGTGGGGTCTTTTTCGGTCCCATAATAGCAAAAGTACACTCAATATGGTCCAAAATGTCTATCAAACACGTCCGCACTCAACGAAAGGGAGGGGACGAACTGGGACGCCGTGAGCGTGCGTCAGCTTCTCGTGGCGCTGTTCGACCGCGTGGTTTGGTTCGTCCGCCGAAAACTAGTTCGTCAGCAGAGACTATATGCTCGCGAATTTAATGTTCTTGAGGCGAAAAGTTCAGGAGCCTAAGCGTTCGTGAGCTGAGGTATCACTGTACTTTGGTCCAAGGCCATTAAGTGTTTTGCAGTATTTTATAGTCTATCGTTTGACTCACTGGAAGCCAGTGTAGCGATTTCAAAACCGGTGTGATTTGGTCCAGCTTCCTTGTATTTGTGAGGACTCTGGCTGCAGCATTCTGTACTAGCTGCAGCTTCCTGACTGATTTTTTATCAAGACGCGTAAATATACCGTTGCAATAGTCCAATCTGCTGAAAATGAATGCATGTACAGTGATACCTCAGCTCACGAACGCTTAAGCTCACAAACTTTTCGCCTCAAGAACATTAAATTCGCAAGCATATAGTCTCTGCTGACGAACTAGTTTTCGGCGGACGAACCAAACCACGCGGTCGAACAGCGCCACGAGAAGCCGACGCACGCTCACGGCGTCCCAGTTCGTCCCCTCCCTTTCGTTGAGTCCGGACGTGGTTTGTGTTTGATAGACATTTTGGACCATATTGAGTGTACTTTTGCTATTATGGGACCGGAAAAGACCCCACCACAGGCTAGTGTTAAGCCTAAGAAGACATTAAAGAAAATAAGGTATATTTTTGTGTAGTTTTAAGGCTTATTTAGTAGAAAATGATGTTTTATGGGGACCTGGGAACGGATTATTCTCATTTTAATGGTTTCTTATGGGAAATAAATGTTCGGAAGATGAACTTTTCGCCTTACACACACTTTCTGGGAACCAATTATGTTCGTGAGCTGAGGTATCACTGTACATGCTTGATTTGTTAGATTCCTATGAGACATCTAGACCCCTAAGGTCGTCTGGAACGGGTCTTCTGCATGTTCCAAGAACAAGAACCAAGCAGGGTGAGGCAGCATTGAGTTATTATGCTCCTCACCTCTGGAACAAGTTACCCGAACGTCTGAAGTATGCTCAAACTGTTAGCTCCTTTAAATCAGGGCTAAAAACGCTTTTGTTTAGCACTGCATATCCATAACTGTCTATATATTTCAATGTACTTGCTTTCTATTCCTCTTGTGCTTACCTCCATTGCTGATTTCAATTATTATAGTAGTTGTTTTATTTTTATTCTATTTGTGATTAAATGTGATTTTTATGTATATTTCCGATTTTGATTGTCTCGGTTTTTACGTTGTATTGATTTAAATGCGATTTTTAAGATCTTCATGTGATGTAAAGCACTTTGAATTGCCTTGTGTTGAATTGTGCTATATAAATAAATTTGCCTTGCCTTGCAGTGGCGCCACCAGGGGGTGGCCAGGGGTGGCCACGGCCACCCCTATAAATTGGTTGGCCACCCCACTGGCCACTCCGCTTGCCAGTATATCGTTAGATTGTGTAGCATCAGTGATGAATTTCATCCCTAATGAATGCATTTATTTTGTTTTGTCAAATGTAGGGCTGTCAAATTTATCGCATTAACGGGCGGTAATGAATTATTTTTAATTAATCACGTGAAAATAATTAACGCATTCGCGGTACGACTGATTCACGCATTGCCGCAAACAGCCTACAATGGCGCCGTTTTACTTATATACAGAGATAAGAGGCAGTGTCAAGTGAGTGGAGTAGATACAAGCATTCATTGGGGCCGTGCTTTTAATTGGCAAAAGCTTTGTCATCTCTCCCACAGCAACTATAAATATTGTGGGAAGCGACGTGGGGAAGAATGACAGGAGTTGATCTTTTTCTTAACACCCTGTAGTGTACCCAACGTAGAGAAGATTTAGGATTTGCAGCCACCACACACAGTCATGGTTGCACCACTTCCCATCATACATTTGGGCGGAACAGTTAAGTCGCTACAGTATAATTTACTGAAAGCTAAAAAAAATACACTAAATGGCAATATTTAGTCACAATATACAAACTCACATTTATCCTTTAAGAATTACGTACAAGTCTTTCTATCTGTGGATCCCTTTCACAGAAAGAATGTTAATAATGTTAATGCCATCTTGTGGATTTATTGTTATAATAAACAAATACAGTACTTATGCACAGTATGTTGAATATATACAGTGCCTTGCAAAAGTATTCGGCCCCCTTGAACCTTGCAACCTTTCGCCACATTTCAGGCTTCAAACATAAAGATATAAAATTTTAATTTTTTGTCAAGAATCAACAACAAGTGGGACACAATCGTGAAGTGGAACAAAATTTATTGGATAATTTCAACTTTTTTAACAAATAAAAAACTGAAAAGTGGGGCGTGCAATAATATTCGGCCCCCTTGCGTTAATACTTTGTAGCGCCACCTTTTGCTCCAGTTACAGCTGCAAGTCGCTTGGGGTATGTTTCTATCAGTTTTGCACATCGAGAGACTGACATTCTTACCCATTCTTCCTTGCAAAACAGCTCGAGCTCAGTGAGGTTGGATGGAGAGTGTTTGTGAACAGCAGTCTTCAGCTCTTTCCACAGATTCTCCATTGGATTCAGGTCTGGACTTTGACTTGGCCATTCTAACACCTGGATACGTTTATTTTTCAACCATTCCATTGTAGATTTGGCTTTATGTTTTGGATCATTGTCCTGTTGGAAGATAAATCTCCGTCCCAGTCTCAGGTCTTGTGCAGATACCAACAGGTTTTCTTCCAGAATGTTCCTGTATTTGGCTGCATCCATCTTCCCGTCAATTTTAACCATCTTCCCTGTCCCTGCTGAAGAAAAGCAGGCCCAAACCATGATGCTGCCACCACCATATTTGACAGTGGGGATGGTGTGTTCAGGGTGATGAGCTGTGTTGCTTTTACGCCAAACATATCGTTTTGCATTGTGGCCAAAAAGTTCCATTTTGGTTTCATCTGACCAGAGCACCTTCTTCCACATGTTTGGTGTGTCTCCCAGGTGGCTTGTGGCAAACTTTAAACGAGACTTTTTATGGATATCTTTGAGAAATGGCGTTCTTCTTGCCACTCTTCCATAAAGGCCAGATTTGTGCAGTGTACGACTGATTGTTGTCCTATGGACAGACTCTCCCCCCTCAGCTGTAGATCTCTGCAGTTCATCCAGAGTGATCATGGGCCTCTTGGCTGCATCTCTGATCAGTTTTCTCCTTGTTTGAGAAGAAAGTTTGGAAGGACGGCCGGGTCTTGGTAGATTTGCAGTGGTCTGATGCTTCTTCCATTTCAACATGATGGCTTGCACAGTGCTCCTTGAGATGTTTAAAGCTTGGGAAATCTTTTTGTATCCAAATCCGGCTTTAAACTTGTCCACAACAGTATCTTGGACCTGCCTGGTGTGTTCCTTGGTTTTCATAATGCTCTCTGCACTTTAAACAGAACCCTGAGACTATCACAGAGCAGGTGCATTTATACAGAGACTTGATTCTATTTATCATCATCGGTCATTTAGGACAACATTGGATCATTCAGAGATCCTCACTGAACTTCTGGAGTGAGTTTGCTGCACTGAAAGTAAAGGGGCCGAATAATATTGCACGCCCCACTTTTCAGTTTTTTATTTGTTAAAAAAAGTTTAAATTGTTCAATAAATGTTGTTCCACTTCACGATTGTGTCCCACTTGTTGTTGATTCTTGACAAAAAAATTAAATTTCATATCTTTATATTTGAAGCCTGAAATGTGGCGAAACGTTGCAAGATTCAAGGGGGCCGAATACTTTTGCAAGGCACTGTATATCTGTCTTATCTTTCCATTCCAACAATAATTTACAGAAAAATATGGCATATTTTAGAGATGGTTTGAATTGCGATTAATTACGATTAATTCATTTTTAAGCTGAGATTAACTCAATTAAAAAAATTTATCGTTTGACAGCCCTAGTTAAATGTACACCTTATGCCTAATATATACATAACACAATCAAACAGAATTGTTGTGGAACTCAAAATGTTGACTGGACAGTTATGGACTATACACATTGAATCATTAGTAACATCAAATATTACACAATACACCAAAGTATATCAGTAGCCGTGTCCTTAAGTCTTTCTGATAGTTTTCAAACCCTGACCTTTTTACTGCAAAAATATAATGAAAACCTGAAATGATGGCTTTTAGTTTTGGTGTGCCACCCCAAGATTTTAAGTGGCCCCATCTGGCCACCCCTATGAAAAATTTCTGGAGGCGCCACTGCTGCCTTGCCTAATAAATATGATTACTTACCTTCTTTTTATGGCTAGGTTGAAACAAAAGCGGTTGCGCGACGTCTGTAAATGGGGGGTTTCAGGGTAAAACGGACAGATTAAAAATAGTTCGGTGTGCCATGAATCTGCTATGGCAGCATATAGACATATTGTTCCATCAAACACAACAGTTCTTTTGGCTTAAAATACAGCAGTTTATTTTAAAGAGGGGTGCAAGAGCAGAAACTGCTTTTTCAGTCTTGTCTGTGTTTTCCACCATGTCATTGCGATGAAACAAACTAGGATGTGCCATTTAGAACTTAGGAACAAAATATGTTATACATGGTGTTATCTTTCATATATTACCACAGGTAGGTGAATCAAGGAAATCTAGATATTCTCTGGAAAAACAGTATTCTTGTTGTGAAAAAAGAAAAGCCTAAATCATCTTGCATTTCAATGTAAAAGTCAATATCCTGTGCTAATGCTAACACAAACGTGAAACTTTCACTCCACATGGGAAAGTTCCCTTCTGCGTAACAGTTTACAGTTTTTAGTGGACGCCTTACCACTCCAAATGTAAAACTAGCATTCAAATTAGGGCTGTCAAACGATTAAATTTTTTAATTGAGTTAATTACAGCTTAAAAATTAATTAATCGTAATTAATCGCAATTAATCGCAATTCAAACCATCTATAAAATATGCCATATTTTTCAGTAAATTATATATATATTCTGTAAAATAAATTGTTGGAATGGAAAGATAAGACACAAGATGGATATATACATTCAACATACGGTACAAAAGGACTGTAGTGGGCATTTCACTCTACTGTCATTTAAATCTGTCTATGCTGTCCTCACTCCGAAGCGTCTACTTTTGCCAAAGCTAGACAGCTAGTGAACGACGCCTTAATAATTAGACTTCTTCCTTTTTCATCTGATTTATTAATAAAATGGCCTCAAACCATTGTCCTCTTTAGACCATCGTAAAACTACCAAAAAAAAAGTACACAAGCATTGCATTAGCAACAACGTTAGCTTAGCACGCTATACAGGTTCACTAAACATAAACAAAAAGCGTCTCATACAAAAAAAATATAACATTTCGCTTACTAACATAATATGTACATTCTTTACGGACAAATCTTGTCCAAGGATCATATAAGCACAACATTATCAGCCCGAGACATCGTGCAGCCATAATGAACTGGAAAGAAAACAATAAACCATGTCGCAAAGCGACCACAAGAGTTCGCTGTTGGACAGCACAAAATGTCTTGCTGTAAAACTTACTAAAAGGCAGAATACTTTCTGAGCGGGACATGTGCGTTAATTGCGTCAAATATTTTAACGTGATTAATAAAAAAAAATAATTACCGCGCGTTAACGCGATAATTTTGACAGCCCTAATTTAAATATATGTTATAATGCAATGACATATTCAAACTAGCGATTTTATCCATTTTCCCATAAATGTCGCAATTGCCCCTGTCAGTTCCATTGAAAACAACTACTGTGCTTGGACCTACCCACACCCTACAAGAACCACGTGACCACCTGCGGCGACATCAAAGACCCTCTTTGTATGGCCCTGGGTGAACCAATATTGACAGGAAGTGACCTCGAAATGCCTCAAAATCAGCAGCAAGTGAACCAGTATCAACAGGAAGTGACCTAGAAATAACCCAAAATCAACTGGAAGTCACCCAATGTCAACAGGAACCAAAATCAGCAGGTAGTGTCCTGAATATACACCAAAAATTAGCAGTAGCTGAACCAATATCAACAGGAAGGGACCTAGAAATGCTCCAAAATCAACAGCGAGTGACCCAGTATCAACTGGTAGTAACCTAACTGACCCAAAATCAACAGGAAGTGACCTGGAAATACACCAAAATTAGCGGTAGCTGAAACAATATCGACAGAAAGTGACCTAGAAATGCCCCAAAATCAACAGGAAGTTGCCCAAAATCAACAGGGAATGATCTACATGAATTAAGTGACCATCCTTACCGTACGATCCCTCTAGAAATTGCATGAATGATCAATTAAATGACTCCAAAATGACATTTTTTTTCATTGAGCACAAATAATCGGGGTTAAAAATAACCTTCACTCCAATGTGGTCATTAGCATTTAGCCTAGCTACGGAGGTCATTCCACTTCCAAAAGGGAACATCTGGCCTGTAGCGCTTTTGCCATTTGTTTGATTGAAGTGATTAACGTGTGAAAAAGTCAAATGGGATTTCAAACCCAAACATAGCCTACTTATCGGTCTAATTACTTCCCTTTTTAAATTAACATTATTATTATGATGATGATGATTATTGCTTTTCTTTTTTTGCTTTTTTATGTATATTTGATAAATTGAGCTGTTTAACCTGCCAAATTCTGAACCAAAAAGGAACAGAAGACAAACTAACCTGCCAAATTGTGAGCTAACAAGTAACAAACCACGAACTAACCTGCCAAATTTTGTTCTAACAAGTACCAATCACCAAAATAACCCACCAAATTGTGATCTGACGAGCAACAAAAGACTAACTTGCCAAATTGTGAGCTGACAAGTAACGGGTAACAAACTACCCTAACAAGTTATGAGCCAACAAGTAACAAAAGACAAACAAACATGCCAAATTGTGTTCTGACAAGCGCCTATCAAAAAACCAACCTGCCAAATTATGAGCCAACAAGTGACAAAAGAAAAACCCAGCTGCCAAATTGCTTTTTTTTTTTATGTATATTTGATCAATTCAGCCGTTTAACCTGCCAAATTCTGAACCAAAAAGTAACAGAAGACAAACTAACCTGCCAAATTGTGAGCTGACACATACCAATAACCAAACTGACTTGCCAAATTGTGTTCCAACAAGTGCCAATCACCAAAATAACCTGCCAAATTGTGAGCTGACAGGCAACAAAAGACAAACTAACTTGATTGATTGTGAGCTAACAAGTAACAAACGACAAATTAATCTGATAAATTGTGTTCCGACAAGTACCAATCAACAAACTATCCTGCCAAATTGTGAGCTGACACACAACAAACGTCAAACTAACTTTCCAAATTGTGAGCTGACAAGTAGCAAACCACGAACTAACCTGCCAAATTGTGTTCCGTCAAGTATCACTCACCAAACTAACATGCCAAATTGTGAGCTGACGAGCAAAAAAAGACAAACTAACCTGCCAAATTGTGAGCTGATGAGTAATGAATGAAGCAACAAACGACCCTCAGTTAGTATTTTTTACTGGTCAGTATACAAAAATTATTTTATTCATTTCTTAGATTTTATATGTACAGTACTGGGAAAAAGTATTGGCACCCCTGCAAATCTGTCAGATAATGCTCCATTTCTCCCAGAAAATGATTGCAATTACAAATGCTTTGGTAGTAATATCTTCATTGATTTTGCTTGCAATGAAAAAACACAAAGAAAAACACACACACGGTCAAGCAGTCCAGTGCCTGAGGTAGGCAAGCAACCCCAAAACATCAGGAAACCATGGGGATCGTGTTCTTTTCTTTGAAGGTCTCGATTTTTTCCCCTTGTAAACTCTATGTTGATGCCTTTCCCCAAAAAGCTCTACTTTTGTCTCATCTGACCAGAGAACATTCTTCCAAAACCTTTTTGCCTTTCTCAGGTAACTTTTGGCAAACTCCAGCCTGGCTTTTTTTTTTATGTCTCTGGGTCAGAAGTGCGCCCTTTTCATTCAGACGCCGATGGATAGTACGGGATGACACTGTCGTAGCCTCGGACCGTGGGACAGCTTGAACTTGTTTGGCTGCTAGTCGAGGTTCTTTATCCACCATCTGCACAATCTTTCGTTGAAATCTCTCGTCAATTTTTCTTTCCCGTCCACATCTAAGCAAGTTAGCCACAGTACCGTGGGATTTACACTTATTGATGACAGTGCGCACGGTAGACACAGGAACATTTAGGTCTTTGGAGATGGACTTGTAGCCATGAGATTGCCATCACAATTGTGCTTCTCAGGTCCTCAGACAGTTCTTTGGTCTTTTTAAAAAAAATTCCATGCTTAATGTGGTACAAACAAGGACACAGGACAGAGGTTAAGTCAACTTGAATTCATTTTAACTGGCTGCGAGTGTGATTTAGTTGTTGCCACCACCTGTTTTGTGCCACAGGTAAGTAACAGGTGCTGTTAATGACTCAAATTAGAGAAGCATCACATGATTTTTCAAAGGGTGCCAATACTTTTGTCCGGCCCATTTTTGGAGTTTTGTGCAAAGTGATAATGGTTTAATTTTTTCCCCCCTTTTTTTTTGGTGTGTTTTTCATGGCAAGCTAAATCAATGAAGATATTACTACCAAAGCATTTGTGATTGCAATCATTTTCTGGGAGAAATTGAGCATTATCTGACAGAATTGCAGGGGTGCCAATACTGTATATATTGATATATATGATCTAAGAAATGAATGAAATAATTTTTATACACTGTGTAATAAAAATACTAACTGGGGGTCTTTTGTTGCTTCACCTGTTACTTATCAGCTCACAATTTGGCAGGTTAGTTTGCCTTTTTTTTTGCTCGTCAGCTCACAATTTGGCATGTTTGGTGATTGGTACATGTCGGATCACAATTTGGCAGGTTAATTTATCGGTTGTTGCTCGTCAGCTCATAATTTGGCAGGTTAGTTTGGTGATTGGTACTTTTTAGAACGCAATTTGACAGTATATAAAAAAATGTTATATTCATTTCTTGAAATATACTTGTATGTAGTTATTTTACTTTTGATGTATATTTGTTGAATGTAAATTCAAGTGCTTACATTTTTGAAGGGTCAAATCTATTCAAAATTTTATATTAGAGGTCTAAATAATACTGTATTATATCTTTATATAACACACACACGTGTGGATACATTTGACTTCATATTTAAAATGCAGATATTTTTAAACAACAAAAACAACGAACACAATAATCATAAATATAATGTAATGTAGTTTTGAATCCGTGACTGTAAAAGGAAATAATAGAGATTTATCTATTTATATATATATTTTTTAGTGTGAAATATGATCGTTATCCATGGAGAACAATCATATTTTAAAGTGTAATTAACGGCGAGAGACGTCCAATCCAATTCGATCGCTGCTTCCAATCCAAATGATTTAAGGGTTAATAATCTGCCCCCCCCCCCTTAAAAAAATCATTTTTCATCATATATTTTCTATTTTTCACAATCGGAAAAAATAAAAGATAATAATTTTGCATTATTGAGTGCATTATTTGTGTGTATGTCGGGTTGTCATGGTTACCAGGAAAAACACAACGTAGGGGGGCTTTTTTTCCTCCCCCTGATGTGGAGGAAGTTAATGCAGACGGTTTTAATCCCGCAATTTCCTGATGCCTAATCTCGCTAACGCGAACATGCCGTCGGCCAATCAGCAGCCACTTTCATACGTTTCGACGAAAACACACGCACTTTTTTCATTTTTGCCAAAATAGTCATTATTTAAAGAGCGGGAATATGATTTATGAATCGATCATATTCTGAAAAATGATATCAAAATGATGTGATGATGGATAGCGGCCACGCGCGCTTTGCAAGCGCGTTCTCAAATTTTTTTTATTTTATATGATATTTTTTTAGTAACGCGTCTTTTTTTTAATATTGTCGCAAAATCATGATATTGGAAATGTAATAATTATTTATACTAAAAAAAGTATATATATATTTGAAAAATATAAGATTTGGAAATAATTTTCTGCATATTATGCGATTATATTTCATTCATGAGAATCATTTTGATAATTAACAAACGTTGACGAATGACAGAATTAAAATTTGTGTGTCAAAAAAATATTGATCTTGAAATTACAAACATTCAAATGATTTCATATCGAAATGAATGAATAAAGTTATTTATTAAACAAATGTGAAATAGTTTGACATCAAAATACTATATGATGTGTCATGAAAAAAAAGCAAATTGGCACCAATATTTTGTAAAACAATAACTGAATGTCTTATAATAATATTTAATATATTAATTGAACTATAGTTTGACGTCATTTGTATAATATTCATGCAATAAAATATGACATCATTTTAAACCGTATTTACATTAAAACAAAAATATAAGCGCTTATGACTTCTAAAACTTCATATTTCCGCGATATTAATCAGCTAACCGCGTGTCAAATCGACCCGAGATAAATACTACATTATTATAAAAACATAATAAAACATAAACGGTAATGACGTGACCTTAAAAAAGCGTCATGTCCACTTTATAATCATCGAAAAATCGAACATTTTCATGATTTAAAAATCATTTTTAATACAAAATTTCGTTTCTACTCGAAATAAAATCGTGATAGTGACAAATTTAGACGTGCGTTTTAGGAGCAAACGATCATATGAATATTAATAACATTGTGAACTCGTTTTCAGCGATCGCTGCCAACCCTTCCAGTTCAAACGAATTGGACGTCTCTCGTCGTCAAGGCAAAAAATGTCTTCAGTTAACCATTTTTTCCCCCCAAAATGAAGAAGGCATATTTCCCCTTAAAAATCGGTCCGATCGGAAGTTTCCTCAACTTTCCCGCGCGCGCGTGCCCGCGTGTCGTCCCGCTCCGTGCACGCGCGTACTCACCATCCACCAGGTCCTGGCCGAGATGTCGTAACACAGCTGCCATTTGACGGAACCTTCCGCGCTTTTTCCCGCCATGGCGCCGTCGATCAACCTCATGTGTGCGCGCGCTCGACGGGGAAAGTGACGGACGGACTCACGCCGCTTGCGCGTGCGCGTGCGGACGGACGGAAGACGAGGGAGCGCGTGCCAGCCGGGGAGAGAAGAGCGAGAAAATGAGGAGGACGAAGCCCAGGAAGTGGTCAGCTGGCAAGGTGAGACGCGGACACGCCCCCTCCTGACCAAAGCCCCGCCCACCAAACTCACACACAAACACATGACTGCAAAATTGGGGTGACAAGACAAAATATACACACTACGGGACTACGCAATAACACACGCACACATACAGTGGGGCAAATAAGTATTTAGTCAACTACTAATTGTGCAAGTTCTCCCACTTGAAAATATTAGAGAGGCCTGTAATTGTCAACATGGGTAAACCTCAACCATGAGAGACAATGTGGGGGGGGGAAAAACCCAGAAAATCACAATGTTTGATTTTTAAAGAATTTATTTCCAAATTAGAGTGGAAAATAAGTATTTGGTCTATACCAAAAGTACATCTCAATTAGTGCTGCAACGATTAATCGATTAACTCGAGTATTCGATTATAAAAAAATATTCATATTAAATTTTGTTGCTTCGAGTATTTGTTTAAAGTGGCGTTGAAATGGTTTATTTTGAAAGTGTTTGCATTTAGTTTTATTGATTTGGTTGGATACAATGCTCTCTGGTCTGCCTCTTTTCACATGGCTGAATCCAACTGCTCCCTTTTAAGACCAACATAAACTAAGTTTTTGTTTGAGCTAATGTTTTTTAATGCTTTCATAATTTAGTTTATAGGTATATTTAGCCATTTTTGTGGGAATATGTGTCTAAACCATTTGTTAAGAGCGTTGTAAAAAAAAAAAAAAAAACTTTAGCATTTTATAGCATTTAAGCTAGCGGACTTTTTCATTGTAAGTTAGCCAATTGTTCTTTTGTTGTACATAGATCCTCATTAAAAAAAAAAATCTATACCGTTTGAGGCTCAGCTCAGGTATTTTAATTTTTCATGTTCCTTATCCGATTACTCGATTATTCGAACTAACTAGTCCATCGATTAATCGACTACTAAAATATTCGATAGATGCAGCCCTAATCTCAATACTTTGATATGTACCCTTTGTTGGCAATAACGGAGGCCAAACGTTTTCTGTACCTCTTCACAAGCTTTTCACACACTGTTACTGGTATTTTGGCCCATTCCTCCACGCAGATCTCCTCTAGAGCAGTGATGTTTTGGGGCTGTCATCATGCAACACGGACTTTCAACTCCCTCCTCACCCCGTGGCGTCAAAATGATAACAAGAACGGTGAGCAAAAATCCCAGAACCACACGGGGGGACCTAGTGAATGACCTACAGAGAGCTGGGACCACAGTAACAAAGGCTACTATCAGTAACTATCAGGGACTCAAATCCTGCACTGCCAGACGTGTCCCCCTGCCGAAGCAAAAAAATACACACACGCGGATCAACACACACGTACACAAAAAAACAGACACACACAGATGCACTACTGCATTTGTACATTAAAGCAAAACTACACAGTAACAAACAGACCCAAATATGTGTACATAAACAAACACACATGCTCTACAAGACTTGTACACAACTAAAAAAAACTACACTAACAGACACGCACATCATGGACACACAATCAGAAACAAGTAAAACTACAAAAAAACAATCACAGCCGCACATGTAGACACAAAGAGAAAAACACAAACACAAACGTACAATGACATGTGTCCAAAGAAACACACACAAACACGACTGGACTTGGACGCAAAAACAGACAAACGCACACAAACAGACAAATCACGTCTACACTTGTGTTCAACTACAAAACTACACAATAACACACACAGACGCAACTACTTGTACAACCACATAAACCACACATGTACACAAAAAACAGACACACACACAGTTGCACTACTCCATTTGTACTGCAAAACTACATAGTAACAAACACACCCAAATATGTGTACAAAAAAAGACACACACACCTACACACAACTAAAAAAAAACTATACTAACACACACATGCAACTACTTATACACACAGAGACACACATACGCAAACACACACCAACAACTACAAAATGATTCCACAAATATGAAATGAATAATAAGCAAAACACAATAACGACACAAATACACACCGCAAGCTCGTTTATGTCTCTGTAGTTTTTTGCACACGCACACAGATGAACACACATCTACTCTTGTACTCAACAACAAAACTACGCAATAACACACATATGCACGCAACTACTTGTACACCCACATATAAACAACGGCACATGTACACAAATGGACACACTGACACAAAACTGCACAGATGCACTATTACACACACTAAAAAACTACACTAACACACAAGTAACTACTTGTTAATATAAACACACACACGCACACAAACAAACACACAACTACACTTGTACACGACTGCAAAACTACTCAAAAACACACGGTTGCAACTACGTGTACACACAAACAACTCACAAACACAACCACACATGTACACAAAAAGAGAAAAACACGAACACACATATGCATGACCATTTTTTTGTTACACAACTACAAAACTATACAGTAACACACGCATACAACGACACGTGTCCAAAGAAACACACACAAATACGACTGCACTTGGACACAAAAACAAAGACAAACTCACAAATGCACGACTACACACACTAAAAACCTACACTAACACACAAGTAACTACTTGTTGATACAAAGACACACACACACACAAATAAACACACAACTACACTTGTACACGACTGCAAAACTACTCAAAAACACACGGTCGCAACTACGTGTACACACAAACAACTCACAAACACAACCGCACGAGTACACACAGAGAAAAAAAAACACAAACACACATATGCACGACCAATTTTTTTTTTACACACAACTACAAAACTACACAGGAACACACGCATACGACGACACGCGTCCAAAGAAACACACACAAACACAACTGCACTTGGACACAAAAACAAACACACAAATGCACGACGACTCTTGTACTCAACTACAAAACTACACAATAACACACACATGCACGCAACTACACTGTAAAAAAACAACCCATAGAATTTACCCAATAAAATTGACGAAACAACTTACACTCAGTTTGACAGTGTAAATTTTACCCAATTTGCTTAAAAAAAAAAAAAAAAAAAACGCATAAAATTGGGTAAAATTTACACTATTAAACACTGTAAATTGTTACCTCAATTTTATTGAGTAAATTCTATAAGTTGTTTTTTTACAGTGACTTGCACACCCACATCAACACAACTGCACATGTACACATAAATGGACACATAACCGCACAGATGCACTATTACACACACTAAAAAACTACACTAACACACAAGCAACGACTTGTTCACGCAAACAGACACACAAACAAACAAACAAACAAACAAACAAACACACAACTATGCTTGTACACAAATTTGGACCAATTCTTCTATTTTGTTGATTGCAGGTCACTTCCTATCAAATTTTGGCCATTTCCTGTTGCTTTTGGGTCAATTCCAGGTAACTTCCTTTTGATTTTGTCACATTTCCCAGTGATTTTAGGTAAACTTCCTGTTTGTGAGAGCGATTCCAGGTCACTTCCTGTGAATTTTGGGCCACTTCTAGTCAATTTTGGGCCATTTGCTGTTGCTTGTAGTCAATTTTGATTCACTTCCTGTTGATTTTGTGGCATTTGCAGGTGACTTCCTGTACATTTTGTTGTATTTCCTATTAATTTTAAGGTAACTTCCTGTTTGTGGGGGCGATTCACAGTCACTTCCTGTAAAATTTGGGCCACTGCCTGTAAATTTGAGGCAATATCGCGATCACTTCCTGTCAATTTTAGGCCATTTCCTGTTGCTTTTGGGGAATCTCCAGGTTACTTCATGTTGTTTTTGGGTCACTTTCTGTTTGTAGTTGTTGGGGCAAGTCCAGGTCACTTGTCGTCAATTTAGGGTCACTTCCTGCACATTTTGTCACATTTCCTGTTGATTTTAGGGCAACTTCCAATTTTGGGGGGCGATTCCAGGTCACTTCCTGTAAATTTTGGGCCACGTTTTTTAGATTTGGGGCAATATCGAGGTCACTTCCTGTCAATTTTGGACCACTTCTTGTTTTTGGGGCGATTACAGATCACTCCCTGTCAATTTTGGCCCACTTCCGGTTGCTTATGGGGAATTTCCAGGTCACTTCATGTTGTAGGATATTTACAGGTCGTTCACAGGTCACTTCCTATACAGTCTGGCCAATTCCTGTTCATTTCGGTAAGCAGCAGCTAACTTTTTTAGCTTAGCTTTAGTTTAGCTTTAGCAACTGCTCGCTAGCCTGGATTGGGGATGCCCTTCCTTTCACATGTCACTGGTAGCATCACTGACAAAGCTTGTAGTATGAAACAGAGCAGACGTCGGCATTAGCGACTACGAACTGGAAAGGAGCGAGATGGGAAGCGGGGCCGTTGCGTCGCTAGTGCTAGCGCACGTGCGCACAGAGGCCCCATTGTGCCAACGGAGCAGGAATGTGATAGTTGTTCTGATACGGGAGCGCCTACCTAAGCACCGCCCACCTGGCAACGCCATAAAACGCAACGGTCGTGAAAAGATGATCATCTTTGGGTCGTCACTTTTGCTCGAAAAGTGACATCATTTCATGTTAAGAATTGAAGAATTAAAATGGGTTTGCCAATTCAATTGGACTTGGTTGGAAAACATTTTCATTCAGTCCTACTGGTTGTGAAGTCAGGGTTACAAAAACCTTTCTGTTGTGGTCATTGGAATTGACCCAAAATGTATAAGAAGTGACCTTTGAATGCCCCAAAATGTACAGCAATGCCCACAAATCAATAGGGAATGATGCAAAATACACAGTAAGTAAAGCAAAATGTTCAGGAAGTGACCTTTGAACGCCCTAAAATGTACAGGAAGTAACCTGGAAATGCCACAGAATGAACAGGAAGCAACCAATGAACAGGATGTGACATGAAAATGCCCTAAAATCAACAGGAAATTGACCCAGGAGCCCCAAAATGTACCGTGAGTGACCTGGGAATGCCCTAAAATTGAAGGACAGCCAGAACCAAAAGTGGTATTTGCCATGTGGCTAAATGGATTTTGCCATGTGGCATTTTTTTTTTTTTTTTGCGCCATGTGGGAAAAACTGATTTTGCCATATGGCAAAAATGATTTTTCCATGTGGCATTTTTATTACCATGTAGCATTTTTTGGGCCATGTGGCAAAATTGATTCTGCCATGTGCCATTTTGCCATGTGGCAAAAACTGATTTTGCCGTGTGGCATGTTTTTTGCCATGTGGCATTTTTTTGCCATGTGGCAAAAATGATTTTTCCATGTGGCTTTTTTTTTGCCATGTGGCATTTTTGTTGCCATGTAGCATTTTTTGGGCCATGTGGCAAAATTGATTCTGCCATGTGCCATTTTGCCATGTGGCATATTTTTGGCCATGTGGCAAAATTGATTTTGCTATGTGGAATTTTTTGGGCCATATGGCAAAATGGACTTTGGTTTGTGGCATATTTTTTTGGTATGTGGCATTTTATCGGGGTATATGGCATTTTTGCGGGCCATGCACGTCCAAATTTTCCATTCTTTAAAAATGGCCGAAAAACTTGTGGCTGTGATTTTTGACTATACACTTACCATTACAGCACATTGACAATAAACTGCCATATGGCAAAAGTGTTTTTGACATGTAGCATTTTTTTTTTTTTGCTATGTGGCATTTGGCAAAAACTGCTTTTGCTGTGTGGCAAAAATGATTTTTCCATGTGGCTTTTTTTTTTTTTTGCCATGTGGCATTTTTATTGCCATGTAGCATTTTTTGGGCCATGTGGCAACATTGATTCTGCCATGTGCCATTTTGCCATGTGGCATATATTTGGCCATGCGGCAAAATTGATTTTGCTATGTGGCATATTTTTTTTGGTATGTGGCATTTTATGGGGGTATATGGCATTTTTGCGGGCCATGCACGTCCAAATTTTCCATTCTTTATAAATGGCCGAAAAACGTGTGGCTGTGATTTTTGACTATACACTTACCATTACAGCACATTGACAATCAACTGCCATATGGCAAAAGAGAGTTTGACATGTGGCATTTTTTTTTGTGTGTGGCAAAATGGATTTGGATTTTGGAAAATTTGGACACGCATAGCTGTCAGTGGTATAGCCTGACTTGGTTGCCACTTACTAAATTTCAATGTGCTGTAATGCTAAGTGTATGGTCAAAAACAGCCACATGTTTTTCTTTCATTTAAAATTAATGGAATATTTGGACGTGGATAGCCGTCAATGGCATGGATGTGCATAGCCTTCAAAACTGCCACATACCAAAAAATATGCCACATGTCAAAATCCATTTTTCCACAAAATCCATTTTGCCAAATGGCAAAATGTACAGGACATGACTGTAGAAGACCCAAAATATACAGGAAGTGACTTTGAAATGCCCCCAAATTAATAGGAATTGACCAATGAACAGGACATGACCTGAATATAACTTCAAATCAGTAGGAAATGATCCAAACTGTACAGGAAATGACATGTGAATACCTCAAAATGTCAGAACTGGACTCAAAGGGGGACCCAAATGCAGAGTTATCTTTGTTAACAAAATGATTTATTTACAAGGTGAAAACAAACAAGGCAGGTTCTTTAACAAAAATTCACTTCATCATGGAAGGCAAAAACGTTATCAAAAAACAATGTAGCAAACAAACTCAAAAGCCTTACTAAATTCTTCAGGACTTGATTCGCGTGGTGGTGACTTTGGCTGTGGACTATAGCAGGCTGTGGCGACATGTCAGCGGACGAAGACACTCTGGCACAAAACAAAGGGGAGATTGACCACACAGAAGCGAATGGGGAACAGGTGGAACCAATTGGTGATTAGGGAGCACATGAGGAAGGGCAAGTGCTCTGAAACAAGGAGGGAAAGACTTTCAAAATAAAGCAGGAAATAACCATGACACAACAAACCTCACCACGGTGTGACACAAAATGTACAGGAAGTGACTTGAAAATGCCCCAAAATGAACAGGAAGTTTACCGATGCACAAGAAGTAACCCAGAAATGCCCTGTAATTAACAGGAAATGATCCAAAGTGTACAGGAAATGACCCCCCGAAGCCCCAAAATAAAACTGAAAGTGCCCCACAATAAGCACAATAACCTAACCCTACAGATGAACAGGAAGTGACCCAGTAATGCCCTAAAACCAAAAGGAAATGATCCAAAATGTACAGGAAGTGACACATGAATGCCTCCAAATATACAGGATGTGACCTGGTAATGCCCCCAAATTAATAGGAATCGACCAATGAACAGGAAGTGACCTAGATATAGTCTAAAATCAACAGGAAGTAACCCAAAATATACAAGAAATGACCCCGGAAGCCTGAAAAGATACAGGAAGTGACCTGGAAATGCCCCCAAATCAACAGGAAATGACCCCGGAAGCCCGAAAAGATACAGGAAGTGACCTGGAAATGCTCCCGTATCATCAGGAAGCGACCAATGAACAGGAAGTCACCTGGTTATACCCTAAAATCGACAGGAAATGATCCAAAATACACCGGAAGTAACACGTGAATACCTCAAAATGTTACAGGAAGTGACTTGAAAATACCCCAAAAATGAACAGGAAGTTACCAGTGAACTAGATGTTACTCAGAATTGCCCTAAAACCAACAGGAAATGGTCCAAAATATACAAGAAGTAACACGTGAATACCTCAAAATGTACATGAAGTTACCTGAAAATACCACATAAATAAACAGGAAGTTACCAATGAACAATGTGTTACTCAGGATTGCCCTAAAACCAACAGGAAATGATCCAAAATGTACAGGGAGTGACCCAAGAAGTCCCAAAGTAAAACAGGAAGTGACCTATAAATGCCCCAAAATAAACAGGAAGTTACTGATGAACAAGAAGTTACTTAGAGATGCCCTGAAACCAACAGGAAATGATCCAAAGTGTACAGGAAATGACCCCAGAAGCCCCAAAATAAAACAGGAAGTGACCCACAATAAACTCATTGCCTGCCATTTACAGTGATAGACATCTGAATCAATTTAACTGGGAGGACTGATTCATATTTCAGTACCATTGATGGCAATAGACGTCCAATCCATTTGGAATGGGGGAGTGGCGGCAGTCCAAACGCCATTGGCGCTGAAAGATGGCGTAACCTTGACACATTCCTCTCAAGGACCTTTAAAGTGCACAATTGTGGACATCTGTTTTGTCTTTGGCCGCGTGGGGGGCGGGGACAGTCTCGCCAGAGGGCGTCACGGCGTCAGGTCCCGCCTCCTGGTCCACATGACCACACGGTGACCGCGTCAGCCATATTTAATCAGCCCCCGAGACAGGCGCACATGTGCTTTGGCGTCTTCCTCGCTTACCTGAATTGTTCCACTTCTTCACGGTCACATGTGCTTTCAATCGGCTTCTCCCATTGGTTCACGACTTGCGGGTTCGCGTGCGCCTCGGGTTACTTCCTGCACACAGGAAATGACTCCTGTGTGGTTCGGGTCAGCCCGCACGCACAGATGCGAGGTTCAAGAGGTTAGTCGGCCATCTTTGTTTGGGGGCAGGTTGTTTCCCCCCCAAAAAATGGAGGGTCCCAGGAACTTCCAATAAACATTTTTTAAATAGGTGAATGCCAGAAATGTGTTTTAGTAGGAGCAGTTTCATGTTTCACGAGGAAAGATTTAGTTCGTCGGCCATCTTGGTTTGGGGCACATTTTTCCAAAACAAACAGGAGGATCCTGTGATGTGCCACAAGCTTTTTCAATAACTCCACTGAAGCTTTGGCATCATTTCTAATTGGCACACGCGGAGACAAACTGATGTTCAAGATGGCATTCGGCCATCTTGGACTGCGGCGCTACTTTCCAAAACAAAATGGAGGATCCTACAATGTGCCGTGAGGCATTTTTCACAAATCCACTGAATCGTTGGCATCATTTCTTGCTGGCACTCGCTTACACCAACTGATGTTCAAGAGGTCAGTCGGCCATCTTGGTTTGGGGCACGTTTCCCCCCAAAAATGGTGGATCCCGGGAAGTGCTGCAAGCTTTTTCAATGACTCCATTGAAGCAGCGGTACTAGTTCCGGTTGCCACACGCTCACGTAAGCCGGTGTTTAAGAGGTCAGTCAGCCATCTTGGTTTGGGGCAAATGTTTCCCAAACAAAATGGAGGATCTTGGGACATGCCATGAGACATTTTTCATGAATCCACTAAAAGTTTTGCATCCTTTCTAATGGGCACACGCGCAGACAAACTGATGTTCAAGAGGTCAGTCGGCCATCTTGGTTTGGGGCACTGGTTTCCAAACAAAATAGAGGCTCTTGGGACATTCCATGAGATATATTTCATGACTCAACTGAAATTAGGCATTGTTTCTAGTCGGCACATGTGCAGACAAACTGATGTTCAAGAGGTCAGTCGGCCATCTTTGTTTGGGGCACATGTTTCCCAAACAAAATAGAGGATCTTAGGATGTGCCATGAGAGATTTTTCATGACTTCACTGAAGCTATGGCATCGTTACTAATAGGTGCATGTGCAGACAAACTGATGTTCAAGAGGTCAGCCGGCCATTTTGTTTTGGGGCACTGGGTTCCAAAATAAAATGGAGGATCCTAGAATGTACTGTGAGCCATTTGTCATGACTTCACTTAAGCTTTGGCATTTTTTAAATAGGTGCACCAACACAAAAGAAATGATAAAGAGGTCAGTCAGCCATCTTTGTTTGGGGCAAATGTTTCCCAAACAAAATGGAGGATCTTGGGACATGCCATGAGACATTTTTCATGAATCCACTAAAAGTTTTGCATCCTTTCTAATGGGCACACGTGCAGACAAACTGATGTTCAAGAGGTCAGTCGGCCATCTTGGTTTGGGGCACTGGTTTCCAAACAAAATAGAGGCTCTTGGGACATTCCATGAGATATATTTCATGACTAAACTGAAATTAGGTATTGTTTCTAGTCGGCACATGTGCAGACAAACTGATGTTCAAGAGGTCAGTTGGCCATCTTTGTTTGGGGCACGTGTTTCCAAAGAAAAAGGGAGGATACCGGTATGCTTTTTCAACGGCTACACTGAAGCGATAGCACCATTTCTCGCTGGCACGCGTGCAGACAAACTGTTGTTCAAGAGGACAGCCGGCCATTTTGTTTTGGGGCAATAGGTTCCAAAATAAAATTGAGGATCCTAGAATGTGCTGTGAACCATTTGTCATGACTCAGCTTAAGCTTTGACATTTTTGGACAATAGGTGCACCAACAGAATAAAAACTATATTCAAGAGGTTCAGTCGGCCATTTTGGTTTGGGGCACTTGTTTCCAAAACAAAATGGAGGATCCTGGGATTTGCGGCAAGCTTTTTCAATGACTCAACTGAAGCTTTGGCATGGTTTCTAGAAGGCACATGTGCAAACAAACCGATGTTCAAGAGGTCAGTCGGTCATCTTTGTTTGGGGCAGGTGTTTCCGAAACAAAATGTAGGATACATAGGGTTGCTAACAGTCACGGATTGCGCAGGACCTCATAGAATTTAGGACGTTCTGATTGGAACTGCCGGTGGTACCTAAGGATACCGGTATCTACCGCAAGTTTTTCAACGGCTCCTTTGGAGCGATGGCACTGTTTCTGGTGTCCAAGAGGTCAGTCAGCCATATTTATTTGGGGCACATGTTTCCCAAACAAAAAAAATTGAGGACCTTGGGATGTGCCATGTGAGATTTTTCATGACTTCACTAAAGCTATGGCATCGTTACTAATAGGCACACGTGCAGTCAAACTGATATTCAAGAGATCAGTCGGCCATCTTGGTTTGGGGCACCGGTTTCCCAAACAAAATTGAGGATTGTGGGATTTGCCGCGAGCCATTTTTCATAAATTCACTAAAGGTTTGGCATCGTTTCTAATGGGCACACGTTCAGATAAACCGATGTTCAAGAGGTTAGTCAGCCATCTTTGTTTGATGAACATGTTTCCCAAACAAAATGGAGGATCCTGGGACATGCCATGAGACATATTTCATGACTCAGCTGAAGTTTGGCATTGTTTCTAGAAGGTACACGTGCAGACAAACCGATGTTCATGAGGTCAGTTAGCCATCTTTGTTTGGGGCATGTGTATCCAAAACAAAATGAAGGATACCGGTATGCTTTTTCAAGGGCTCCACTGAAACGATGGCACCGTTTCTTTTTGGCACGCATGCCGGCAAACTGGTGTTCAAGAGCTCAGTCGGCCATTTTGGTTTGGGGCATGTTTCCCAAACAAAATGGAGGATCTTGGCATGTGCCATGAGACATTTTTCATGACTCCACTGAAGCGCTGGCATTGTTTCTAATAGGCGCACACGCAGACAAACCGATATTCAAGAGGTCAGTCGGCCATCTTGGTTATGGGCACTGGGTTCCAAAACAAAATGGAGCCTCCTAGAAGGTGCCGTGAGCCGTTTTTCATGACTCCACTGATGCGTTGGCATATTTTCTTTTTTTTTTTTTTTTTTTTAAAACCTGTCCTGTTCAGCTGTTTGACACAGAGAATGGAAGTCTAAGTGCCCGGATTCTGAACAGTTTTAATGTTTCACATTGAGAGTCTGACATACTCCCATTGTGATCATTCAAAATACCTTTTTATTATGACAAAGCAGCGAACAGGAAGGGATTATGGGGGGACAGAAGAAAAGAAATACAAGAGAAGAAAGAAAAGAAACACATACACAAACAACAACAAGAAATACATTGAACATCTAAACTAGTTACTAATATGCTGGTGCTATCGTCAGCGAGATGTATTTCCGGTTTACACCATGTGGGGGCCTATTGGCCAGTGAAAGAGGAGAATGGGGGTGGGGGTGTCTATAAGACTATAAGCTAAGTGATTGAAAGGGGTAGAGTGTACACAAATCAGTTCTGTGATCTAGAACCCAGTAATCGTGTGAATCTCTTATGAGTGTAAGCCCGTTGGCGACCAACCCTACGCCGCCGCATCGCCAATCCCGGCACCGGAACCCCCAACCCGAGCATGCCCTACCACATCCAGCAGCACGCAAGCCCCACCGGGCGCGCGACAGCCACGCAGACGGGCGGAGAAACCGCGCGGGCGCCAACCCAGGGCCACGGCCCCCACCCAGCCAGCCCAGGGAGGGAGGGCGGGCGGGGGTGTGGGGGGGCCATGCGCAGCCCATCCCTCCTCCAACCGCCCAGCAAAGGAGCCACCGTCCCCCCCCCCGGGACCCAGGGTGGTCCCCCGGGCCACCCGCGCGCCCATCAACCGGCCTTCAGGGATGGCAGGAGGGGATGCATCACCAACCCCACGCCTACACCCACCCCCGCCCGCCCACCCGGGCCACGAGCCACAGCCACAGCCCCCCTACCGGCACGGCACGCCACGGGACCCCCAGCGGCCCACCAAGCCCCAGGTAAGGCAGGGTCCCCCACCGGTGCAGGCGACACCCCGCTGATACACCGGCGCCCAGCCAGCGACCCGCGACGGAGCGCAGGGCGGACACCCAGCCAGAGAAGAGAGGGGAAGGCGGAGGCAGGAGAACGCCCAGGAACTGCCACGGGGCGATGCAAGATCGGAGACCCGACCCCCCAACCCACTCCCGCGGCCGGCAGCCGAGGCAGAGGGGAGGCCACACCCCGGGAGCCACGCCATATAGAAAAAGTGTGGGACCCACCTACCACCCTATTACTGTGGCTGCCAGGTTCCCGACTGGCAGCCATCACCCAGCACCGTGATGGGGGTGTGAGGGGAGGGTAGTGCAATGTATGCATTAAAATAGGAGAGCTTGGCTTGGGGCAGTGGGACCGCAGCATGGAGTTTCTGTCCAGCCGCCCGTCCCACCGCCCTTTGCCGGAGCTCTCCTGTGCATATTTTCTAATAGGCGCACACACAGACAAACCGATATGCAAGAGGTCAGGCGGACATCTTTGTTTGGGGTATATGTTTTTCAAGAGGTCAGTCAGCCATCTTGGTTATGGCCACTGGGTTCCAAAACGAAATGGAGGATCCTAGAATGTGCCGTGAGCCATTTTTCATGACTCTACTGAAGCGTTGGCATTGTTTGTAATAGATGCGCACCCAGGTCAAGAGGTCATTCGGCCATTTTGGTTTGGGGCTCTTGGTTCCACATAAAAATGGAGGATCCTGGGATTTGTTGCAAGCTTTTTACAATGACTCCACCGATGCGATGACACTATTTCTAGTTGGCAGGTTTGCATGCAAGCTGGTGTTCAAGAGGTCAGTCGGCCATCTTTGTTTAGGGCACGTGTTTCCAAAACAAACCGGAGGATACCGGTATGTGCCGTAAGCTTTTTCAACAGCTACACTGAAGCGATGGCACCGTTTCTAGTTGGCACGCGTGCACAAAAACTGGTGTCCAAGAGGTCAGTCGGCCATCTTTGTTTTGGGCACTGGGTTCCAAAACAAAATGAAGGATTATGGGACATACCGACTGAAGTGTTGGCATCATTTCTAGCTGGCACTCGCTCACACCGACTGATGTTCAAGAGGTCAGTCGGCCATCTTGTTTTGGGGCACAACAAAACGGAGCGTCCCGCGAGTTTCCCGCCGAGACTTTTTCGACGCGGGCTGCCAGAAATCTCTCTTTCACCCGGAGGAACGCCACGTTTGGCGACGACCGTGATGAATGTCGGACGAGGAGGCCCGGTTGAAAGGTTAATCAATTCTGATGTGTTGTCGACGCCCGGGCGGTAGCGCCAGCTGGGTCGGACGGAGTGCCAACAACACGCTCGCTCTTCCTGCGCGTAAACAAACGCTTTGGACGTAGAGACGTCGTTCCAAAACGACGGCACGTGCGTGCGCGTGCGCCAGCGTACCATCTGCCTGTTAGCTTGCGTGCCAGCACTTGAGTGCGAGCGGGTCGTCTTGGCCGATTGTTGTTGGGGTTTTTTTGGTATCTCAGTGTTGTTGTTGTCAAGTAAAAGCACTCGTGGGTCACTTCCTCTTTAAGTGATTGGTCGCGCTAGACATCAAAGCCGTTCAAAAGGATTGGACGGCCAGCGCCGTCAATGGAACTAAAACATAAAATCAATTGGATGTTTAGCCAATGAATTAGTTGTGTGTCACTAACCTGGTTCATTTTAGGGTACGTACAGTACAGTTCACTTCCTGCTGATTTTAGGCCAATTATGGGTCACTTCACGTAGATTTGGGCCTTTTACAGATCACTTCCTGCCGATTTTGGGTCACTTCCTGTATATTTTTTATCATTTTCTGTTGATTTTAGGGCATTTTTGGATCTTCCTGTAGAATTGAGCCTTTTTTCAGGTCACTTCCTGTTGATTTTGGGTCCCTTCCTGTATATTTTGGATCATTTCCTGTTGATTTTAGGGCATTTTGGGATCTTCCTGTAAATTTGGGCCTTTTTCAGGTCACTTCCTGTTGATTTTGGGTCAATTCCTGTATATCTTGGATCATTTCCTATTGATTCTAGAGTTTTTCTGGGTCTTCCTGTAGATTAAAAACTTTTTCAGGGCACTTCCTGTTGATTTTGGGTCACTTCCTATATAGTTTAGATCATTTCCTGTTGATGTTAGGGCATTTTTAGATCTTCCTGGAGATTTGGGCCTTTTTCGGGTCACTTTCTGTTGATTTTGGGTCACTTCCTGTATCATTTGGATCATTTCCTGTTGATTTTAGGGCATCTTTAGGATCTTCCTGTAAATTTGGGCCTTTTTCAGGTCACTTCCTGTTGATTTTGGGTCAATTCCTGTATATCTTGGATCATTTCCTATTGATTCTAGAGTTTTTCTGGGTCTTCCTGTAGATTAAAAGCTTTTTCAGTGCACTTCCTGTTGATTTTGGGTCACTTCCTATATAGTTTAGATCATTTCCTGTTGATCTTAGGGCATTTTTGGATCTTCCTGGAGATTTGGGCCTTTTTCGGGTCACTTCCTGTTGATTTTGGGTCACTTCCTGTATCATTTGGATCATTTCCTGTTGATTTTAGGGCATTTTTAGGATCTTCCTGTAAATTTGGGCCTTTTTCAGGTCACTCCCTGTTGATTTTGGGTCAATTCCTGTATAGCTTGGATCATTTCCTATTGATTCTAGAGTTTTTCTGGGTCTTCCTGTAGATTAAAAACTTTTTCAGGGCACTTCCTGTTGATTTTGGGTCCCTTCCTATATAGTTAAGATCATTTCCTGTTGATCTTAGGGCATTTTTGGATCTTCCTGTAAATTTGGGCCTTTTTATCAGGTCACTTCCTGTTGATTTTGGGTCACTTCCTGTATATCTTGGATCATTTCCTATTGATCTTAGGGCATGTTTTGATCTTCCTGGAGATTTTGGGCTTTTTTGGGTCACTTCCTGTTGACTTGGGTCACTTCCTGTATATCTTGGATCATTTCCTATTGATTCTAGAGTTTTTCTGGGTCTTCCTGGAGATTTAAAGCTTTTTCAGGTCACTTCCTGTTGATTTTGGGTCACTTCCTATATAGTTTAGATCATTTCCTGTTGATCTTAGGGCATTTTTGGATCTTCCTGGAGATTTGGGCCTTTTTCAGGTCACTTCCTGTTGATTTTGAGTCACTTCCTGTATAATTTGGATCATTTCCTGTTGATTTTAGGACATTTTTGGATCATCCTGTAAATTTGGGCCTTTTTCAGGTCACTTCCTGTATATCTTGGATCATTTCCTATTGATTCTAGAGTTTTTCTGGGTCTTCCTGTAGATTTAAAGCTTTTTCAGGTCACTTCCTGTTGATTTTGGGTCACTTCCTATATAGTTTAGATCATTTCCTGTTGATCTTAGGGCATTTTTGGATCTTCCTGGAGATTTGGGCCTTTTTGGGTCACTTTCTGTTGATTTTGGGTCACCTCCTGTATAATTTGGATAATTTCCTGTTGATTTTAGGGCATTTTTGGATCATCCTGTAAATTTGGGCCTTTTTGAGGTAACCTCCTGTTGATTTTGGGTCACTTTTGGATAATTTCCTGTTGATTCTAGTTTTTGTGGGTCTTCCTGTAGATTTTACAGCTTTTTGCAGGTCACTTCCTGTTGATTTTGGGGCATTTTGGGATCTTCCTGTAGATTAGGACCTTTTTCAGGTCACTTCCTGTGGATTTTGTCTCATTTCCTGTTAATTTTAGGGTATTTATGTGTCTTTCTATAGATTTCGGGGCATTCCGGTGCCACTTCCTGTACATTTTGGCTCATTTCCTGTTGATTTTGGGGCATTTTGGGATCTTCCTGTAGATTAGGACCTTTTTCAGGTCACTTCCTGTGGAGTTTGTCTCATTTCCTGTTAATTTCAGGATATTTCTGGTTCTCCCTACAGATTTACGGGCATTCAGGGGTCACTTCCTGTACATTTATGATTATTTCCTGTTGATCTTAGAGTATTTCTGGGTTATTACCTGTTGATTTTGGGTCACTTCCTGTATATTTTAGATAATTTCCTGTTGAATTTAGGGCATTTCTCAGTCACTCCCTGGAGATTTGGGCCTTTTTTGGGTCACTTTCTGTTGATTTTGTGTCTCATCCTGTATATTTTGGAACATTTTTCTGTTGATTATCGGGCATTTGGGGATCTTCTTGTAAAATGTTGGGCCTTTTAAGGTCACTTCCTGTTGATTTTGGGTATCTTCCTGTATAGTGTGGATCATTTCTTGACGATGTTACAGTATTTCTGGGTCTCACTAATGGTTTTATGACTTTCAGGTAAATTCCTGTAGATTTCGAGTCACTTCCTGTTGATATTAGAGTATTTCTGGGTATCTGTAGATTTGACGATGTTTTTAGGTCGATTCGTGTTGATTTTGGGTCACTTCCTATACATTTTGGACCATTTCCTGTTCATTTTAGGGTATTTTTTGTCTTGCTGTCTATTTTTGGGCTTTTTCAGACCACTTTCTCTCGATTTTGGGTCTGTTCTGCATATCTTTGATCATTTCGTGTTTATTTTAGGGCATTTCTTGTTCCCCTGTAGATTTTTGTGTGGCTTTGTTGATTTCATGACATGTACAGGTCTTCCTGTCAAATTTGGCACTTTTTCAGATCACTTCCTGTTGATTTCTGGTCACCTCTTGTGAATTTTAAATCATTTCCTGTTGATTTGAAGGCATTTCCTGGTATTCCCGAAGATTTTGGGGCTTTTCAGGTGACTTCTTATCCATTTTGGGCCCCTTCCTGTACAATTTGGATCATTTCCTGTTGATTTCATGACATTCAAGGGTCACTTACTGTTCATTGGTCACCCAACTAGATGTTTATATAATTTATGTGATAAGTATGGAGATGGCGGCTCTCAGAAGTAATGACAAAATTGACTTTGACAGCCATTGGATTGGCTCCATCAAACTAGAAGTTTGTGACCTAAAGGCCTCTGTAGTATTCTCACCCAAATCGCCTTCATCGAGGTGGCGCGAAAGCGTCGAGCTTGGCGTGCAGGTCGCCGCTTTACCGAGTCACGGTTCGTCCCGTTCGCCCGCCATTTTCGAGCGGAGGTGAGACGAGAAGGCCCGACGTTTATTTTTATTCCTATCCGGGAGCGGCCGTGGGCGGCGAGGGTCTTGGCCGCCGCTCAGCGTCGCTCGGCCTGATCGTCCGCGATGGGCCAAGATGGACGTGGGCCATCACGCGTCGGCCACTTGGCCGCCGTCCCGGGGGCCTCTCGGGGCTACCGAGCGGCGACGCCGGCGCTCCCGCACGTCGCGGCGGATGAGCGGCGCCTCCTAATGCGGCGCGACGGGGACGCGGGGGACGCACGAACACGCCTGTCAATCAAACACCTGACACGCCAACGCGGCAAATTAGGGGAAGGCAGATGAAGTTCAGAGTCATTACAGGGCGTATGTTGAAAAAACTTCAACAATTTTAGAGTATCATTTGGGTGCAGAACTAGAACTTATTCCTCCTTTTATTCATTTTAAAGTCAACAAATATAATCCAGATTTTAAAAAAATTCAACCGATAATGCAACCCGATAATTATATACGTGATTTAGCCTCCAAATGTGCGCAACCGAAGCAGTTTTGTCCACTTCTGCAAATTATACTATTATGACAAAGCAGCGAACAGGAAGGGGTTATGGGGGAACAGAAGAAAATAAGACACAAGAAAGAAACGAAACACAAACAATAACAATAAATACATTGAACGCCTACACTAACTATGAATATGTTGGTGCTATCGTCAGCTAGATGTATTTCCGGTCGATACCATGTGTGGGGCCTGTTGACCAGGGAAAGAAGGGGAGGGGGGGTGGGGTAGTCTCAATTGGGAGGGGTAGAGTGTACACAAATCAACTCTGTGATCTACAACCCAGTAATCGTGTGAATCCCTTGTGACTGTAAGCCCTTTGGCAACCGACCCTTGAAGTAAATATTGCCATTTGTTCTCATTAAGCCCATACATCTAAAAAAAAAAAAAAAAAAAAAAAAAAGGTCATTTTTCACCTAACTCATGAAAAATTCTTGAATTAAAAACATTTCTGACATGTTTTTTTAGGATTAAGTATAATAATTTGTTTAAAAATAAGGCTGTTAAGATTATTTTCAGCTCACTATTTTTCTTCAAGAAATCTGAGTGAAATATAATAATATATATATATATAATAATTTCACTTATTTCCAATAGATTTACACTGAAAACAAGGGAATTTAACTAGTTTGAAGGAGGTGTGTTTTTGCAGGGTTGTAATGTTTTTTTGTTAGGAATGGCTTACTTTTAAAGGCATTTTTGTGCAACTTAGGTATTTACTCTGTCAGTAATTGTTGCCAAAATTTTATCATTACACAATGTCAGACAGTCTGTCTTTATTTAGATGTTGGAATTGGCTACTTGTTCACATTTGATGCTGAAAAAAGAGCAATAAATTATAGTTTTGCACAGTAATGTTTTCCCTTGTGTATACATTTATTGACTTTTATTTTACGTAAATGTTTTGATAGAATTATCAGCTTGACATTATCAGTTATCAGTTGGAACGAGGAGGAAATTTTCGGTTATCGGTATCGGTTGAAAAATGTATTATCGTGCATCACTACTAAAAACTGCAATTTCTGGAGAAATTACCCTGGGTCTTTGCTGTGTGGAGATACAGATCTTAGCCCCGCCCAGGCTGGTTTGGGGACAAAATTAGGTTACTTCCTGTTGATTTGGGGACATTTGGGGGACGCGTCCTGGTCATATCAGGTCATTTGGGGGGCGTGGCCTGGTCATATCAGGTCATTTTTGGAGATTTGGGGGCTGTGGCCTGGTCATATCAGGTCATTTGGGGACATTTGGGGGGCTTGTTCTAGTCATAACTGGTGATTTCCTGTTGATTTGGGGACATTTGTTTTTTGCCATTGAAAATGAATGGGTAATTTGGACGTCCATGGTCGTCAATGGCATCGACCTCCATATACGTCAATGGAATCTGGGACATTTGGGGGACACGTCCTATTGATACCTGGTCATTTCCTGTTGATTTGGGGACATTCATTTTTTTGCCATTGAAAATGAATGGGAAATTTGGACGTCCATGGCCGTCAATCACATCAACTTGCATATATGTCAATGGAATCCAAGTACATTGGCATCAATAGATTCGACATACATGGCCGTCAATGACATCAATGCACTGTGTATTCCATTGGAAATGCCAATGGAAGTGAATGGGAAATTCATACCAACGTTGCATCCCATTAAAAATGAATGGGAAAGTTTTTGGCAAATTTCCGGGGAACTGTAATTTTTTTCCAAATTCTGTAACTTTTATGCCCCTCCCCATCCCTGAATTTTTGATGTCCAAATAATTGATTTTAATGAATTTGTAGGACTAGTAACATGTAAAAAAAAAAAAAACATTTTTTAATCGAAAAATCGGCATTTACGGGCGAACGGCAAGGCAGAGGAGAAAGAGGATGATGAGGAGATCTTGGGCGAGCTTGCCAGGGAGCTGGCCGACGATCAGCCGGACCCGCCCACGGATGAGTTGCTCCTCGCCACAGTCGGCAACTATGCCGGCTACCTGGCCGGGAAGGTCCAGGCCGAGTCCTCTGTGGCTAAGTGCTGCAAGCAAGAGCTTGCCCAGCAGGTGAACATGGAAATCACCGTGGAGCTTGAGAGGGGTGACCTCCCCGTCGGCGCCCAGGTCGAGCTGGTTGACAAGGGAGAGCTGGAGACAGGCCGGGCGGTCCTCAAGCGGCCATCTCTCCCCATGGCCCACATGACGTCCTTTTGGATGTCACTGTGGGACTCCCTGATGTGCAGGAAGGATCAGAAGTAGCCCAGGGTTAGGTTCCTCTCCCTTGCCATTGAAGGAATCTGACCTTTTAGCCAGATTGCCAGAATCACGCCAGCCGAACCGCCGGAACCATGCTGGCGCAACCCCAACGACCTGGTCAAAAGGCCTTACTCTGCGCGTTCGCCTTAGACTTAACCTCCATTTTGAAAGCTGGAAAAAGGCTTCGAAACACAAGTTGAAAATTTGTTCAGGTCGACAGCGATCAAACAGCAAGGCAAAACAGCAACAGACCCAGGCGAGGAGTCAGACTCATTCCAAGCTCACCATATCACAGGTCAACAAAAGGTTCCCAACAAAAATGACCACGACTAATTAAGCATTCAGTCTTTTAAAGGCTCTGGTGAGGTGGTCCGTGTCCCGAAGAAGGGTGTGTTTGGCAGTTGTTTAGGATAATCTTCTACCACAGTTTGTGCTGTTTGGCTCGTGCGTCACCATTACTGGGGCAACCGCAGTGGGAGATTTTGCCCGCCTCAGCGTCAAAGGGGCGCTTGGGGTCTTATCAGTCGTGTTGTCAGTTTAATATCGGGCGTTCTCCGGTGTTCCTTGTGTTGGGACAGGACGTCCCGCCATTTGTTCTGGACTGTCCTGAAAAGCTGATTGTGGGATTTGGTGTTGCAGACATCGGCTTGTAGATGTCTTGCCTATTACCTGGTTGTCGGCGTCCATCTTGCTCACGTGTTGTGCTTCCGTGGTCAGAAGGCGTCATGTATTTCTTATGCCCCATGTCAAATATTTTCTGCTTTTTTTCCTTAAACCATGATATATCTGCTATTTCTTTTATATTGGGTATGTTACAGTAATACAAACAGTCAAACAGTAAATACGAGAAGAGATACTATCCCCTTCACCATGCAGCACAGTGACGGCTTCAGGCACCTGCTGGAGTTCCTCAAAAATGCCCAATAATAAGAGGAAGTGACCCCCAAAATGCCCAAAAGGTGACTCAAAATCAACAGGAAGTAACCCAGAAATGCCATAACATTCAAAGGAATCTACACGGAGTGACACCCGGAAATGCCCCAAAATCAACAGAAAGTGACCCCAAAAATGCCCAAAAATGACAGGAAGTGACCCAAAATCAACAGGAAGTAATCCAGAAATGCCCAAAACTAACAGGAATTGACCCCAAAAATGCCCAAAAGTAACAGGAAGTGACCTATAATCAACAGGAAGTGACCCAGAAATTAGCCTAAATCAACAGGAAGAGACAAATGAACGGGAAGTAACCCAAAGATGCCGTGACATTCAAAGGAATTTACAGGAAGTGACATCCGGAAATGCCCCAAAATCCACAGGAAGTGACCCGTATGTGCCCCAAAATCGATAAAGTAAACTAAAATCAACAGGAAATGATCCAGAAATGCCCAAAAGTAACAGGAAGTGACCCAAAATCAATGGAAAGTTACCCAGAAATGAGTTTAAGTCAACAGGAAGTGACCAATGAGCAGGAAGTAACCCAGAAATGCCATAACATTCAAAGGAATTTACAGGAAGTGACACCCAGAATTGCCCCAAAATCCACAGGAAGTGACCCAAAACCAACAGGAAGTGACCCAGAAATGAGCCTAAGTCAACAGGAAGTGACCCAAAATGCCATAACATTCAAAGGAATTTACAGGAAGTGACACCTGGAAATGCCCCAAATCAACAGGAAGTTACCCCAAAATTCCCAAAAGTAAAAGGAAGTGACCTATAATCAACAGGAAGTGACCCAGAAATGAGCCTAAATCAACAGGAAGTGACCAATGAACAGGCAGTAACCCAAAAATGCCATGACACTCAAAGGAATTTACAGGAAGTGACACCCGGTAATGCCCCAAAATCCACAGGAAGTGAACCGTATGTGCCCCAAAATCGATAGAAACTAAACTAAAATCAACAGGAAATGATCCAGAAATGCCCAAAAGTAACAGGAAGTGACCCAAAAACATTGGAAAGTTACCCAGAAATGAGCCTCAATCAACAGGAAGCGACCAATGAACAGGCAGAAACCCAAAAATGCCATGACATTCAAAGGAATTTACAGGAAGTGACATCCGGTAATGCCCCAAAATCCACAGGAAGTGACCCAAAACCAACAGCAAGTGACCCAGAAATGAGCCTAAGTCAACAGGAAGTGACCAATGAGCAGAAGTAACCCAGAAATGCCATAACATTCAAAGGAATTTACAGGAAGTGACACCCGTAGATGCCCCAAAATCAACAGGAAGTGCCCCCAAAATGCCCAAAGGTAACAGGAAGTGACCTATAGTCAACAGGAAGTGACCCAGCAATGAGCCTAAATCAACAGGAAGTGACCAATGAACAGGCAGTAATTCAAAGATGCTGTGACCTTCAAAGGAATTTACAGGAAGTGACATCCGGAAATGCCCCAAAATCCACAGGAAGTGACCCGTATGTGCCCCAAAATCGATACAAAGTAAACTAAAAGTAACAGGAAATGATCCAGAAATGCCCAAAATTAACAGAAAGTGACCCAAAATCAATGGAAAGTGACCCAGAAATGAGCCTAAATCAACAGGAAGTGACCAATGAACAGGCAGTAACCCAAAAATGCCATGCCATTCAAAGGAATTTACAGGAAGTGACATCCGGAAATGCTCCAAAATCCACAGGAAGTGAACCGTATGTGCCCCAAAATTGATAGAAAAGTAAACTAAAATCAACAGGAAATGATTCAGAAGTGCCCAAAAGTAACAGGAAGTGACCCAAAACCAACAGGAAGTGACCCAGAAATAAGCCTAAGTCAACAGGAAGTGACCAATGAGCAGGAAGTAACCCAGAAATGCCATAACATTCAAAGAAATTTACAGGGTGGGGGCACCTGGAAACGCCCCAAAATCAACAGGATGTAACCCCAAAAGTAACAGGAAGTGACCCAAAGTAAACAGGCAGTGACCCAGACATGACTTAAAATGAAGGTGAGATGGAAAATTAAATGGAAGTGACCTGAAATCAACATAAAATGACCTGTAATTACTCCAAAATAAACAGGTAGTGACAGAAATGCACCAAGATAAACGGAACAGACCAAAATATACAGGAAGTCACCCAGAAACGACTTAAAATTTAGAGGAAGTGACCCAGATCAACATCTCCGAGTCGCCGTCAACAGCACTGAAACATGATTGTTGACTAGCGTAGCTAAGCATAGCGTTCGTTTTGCGAGGGTTAACCTAGCTTAGCCCGAGCTTTTGATCCATTAGCATTCGGCTGTCGCCGCTCCGGCTTTACATGGAAACAATAAGGCCCCTCCCCCACTTGAATGCCTCATTTACATAATTAATGTGATTGGCCCACAGCGGACAAACTTCCTGCCACTGGGAATCACGTCCGCCCCGTCCCGCTTACAAAAAATTCTCAAGCGCGCCGCACTGCCTTAGTCTTTAGTAGGCGTGAGTGAGAATTCCCACTGTCCTTAAACAGGCACATCTTTGTCTTCGAACACAGTTGATTTAACAAAATAAAAGCAGTCAAAATGACCTTTTCTGTCTTTCAAAGTCAAAGCCTTGTGGGATGGGGGTGGGGAGGGGCATATGTGCCCCCCCCCCTCGTCCCGTCCGCCATCGTCAGCCCCCCCCACCCCTGCCACCCCGCCAGCAGATGTCCGACACGCGCGTCAATCTGCTTGGTGGAACGGCGGCCATGTTGAAGGCGACGTGCAGATGGAGCCTTTTGCTCCTCGGCAAGTTCAACAAAGTGGAAGGAGAAAGCAAGATGAGCGCCTTTTCAAGTGGCCCTCTTAACAACGCTCTCCAAAACACGCACGCGACAACACAAATGCAGATACTAGGCAACTAGACAACCAAAAAAACTAGAGTGTCTTCTCAACAGAAACAGACACACAAAAACAACTGCACATGTACACAAAAAAAAGACACGCAGATGGACTACTACATTTGTATACTACTGCAAAACTACACAGTAACAAACACAACTACAGACATGCAAAACACACACATGCACTACAAGACTTGTACACATCTAAAAAAAAAAAAAAACTACATTAACAGACACAACTTCATGTACACACAAACAATAACAATTAAGAAACTACAAAAAACAAACGCAACTACACATGTACACAAAAAGAGAAAAAACACACACATATGCACTACCATTTTTTTACACAACTACAAAACTACACAGCAGCACACGCATACAACGACATGTGTCCAAACAAAAACACACAAACACGACTGCACTTCGACACTTTGACCCAAAAACAAACACACAAATGCCGACTACGCTTGTTCTCAACTACAAGACTACACAAAAACACACACACATGCAACTTTATGTACACACAAACAGAAACAATTAAGAAACTACAAAAAAACAAACACAACGGCACATGTACACGAAAATGGACACACAAACGCACTCCTGCACTATTACACACAACTAAAAAACTACACTAACACACTACCAACTACTTGCCCACTGAACAGACACTCACAAAAACACACAACTACACTTGTACACAACTATAAAAAACGGACTACACACATAACTGTACAACATGACTACATACAAAATAACAACATTAATACACACATCAAACAAATGATTTCAATTACACAACATAACCACATCATTTTACCAAAAAAAATGACTACACACAACAACACAGCATGGCAAGACACAACAGGGCTAAAAAAAATAACTACAAACCTAACTGCACTACCTGACTACATGCAAAAACACAACATGAATACACACAGCACACAAAATAATTACAAGTACCCAACATAACTACGCAACATTTTACATAACGACCACAGAAGCACACAGCACGACAACACACACAACAGGACTACAAAAAAGTGACTGCCCACATAACTACACAACAAGACTACATGCAAAAACACAACATGAATACACACAGCACATAAATGATAACAAATACACAACATTTTAAATAAAAAGAAGCACACAGCACGACAACACATAACTACAAAACTACACAAAAACACACACGCAACTACGTGTACACGCAAACAACTCACAAACACAACTGCACATGTACACAAAAAGAGAAAAACACAAACACACATATGTACAGCCACATTTTTACACAACTTCAAAACTACACAGCAACACACACGCATACGACATGTGTCCAAAGAAAAAAACCCTCAAACGCACAAAAAACAGACACACAAACGCACTATTAGACTTGTGCACAACTTAAATACTACACAGTAACACAAGCATGCAACTACGTGTACACACAAACAACAAACACAACCCAGTTTGTACACAAAAAGAAACAAACACAAACACACATATGCACTACCACGTTTTTACACAACTACAAAACTATACGATAACACAAGCAACTACATAAAAACACAACTGCACGTGTGCACAAAATCAGACACGCACACCACTACACAAGTACACAATTGCAGAACTACACACTGTGACTGCATATTTTCACTAAAAACACACGCACAAGCAAACACACAATTATAAAACGACACACTAACGTACAAACACTGCTACACGTAAACAAAACAGGCGCAATGTTGCGCAATTACACACACAAACAACAACACTTGAACACACATAGTCCTTAAAACTCGATTTTTTCCCGTGAACAACAGAACGTATTCATCGGAGGCTAATGACGCTAACACGATAATGATATGCAGTTAGCAATGACAAGTTAACATTAAGCACTATTAATTTAGGCTAATCAGTTGTCACCTCCCTCCTCTGTCAAAGCGCTTAGCGCGCTACGCTAACGACAGCGGGCGGCCATATTGCGTTAGCCCCGGCGAGCAGGTGGCGGACGTCGCGGGTGATGCACGCGCGCGCGCACAGGTGTTGCCGAACCCCCGGGCGGGACCTTGAACGCAACTGACGGTGATAGATGCCTAATCCATTTGGACTGATGGGCCTAGAACTAATAAGGCCAATTTACAAAACTTTATAAGATACATTATTTGTAAATAATATCAATAGGAAGTGACCTGTTATCAACAGGAAGTTGTGACCTGATATCAACAGGAAATGACCCCCAAATCCTCCCAAATTAACAGGAAGTGACTTTATTTCAACAGGAAATAACCCGTAAATGTCCCTAAATCAACAGGAAGTGACCAGATATCAACAGGAAATGACCCTGAAATGTCCTCAAATTAACAGGACGTGACTTGATCTCAACAGGTCACCTCCAAATGATCCTAAGTCAACAGGAAGTGACCTCATATCAATAGGAAGTGACCCAATGTTAACAGGAAGTCACCTCCAAATGCTCCTAAATCAACAGGAAGTGACTTGATTTCAACAGGAAGTCACCTCCAAATGCTCCTAAATCAACAAGAAGTGACCCAATATTGACAGGAAATGATCGCAAACTCCCACCAATCAGGAGGAAGCGACCAGATATCAACAGGAAATTACCCTGAGATGTCCCCAAATCAACAGTAAGTGACCTATTTTCAATAGGAAGTGACCCAGAAATGCCCAAAATGAACAGGAAGTGACTTGATTTCAAAAGGAAGTTACCCACAAATTCCCCTAAATCAACAGGAAGTGACCCAATATCAACTGTAGATTACCCTGAAATGTCCCCAAATTAACAGGAAGTAACTTGATTTCAACAGGAAGTCACCTCCAAATGCTCCTAAATCAACAGGAAGTGACTTGATTTCAACAGGAAGTCAACTCCAAATGCTCGTACATCAACAGGAAGTGACCTCATATCAATAGGAAGTCACCCAATATTGACAGGAAATGACCGCAAACTGCCACCAATCAACAGGAAGTGACCCATTATCAACTGTAGATGACCCTGAAATGTCCCCAAATTAACAGGAAAAAACTTGATTTCAACAGGAAGTCACCTCTATATGCTCCTAAATCAACAGGAAGTGACCCGATATCAACTGGAAATGACCCTGAAATGTCCGCAAATCAATAGGAACTGACCTCATATCAATAGGAAGTGACCCAATATTAACAGGAAATGACCGCAAAATGTCACCAATCAAGAGGAAGTGACCAGATATCAACAGGAAATGACCCTGAAATGTCCCCAAATAAACAGGAAGTTACCTATTTTCAATAGGAAGTGACCCAGAAATGACCAAAATTAACTGGAAGTGACTTGATTTTAACAGGAAGTTACCCCCAAATTTCCCCAGATCAGCTGGAAGTGACATCATCAGTAGGAAGTGATCAGATCTTAACTGTAAATTACCCTGAAATGTCCCCAAATAAACAGGAAGTGACCTCATATCATGAGAAGTGCCCCATTTTTGACAGGAAATGACCCCAAAATGCCCCCAATCAAGAGGAAGTGAACCCATATCAGCTGGAAATGCCCCCGAAATACCCCCAAATGAACAGGAAGTGACCTATTTTAAATAGGAAGTGACCCCAAAATGCCCAAAATTAACCGGAAGTGACTTGATATCAACAGGAAGTGCCACCCAAATGTCCCCAAATCAACAGTAAGTGACCTCATATCAATCAGAAGTGACACAATATCAACAGGAATTACCCTGAAAGGTCCCCAAATCAACAGAAGATGTCCTATTTTCAATAGGAAGTGACCCCGAAATGCCCAAAATTAACAGGAGGTGACTTGATATCAGCAAGAATTGGCCCAAAATGCCCCCAAATCAACAGGAAGTGACCTCAAAATGTTCCGATAACAACAGGAAGTGACCCACAAATGCCCCTAAATCAACAGGAAGTGACCCGATAGCAAGAGGAAATGACCCTAAAAGGTCCCCAAATCAACAGGAAGTGACTTATTTTCAATAGGGAGTGACCCCTAAATGCCTATAATTAACAGAGAGTGACTTGATTTCACCGGGAAGTCGACACCAAATGCCCCCAAATTAACAGGAAGTGACCTGATATCAATAGGAAGTGACCAAATATTGACAGGAAATTATCTCAAAATTTCACCAATCAAGAGGAAGTGACACGATATTAACAGGAAATTACCCTGAAATGTCCCCAAATCAACAGGAAGTGACCCCCAAATACCCCTTAGTCAACAGGAAGTGACCCGATATCAACTGGAAACGACCCTGAAATGTCCTCAAATCAATAGGAAGTGACCCAATATTGACAGGAAATGACCCCAAAATGCCCAAAATTAACAGGATGTGACCTGATATAAACAGGAAGTGACCCCAAAATCCCCCCAATTAACAGGAAGGCACCTGATATAAATAGGAAGTGACCCCCAAATGCTCCTAAATCAACAGGAAGTGACCCGATATCAACAGGAAATGACCCTGAAAAGTCCCCAAATCAACAGTAAGTGTCATATTTTCAATAGGAAGTGACCCCGAACCCCCCCCAAATTAACAGGAAGTTTCCTAAAAATGTCCCCTAAATCATTAGGAAATGACCCGAAATCAACAGGAAATGATCCCAAAATGCCCCCAAATCCAAAGGAAGTGACTTGATACAAACAGGAAGTGACAACAAAGTGATTCTGGGTAAATTCTAGGTTACTTCCTGTTTATTTTGGTCACTTCCTGTCCATTTTGGGGGCATTTCTGTGATACTTCCTGTTGATTTTAGGGCATTCCCATGTCAATTCCTGATCACTGGTCACTTCCTGTTAATTTTGGGGCTTTTCCAGGTTACTTCCTGTAGATATCAGGTCAAATTCAGTTTTTTTTTCAGTTCCAGTGAAAACAGCAGCTCCCAAATTGCAAGTCAGGCAGGCAAGCGCGGACGGCGGATGTAAACAACGTGATCCGGAGCGTGAACGTTAGCCTGTAAAATATTTAAATGGCCGCTGGAGCCCAGCCACGCCGGCTGGCGGTTTGGCCGGCGGCCGGCGCCCGGGGTCAAACATTTCCCCAAAATGTAAAAGTGTAAAAATGCAAATGCGACATATTGCGGCGGTTACGGCCTGGCTGACTTTGCGCCCGCGGGACACGCCACCCGCGCCCCGTTGCGCGCACGCCGCACGCCTGACTTGACTTGAAAAATCAGCTTCATTTTGCTTTGCTTTGCTTTGCTTCTCATCACAACAACGCTTACCCCCTAAAATCAATCGTGAAATATTAATACTTTTGTGCTATTGGCCGATACTTTATCCATGCTACATTTTGATTCAATACTAGATCATTGAACACTCATTTGAATGGAAAGTCATTGCGACTGATTAACTGATTTCCTGCCACTGATGGCACTAGACGCCCAATCCATTTGAACTCAGGGTCGAGAACGAAAAGTGGTATTTGCCATGTGGCTCCATTGATTTTGCCATGTGCATTTTTTTTTGCCATGTGAATTTTTTTGCAATGTAGCAAAACTGATTTTGCCAAAAATGTGTTTTTCTGCCATTTAAAATGAATGGAAAATTTGGACATGCACAGCCATCATTGGCATGGATGTGCATGACCCACAAAAATGCCATGTACCCCCCCCCCCCCCCCCAAAAAAAACGCTACATACCAAATAAATATAAAAAATGCCACTTAGCAAATTCCATTTTGACACATGGCAAAATAATTTCCACATGGCAAAATCCCTTTTGCCACATGACCAAGAAAAATGCCACATGGCAAAATCAATTTGGCCACATGGCAAAAAAATGCCGCATGTCAAAATCAATTTTGCCACACGGCAAAATCCATTTTGCCACATGGCCCAAAAAAAATGCCACATGGCAAATTCAATTTTGTGACATGCCAAAAAATGTAACATGGCAAAATCAATTTTTGCAACATGGCAAAATCAATTTTGCCACATGGCAAAAAAAAAATGCAGCATGAGAAAATCAATTTTGCCACCCGGTAAAAAAAATGCCACATGGCAAAATCCATTTTTCCACATGGCAAAATCTTTTTTTGCCACATGGGATAAAAAAAATACACATGTCAAAATCCATTTTGCCACATGGCAAAAAAATGCAAATTGCAAAATCAATTTTGTCACTTAGCAAATAAAAATGCCACATGGCAAAAATAATGCCACATGACAAAATCCAGTTTTGCCACATGGCAAAAAAATGCCACCAGGCAAAATTATTACACCACATGGCAAAATCAATTTGGCCATATGGCAAAAAAATGCTGCATGTCAAAATCCATTTTCCCACATGGCCCAAAAAATGCAACATGGCAAAATCAATTTTGCCACATGGCAGAAAAATGCCACATGACAAAAAAATGCCCCATGGCAAATCCATTTTGCCACATGGCAAGAAAAATGCCACACGGCAAGATTAATTTTGCCACATTGCAAAAAAAATGCAGCATGAGAAAATCAATTTTGCCACCTGGTAAAAATAAAATGCCACATGGCAAAATCCATTTTTCCACATGGCAAAAAAAAAATGCCACACGGCAAAATCTATTTTGCCACATGGATAAAAAATGCCACAGGGCAAAATTATTATTACACATGGCAAAAAAATGCAAATTGCAAAATCAATTTTGCCACTTGGCAAATAAAAATGCCACATGCAAAATCCATTTTGCCACATGGCAAAAAAATGCCACAAGGCAAAATTATTATGCCACATGGCAAAAAAAATTGCCACATGGCGAAATCCATTTTACCACATGGCAAATACCACTTTTGGTTCTCGCTATCTCTCCAACTCCAACTGACCTCTTCTACTGACATTGACTACTGACTAGAAGTCCAATCTGTTTGAATGGATTGGATGCGCACTCGTGTTAAACCCTTCTATTGACGGCAGATACATGAAAAGACCTTTCTTCGCCCCGACTACAAAGGCAACAAGGCAGCCATGTTGGTAGGGGCAAGTTTCCCATCAAAGTCAATGCAGTGACATTCAAATGAAGTCATGACTAGCTTATTTGTTCAATGTCACAGCATCTGCTATTTACTCATTAGCTGCTATTTACATTGTTAGATATATAAATTAATATTAAATATGTAAATATTTATATATAAATAATAATTAAAAATAAATATAGAAAAACATATATATGTAGAACTTTTCCATGCACATTTTTGTGCTTGCATGCCAACTGTGCGCTTAGCGTTTGAAAAATGTTGAATGAATAAATGAAAGGTGCTTAAGTGGCTTAACTATTCAAGTGACAACACACTCAACATCTGGACTCGATGTATGTTTAATGCGCGTGTGCCAACGACGTCCGAGGGTGCCGGAGTGCCCCGCCGGCCCTCCCTCCAATTAACAAGCTCATTTGCATAATTTGGATTTCCTCCCTCCGTCCGTCCGTCCGTCAACGGGGCGTCCGCTCCGTCGCTCTCCATCAGTCGTCCGGACGGCGTCCCGGCGTATGGAAAGCAGCCGTCTCGTCCGCCCAGGGAGCTAATCTATGCTAATTTGACATTTAGCGCCTCATTTGCATAACCGCCATCAAAGACACCGGCGGCTCGCGCAAACAACACGAATGAAGGGGCGGGTCTCGACGTGTTGAAATCGCGTCGGAATAAAGAACAATTTAGGATTATTATCAATTTACATGAAATTTTTGCTATATGAATTGGAAGAGATGAATTTTTGGGGGTGCTGAGGTCAAAGGTCACAGAGATCCGAAATATGTTGGTGTTCTATATAGCTCCGGAACAAATAAAAGTGATTATTAACAGAGGTCCGCAGTTTGTTCATAATACGAAATGAAAACACTGTCACGGGGTCAAAGGTCACAGAGGTCAGAAATATGTTTGTTAGTGTTCATGGTGACTCAAGAACGAATAAAAGGGATTATTATCAGAGGTACACAATGCGTTCATGATAGGAAGTGATTATGCTGTCATGGGGTCAAAGGTTACAGAGGTCAGAAATATGTGAACAAGGACAAGAACGAATAAAGGGGGTATTATCAGATTTATTTGTTTTGATCAATTCCATTTGGGCTTAATAGGTTAAAGGTCATGCAGGCCAGAAATCTGTTTATTTTAATTCATTTTTCCAATTAAATGAATAGATAAAAGATTGAAATGAATAATAAATACATAATATGGAAGGGCTGTGATTGAAGTCATCACTCGAAATTAATATCATAATATCTATAAAACGATAGCAGCAAAAAATGAAGCAACATTGACACCATTTCAGCCATTTTGAACCAAAATGGAGGGCTCGTTGACCTCCTGTTGACCTCAAATATTTTTAAAAAGATGACAGCACAGACAAAAGGTTTTTACAGCACAGACGATTTACATCAGTTTTATATACATTTGTTTCTGACCTCTGTGACCTTTGACCCTGTGAGAGCATTTTCATTTCATATCACAAACACATTATGTACCACAATCCCTTTTGTTCGTTCTTGAGCTATCTCGAACACTAAAAGATTTCTGATCCATGTGACTTTTGACCTCAGCACCCCAAAATGGACTCACCTCTTCCGTTTCAAATAGCAATAATGTAGTGTAAATTATATAATAATCTTTATTTGATCTGGAATTATGTTGAACATGAATATATTATGATCACAAACCATGCAAATTATCACAAATTTGAGACTTTCTGACATGTGCGACCTTTGACCTAATTGAAGTCTAACTGATTTACAATATGTCAACTCTCCCATTTCGATGCACGAAATTGTCAGAACGCAGTCTCTGGCAAAAAGTTTGGACTCCATTCCCTTTTCTGACCTGTGTGACCTTTGACCTCATTGAATCAAAACCGATTTACGACATGTCAATTCTTCAATTTTAAAGCACGGAAGTGTCAGAAAGTGGTCACTGGCAAAAAGTTTGGACTCAATTTCCTTTTCAGACCTGCGTGACCTTTGACCTCATTGCTGTCAAACCGATTTACGACATATCAACGCTCCCACTTTTATGCACGGAATTGTCAGAGAGCGCTCGTCGGCAAAAAGTTTGGGCTGCATTTCCTTCGTCTTATTAGCTTTTAGCTCATCGCGCTCACCGCTGACCTTTCGGATGCGCCCCGTCGCACGCCGATTAGCATGTGACCTGAAAACATCCACACCATCTTTGTGATGTGGACCATGACGCCGTTGCGTTTGTGTGCGCCGCGCCGCCACCGGTCGGAGTCGCGTGACAGCGGCGCCGCGGGCGCCCGCTGTGCACATTAGCGTCATTAGCATCACGCTGCGCTCGGCGTTCAGTGAGCAGGAAGCTCGCGTCGCTAACGATCGCCGTTCCGCCGCCGAGTCGCTCATCCGAAGGCGGGATCGCTTGCACGCCACGTGCGGGCAGGAAGGCGCACTTGCTCGATTTGGCGCCATCGACGACAATAGATGTCAATGAGTTTGTCACTAGGAGACGGCCAGTTCATTTGAACTAGAAGGGGTGGCAGCAAAATCTTCCAGTGCTGTTTCTTTATTACTATAATTTTTTAAAATTAAAAATCTTTTTTTTTTAACATAATAAATCTTATTAAAATTGAAAATAAGTTTTTTTTAAGACTAAATGAATATATAAAGGCTCTAGTGCATTTTTTTTTTTTTTTAAATTGGACAAAAGTAAATTTATTTTTATATCATTAATTTGTTTTATCTTAAAATTTTAATGAAAAAAAATTTGTAAATATTTTTGAAACAGTAAATAAATATGAAAAGGTAACTGGAATTTTTTTTTATTTAAAAATTACACACTTAAAAAAATACTGTATAATTATTTATATGAAAATATTTTTTAAATAATTAAAGCTTATTTAAGACTGAAAAAAAATCTTTTAAAAATATACTTATATATGCATACATATTTTTCAACATAATAAATCTTATTTGAATTAAAAATAAGTTTTTTATTAAAAGATTAATATATAAAGTCTCTAATGCTATTTTTTTTATTTGAATATTGAACATACAGTAAGTAAATGTATTTTTATATCATTAATTTATCTTAAATTTAAAAAATTTTATAAATATTTTTGATCAGTAAATAAAGACGAAAAGGCAACAGTGCTTTTTTTAACTTAAAAATTATACGTTCAAAAAAAAGTACTGTATAATTATATTAACATTTAACATTTTAAATAGATAAATATTTTTTAAATAATAAAAACTTATTTAATTAAAATTGAAAAAAAAAAACATATTACACACATATTTCTTTTTAAATATACAAAAATATCTATATATAAATATATATATCAAAGCTACAGTGCTATTTTTGTATTTAAAAAATGATTTTTATATAAATATTTTTTCATTATGTAATTTTATTTTATATTGAAGTTTAAATTTTAAAAGTACAGTAATTTTAAAATAAATATATTTTAAATAAATAAATAAATATTTTAGAAATAATCATTTATTTTATGTTTTTCAATTTATTTTCATGAAACAACATAAATGTGTATTTAAAAGATTCATATTTTTTACTTGAAAAAAAATTAAAAAAATAAAGACATTTACATTTACTTTTCCGGGTCATTTCCTGTTGATATCAGGTGACTTCACGTTATTTGGGGGAGGTTTTAGGGTCACTTCCTGTTGTATCATATCACTTCCTTTTGATTTGGGAGGGGTCACTTCCTGTTCATATAACATCATTTCCTGTTGTTTGGGGGCCATTTCGTGGTCACTTGCTGTTGTTTTCAGGGTCACTTCCTGTTGATATCAGGTCACCTCTTGTTAATTCGGGGGCATTTAGTGGTCACTTCCTGTTTATATCTGTTCACTTCCTGTCAATTTGGGGCATTTCAGGGTTATTTACTGTTGATATCAGGTGACTTCCTGTTGTTTTGGGGAGGTTTCAGGGTCACTTTCTTTTGATATCAGGTGACTTCCTGTTGTTTTGGGGAGGTTTCGGGGTCTCTTCCTGTTGATAACATATCACTTCCTTTTCATTTGGGGGCATTTAGGGGTCACTTCCTGTGGATATCAGGTCACTTCCTGTTATTCTGGGAGCATTTTGCGGTCACTTCCCGGTGGTATCTGTTCACTGTCCGTTGTCACAGGTCACTTCCTGTTCATTTGGGGGTATTTCGTGGTCACTTCCTGTTAATAACAGATCACTTCCTGTTAATTTGGGTGCATTTCAGGCTCACTTCCTGGCGATATCAGATCACTTTCTGTCAATTGCAATGACGTACATAGCCGTCAATGGGATCTTGTATATGGGCAACATTAGCATGGGCGTACATGGCCATTGTCTAAGCTGAAAGACTGTATGAATGGGATTTTTTTTTGCATTACATGCAAAGCTAGCATCAATGAGGTCAAAGGTCACAGAGGTCTTCCATTTTAGCGTGCCAGTTCAAATGGCAGCCAAAGAGTCATTCATAGCCAAAACGTCTTTTTCCAGCCTGCTTATTGGTGGAAAATTGGCTGGGCTTCCCAGAATTTCCCCACAACGCAACAGTTGGTGGACACGGCGTCACCCATCGCTCGCAGCCGCCATGTTGGACCGCCGCCGCGCGCTCTTTTCACACCCCAGAAGACGCGCACGCAAGCGGGCCGGGGTCAGCGGAGGCGCTTGGCACGCGGCCGTCCCCCTCTTGGCACCTGTGGGCCTCACCTCCACGCGGGCGCGCCGGCCGGCCGCGAGGTGAGACCGCCACCAGGGGTGGGGGGAATCCCCGACAATTGGCCGCGCGTGATGTCATCTGGCTGTGAAAGTGTGCGTTTGAGCGCTCGCCGTGATGAAGAAGCAACTGGGCGGCGGCCAGAGCACTGGAGCCACGCCACAAAGCCCCGCCTCCGCGTATCACACACATAATCACTCACGCGCGTATATCTCCATAAATTTAGTGTTGGGAAATTCATTTTTTATCTTTATAGCGCTTAGTTCAAATATTGAGAATGAATTAGCATGTCAGCTACATTAGCTAGTCCTGTTTTTGGGCGAATGTATTCTTTCATTGTCATTTCCTATAGTTAACTGGTCACTTCCTGTTGATTTGGGGAATTTTCATGTCACTTCCTGTTACTTTAGGTCACTTCCTGTTACTTTTGGGACATTACTACATCACTTCCTGCTGATATTGGGCATTTCCATGTCACTTCCTGTTGATTTGGGACATTTCCATGTCACTTCCTATTGGTATGAGGTCACTTGCTGTTGATATTGGGCATTCCCATGTCACTTCCTGTTGATAATAGGTAAATTCCTATTGATGAGGGGCATTACTATGTCACTTCCTGTTGGTATGAAGTCAATTCCTGTTGATATTGGGCATTTCCATGTCACTTACTGTGGATAATAGGTCACGTCCAGTTGATTTGGGACATCACTGTGTCACTTCCTGTTGGTATAAAGTCACTTTCTGTTTATATTGGGCATTTCCATGTTACTTCCTGTTGATAACAGGTCACTTCCTGTTGATTTGGGGCATGACTATGTCACTTCCTGTTGGTGTGAAGTCACTTCCTGTTAATATTGGGCATGTCCATGTCGTTTTCTGTTGCTAATGGGCCACTTCTTTTTGATTTGGGACATTACTATGTCACTTCCTGTTGATCTGGGGCATTTCAATGTCATTTACTGGAGATAAGAGGTCACGACCAGTTGATTTGGGGCATCACTATGTCACTTCCTGCTGGTATGAAGTCACTTCCTGTTGCTGTTGGGCATTTCCATGTCACTTCCTGTTGATACTAGGTCAATTCCTGTTGATTTGGGGCATTACCATGTCACTTCCTGTTGATAATAGGCCACTTTCTGTTGATTTGGGGCATTACTATGTCACTTCCTGTTGATCTGTGGCATTTCCATTTCACTTCCTGTTGATAGTAAGTCACCTCCTATTGATTTGGTGTATTTCAGTGTCACTTCCTGTTGATAACAGATCACTTCGTATTAATTTTGGGGCATTACTATGTCACTTCCAGTTGAATTAGAGCATTTCAATGTCATCTGTTGATGCCAGGTCACTTCACGTTTATTTTTAGGGCATTAATATGTCACTTCCTGTTGATTTGGGGCATATAATCATCATTTCCTGCTGCTATTAGGTCACATACTATTAATTTTGGGCCATTTCCGTGTCACATTCTATTGATATCGGGGCACTTCCTGTTTATTTGGGGGCATTACTGTGCCACTTCCTGTTGATTCGGGGAATTTCCATGTCACATCCTATTGATATCAATTTACTTCCTGTTAATTTGGGGGCATTTCACGTCACTTTCTCTATATAACACTTCTCTTCCTGTTGATCATTTCCACGTCACTTCCTATTCATATGATGTCACTTCCTGTTAATTTAGGGACAATGTAATGTCACTTCCTGTGTACAACAGTTCACTTCCTGTTGACCTTAGGCATTTCTATGTCACTTTCTGTTGATCTGGGGTATTTCCATGTCACTTCCTATTAATATGATGTCACTTCCTATTAATGTTGCAGTATTATTATATCACTTCCTGTTGATAAGAGGTCATTTCCTGTTCATTTTGGGGCATTTTAATATCCCTTCCTTTCCATAATGGGTGACTTCCTGTTGAGATAAGATCACTTCCTGTTAAATTTGGGGTATTCTTATATCACTTCCTGTATATATTGGGTCACATCCTATTGATTTGGAGCTTGTTCATGCCACTTCCTATTGGTCAAGTCACCTGTTAGTTGGCACATATATGACACTTCCTGTTGATAATAGGTCACTTCCTGTTGATCTGGGGTATTTCCATGTCAATTTCTGTTTGTATGAGGTCACTTCCTGTTAATTTTGGGGTGTTATTTTGTCACTTCCTGTTGATACTGGGTCACTTCCTATTGATCTGGGGCAATTCAATGTCACTTCCTATTAATATGACGTCACTTCCTGTTAATTTGGGGGTATTATTATGTTACTTCCTTTGATAAGAGGTCATTTACTGTTAATTTTGGGGCATTTTAATATCACTTCCTTTCCATATTGGGTCACTTCCTGTTGAGATAAGATCACTTCCTGTTAATTTTGGGGTATTCTTATCTCACTTCCTGTATATATTGGGTCACTTCATATTGATTTGGGGCTTCTACATGTCACTTCCTGTTGATACTGGGTGTCAAGTTGAAAAATAGACCCTTAGGTATACATTTGTAAAATTACCCAAAAATAAGGAGAGAAGACACTCAGTGATCTTGGCCAAGGAGAGCAAAAGAGTAACTACACTGTAAATGCTAACATTCAAATTAATTAAATGTGATAAGTGAACTAAACTCAATTTTCATCAACCTGTTGTGAACACTACTTTTAAATAAGTAAGTAGTAATTTGGGGTTGGAGAACTTGCTTAACTTGATATATCCCAGTTAAGTCAAATTAGAAAAAATAATTTCTTGTACCCAGTGTCCTTTGGGCGTTCTATCAGACATGCGCAGATCTGCCCTGCCCACTTTCGCGCTCTTTCCAACACCTTTCTCAGTTATTTTCGCCATTGTGGGTTTACTTGTCCTCAGCACACTGATTTGGTAAGTACATATTTTACTCTTTTGTAAACCGTCGATTTGTCTTGTTGTAGTGTAGTAGCCTGTGTGCTGCCAGGGAGGAGAAGTGTCAATTACATCAAATATCACCGCTAGCAAGCATGCTATATGACCGTGACAGGAACCTCATCATTTTCAGAAACAAATGTAGACTACAGTTTATGGTAGACTCCCATTTTATACCGGCCGGCGTTTTGAATTCTTGACAGACGGGGCTCGTAACGTTTTTAGGCGATGGGAGAGGTTTTTAAAACCGATTTAAAACAGTTACCGAGCGGTTTTAAGTTAGCTAGACCGAGGGGAGGTTCGCTTCCTGTTTTAAAAATAAAAACACTAATTCTATCGTTAGCGGGTGTTTTATTTTGTGAAACTAACAGGAAGTGCCTTAATCACTACGGCTAGCTTGAGTAGCGCCGAATTTGCACGTTGTGGATCTAAACGGCTACTTTCTCACGTAAAAATGTTAGAAATGTCGATAAAGTGATTTATTTACAGAGTTAGTGCTAGAATTAAGTCAGCTTCAGCCTTTCTATTTCGGCTCAGGTAAGAGCTAAATGCACAGTCAGACCTTATGTGCGCCAACGTAATCGGTTCTTGCGTTGGAGCAGGGGTCCCCAAACTACGGCCCGCGGGCCGGCCGGATACGGCCCGCCTCCACAATTGGTCCGGCCCCCTGAACCCCCCCAATAGTGTTATTATTTCCTGGCTTTTTTCTGTGAAGAACCCAGACAGGGTTATTTGGTTATTATCTATTTAATTAATTGTGTTATTATTATTCATTATTATATGATATTATATTATGTTATAATTATTTTTATTTCAGAAAGGGTTATTTAATTATGGCTTTCTGAAAAACAATAATTTTTTTACATTTAGGCACTGCTGCAATCGTCACACTTTTTCTGTTACAAACTGACCCGGCCCCTCATCAGAGAAGGGAAAAGTCATGTGGCCTTCATAGGAAAAGGTTTGGGGACCCCTGCTTTAGAGTGTTTGTCATCTGCCCTTCCATTTGCTTTTCTTCATGTGCAGTGCTCCCCCTCCATGTTTGATCAAACTGCACTGATAATTTGAAATTGTTTTAAAATGCATTAATCGCAAAAATCAGAGGACTAGATCACATTTCCCCCTGTTATTTCACCACTTTAACTTTGGTCTAACCTAATATAGGAATACAGATAGAAAGAGTGCAGAGATCACACTCGACGCCATAACAACCTGGTGTGTTTAAGGTTGGTCATTTATGTGCCTATATTTTGAAATTGTTGCCTTAATTTTGTGTTCTTTTTCACCATCCCCCAATCAGGCTGAAGCAAATGGTCAAAAGTCCACACATACCTCAGTCTCAGCAATTACAGGTATGTTTCATACACTGATCAATGAATCATTTAATATTTGTATTTGTTTCATGGGTTGGGATAACAAACATGCATTAATGTTTTTACAGATGGATTAAGAAATTAATTGTACATCTCAATTTGAATGTTCAAAAATAATCAATTACGTTAATTTAAAAATAACTCATTGTTAAACATTTTAGTTTGTGAATATTAAAATAATTTATTGCAGATTTTAATTTGTGATTAAAAATAATTGGACATTTTAATTTGTGACTGTTAAGAAAAAATTTAACTTTTTTTTTTTTCTAACAAGTTCTCAATGCTGAAATTATCATGTCTTTTCAGGTCAACCAAAGCAGTATTCTCTAATGCAGTGGACTTGCAAGTACTGCACATTTTCTGCTGAAAAGAGCCTACTTGCTTAAGCATTACCGCTTAAAACATGGATACCACACTCGGACATCCCTACTCCCATGTCTTCATAAGGACTGCCTCTGCACATTTAAATCTTTTAATGCACTCAAAGTACACCTATCGACATGGCACTCTCAAAAAGATGCAGGCAAAAGTGGAGAAACTGCATTTGACCGTCAGTTGTGCAACTTTGTGGAGCCCTGCTCAGAAGCAGACTTCTTTACCCATTTGCGAGGACATCTTAAGCTGAGGCAAATGGTTACTTGCCCATATCAAGACTAACTTTCAGAGCAGTATTTATTCGACCTTCACTGCACACAAAAGCAAAGAAATGTGAAATGTGTTTGAGCCATAGTGTGGGTAGGACATTTGTGTCTAAATCATTCAATCCCAATAAAAGTTGCTTTAATAAAAAAAAACTTATTTTTAATCAAAGAAAAAGAACCTTTTGCAAAAATATATTTTTTTGAAAATATATATATTTTTAAATATATATATTTTTTATTGACGTGTCACTTTTTTTTAAAGGAAAAAGTTTAAAACTTTTTTTTAAAGTGGAAAAAGTTTTGAACGCATTTCTTTTTTTCTTTTTGAAGTGGAAAAGGTTTTAAAGGCACTTTTTTTTCCGATTGAATCATTTTGACACAAAGATACGACTTCAACGCTACTTCCGACATGTTTGAGTGGCAGGTGACTACACCAATGGCATAAAAGAATGACTAATGGCCACCAGGGCTCCATCGAGCCATCGGACTCTGCTCGAGTCCAAGCCGAAAATAGGGCACTGGTACGGGGGGGTGACATTGGTATCTCACTGGACTGCCCGCGCTGGTATGGTGCGCTGCTGCTTAATGTGATTCAAGAGGGGAACTTCACCCACTGCCCTGACGTGACGGTTGGCAATCGGGGTCCAACCGCAGTGTCGCGACGCGCCGGTATGGGAGTGGCCGACGAGTGGCCCGACACTAGCCTGCCCAGTAGCCCGCGCCGGGAGCCCCGTCGCTTCAGCTTTGAATGAGTGTCGTGTCAGTCGCGGGCCGTCTACTCAACAGCTGGCCTCCGCGCCGGGGTAGTGATATCGGGGTCCGCCAGTGTGCCGCAACAGGGCACCGTACCATCGCCGGCACACCGGTGAGATGCCGATGTCACACCCCCGTACCGGTGCCCTATTTTCGGCTTGGACTCGAGCAGAGTCCGATGGCTGGATGGAGCCCTGGTGGCCATTATTTTTGCTTCCTGCTTTTATGCCATTGGCGTAATCACCTGCCACTCAAACATGTCAGAAGTAGCGTTGAAGTTGGATCTTCGTGTCTAAATGATTCAACCGAAAAAAAGTGCCTTCAAAACTTTTTCCACTTCAAAAAAAAAAAGTGCCTTCAAAACTTTTTCCACCTTAAAAAAAAAAAAAAAAGTTTAAAACTTTTTGCTTTTCAAAAAAAAGTGACACGTCAATTAAAAAATAAAAATTAAAAAAAAAATTTTTTTTCCAAAAAATATTTTTGCAAACGTTTTTTTTTTCTTTGATTAAAAACAGTTTTTTGATTGAAGCAACTTTTATTGGGATTGAATAATTTGGACACAAATGTCCTACCCATAATATGGCTCAAAAACAAAAAGGATTGCTTCGATCAAAGAAAACAGTTTCAATGAAAAATAAAGCGTAAATTTCTGAGTCTCAAATATTTTTTCACATTCAAACCTTTTTTTCTACAATTGTTTTTTTTTTTTTTTTTTTTTTTTTTTTTTTAATTGAAGTGATTTTATTTTGAAAATATACATTTTTTGTTTGAAGCAACTTATTTTTGGATTGAATAATAAAGACACAAATGTCCTAGCCAAAATGTGGTCCAAATGCAGAATTACATCAATCAAAAAAGTTGTTTCAATAAAAAAAAAAAAAGAATTAAATTTTTTTAAAAAAATTTCAAAGAAAAATAGTTTTCAAACATATTTTTTGACTTACAAATTTATTTTTGCATTCAAACAAATTTTTTTGATTGACATGACTTTTTCTTTGATTGAAAAAATAATAATAATATATATATACTAATGAAATATTTTTGAATAGAAATTACTTTTTTTTTTTTTTTTTTTTTTGAGGAAAAAGCTTAATATGAAATTAGAATTTGAATAAAAATAAGACACATATTCTTGGTAAGATTTTAGGTTTCTCAGGTGTATAACTCCAGTACACGTTTTGCATTTACTCTTTTAGTGATGTGAAAAAAACAAAGTATCTTGTTTACTGTATCAGGTGTTAAAGTGAAATTTGAATTTGAACTGAGTTGTGTGTTTTAAAAAGAGTTCTGTATTTTTATGTTTATTTTATCACTGCTGCACAGTTTAAACCATGGCACAATGTTGATTGTAGTTCCAGTTTTGATCACTAATATTGTTGGAGAAATCAGAACTGTTAGCTTTACCAGAGCTCAAGCTCATGTTGTAATGGGAAACTAGTTTGACGCCATGTCTTCAATGCTGAGTTAATGTCCTGAAATTATGATAATAGGATCTCGCCTGTTAGTCTTTGGAAATTACAGGATAGGAGTGGACATTGATGCAGTTCAGGTATTATTCAGTAATTTCTGTAGCAAAAGGTTATTTTAGGTACTTGTACTTTGTATGAGGTGCAAAATGTTTGCAAAAGTAGGTTTATAATTAATCCACTGATTGTTCATTGATACTGAGCATTAACCAAACACCGTTCAGCCTGCCAGGAGCCAGTGTCTCTCATTAAATGCACTTTTGAGCATTTTAAAGTAAATTTTAATTCCATTGAATTAATCCAATGAGTGATCTCCATTTATTGTGTTTTGGGGGTCATTACTGTTAGATAATGTGTTTTTAATGAAATTAGTATGTGCAGATGTAATTTCTATTGTGGAATTCTTTTAGGTCAAGAAAATTAAGTTGACCTGAATATGATGGGAGTACTGTGCACTCAAAATAAACAAGTTACTGTAATCCAGTTATTTTAGTTAGTTTGAGTACTGCCAACTCAATAAAAACAAGTGATTATAATCCAAATTTTTTAAGTTAATTTGAGTACTGCCAACTCACAATAATTAAGTTAATCAAATCTAATTCATCTAAGTCAACATAAATTAATTTTTTTAAGGCAGCAAGTTTGCATATATTTTTTTAGTAAAGTCAACTTTTAATATTTTACAGTGTAGACAGAGGAATGCTAGATTACGCTGTATAGTCACCGAAATTGATCTAAGGAAAAACCCTCCTTGGTATTTTTATTTAGGGGTTTGTCCTAACACAGAAGGGTGCCGCCCTGAGGGAGGGGGGAGCAAGCTGGAGACACCCATATGATTTGGGTTGACTATGTGTGAGCATGTAGGTGGAACTAACTAAGTACACGTGTGTAAGCAAAGGCACATGTAAACAACGGTCAAAATGACCCAGACATTTCAGTTATGCAACGCTGCGGCCATGGAAGATGTCCTCAAATGGAAAATTGTGTGGTGGTCCTAGCCCACACTCCCCTCTACTGGCTTTTATTGTTGTTACACTTCCTGTTTTATGTGGCATGAGCTCAACCTTGGCAGACCTGGGAGTGCACCTGCAGCTCATCACAATCAACTCTGCTTTTAAGGAGCGGCCTGGGCAGCAAGCAGGTGCCAGATGATTCTGCCAGTCACCATTGGTACATCGGCCAACTAAGCTTGTAGTTTGTGACTCTGGTCTTTGAACTTTTTACTAATTCTGTTTTTTGCCATCAGGACACCCACCCATCAAAGCCCTCGCAGCCACAGCCATTGACCATTCAACCCACCAGCTGCTCAACACTCTGTCCTTGTACAATAAATACCACTTCACACTTCATCTGTTTCCGGCTCGCATTTTGGTCCAAATCAACTTTGCCTACCTTGCCTTAACAAATTGTCGTCGAAGGTCTAGACGAAAGTCCAGACGCCAGGTGCTGAAGATGTCTCGGAAGGTCTAGTTACGCAATGATGCGGCCATGAAGCAAAGCAGTTGTCATCTCGACCCTCTTTACTCTTTGTAACACTTAAACATTATACTACAACCTAGTATAGCAAGCAATAATCATTTACTGGTTATATCAATAAGAGAAAAATATGGCAATATGTATTATTTATGGTATACAGTATATGAGCACAAGCAAATATTCAATCAATCAACCCTCGATAATTACCTCAACACTGGGTCACTTCCTATTGATCTGGGGCATTTCCATGTCACTTCCTATTAATATTACGTCACTTCCTGTTAATTTGGGGGTATTATTATGTCACTTCCTTTGATAAGAGGTCATTTCCTGTTAATTATTGGCCATTTCAATATCACTTCCTTTCCATATTGGGTCACTTCCTGTTGAGATAAGATCACTTCCTGTTAAATTTGGGGTATTCTTATATCATATATTGGGTCAAATCCTATTGATTTGGGGCTTGTTCATGCCACTTCCTATTGGTATCAAGTCACCTGTTTATTGGCACATATACCTCACTTCCTGTTGATTTTGGGGCATTTTTCATTGGCCGCCATCGAACACCAGGCCAACCAGCGATGCCGTGCGTGTGAGCGTTTTCTGCTTCCCCTTCCTGGCAGCCAAACGGGAAACGGCCGCGCGCGTCAGCGGATCACGCTGAGGCCTTTGGACAGGAAGCGGCCGTTGTCGCCGTGCCAGCGCGGTTCTCGCCCGCGGCCGCTAATCGGCGGCAACGGCCGAACGGCCTGCCGCCTGGCTGAGCGCGCTCGTTGGCCGGCCGGGCGCTCGGCCAGGCCGCGCCCACGGCCGACGCGCCGTCCGTCCGTCCGTCAGTACGTCTCAGAGCCCGCCTTGAACTTTCGTCATCGGGACCCCCGGGCGCCATCGGACAGAGATGTCAGCGGGACGACGTGTTGATGGATAGCAACACAACTACACGACCGCATAAAGTGCAAAACAAACACTTAATTCTCATTGTAAGTGGTTTGTGTGTCTGTCATGTTGTGTAATAAAATGTCGATTTGTTCCTAGTCACGTTGCGTGTCATCATGTTGTGCGTGGGCGAGTGATCAATTTTGTACGATGTTGTGTAGTTGTGTGTATTTGTAGTCACTTTTTGCGTTACGGCTACTCATTTTGTGGGCTTTGTGTGTTGTTGTGTGTGTGTGTTGCGTATACTTTTTGAATGCGTACTCGCTAGTACAGTGTCATGTTGTCTGGTCGTTCCGTGTTGTTGTGTGTAGTTATGTAGTGTCTCATCATTTTGTGCACTGTGTGTAGTCATGTTGTTTTTGGATCTGTGTAGTCACTTTTTTGTGGTCCTGTTGTGGCTTGTTATGCTGTGTTTTTTGTATAGTTATGTATTTTGTGTAGTTATAAGGGTAGTCACTTTTTTGTTGTCCTTTTGTGTAGTCATTTTTGTAAAATGCTGTGTATTTATGTGCTCTTATTGTGTACTTGTTATTATTTTGTGTGCTGTGTGTATTGATGTTTTGGTTTTGCATGGCCGTGTGGTTGTGTGGTCATTTTTATTTAAAATGTGTAGTTATGTTGTGTATTTGTTATCATTTATGTGCTGTGTGTATTCATGTTGTGTTTATGCATGTAGTCTTGTTGTGTAGTTATGTGGGCAGTCACTTTTTTTGTAGTGCTGTTGTGGGTGTTGTCGTGCTGTGTGGTCATTTTTATGTAAAATCTTGTGTAGTTATGTTTTCTGTTTTTTTTTTTGCATGCAGTCATGTTGTCTTTTTTTGTGCAATGACATGTAGTTGTATGTAGTTTGTGTGTAGTTATGTTGTAATCATTTTGTGTCTGTAATTGTTTTGTTTGCTGTATGTAGTCATGTTTTTGTATTATGCTGTGTAGTTGTGTGTATTCATTTTCTTTTGAACAATGTTTTATAGTTGCGTGTAGTTATGTTGTACTTGTTTCATTTTTGTCTTATTGTTTTGTGTGTTGTGTGTAGTCATTTTTGTATGATGTTGTGTATACTTGTAATCATGTGGGTCTTGTCATGTTGTGTCTACTCATTTTGCGGGCTTTCTGTGTATGATTTGTGTGTTTATTGTGTATACTTTTTCAATGTGTAATCATTAGCACAGTCATTTTGCGTGTTGTCTTGTTGTGTTATGTCATGCTCTGTGTTCGTGTAGTCATTTTGTTGGCACAAAGATGTGTAGTCATGTTTTATAGTTGGAATTATTTTGTCTAATAGTTTTGTAGATGTGTGTACTTGTAATTATATTGTGTGTCTGGTCATGTTGTGTCTACTCATTTTGTGGATTTGGTGTGTAGTTTTGTGTGTTTGTTATAAATACTTTTTGAATGTGTAGTCATTAGTACTGTCATTTTTGTGTGTCGTCCTGTTATGTCTTGTCATGCTGTGTTGTTTGGTCCAGTGTTGTGTAGTGTTGTTGTAATCATTTTGTGTCTGTAATTTTTTTGTTTGCTTTGTGGAGTCATTTTTTGTATTATGTTGTGTATTCATGTGTAGTAATTTTGTTCTGAACAATGTTGTATAGTTATGTGTAGTTATGTTGTACTTGTATCATTTTGTCTTATTGTTTTGTGAGCTGTGTGTAGTTATTTTTGTACTATGTTGTGTAGTTGTGTTTACTTGTAATCATGTTGTGGGTCTTGTCATGTTGTGTCTACTCATTTTGTGGGTTTGGTCTGTAGTTTTTTTGTGTTTGTTGTGTATACTTTTTCAATATGTAGTCCTTAGTGCAGTCATTTGGTGTGTTGTCCTGTTGTGTTATGGCATGCTTTGTGATGTGTGTAGTCATTTTGTTGGTACAATGTTGTGTAGTTGTAATTATTTTGTCTCGTAGATTTGTAGTCATGTTGTGGTTTTGCATGAAGACATGTAGTTATGTGTGTAGTCATTTTTGTGTAGTGTTGTGTAGTTGTGTATAGTCATTTTCTTTTGAATAATGTTGTACAGTTGTGTGTAGTTACGCATTGTGCTTGTAATTTTTTTGTCTAATTGTTTTTTGTGGTGTGTGTAGTCATTTTTTGTCTAATGTTGTGTAGTTGTGTGTACTTGTAATCATGTTGTGTGTCTTCTCATGTTGTGTCTAGTCATTTTGCGGGCTTGGTTTGTCATTTTGTGTGTTTGTTGCGTATTCCTTTTGAATGTGTAGTCATTATTACAGTCATTTTGTGTGTCGTCCTGTTGTGTCTTGTGTGTAGTCATTTTTGGTACGATGTTGTGTATTTGTTCGTGTGCTGTGTGTAGTCATTTTTGTATTATGTTGTGTGTTGTGTGTACTTGTACTCATGTTGTGTCTACTCATTTTGCGGGCTTTTTGTGTGTGATTTGTGGGTTTATTGTGTATACTTTTTGAATGTGTAGTCATTAGTACAGTCATTTTGTGTGTTGTCCTGTTGTCTTGTGTCATGTTGTGTTGTGTGTAGTCGTTTTGTTGGAACAATGTTGTTTAGTCATGTTTTGTAGTTGTAATTATTTTGTGTCATTATTGTCTAGTTATATTGGGGTGTTGTATGAAATTATGTTATCTAGTTAGGTGTGTAGCTATTTTTTGTGCAGTGTTGTGTAGTTGTCTGGAGTTATGTTTTGTACTTGTAATCATTTTGTCTAATAGTTGTGATCATCGTGTAGTTATGTTGTGTTTTTACATTTTGTGTGTTGTGTGTAGTTATGTGTGTAGTCACTTTTTTGTAAACCTTTTGTGTCTTGTGCTGTGTGGTCATTTTTTTTAACAATGTTGTGAAATTGTGTGTATTTATGTTTTGTACTTGTAATCATTTTGTTTCATAGTGTAGTCATGTTGTGTAGTTTTGTGTGTAGTGTGTCACCCTGTTGTGTAGTTGGTTGGTTGGTTGGTTTTGTGGGGGGGACCCGGTCTTCCGCAGGCATCGAACGCACCGTCGATCTGCTTCCTCATTTCAAGTGGAAAAAGAAGTAATGACGTGGAAATATGATAATGTACAACGCTTGGGGTGACGCCCCCCCCCCCCCCCCCCATTCCCCTCCTTATTACCCAGAGTGCCCTTGTGCCCCTCTCCCTTTGCCCACAATCGCCACCCCCCCCCCCCCCCCCTCCTGGTATTTCTCGCAGGGAGTCTCGGCCTTTCACGACTGGACAAACATTAGCGAGCGGTCTGGCTTGTTTTGCATCAAAGCGACGCCTGATTAGCATAATTTGAGGATGAGAGCCGCCCCCCCAATTTGGGACACCGCCCCCTCCGGTAGAGGTGATAGCCCCACTGAGATAGCGCCCACGCTAACGGGAGAGCCGACGGGATTTGCGCCCGATCGGTCGTCGACGAGGAGCGACTGATGGGACGCGACAACCAAGGTCGGCGGCAGCGACTTGATCACGTGACAGACGGCTGTCAATCAAAGTGGCAATTTCATCTTGTTTGCATTTGGTAGGCTGTCTTGAAAGCTTCATAGCTCTCATTTTAAACCCTCTGTTAAACCTGGAAAATGCCGACCACGTCTTTTGCCCTAATTTGAAACCTAAACCTGAAATCCGACTTTTGAGACCAATGCTTTGATTTGAAAATTGACTTTTGAAGTTTGATCCCGGTTTGAAACACAAGTTTAAAACCCTAACTCAGGCTTCAAACCTTACTTACTTAGCAGTGTGATTTTGTTCCCGGCTGTGGAACAGTGGAACAGCTCTCAGGGTCCTCCATGGTGAACGGGAGTTCGCCCGACCGGTCTACATGTGTTTTGTGGATTTGGAGAAGGTTTCTGATCTTGCCCCACGGGGACTCCTGCTGGGGACGCTTCGGGAGTACGGGGTACCGAACCCCCTGGTAAGGGCTGTTCGGTCCCTGTACGATCGGTGTCAGAGTTTGGTCCGCATTACCGGCAATAAGTTGGATTCGTTCCCAGTGGGGGTTGGACTCCGCCACGGTTGTCCTTTATTCTGTCTTGGCGTTACATTGAGAGTAACAAGTAGACAGATGGCGAACAAGAAAGAGAAGGAAGAAAGGACTCAGTCGCTTCACTTCCAGTGTTTTTACTGAACCTCCTTTTCACAGAATTTCCTCTTATCTTTCTTTTTTTGTAAAACTAACACACAAAAGGTACATAGCATGTCAATAAACAGAAACATTTTTAAATTGCCACAGTACAACTCAACCGTCCCAATGAGTCACATAAAATCAACAAGACATTGTTCATTAGCTAACCGCTAGGTTATCTTAGCATTAGCGCTTGAGCCCGCTAGTTTTAGTGTTAGCTCGCAATAAGCGTTAGCTCGCAATAAGCATTAGCTCGCGATTAGCATTAGCTCGAGTTTGGTGTTAGCTCGCTAAACAGCATAATAAAACTAGAAACTGCAATTTCAGGAAGAATTACTATGGGGCTTTGCTGTGGAGAGATACTGATCTTAGCCCCGCCCAGGTTGGTCTGGGGACATTTCGGGGACAATATAAGGTCACTTCCTGATGATTTGGGGACATTTGGGGGGCGTATCCTGGTCATAAGAGGTCATTGGGGACATTTGGGGGGCGTGTCCTGGTCATATTAGGTCATGGGGGGGTCCTGGTCACATCAGGTCATTTGGGTACATTTGGGGGGCGTGTCCTAGTCATCTCATGTCATTTGGGGCGAGCATCCTTGTCATAACAGGTCATTTGGGACCTTTGGGAGGCGTGTCCCAGTCATATCAGGACATTTGGGGACAGTTGGTGGGCATCAGGTGATTTGGGGGCATGTCCTGTTCATATTAGGTCATTTGGGGGGCGTATCATAGTCATATTAGGTCATTTGGGGGGCGTGTCTTAGTCATATTAGGTCATTAGGGGGACATTTGGGGGGTGTATCCTGGTCATAACAGGTCCTTTGGGGACATTTGGGGGGCGTGTCCTGGTCATATCAGGACATTTGGGGACATTTGGGGGTGTGTCCTGGTCATATCAGGTCATTGGGGGACACTTGGGGGGCGTGTCTTGGTCATATTAGGTCATGGGGGGGTCCTGGTCACATCAGGTCATTTGGGTACATTTGGGGGGCGTGTCCTAGTCATCTCATGTCATTTGGGGCGCGTATCCTGGTCATAACAGGTGATTTGGGGACCTTTGGGGGGCGTGTCCCGGTCATATCAGGACATTTGGGGCGCATATCCCGGTCATAACAGGTCATTTGGGGACCTTTAGGGGGCGTGTCCCGGTCATATCAGGACATTTGGGGCGCGTATCCTGGTCATAACAGGTCATTTGGGGACCTGTGGGGGGCGTGTCCCGGTCATATCAGGACATTTGGGGACAGTTGGTGGGCATGTCCTGGTCATATCAGGTGATTTGGGGGCATGTCTTGTTCATATTAGGTCATTTGGGGGGCGTGTCTTAGTCATATCAGGTCATTTGGGGGGCGTATCCTGGTCATAACAGGTCACTTGAGGACATTTGTGGGGCGTGTCCTGGTCATATCAGGACATTTGGGGACAGTTGGGGGTGTGTCCTGGTCATATCAGGTCATTTGGGGACATTTGGGGGGGTCTTAGTATGTCAGGTCATTTGGGGACATTTAGGGGCCTTGTCCTGGTCATATCAGGTCATTTGGGGGCATGTCCTATTGTCCTGTTCATATTAGGTCATTTGGGGACATTTGGGGGGTGTCCTGGTCACATCAGGTCATTTGGGGGACATGTCCCGGTCATATCAGGTCATTTGGGGACATTTAGGGGGCGTGTCCAACAGAACAAGATCCTGGATACGAGCAGCCAAAATGAGCTTCCAAAGGTTGTCCTGGCTCTCTCTTAGAGATGGGTTGAGAAGCTCACTGATCCGGGAGGGACTCGGTGTGGAGCCGCTATTCCTCCACTTTGAGAGGAGCCAGCCGAGCTGGCTCGGGCTTCACTGGAGAGATGTTCCAGGCATGTTCCACTGGCGGGAGGACGACCCAGGACATGCTGGAGAGAACATATCTCTTCTGGCCTGGGAACGAACGTCTTAAGATCCTGCTGGAGGAGCAGATTGAAGTGGCTCGGGAGAGGGAAGTCTGGGCTTCCCTGCTAAAGCTGCTGCCCCTGTGACCCGACCCCGGAATAAGCTGTAGATAATGGATGGATTTGAAACACAGGTTTTGCACCCTTCTTTACAACCCTAACTGTAGTTTGAAACCCTAACTCAAGTTTGAAATCCTATTTTGGAACCCTCGCCCGAGTTTGAAACCCTGATTTGAAACTTTAACTCGGGTTTTAAACCTTGCATTTAAACCCATCACCTAAGTTTACAACCTTAATTCAAATTTTAAACCCTACATCTAGTTTGAAACCCTACTGCAGAACCCTGACCCTAGTTCATTCATTCATTCTTTCATTTTCTGAGCCGCTTATCCTCACTAGGGTCACGGGGGTGCTGGAGCCAGCCCCAGCTAACTATGGGTAGTAGGCGGGGTACATCCTGAATCGGTTGCAAGCCAATTGCAGGGCACAAGGAGACACACAACCATTCGCACACACAATCATACCTAGGGACAGTTTAGAGTGGTCGATCACCCTACCATGTTTTGGGGATGTGGGGGAAAACCGGAGTACCCGGAGAAAACCCACCAAGGCATGGGGAGAACATGCAAACTCCACACAGGAAGGCTGGAGCCCGGGACCCTGACTTATTGGTTGTAACTCAAATTTAGAACTTCAGTTCAGGTTTTATACCTTAGTTTAAACCTTAAGCCCTACTTTTAAACCCTGGTCGGGAACCCTCAATCTAGTTTGAAACCCAACTTTAAAACCCTAGTTCAGGTTTGAAACCCCAGTTTAAACCTCAACTCAGGTTTTAAGCCCGAATTTGATATCCAAATGTTTTAAACCCTACTGTGAAAACTTCAACTTAGTTTGAAACCCCAACTTGAAACCTCAACCTAACCCAAGCTTGAAATCCTGTTTTGGAGCCTTGACCCTTGCTTGAAACCTTAATTTGAAACCCTAATTCAGGTTTTAAGCCCTACTTTAGAACCCTACTTCTATCTTGAAACCTTACCGTGAAAGTTTGAAACCCTTACTTGAAACCTGAACTCAAGTTTTAAACCAAATTTCTAAAAAAAAAAAAAAAAGCCAGTTTAAAAACCAAAATTGAAAACCTAACCAGAGTTCAAAATCCTATTTTGGAACTCTGACTTTGAAAACCAAATTCGAAACCTTAATTCAGGTTTTAAACACTAACTCTAGTGTGAAACCCTGCTGGGGCACCCCAACCCTAGTTTGAACCCCAAATTTAAAACTATAGCTCAGGTTTTAAACCCCAGTTTAAACCTTAACTCAAGTTTTAAACCCTGTCTTGTTTTAAACCCTACTGTGGAACTCTCAACCTAGTTTGAAACCCAAACTTAAAACCCTAACCTAACCCAAGGTTCAACTGTGAAACCCTCAACTTAGTTTGAAACCTAAATCTAAAACTTTACCTCAGGTTTTAACCCTACATTGAAACCTTAACTCAGATTTTAAACCTAAGTTATGCTCTAAACTGGGCCTGGGTCCAAATGGTTTAGATGTCTATCGTGGTCCATGGCAGTCACGGAGTTAAGTACTGAAACAGACCAAAGTGGAATGTAGAGGAGGGGTTAGGGGGGCTCATTAAGTGGGGGTCCTGCTTGTAAAAGTCCAAGTCTTGAGCTCTCACTTCCTGTCTTCTTTTTACTTCCCAGCCCGAAGGAGCGGTCGCCCTGTTGTCCTCAGCGTATTTATTCGGGAGGGGGGGACATGCACGTAGGGTCCGTCCGGTCACACGTGGACCAAACACGCACCCCCGCCAGAAGAAAAAGACAAAGACAAGCGGAGCTGAGCTAAAAAGTATTGTCGTGCCCGCTAAGTGACGGAGCAGATGGCTCCCTCCCTGCTTCAAATGCTTTCTTCTTCTCATAGGAAATTTTGAAGCAGTCTGTTCTAAGATGGCCGCCGTCAGCGCCCTCTTCCTGCTGTGGCTGGCGGTGGCGTGCCAAGCCGACGAAGGTGAGGAGGCGGTCGCCGGCGTGGTGGAGGTGGCGCGCGGACGCTCCGTCTACCTCCGGAGGGAGCAGCTGAGCGTCCGGGCGGAGGCCGACGTCCACTGCAAGGTGGAGGTGGTCCTCAACGAGCCAATCACGCAGCGCGTTGGACGACTCACGCCTCAGGTCGGGAATAACGGCGATCATACTGTCGATGCGTGGGGATGCTTTGGTTTCTGCTGGTTGACTTCTTGTTGATTTTAGGTCACTTCCCGTTGATTTTGGAGTTTCTAAGGGTAATTTCCTGTTCATGGGCCACTTCGTGTTGATTTTAGAGCATTTCAGGGTTACTTCCTGTTGATTTTGGGCCACTCCCTGTTGCTTCTAGGTCACTTCCTGTTCATTTGAGTTACTTGTTGATTTTGGCCATTTATAGGTAACTTCCTGTTCATTTTGGATCACTTCCTATTGATTTCGGGGCATTAATGGGTCACTTCCTGTTAATTTCGGGTCACTTCCTGTTGATTTTAGGGCGTTTATGGTTTATTTCCTGTCGTTTTCAGGTCACTTCCTGTTGATTTTAGGGCATTTATGGTTTATTTCCTGTCGTTTTCAGGTCACTTCCTGTTGATTTTGGGGTCTCTATGGGTAACTTCCTATTCATGGGTCACTTCCTGTTGATTTTAGGTCCTTCGTGTTGATTTTGGGGCATTTCAGGGTAACTTCCTGTTAATTTTGGGTCACTCCCTGTTGCTTCTAGGTCACTTCCTGTTGATTTGAGGGCATTTACGGTTCACTTCCTGTCGTTTTGGGTCACTCCATGTTGATTTGCATTCCCTTCCCACTTCCACTCGATTTAGGTTCACTTCCTGTTGATTTGGGGGCATTTAAGAAGGGTAACTTCTTTCAGGTCACTTCCTGTCGATTTTGGATCACGCCCAATTGATTTGGAGTCATTATTACCAGGTCACTTTCTGTTTGTTTTGGATCACTTCCTGTTCATTTTGGGGCGTATTGGGGGCATTTCAGATCTCCTCCTTTTCTGGTTGTTGTTTGTTTTCACAATGATGACGGCATGATTTTTGTTGTTCTCAGGTGTTTGACTGTGACTTCCCGCCGGAGGAAGTCATGTACCAACACAACGGAAGTCCTCTGTTGGACACCGACCGAGTCTTACTGCGCATCTACTGGTCTGTACAGCAATCATTTTAGTAGCTCTATCCATTTGACTTGTGTACAATCATCCTTCTGCTGTGGATTTAGTTTCATTTCTGGGTCATATCGTGTTGATTTGGATCATTTACAGTACCTTCCTGTTGAATTTGTGCCTAACGGTTTTGGGCCATTTACAGGTCATTTCCTGTTGGTTTTAGGTCTTCCCAATGCTTTTGTGGCATATGCCCCGAAACACAGGAAGTCACCCAAAATGTGCAGGAGGTGACATGAAAATACCTCAAAATATACAGGAAGTGACCCATTAATGCCCCGAAATCAACAGGAAGTGACCCTGAAATGCCCTTAAATCAACAGGAAGTGATCTGATATGAACAGGAAATAACCTTAAAATGCCTCCAAATCAACAGGAAGTGGCCCGATACCAACAGGAAGTAACCCCAAAATGCCACAAATCAGCAGGAAGTGACCCGATTAGAACAGGAAGTGACTCCGAAATCCCCCCCAAAAAATAGGAAGTGATCCCGAAATGTCCTCAAATCAACAGGAAGTGAACAGATTAGAAGAGGAAGTGACCCCAAAATGCCCCGCAAAAAACAGGAAGTGGCTCAATAACAACAGGAAGTGACTCCGAAATGTCCTCAAATAAACAGGAAGTGAACAGATTAGAAGAGGAAGTGACCCCAAAATGCCCTGCAAAAAAACAGTAAGTGGCCCAATAACAACAGGAAGTGACCCCAAAATGCCCTCAAATCCACAGGAAGTGATCTAATATGAACAGGAAATGACCCTAAAATGAACAGGAAATGACCCTAAAATGCCTCCAAAAACAGGAAGTGGCCTGATACCAACAGGAAGTAACGCCAAAATCGCGCAAATCAGCAGGAAGTGACCCTGAAATGCCCCCAAATCAAGAGGAAGTGATCCGATATCAAAAGGAAGTCAACTGAAATGCCCCCAAATCAACAGGAAGTGACCCCGAAATGCCTTTATATCAACAGGAAGTGGCCCCGAAATGCCCTCAAATCAACAGGAAGTGATCTGATATGAACAGGAAACTACTCTAAAATGCCCCCAAATCAACAGGAAGTGATCCGACATCAAGAGGAATTCACCCAAAATGCCCCCAAATCAACAGGAAGTGGCCCCGAAATGCCCTCAAATCAACAGGAAGTGATCTGATATGAACAGGAAATTACTCTAAAATGCCCCCAAATCAACAGGAAGTGATCCGACATCGAGAGGAATTCACCCAAAATGCCCCCAAATCAACAGGAAGTGGCCCCGAAATGCCCTCAAATCAACAGGAAGTGATCTGATATGAACAGGAAATTACTCTAAAATGCCCCCAAATCAACAGGAAGTGATCCGATAGAAAAAGGAATTCACCCGAAGTGCCCCCAGATCAACAGGATGTGGCCCAATATCAACAAGAAGTGACCCCGAAATGCCCCCAAATCAACAGGAAGTGACCCGATATCAACAGGAAGTGCCCCGAAAATGTCCCTAAATCAACAGGAAGTGGCCCGATGCCAACAGGAAGTAAAACAGAAAGTGACGCGGGAATACCTCAAAATGAGCAGGAAGTGACCCAAAGTGTTGATTTCGGGTCACTTCCTGTTGATTTTGGGGCAATTTGAAAATGGATGTGGAATTTTTCTGTCCAATTTTGGCAGAATCGAATTTTTTTTTAATGTTGCCCTGGCGCTAGGTTGGGCCTTTCTCGAACGACGGTGGAGTCGGCCGTGTTGCACGTCCGGGTGGTGGACCCGTCGCCGGGTCTGGTGGACTTTGGGCCCACTCTTCTGGTAGTGCCGGCCTTCTACGGTCTGTCCAACGCCATCGACGAATCGGTGGTCCGCGTCCGAATTACGGGGGACGCGGCGTGCGCCGTGCGTTCTGTGGCGTCCCCCGGGGTCCTGACCGCCGGTCAGCTCGTGCTGGGGGATGACGCCGCCCAAAGGAAAGGTATGGTTCTTCTGTCAGGCGACCATGTGACAAGAAGTCCAATTTTTTTCCCCTTTTTGGACATCCAGGTCGCGACGCGGCGGCGCTCTGCCCGGGCAACGAAGCTTGCGTGCGCGGGACCAAGGAAGTGGGCGTCCTGAAGACCAGTTGCCAGGACTTTCTGACCTCCGGCCTCAGGTACCAACATCTCAGGCCGCCCTCGCCCGACCTGGACTATATCGCCATCAGCGTGGAACTGCGGGAGCGGGACACCAGGGCTCTGCTGGAGGTAAGGAAAAATTGCAATGGTTGCTTTGCTGTGATATCGGGTCACTTCCTGTTGATTTGGGGGCATTTCAGGGTAACTTCCTGTTGATTTGATGCATTTTGGGCTAAGTTCCTGTTGATTTGGAAGCATTTTAGGGTCGTTTCATGATCATATCAGATAACTTCCTGTTGATTTGAGGGCATTTCTGGGCCACTTCCTGTTGTTCTAGGGGCATTTCGGGTCACTTCCTTTTGATATCGGATCAATTCCTGTTGATTTTGGGGCATCTTGGGGTCACTTCCTGTTGACATCGGGTCACTTCCTGTTGATTTGGGGGCATTTCAGGGTCATTTCCTGCTGATTTGCAGCATTTCCTGCTCATAATAGATCACTTCCGGTTGATTTGAGGGCATTTTGGGTCACTTCCTGTTGATCTGTTGGCATTTTGGGGTCACTTCCTGTTGCTATTGGGTCACTTATTGTTGATTAGGGGTCATTTCAGGGTTACTTCCTGTTGATATCGGGCCACTTCCACTTGATTTGGAGGCATTTTAGGGTAATTTCCTGTTCGTATCATATCACTTCCTGTTGATATGGAGGCATTCAGGGTCACTTCCTGTTGATGTCGGATTACTTCCTGTTGATTTGGGGGCATTTCAGGGTCATTTCTTGTTGATTAGAGCATTTTGGGGTTACTACCTGTTGATATCGGGCCACTTCCTGTTGATTTAGAGGCATTTCAGAGTCATTTCCTATTAAAATCAGGTCACTTCCTGTTGATTCGAGGGTATTTCAGGTCACTTCCTATTGATCTGGTGGCAGTTTGTGGTCACTTCCTGTTGATATTGGTTCACTTATTATTGATTTGAGGGCTTTTCGGGGTCACTTCCTGTTAATATTGGGCCACTTCCTGTTGATTTGCTGCATTTTGGGGTAATGTCCTCTTGATATCAGGTCACTTCCTGTAAATTTGAGGGGAATTTGGAGCCACTTCCTGTTGATATTGGGTCACTCCTTGTTGATTTGGCAGCATTTCAGGGTCACTTCCTGTTGATTTATGGCTTTTCTGGGTCACTTTCTGTTGATATCGGATTACTTCCTGTTGATTTTGGGGCATTTCAGGGTAATTTCTTGTTGATTAGGGCATTTTGGGGTTACTTCCTACTGATATCAGGCCACTTCCTGTTGATTTGGAGGCATTTTGGAGTCACTTCTTGTTGATTTGCGGCAATTTAGAGGTACTTCCTATTGAAATCAGGTCACTTCCTGTCAATTTAGAGGGGTCATTTGGGGCCACTTCCTGTTGATATTGGGTCACTTGTGGATTTGGGGTCATTTCAGGGTCACTTCCTGTTAATATTGGGTTACTTGCTGTTGATTAGGGCATTTTGGGGTTACTTCCTCCTGATATCAGGCCACTTCCTGTTGATTTGGAGGCATTTTGGGGTCACTTCCTGTTGATTTTGGGGCATTCAGGGTAATTTCTTGTTGATTAGGGCATTTTGGGGTTACTTCCTGCTGATATCAGGCCACTTCCTGTTGATTTGGAGGCATTTTGGAGTCACTTCCTGTTGATTTGCGCTAATTTAGAGGTACTTCCTATTGACATCAGGTCACTTCCTGTCAATTTAGAGGGGTCATTTGGGGCCACTTCCTGTTGATATTGAGTCACTTCTTGTGGATTTGGGGTCATTTCAGGGTCAGTTCCTGTTAATATCGGGTTACTTCCTGTTGATTTATGGCTTTTTGGGGTTACTTCCTGTTGCTATTGGGTCACTTTCTTTTGATTTGGGGTCATTTCAGAGTAACTTCCTGTTGATATTCGGTCCACTTCCTGTTGATTTGGGTCAATTTCAGGATAACTCCCTGTTGACAACGGGTCACTTCTGGTTGATTTGGGGGGCATTTCTAGGTCACTTTCTGGTGATTACAGTTCACTTCCTGTCAATCTAACTGACTTATATGGCCATCAGTGGCATTTACATGTACGTATGAGTATAGATATTGTTGGTCGATATCACTCCCTGGGGACGCCATGGCGAGCCGAACACCTGTAAACATTAGCAAGAAATGTTAAAGAATGTGTGTCTCTCTGTTTCCCCGCTCAAGACGCAGACTCTTTGGCTGCCGGTGCGGATCGAGGGAGCGGCGCCCAACCAGCCGCCGCGGGCCGCCTTCCTGGCATCTCTCATCCTGGAAGTGGACCAATTCGTCCTGACCCCCATCACCACCGCCGCCCTGGACGCGGAAGACCCCGAGAGCACCAAAGAGGGCCTGCTCTTCAACGTGAGCGCTCCGCCCCCCCGGGGATACGTCACTCACTTGGATCGGCACAGCAGGCCCGTGAGCTCCTTCACCTGGTCCGACTTGCACCATCTCAAGGTGGCCTACCAGCCCCCTAACACCAGCCGTCCCACGCGAGAGAATTTTCAGGTAAACGCGCTGATTTTTCAGCAAAAATTCCTTTTCCATTCGGTTCTATTAGGAGCGATTAACCAATAAACTCCCTATTGGCTCCCATTCATATTAAACTCTAAACCACTACCAAATACCTACTGTGTGTGTACTTAGAGTACAAGTTCTGTCCTTGCGTGTACTTGTACTACAATTATCCGTACTTGCACTACAAGTAAGTGTACTTGCATATACTTGTGCAACAATGAGTACTTATGCAACAACCATGTGTACTTGTGTATGTGTACTATAAGTACACTTGTGTGCACCTTTAATACAAGTCCTTGTATTTCCATGTAGTACATTGAGGCCTACTTATGTCTATGTGTACTTCAAGTACATGTACTTGCGTGTATGTATACTACAAGTAATTGTATTTGTATATATTTGTACTACAAGTATGTGTCCTAGTGTGTATGTGTACTCCAAGTACAGTATGTGTACTTGTGTGTTTGTGTAATACAAGTACGTGTACTTGCGTGTACGTGTACTTGTACAAGTACGTGTACTCCAAGTATGTATGTGTACTTGCGTGTACATGTACTTGTACAAGAACTTGTACTATAAGTACTTGTACTACAAGTACGTGTACTACAAGTATGTGTACTACAAGTACTTGGACTACAAGTACATGTACTTGCGTGTACGTGTACTCCAAGTACGTGTACTCCAAGGCTCCAAGGGTGTATGTAATCTACAAGTACCTGTACTTGCGTGTACGTGTACTTGGGTGTACATGTACTTGCGTGTACTTGTACAAGTATGTGTACTACAAGTATATACGTGTACTTGCATGTACGTGTACAAGTACTTGTACTACAAGTACGTGTACTTGCGTGTACGTGTACCACAAGTACGTGTACTACAAGTACACGTACTTGTGTGTTTGTGTACTATAAGTACATGTACTTGTGTGTATGTGTACTACAAGTAACTGTACTTGTGTGTACATGTACTTCCGTGTACATGTTCTTGCGTGTAAGTGTTCTACAAGTACATGTACTTGCACGTACATGTACTACATGTAGATGTAGGTGTACTACAAGTACATGCATTTGCGTGTACTTGTCCAAGTATGTGTACTCCAAGTACGTATATTTGCGTGTACATGTACTACAAGTACGTCCATTTGCATTTACATTTACTACAAGTACATGTACTTGTGTGTATGTGTACTACAAGTAACTGTACTTGTGTATACATGTACTTGCGTGTACATGTACTTGTGTGTACGTGTACTTCCGTGTACATGTTCTTGCGTGTACTTGCACGTACATGTACTACACGTAGGTGTACTACAAGTACATGCATTTGTGTTAACTTGTCCAAGTACGTGTACTACAAGTACGTATATTTGCGTGTACATGTACTACAAGTACGTGTACTACAAGTACGTGTATTTGCATGTGCATTTACTACAAGTACTTGTACTTGCGTTTATGGGTAGTATAAGTACATGTACTTGCATATACGTGTACTACAAGTACATGTACTTGCACGTACATTTACTACAAATACCTGTACTTGCGTGTATATGTACTTGCATGTACATGTACTTGCGCGTACGTGTACTACAAGTACGTGTACTTGCGCGTACCTGTACTACATGTACTCGCACGTATGGGTACTTGCGTGAACGGGTATTTGTGTACCTGTACTACAAGTACTTGTATTTGCATGTACTTGCGTGGATGTGTACTACAAGTATGTGCACTTGCGTGTACATACTTGTACTGTACTACAAGTACGTGTACTTACGTGGATGTGTACTACAAGTACATGTATTTGCGTGTATGGGTACTTTTACAAATACCTGTACTTACGTGTACCTTTGCTACAAGTACTTTTATTTGCATGTACTTGTACTACAAGTATGTATACTTGCGTGTACCTTTACTACAAGTACTTGTATTTGCTTGTATGTACATGTACTGTACTACAAGTATTTGTACAACTGTGTATTTGTACTCCAAATATGCGTGTTTGTGTGTACATGTACTACAAGTAGGTGTACTTGTAAGTATGTATCACAACCTCTACTTACTTGTACATGTACTAGACGTATGTGCACTAATGTGTACTTGTACTACAACAACGTGTACTTGGCATTAGCGATACAATTCATTACGGAAAAGTTGTGAGGCGCTTACGAAGTCATCGTCTGCCGTCGACTGAGATAGACGTCCTCTACTGCCGTCATACCCCTAACGGAAATGTCAACGGATGTGTCCCAGATGGAGTTCCGGGCGGTGGACGAGAGGTACGCGAGCAGTCCGCCCATCGTGGTCCACGTGTCCATCAGGGCGGCGGAGACGAACGCTCCGCGGGTGTCTTGGAACACGGGTACCGTATGAGAAAGAGCAACGGCCTCACCGTCACCGAGCTCACCGTCCGTCCGTCCGTCCGCTCAGGTCTGGACCTGCTGGAGGGCCAGTCGCGGGCCATCACGTGGGCGGAGCTGCAGATCGTCGACCGCGACAACATCGACGCCGTCTTCCTGGTGGCCGTGGACGGGCCTCTGCACGGGCGTCTCAGCGTCAGAGGTCAGCGTTCCATCGACTCGTTGACGACTTGTTCATTTTTGGGGCATTCAGATCATTTCTGGGTCACTTCCTGTTTATTTTGGGGCACTTCCTGTTGAGTGTAACACATTTCTGTTCATGTTATATAATTTCTGGGTCACTTCCTGTTTATCGGTTACTTCTTGTTCATTTTGGATCATTTCTGCGTCACTTCCTGTTTATTTTGGGGCATTTCCTGTTGATTTTTTGCTCATTTCTGGGTCGTGTCCTGTTGTTTGGTCACTTCCTGCTGATCTTGGGGCACTTCCTGTTGATTTGAGGGCATTTCCTGGTGATTTCAGGGTTATTTCTCTTTATTTGGAATCATTTCTGGGTCACTTCCTGTTTATTGATCTCTTTTTGTTGATTTTGGATCATTTCTAGGTCACTTCCTGTTGATTTTAGGTCTCCACATGTTTGTTTTGGGTACTTTTTGTGTCACTTCAGTATTACCTGGGCACTTCCTGTTTAATTTGGGGCATTTTTGTGTCACTTTCTGTTTGTTTTGGGGCATTTCTGTGTCACTTTTTGTGGATTTTGGGTTACTTCCTGCTTGTTTGGATTCTTTCTGTGTTACTTCAAGTTACTTGGGCGCTTCCTGTTTATTTTGGGGCATTTCTGTGTCACTTCTTGTTGAGTTTGTGTCATTTTTGGGTCACTTCCTGCAGTTTTTGGGGCAGTTCTCTGTCACTTTTTGTTTATTTTGGCTCACTTCCTTCTCATTTCAATTAATTTCTGGGTCACTTCCTGTTGTTTGGGCACTTCCTGTTGATTTGGGGGCATTTCTGGGTCACCTCCTGTTGAATTTTGAGAAATACTGAGTTGTTTCCTGTTGCTTGGTCGCTTCCTGCTGATATTGGGTCAATTCTGGGTCACTTCCTGTTGATTTGGGGGCATTTCTGTGTCACTTTTTGTGGATTTTGGGGCACTTCCTATTCATTTCAATCAATTTCTGGGTCACGTTCTGTTGTTTGGGCACTTCCTGTTGATTTGGGGGCAGTTCTGTGTCACTTCCTGTTGATTTTGTGTCATTTCTGGGTCACCTCTTGTTGAATTTTGAGAAATACTGGGTTGTTTCCTGTTGATTGGTCACTTCCTGCTGATTTTGGGGCATTTCTCTTGATTTTGGATCATTTCTGGGTCACTTCCTGTTGATTTAGGGGCATTTCTGTGTCACTTTTTGTGGATTTTGGGTCACTTCCTGCTTGTTTGGGTACTTTCTGGCCACATCAAGTTACTTGAGCGCTTCCTGTTTATTTTGGGGCATTTCTGTGTCACTTCCTGTTGAGTTTGTGTCATTTTTGGGTCACTTCCTGCAGATTTTGGGGCATTTCTCTGTCACTTTCTGTTTATTTTGGGTCACTTCCTATTCATTTCGATTAATTTCTGGGTCACTTTCTGTTGTTTGGGCATTTCCTGTTGATTTTGTGTCATTTCTGGGTCACCTCCTGTTGAATTTTGATAATTTTGATGATTGTTTCCTGTTGCGTGGTCGCTTCCTGCTAATTTTGGGCCATTTCTCTTGATTTTGGATCATTTCTGGGTCACTTCCTGTTTATCTTGGGGCCCTTCCTGTTGAGTGTAACACATTTCTGTTCATTTTATATAATTTCTGGGTCATTTCCTGTTTATCGGTTACTTGTTTTTCATTTTGGATCATTTCTGTTTTTCCTGTTGATTTTTTGGTCATTTCTGGGTCGTGTCCTGTTGTTTGGTCACTTCCTGCTGATGTTGGGGCACTTCCTGTTGATTTTAGGGCATTTCCTTGTGATTTAAGGACATTTCTCTTGGTTTTGGATCATTTTTGAGTCACTCCCTTTTTATTGGTGACTTCTTGTTTATTTGGGGGCATTTCTGTGCATTTTGGGGGAACTTCCTGCTTGTTTGGGTACTCTCTGGGTCACTTCCAGTTACTTGGGCGCTTCCTGTTTATTTTGAGGCATCTGTGTGTCCCTTCCTGTTGATTTTGTGTCATTTCTGGGTCACTTCTTGTTGAATTTTGGTCGTTTCTGGGTTTGCTTTCTGTTGCTTGGTCACCTCCTGCTGATTTTGGGTCATTTCTCTTTTATTTTGGATCATTTCTGTGTCACTTTTTGTTGATCTTGGGTCACTTCTAGTTTGTTTCGGGTACTTTCTGGGTCACATGGGTGCGCCCTGATTAGTTTGGAGCATTTCTGTGTCACTTCCTGTTGATTTTGTGTCATTTATTGGTCACTTCGTGTTGATTTTGGCGCATTTCTGTGTCACTCTCTGTTGATTTTGGGTCACTTCTTGTTAAATTTTGGTCATTTCTGGGTTACTTCCTGTTGCTTGGTCACTTCTGATTTTGGGGCATTTCTACATCACTTCCTGTTGTTTTTTGGTAATTTCTGGGTTGCTTCCTGTTGCTTGGTCACTTCCTGTTTATTTTGGGGCATTTCCTATCGATTTCAGGGCATTTCTCTTGATTTTGGATCATTTCTGGGTCACTTCCTATTGATTTTTGTTCATTTCTGGATCGCGTTCTGTTGTTTGGTCACTTCCTTCTGATGTTTGGGCAGTTCCTGTTGATTCCTGTTGATTTTAGGGCAATTTTCTTGGCGTTGGATCATTTCTAGGTCACTTCCTGTTTCTTTTGGACAATTTCCTCATGATTTAAGGGCATTTCTCTTGATTTTGGATCATTTTGTGTCACTTCCTATTTATTGGTGACTTCTTGCTGATTTTGGGGCATTTCTGTGTCACTTTCTGTTGATTTTTGGGTCACTTCTGGGATGCTTCCTGTTGAATTTTGGTCATTTACGGGTTGCTTCCTGTTGCATGGTCACTTTATGCTCATTTGGGTCACTTCTTGTTGATTTTTAGTCACTTCTGGGTGGCTTTATTTTCTTTTTTTGTGGTCATTTCTGGGTCGTGTCGTGCTTTTTGGCCACTTCCTGCTTATTTTGGGGCACGTCTTGTTGATTTTAGGTCCTTTCTTTTGATTTTGGATCATTTCTGAGTCACTTCCTATTGATTTTTGGTCATTTCTGGGTCGCGTCTGTTGTTTGGTCACTTCCTGCTGATGTTGGGGCACTTCCTGTTGATTTTAGGGTATTTCCTGTTGGTTTTAGGTCAATTCCTATACATTTTGGGCATTCCAGAGTCACTTTCTGTTTATTTTGGGGTACCTTCTGGCTCACTTTCTGTTGATATTGGTTGACGTCCACTTAATATTTGGATATTTATGAGCCACTTGCTCGCTACATTTTTATGGTTCACTTCCTGTGCTTTTTACAGCATTTATGGCTCACTTCTTATTGTATTTATATATTGATGATTTATTTTGTCTTTTCCTTTTTCAAAAAAAAGTTGATAACATCCAAATCATTTGATGTGGGAGGGTGGCTCCTTCACTGTCAGCCCTCCCATTGCAAATTGATTGGACGTCTATTGCGGTCATTGAGATAATACGCAAAGGTTTCTCATAAAATGTCATGATATTGTTAATCTTTGCTTTTATTTGCTATGTTGACGGCTATCAGTTAGCAGCTAATGAGCTAACGCAAACAAACTAGCATACACACATACCAAAAAACGAAACGACGACGCGAAAAGACGTGTTGGTAATTGGTCCCTATGGTGGACCGTCACGGGCCGGACGGGCGGGCAGTCGTCCAATTGGCTGAAGGCGTTGGACGCGGGACAAGAGGTCCGCCCCCGGGGATGCCGCCATCCTTGAGGAAGAGGAGGAGGCTGACGCCGCCCGGTGGGACAAAAGTCGACGTGCAAAAGTTTTGAAAAAAATCAACTCGAAAATAATCAACTGAAGTGATATCAGCAAGGAAGAGGATGAAGATGACAAAGAGGACGAGGATGCCTCTGAGGTTTTAGCATGTCGCTAGTCGTGCGTGCGCGCGTGCCAAGCGACATACGTCCGGCAATCTGTTGGCCCCGACACCCATTTTCCGCCTGCTTAAAGTCACATGCACACACGTTGGCTAAGAAACACACAAGCGCATTACAGATACAATCACTAAATGAACAGGAAGTGACACAAAAAAGTACAGGAAGCGAACTGGAAATTGATTGATTGATTGATTGATTTCAAAATGACAATTGAAATGTGAGGTTTTGTAGATTGTTGAGAATGGCTTCATTTTTTTCATTTATCCTTTAAAAGAGGCGCCGTCAGGATTCCAACCTGCGGCGATCACGGCCTTCAGCCAAATGGCCCCCGGGCGGGCGTGCCTTCGGGCCCAATTAGCGCCCGGTCCTCGTCTCCCGGACGCCGCCGCTAACGAGTTTGCTCGCAGGCCTTCTGTCGCTCTCGGCGGCGCCCGTCGGTCCTGGCACGCGGGCGGCCGCCGGGACGGACACCGCGTCGCCCGCGCCGCTCGCTAATTGAATCAAAGTGCCAAGCGTGGGCGTCGACAACAACACATGTCGCAGCGGAACTTCTGTCACAGTTTGAGTTGCTAACACTGAATTGTTTTTAGCACAGAAATGCTAGCTGGCAATTTTTTTCAGCAATGAAATGAAGTCGCAAAAATTCAGTCACATTGTGGTTCCCTTCCTGTTGATATTGGGTAACTTCCTGTTGATTTGCGGGACCCTTGGGTCACTTCCTGTTGATTTGGGGGGTTTATGGGGCACTTCCTGATTATTTTGTGTCACTTCCTGTTGATATGGTGGTTTTATGGGTCACTTCCTGTTTATTTTAAATAACTTCCTGTTGATTTGTGGGATTCTTGGGTCACTTCCTGCTAATTTGTGTCACTGTTGATTTGGGGGGGTTATGGGGTACTTCCTGTTTATTTTGAAACACCTCCTGTTGATTTCTGGGATTCTTGGGTCACTTCCTGTTGATATTAGGTAACTTCCTGTTGATTTGCGGGGTTCTTGGGTCACTTCCTCTTGATTTGGGGGTGTTATGGGGCACTTCCTGTTTATTTTGAAACACTTCCTGTTGATTTCCGGGATTCTTGGGTCGCTTCCTGTTGATATTAGGTAACTTCCTGTTGATTTGCGGGGTTCTTGGGTCACTTCCTGTTAATTTGTCACTTCCTGTTGATTTGGGGGTGTTATGGGGCACTTCCTGATTATTCTTTTTGTCACTTCCAGTTGATATGGGGGTTTTATGGGTCACTTCCTGTTTATTTTAAATCACTTCCTGTTGATTTGTGGGATTCTTGGGTCACTTCCTGTTAATTTATGTCACTTCCTGTTTATTTGGGGGGTTATGGGTCACTTCCTGTTTATTTTAAATCACTTCCTGTAGATTTGCAGGATTCTTGGGTCACTTCCTGTTAATTTATGTCACTTCCTGTTGATTTGGGGGGGATATGGGTCACTTCCTGATTATTTTGTGTCACTTCCTGTTGATTTGCAGGATTCTTGGGTCACTTCCTGTTAATTTATGTCACTTCCTGTTTATTTGGGGGGTTATGGGGCACTTCCTGATTATTTTGTGTCACTTCCTGTTGATTTGGGGTATTATGGGTCACTTCCTGTTTATTTTAAATCACTTCCTGTAGATTTGCGGGATTCTTGGGTCACTTCCTGTTAATTTATGTCACTTCCTGTTGATTTGGGGGGATATGGATCCCTTCCTGATTATTTTGTGTCACTTCCTGTTGATTTGGGGGTTATATGGGTCACTTCCTGTTAATTTATGTCACTTCCTGTTTATTTGGGGGGTTATGGGGCACTTCCTGATTATTTTGTGTCACTTCCTGTTGATTTGCGGGATTTTTGGGTCACTTCCTGTTAATTTATGTCACTTCCTGTTTATTTGGGGGGTTACGGGGCACTTCCTGATTATTTTGTGTCACTTCCTGTTGATTTGGGGTATTATGGGTCACTTCCTGTTTATTTTAAATCACTTCCTGTAGATTTGCGGGATTCTTGGGTCACTTCCTGTTAATTTATGTCACTTCCTGTTGATTTGGGGGGATATGGGTCACTTCCTGATTATTTTGTGTCACTTCCTGTTGATTTTGAGGGATTCCTGGGTCACTTCCTGTTGATTTGCGGGAATTTATTGGTCACTTACTGTTCATTGGTCACTTCCCGTTACTTTCGAGTGTTTTTGGGTCACTTCCTGTTGATAATGGGTATCTTTCTGTTGATTTACAGGCTTCTTGGGTCACTTCCTGTTAGTATAAGTCACTTTCTGTTGATTTGGGGGTTATGGGGCACTTCCTGATTATTTTGTGTCACTTTCTGTTGATTTGGGGATGTTATGGGTCACTTCCTATTTATTTTAAGTCACTTTCTGTTGATTTGGGGGTTATGGGGCACTTCCTGATTATTTTGTGTCACTTTCTGTTGATTTGGGGATGTTATGGGTCACTTCCTATTTATTTTAAGTCACTTCCTGTTGATTTTGAGGTATTCCCAGGTCACTTCCTGTTGATTTGCAGGATTTTATGGGTCGCTTCCTGTTCATTGGTCACGTCCTGTTATTTTGGAGCGTTTTTGGGTCACTTCCTGCTTATATAAGGTCACTACCTATGGATTTAGGGGCATGTTTGGGTCACTTCTTATTGATATTAGGTAACTTCCTGTTGATTTTACGGGATTCTTGAGTCACTTCCTGTTAATTTGAGGGGGCTTATGGGGCACTTCCTGTTTATTTTCAGTCGCTTCCTGTTGATTTTGAGGGATTCCCAGGTCATTTCCTGTTGATTACAGGTCACTTCCTGTCAATGGAATTGTCGTATATTCCCATCAATGGCATTGACGTATATGGGTAGCGATGTTGCGGGTCGATACCACGCCCTGGGGGCGCCATTGCTAGTTGAGCACGCTTTAACGTTAGCAGGTAATGCTAAAGGAATCACAGTCAGTGGCCCTGAAAGAGCCGCCCACTGGGGGGGTGCCATTGCTAGCCAAGCACAAATCCATCCCCCGTCATATGTCAAGTTTGCCTACGTTCGCTCAGTCATGTCTTGATGACGTTCCTCCGGTTGTTTTCGCAGGTACCAAGTCGTTTAAGTTCACCATACGGGACCTGCGCGAGGGGACGGTGCTCTACCAGCACTCGGACAGCGACGCCACCCGGGACCACGTGGTGTTCCGCATCAGCGACGGCCAGCACAGCATCCGCCACAAGTTCCCCATCAACATCCTGCCCCGGGACGACGCGCCGCCATTTTTGGTGAACAACGTGGCGCTGGAAGTGCCCGAGGGCGGCGCCCTCAGGCTGGACCAATCCACGCTCTTGGCCTCCGACCTGGACTCTGGCGACGACCGCATCGTCTTCAGGGTGGATGTCCCACCGAGGGCCGGACACATCGTGAGGAGGACCTCGCCAGAGGACCCAGGTCAGTGTTATCCACAGATATTGACTATATAGTATATAACAAAAGCTAGATGTCTGACAGGATAGGATAGCGCACCTGTCGGCCATTTTGCAACAGGGCCATTTGATAATTGTGTGAGAATGCTTGCTCTTCTAGTCCGTAAACTCCTGTAGGTCACTTCCTTGTTGATTTTTGGTCACTTCCTGTTCATTTTGGGGGTTTCCTGGATAACTTCCTTTTCACCCGTCACTTCCTGTCTATTTCAAGTTGAGTATTTCTGTTGATTTTGGGTGACTTCCTGTTGATTTTGGGGCATTCTCAGGTTACTTGCAGTCTATTTTGATTTACTTCCTGTAGATTTTGGGAATTTTACGGGTCACGTCTTGTTAATTTGGGGCATTCGCAGGTCACTTCCAGTCTATTTTGACTTCCTGTTAATTTTGGGAATTTTATGGGTCACTTCCTGTTGATTATGGGGCACTTCCTATTAACGTTGGGGCATTCCCCTGTCACTTCTATCATTTCGGGTTACTTCCTGTTAATTTGGGAGGTTTTAAGGGTCACTTCCTGTTGATTTTGGAGCACTCCCGGTCACTTCCTGTCTATTTTGAGTCACTTCCTTTTGCTTTTGGGGCATTCTCTGGTCACTTCTAGTCTATTTTGACTCACTGTTGATTTTGAGTCACTTCCTGTTAATTTGGGGGCATTCCTGGGTCACTAACTATTAAGTTTGCATCACTCTCAGTCACTTCCTGTCTATTTTGACTTACTTCCTGTTAATTTTGGTAATTTTACGGGTCACTTCCTGTCGATTTTGGGGGACTTCCTGTTAATTTTAGGGCATTCCCCAGTCACTTCTATCATTTTGTGTTAATTCGTGTTAATTTGGGGGAATTCAGAGGTCACTTCCTGTTCATTTTAGGGCGCTCCCGGTCACTTCCAGTCTACTTACAACTTACTTCCTGTTAATTTAGGAAATTTTACGGGTCATTTCCTGTTGATTTTGGGGCACTTCCTGGTGATTTTAGGGCATTCCCCGGTCACTTCTATCATTTTGGGTTTCTACTTCCTGTTAGTTTTGGGGATTTTATAGGTCACTTCCTGTTGATTTTGGGGCTCTCTCGGTCACTTCCTGTCTAATTTGAGTCACTTCCTGTTGATTTTGGGGCGTTCCTGGTCACTTCCTATTAATTTTGGGTCACACTCAGTCACTTCCTGTTTATTTTGACTCACTTCCTGTTAATTTAGGTAATTTTACGGGTCACTTCCTATTCATTTTGGGGCACTTCCTGGTAATTTTAGGGCATTCCCTGGTCACTTCTATCATTTCGAGTTACTGCGTGTTAATTTGGTGGATTTTAGAGTTCACTTCCTGTTGATTTTGGGGCATTCCTAGGTAACTCCCTATTGATTTAGGGTCACTTCCTGTTGATTTTGGGGCATTCCCTGGTCACTTCTATTCATTTTGGGTTGCTTCCTGTTAATTTGGGGGATTTTACAGATCACTTCCTGTTGATTTTGGGGCACTCCCGGTCACTTCCGGTCTATTTTGAGTCATTTCCTGTTGATTTTGGTGCATTCCCGGTCACTTCCTACTAATTTTGGGTCACTTCCTGTTGATTTTGGTAATTTTATGGGTCACTTCCTGTTGATTTTGGGGGCACTTCTTGGTGATTTTAGGACATTCCCCGGTCACTTCTATCATTTCGGGTTACTGCGTGTTAATTTGGGGGATTTTAGAGTTCACTTCCTGTTGATTTTGGGGCATTCCACGGTCACTTCCTCCTTATTTGGGTCACTTCCTGTTAATTTTGGGGCACTTCCGGTCACTTCCTGTCTATTTTGAGTCACTTCCTGTTGATTTGGGGCATTCTCTAGTCAGTTCCAGTCTATTTTGAGTCACTGTTGATTTTGAATCAGTTGATTTTGAATCACTTCCTGTTCATTTTGAGGAATTCCCGGGTCACTTCTTATTAATTTGGGGTCACTTCCTGTTGATTTTGGGGCATTCTCCAGTCACTTCATACTAATTTTGGGTCACTTCCTGTTAATTTTGGGGCACTCACGGTCACGTCCTTTCTATTTTGGGTCACTTCCTGTTGATTTGGGGCTTTCTCTGGTCACTTCCAGTCTATTTTGAGTCACTGTTGAATTGGAGTCACTTCCTGTTAATTTTGGGGCATTCCCAGGTCACTTCCTATTAATTATGGGTCACTTCCTGTTGATTTTGGGCCATTCCCCGGTCACTTCCTACTAATTTGGGTCACTTCCTGTTAATTTTGGGTCACTCCCGATCACTTCCTGTCTATTTGGAGTCACTTCCTGTTGCCTTTGGGGCATTCTCTGGTCACTTACTGGTCTATTTTGAGTCAATGTTGATTTTGAGTCACTTCCTTTCGATTTTGGGACATTCCCAGTACCTTCCTACTAATTTCGGGTCACTTCCTTTTAATTTTGGGGATTTTACAAGTCACTTCCTGTTGATTTTGGGGCATTCTCAGGTCACTTCAAGTCTATTTTGAGTCACCTTTGATTTTGAGTCACTTCCTGTTAATTTTGGGGCATTCCTGGGTTACTTCCTATTAATTTTAGATCACTTCCTGTTGATTCTTAGGCACTCTCTGGCACTTCCTGCCTATTTTGAGTCACTTTTTGTTGATTTTGGGGCCATTTCTATTCATTTTAGGTCTCTTCCTGTTAATTTTGGGGCATTCACAGGTCACTTCCTATTTATTTCGGGTCACTTCCTATTAATTTGGGGGATTTTAGTGGACACTTCCTGTTGATTTTTGAGGCAATTCCTGGCACTTTCTGCCTATTTTGAGTCACGTCCTATCTATTTTGAGTCACTTTTTGTTGATTTTGGGGCATTCTCGGGTCACTTCCTATTAATTTTGGGTCAGTTCCTGTTGATTTTGGGGCATTCCTAGGTAATTCTATTGATTTTGGGCCAATTCCTATTGATTTTGGGGTATTCCCACGTCACTTCTATTCATTTTAGTTTGGGGGATTTTACGGGTTACTTCCTGTTGATTTTGGGACACCCCCTGTCACTTTCTGTCTATTTTGAGTCCGTTCCTGTTGATTTTGGGGCATTCTCAGGTCACTTCCAGTCTATTTTGAGTCACTGTTGATTTTGAGTCACTTCCTGTTAATTTTGAGCATTCTTGACTCACTTCCTATTAATTTTGGATCACTTCCTGTGGATTTTGGGCCATTCCCAGGTCACTTCTATTCATTTTGGGTCACTTCCTGTTAATTTTGTGGATTTTATGTGTCACTTCCTGTTGATTTTGGGGCATTCTCGGGTCACTTCCAGTCTATTTTGAGCCACTGTGAATTTTGGGGCATACCTAGGTCACATCCTATTAATTTTGGATCACTTCCTGTTGATTTTGGGCCATTCCCAGGTCACTTCTATTCATTTTGGGTCACTTCCTGTTAATTTTGTGGATTTCACGAGTCACTTTCTGTTGATTTTGGGGCACTCCAGGTCACTTCTTGTCTATTAAGAGTCACTTCCTGTTATTTTAGGGGCATTGTCGGGTCACTTCCAGTGTATTTTAAGTCACTTTTCATTTTGGGGCATTCCTGGGTCACTTCCTATTCATTTGGGGTCACTTCCTGTTGATTTTGGGGCATTCCCCAGTCACTTTTTATTCATTTTGGGTCACTTCCTGTTGATTTTGGGGCATTCACCGGTTAATTCCTTTTCATTTTGGGTCACTTCCCGTTGCTTTTGGGGCATTCCCCAGTCACTTCCTACTAATTTTGGGTCATTTCCTGTTGATTTTGGCGCATTCACCGGTTACTTCCTTTTCATTTTGGGTCACTACCTGTTGATTTTCCGTCATTCCCGGTCACTGTCTACTTATTTTGGGTCACTTCCTGCCGATTTTGGGGCATTCCCTGCTCACTTCCTATTCATTTTTGGGTCACTTCCTGTTGATTTTGGGGCATTCTCTGGTCACTTCCAGTCTATTTTGAGTCATTGTTGATTTTGAATCACTTCCTGTTGATTTTGGGGCATTCCCAGGTCACGTCCTAATAATTTGGGGTCGCTCCCTGTTGATTTTGGGGCATTGACTAAATGTACTTCCTGTACAATATATTTTAGAACATACCTGTGTGACCTCCTGTTCATTTTGGGTCACTTCCTGTTCAATTTGGGGGACTTTTTTGTTAACTCATTGGCTTGATTAGACGTGTATCACTGTCAGTGGCAGTAAATGAGTTAATTTGAGGATAATTACAAGTCACTTCCTGTTAATTTTGAAGCATTCCTGGATCAATTCCTGTTCAAATTTGACATTTTGGTCAAATTTTGGCAGAACGGTACATTTTCGGTAGTGTATGTGCTTACATCTCATTCTCTTTTTGTGCTGTCAGGCCTCCCCGTCAGCGCCTTCCTCCAGCGCGAATTGACTCGGGGTTTTATCTTCTACCAACACTCCGGAGACGAAATCTTTGAGGACTCCTTCGACGTCACGTTGGCCGACACGCACACTCCGCCCAACCTGTCGCACGCTTATGTGAGTGTGAGCCCTGCCCACATGAGGATGATTGGACGCCCCGCGATATACACCGCCGGCATCGTAAATGTCACTGTTGTCCAGACGGTGGTGGTGAGCGTGTTCCCGGTTGAGGACCAGCTTCCAGCAGAAGCTTCCGGAAGCGTGCGACACGTGACGCTGAAGGAGACCGAAGTGGCGTACATCACCCGAGCGCACCTGCACTTTACTCACGCCGAACACCCGCACACAGACCTCACCTACACCGTCACCCGACCCTGCTACAGCCCTGGACATCCCGGGTAACATTGAATTTGCTAAATACGCTAACAAAAACTTGGCTACTAATAACTTCACTAACAATGACTTTGCTAACGTTACCTAACATTAACGACACCACTAACCTCACTAATATTACTTCATAATATTACCTTTGCTAACATTAACTACACTAACGTTAATTTTGCCAACATTGTCTTCGCTAACTTTAACTTTGCTAACATTAACAACACAAAAAACTAACATTACCTTGGTCAACCTTAACTTCGTTAGCATTGACTTAACTAACGTTAATTATACTAACATTAACTTCACTAGCATTATTTTTGCTAAGGTTAGTCCACTAATGTTTACTTCACTAACGCTAACTTTGCCAACATTAACTTCACTAATATTATCTTCGCTAACCTTAACTTCGTTAGCGTTGACTTCACTAATGTTAAATACACTAACATTAACTTTGCTAGTATTATCTTCGCTAACGTTAACGACACTAACCTTAACTTCACTAGCATTATCTTGGCTAACATTAACCCACCAATGTTTACTTTGCTAATGTTACCTAACATTAACTACACTAACAACCTCACTAATATTACTTCATAATGTTACCTTTGCTAACATTAACTACACTAACAATAACTTTGCTAATGTTACCTAACATTCACTACACCACTAACCTCACGAATATTACTTCATAATATTACCTTTGCTAACATTAACTACACTAACGTTAATTTTACCAACATTGTCTTCGCTAACTTTAACTTTGCTAACATTAACAACATAAAAAACTAAAATTACCTTGGTCAACCTCAACTTCGTTGGCATTGACTTAACATTAATTATACTAACGTTAACTTCACTAGCATTATTTTTGCTAAGGTTAGTCCACTAATGTTTACTTCACTAACGCTAACTTTGCCAACATTAACTTCACTAATATTATCTTCGCTAACCTTAACTTCGTTAGCATTGACTTCACTAACGTTAAATACACTAACATTAACTTCGCTAGCATTATCTCCGCTAACGTTAACTACACTAACCTTAACTTCACTAGCATTATCTTGGCTAACATTAACCCACCAATGTTTACTTCGCTAACATTAACGCACTAACATTAATCCACTAGTGTTTACTTCATGAACATGAACTTTGCTAACAATAGCACCGTTCACGTTAATTTTCTAGCATTGTTTCACTTTCATGAATCTGCTAGTGTTTACTTCGTGAACATGAAGTTTGCTAACTTTAGCACCGCTAATGTTAATTTTTCAGCATTATTTTCACTAACATGAATCTGCTAGTGTTTACTACTTGAACATGAACTTTGCTAACATTAGCACCGCTAACGTTAACTAACATTAACCGCATAAACATTACCTTCACTAACATTAACTTTGCTAATGTTAACTTTGCGAATGCTACCCCTGTCTTTTCTGCGTTTGCAGTTTAATGGATGCGGGTCGGCTCTTCTTTGTGGACGGCGCCGCCCTCAAGCGGGACCCGACAGCACCAGTGCTGAAGTCATTCACTCAGGTCAGTATACGCACTGCGAAAGTTCACAAGCGAGCGCGATGTCATTAACTGAGTTTGTGTGGTGTGTCAGCACGCCGTGGACCACCTGAAGGTGGCCTACATGCCGCCGGTGGAGGATATCGGTCCGGACGAACTCTACGTACACTTTGTCTTTTCGGTTAGCGACCATCGTGGTGGCACTGTGATGGACGTGCTTTTCAATATTACTGTCACGCCAGTGGATGACCAGGCGCCCGAGGTACCAAGCAAACCAGTGTAAAATGTGACTGCGGCAGTTGTGCGTGCTGACTACTGAGCTAACAGCCCAATCTAATGCTACATTGCCCAAAAAAAGACAGCATCTGGCCCAGAAATTACCCATTATTAACAGGAAGTGACCCCATATCAACAGGAAGTGACCCCGAAAGGCCCCCAAACAAATAGAAAGTGACTCAGTATCACTAGGAAGTGACTCGGAAACCCTTTAACATCAACAGGAAGTGACAAGGTATCAACAGGAAGTGACCTGTCCCAAATCAAATGGAATTGGCCCTAAAAGGCCCCCAAATAAACAGGAAGTGACCTAGTATCAACAGGAAACAAGCCCGTAATGACTCCAAATCAACAGGAAGTGACTCGAAATCCACATGAAGTGACCCCAAATGCACCAAAATTAACAGGAAGTGACCAGATATCAACAGGAAGTAACCTGTAATCAACAGGAAGTAACCCCGAAAAGCTCCCAAATCAACAGGAAGTGACTTGCTTATATGGGAAGTGACCCCAAAGTACCCCCAAATCAACAAGAAGTGACCCCAAAAGGCCCCCAAATACACAGGAAGTGACTCAGTATAAGTAGGAAATGACACTGAAATGCTTCAAATTCAACAGGAAGTGACTTAATATCAACGGGAAGTGACCCAAAAATGATAGAAAGAGCTACCAACCATCACAACAAAGCTACCATTACAATTTCTCTAGAAATTGGGTCTTCCAGCCAATGAGCTCCAGCGTATTATGGTTACGCGTGCGTGTTGTCGTCAGGCTTTTACCAATCTGCTGCGCGTGGAGGAAGGCGGTTGGGCGTTCGTGACGGAGGAGCACCTGCAGGTGCGGGACCGCGACACCCGTGCGCCGGACCTCAAGGTGGCGCTGGAGAGGCCGGCGCGACACGGCCGTCTGGAGCTGCGAGGGCGGAGCCTACCCCAGGCTCACGCTTTTTTCTTGTCTGATCTGAGGGAACGCGCCGTCAGGTGACGCCCCCGACGCGTCCTCACAAACAAAACAGCAAGGGTAACGGCGCTCCCTCTGACGTAGGTACGTCCACGACGACTCCGAGACCACCGAGGACGACGTCGGGCTACGCGTGACTGACGGCGTCAACGGCATTTTGGTGGACCTCCTTGTTCAGGTAGATCTGCAACGGCTCACTTTACAGTTTGAATGATGAAACTACTGTTGCACTACCGATACATGTATCGGTATCGGTACCGATACGGAACTAAAATCATGCCATAAGTATCAAGGAGTACTAAGAAATAACGTGCCCATGCTGTGTAATATGTACTTTTGGAGATCTAGTTTACAATCACCGGTTAACTCACCCAAAATGGCCGCCAGTTACGCACATAGACATCTAATCGTGTGATAAGTAAATAGATAATCTTTTAAAAATAAGAAAAAAGTGAGTTATTACTTCATTTGATTCAGTCATTCATTGAATTGGATGGGAACTTTGCCCCTACCAAGATGGGCGCTCTGAGCCCATGTTGATTGAGGCGATGAAAGTTCTTTTCATGTTCCTGGCAGGGTTTTATCACTTGTAGACGTCCAAAATTTCAGACGTCTGGCGCCGTCAATGGCAGCCAACGAGGCCAAATTAGCTAGTTAGGACTAGATTTCAATGGCAATGCATTGACTTGAATGGGAATGTGGCCCCTACCAAGATGGCCGCTCTGAGCCCATGTTGATAGAGACGATGAAAGTTCTTTTCATGCTCCTGCCAGGAGTTATATCACTTGTAGACATCCAATCCATATGAAGTGGGAGGGTTGGCAGCGAATAAAAGGATTGTTCATTTGCTGTGACCCTCCCACTTCAGATAGATTGGAATTCTGGTTCCGTCAATAGCAGCCAACAAGGCCAAATTAGCTAGTTGGGACTAGATTTGAATTGCAATGCATTGACTTGGATGAGAATGTGGCCCCTACCAAGATGGCCGCCCTGAGGCCATGTTGATAGGGGCGATGAAAACTTTTCATGCTCTTGCCAGGAGTTTTATCACTTGTAGACGTCCAATCCATCTGAAGTGAGAGGGTTGGTAGCGAATAAACGAATGTTCATTCTCTGTCACCCTCCCACTTCAAATGGATGGGACTTCTGGCACCGTTAATGGCAGCCGACGGGGTCAAATTAGCTAATTATGAATAGATTTCAATGGCAATGCATTGACTTGGATGGGAATGTGGCCCCTACCAAGATGGCCGCCCTGAGCCCATGTTGATAGGTGCGATGAAAGTTCCTTTCATGCTCCTGCCAGGAGTTATATAACTTGTAGACATCCAATCCATATGAAGTGGGAGGGTTGGCAGCGAATAAAAGGATTGATCATTCGCTGCCACCTTCCCACTTCAGATAGATTGGACGTCTGGTGCCGTCAATGGCAGCCAACAAGGTCAAATTCGCTAGTTGGGACTAGATTTGAATTGCAATGCATTGACTTGGATGGGAATGTGGCCCTTACCAAGATGGCCGCCCTGAGGCCATGTTGAGAGGGGCGATGAAAACTTTTCATGCTCTTGCCAGGAGTTTTATCACATGTAGACGTCTAATCCATCTGAAGTGAGAGGGTTGGCAGCGAATATAAACAAATGTTCATTCTCTGCCACCCTCCCATTTCAAATGGATTGGACGTCTGGCACCGTTATTGGCAGCCGACGGGGTCAAATTAGCTAATTATGAATAGATTTCAATGGCAATGCATGGACTTGGATGGGAATGGGGCCCCTACCAAGATGGCCGCCCTGAGCCCATGTTGATAGGTGCGATGAAAGTTCTTTTCATGCTTCTGCCAGGAGTTTTATCACTTGTAGACGTCCAAATCATCTGAAGTGGGAGGGTTGGCAGCAAATAAAACGAATGTTCATTCTCTTCCACCCTCCCACTTCAAATGGATTGGACGTCTGGCACCGTTAAGGGCAGCCAACAGGGTCAAATTAGCTAGTTGGGACTAGATTTGAATGTCAATTCATTGACTTGGATGGGAATGTGGCCCCTACCAAGATGGCCGCCTTGAGGCCATGTTGATAGGTGCGATGAAAGTGCTCCTGCCAAGAGTTTTATCACTAGTAGACATCCAGTCCGTTTGAAGTGGGAGGACTGGCGGGGAATGAACGAACATTGCTTGTGCGAACAATGGCACCTAATGAGTAAAGAGCAATAATTTTGTATTAAAATTAATTTTTGTAGTTGATATTTTGTCAATAATTGTCGTATGGTTACAGTATCAGCATTGGCCGTATCGGGACCCAAAAAAATGATATTGGTGCAACACTGGTTACGACTTTATTAGAATATCAATGCATTGACTTTGATGAGAAGGTTGCCCCAACCAAAATGGCTGCCCCATCTTTACTTTTGATTTTTTCAGGTCGTTCCAGTGAACGATGAGCCCCCGCGTTTGGGCTCTGGCCTCCGTGGCGATCTGCGCTGCCCGGAGGGCGGCCGCGTACAGCTGACGGCCGACTACTTGGCGGCCAGCGACCGTGACGGCGACGACGACAAGCTGAGCTACATGTTAGCGCGCCGACCCGCTGGTGGTCAGCTGCATAGGGCAGGAACTCCTGTGGACAAGTTCTCGCAGCGAGACCTCCTACAAGGCCACGTCTTCTACGTGCACACGGGTGAGGCAGTCTTTGGCTAACGTTGCTAAGCTAACACACTTGAGCATGCTTTAGCTAATGATACTGAGCAAATACACCTTTTATTTATTGCTAAGTTAATACACTCATATTAGCGAAGCTAACATACTTGAATAAAGCCATCAGGCTGACTTTAGCTAATGCTGCTAAACAAGTACACGTGTGTTACACCATCTTGCTAACACATTGAGCTATTTCATCAGACTAATTTTAGCCAATGCTGCTTAGTAAATACACTTAGTCTACGCTGTTATGCTAACATTTATATGATAACAGACCGAGCTATCCCATCAGGTTAACTTTAGCCAATGATGCTAAGAAGGCATATGCGTAGACGCCATCCTACTAAGTTCTGACAATGCCAAGATAACTCATTGAGCTATTTCATCAGGTTAATTTTTGCTAATGCTGCTATGCGAATACACTTGTCCTACACCACTCTGCTAAAAGGCTACCGTTTAGTGACGGGATCTGTCGTTCACTTGAGTAAACGAATCCATTCCGGTTCGTTCAGTAAAACGATTCGTTCAAACGAATCGTTCAACGAATCGTTCGCCCCCCTCATCTCCCTCCCCACCCAAATGAATCGTTCGGTTAGTGAACGGGAAGTGACGTTGCCGAACGAATCCCCAAAGACCGCTTCGCAGTATAACTGAACGGGAAGTGACATTGCTTGGTCCCTCCCTCTCTTGCACATTGACCACTCGTCGTAGTTTCAGAAATGAGTGACAGGCGATATCATTCTGCTCTCAGAGACAGCCTCGTCTCCCTCCCGCTGCTGCAAAAGCGAGGGAGAACTTCCGCGTCGTCTGTCCTAGTTCTATGGGCTCAAAGTCATGGCTCGTGCTTGCATTTCGAATTAGGACACGGTTAAACATTTTCCTTTTGAGGGGGAAGTCGGGGTTTGGGGTCGGGGGCGCACGGACTTTCTTTAGCATGATCTTGCTCACATATACAATGCTGCTGCTAACAGCCAACGCGGCATGCCTGCTGTCACGAAAATAAAAATAAATCGAAAGTTTAATTTCTAATTATGGAACGGCCAACACATCATATTAACCTCTCGCTCTGTTGTATTTTTGTTTTTTATTATTAAGATGATCGTTTTGAATTTTTGCACTGGTATTAATAAATAAAATAATCCGGTCAGCTCCCCTGTCGTCCCCGCATCTCAGATCGTCAAATGCTGACGAGAAATAATTGTTTGCTTTATGATTTCGCCTTTCTACTCTCATTAGTCTGTTAAGAAAAATGTAGACATATTGCGACATCTCCCGTGTCCGCGCGCTTTGTTTTGGGGGCGCTTGAGTAGCACATGATGGACGGATTGACATAATTTGCCAAACCAACCGACACCCTCTGACACGAAAAAAAAAAAACACTCGGAAAAAATTGACATGTATATACAGTTTCATTGCAAATCAGTATTATGGTGATCATACTAAATATTTTTTTTTTCTGTGCACATATGAGGTACATATCGCTGCCATGAAGCCTCCATATAGTGACAGTTCTCTGCCCGCTTCACTGCCGTCACGTGACCGCAGCTCAGGTTTTGCTTGCCTCGTAGCTACGCGTGTTTTAAATTACTGTAAATTTGATAGTATATCGTCATAGGCACAGTCCCGAGTCTGTTGAGAAAAGTAGAACACTAAACCATGCTCGCTAGATTTGTGTGGTGTTTTTGTCTTTTTGAGCAGCATTTGATAGGCTCCACGTTAACAAATATGTGACAAAGTCGTTTCCTTTCATTTTATGACTCGTTCACCGCATAGTCATTACTGGAAAGTCAAGTTAGCAGCAAGCTAGGTCAGGAACCGGAGGACCGAATCACTGAACGGGAAGTGACAAAACTCAGTCTTTCCCCCCTGCCTGCACGCTGGCTGCTTATTGGCCACACGTGGAAATGAGTGACATACGCCATGATTCTGTTTCCGCTCCCTCCCCTGCCCGCGATGAGGCTGGCGTCTGATTGGTCGTGTGCGATGTCAGAAGACGCTGCCGCTTGCTCAACGCCCTCCCACGCAGCGAACAAGCGCCACCAACTTCATAGAACGAATCAGTGCAGATGGTGATTAGTTCGGTCTCGTTCACCCAAACAATTCGTTCAAAAAGAACGAATCGTTCGCGACCGATACAACACTACTACCGTTCACTCAGGTTGCTAAGCTAACACACCTTAAAAGGCTGGCTTTAGCTAATGTTGCTAAGTAAAAATGCTTTTTAATACTGTCCTGCTAACATAGCTAAGCTAACACACTAAGCCAGTCCATCATGTTATATTTAGCTAATGCTGCTAAGCAAGTATGCTTGTTTATGCCATTCAATTAATATTGCTAAACTAATACACTGAGCTATGTCATTAGGCTGACTTTAGCTAGTGATGCTAAGCAAGTACACCTGTGTACGCCGTCCTGCTAACATCTAACACTCTTTAGCTATGCCATCAGACTGACTCTAGCTAATGTTGCTAAACAAGTGCATCTGTTCACGCTGGCCTGCTAACTATATTAAGCTAACAGATTTGAGCGATGCTGTTAACTTTCACTAATATTGCCAAACGTTTACAGCTTACATTGCTAAGCTATGTTATCAGGCCGACTTAAGCTAATGTTGCTAATCAAATACACTTGCTTAAGCTATTGTGCTAACATCACTAAGCTAACACACTGAGCTATTCTATCAGGCTAACCTTAGCTAATGCTGCCAAGCAATTACAGCGACCTGCTAACATTGCTAAACTAACACACGGTAGGGTCTTGATGGCGCAACTTCCATCGCGGCGTTCAGGTGGTGAGATCGGCCCCGCCCCCACCATCGACACGGTCACGCTCATCATATCGGACGGTGATGCGGGAGTGCCGGACGACTGTTGCCACGGGGACGCGCCGCCTGTCCCGCTGCACGGCACACTTCCTGTCTATGACCTCAACGTCACGCTACTTCCTGTCAATAACAAAGTTCCCACTGTCATTTTGGGTGAGTTTATTTTGTTTGTGTGTAAAAGTTTAAAACACATGTCCTTAACCTTTTTAGGGCATTCGTTGAACTGATTGGCTGCCGTTGTCGGTGGTCAATCTCCATTTGGATTCGGAGGGGCCCCAAAATCATTAGGAAGTGCACCAATATCATCAGGAAGTGACTTAGAAATGCTAAAAAATCAACAGGAAGTGACCCAAAATCATTACGTAGACTGTAAATACCCAAATACTAACAAGAAGTGACTCAGGAATGTCCCCTAATTGATAGGAAGTGCGCAAATATCAACCGGAAGTGACTCTGAAATGTCCCAATCTAACAGGAAGTGAGCATGAATTGACCTAGAAATGCTAGAAAGTCAACAGGAAGTGACCCAAAATCACGGCATTGATTTGTAAATACCCGAAAACCAACAGGAAGTGACCTGATATCCACAGAAAGTGACAAAAAAGTCACAAAATTAACAGGAAGTGTGCAAATATCTGCAGGAAGTGACCTACAAATGCTAAAAAATGAACAAGAAGTGACCCAAAATCACTACGTGAATTGTAAATACCCGTAAACCAACAGGAAGTGACCCGATATCAACAGGAAGTGATTTGGAAATGTCCCAAAATTAACAGGAACTGAGCATTATCAGCTGGAAGTGACTTACAAATGTTAAAAATACAACAGGGAGTTACCCAAAATCTTTGTGTAGACTGTAAATACCCGAAAACTAACAGGAAGTGACCAGATATCAACAGGAAGTGACTCAGAAATATCCCAAACCTAACAGGAAGTGAGCCAATATCAACAGGAAGTGATTCTGAAATGTCCCAAAATTAACAGGAAGTGAGCCAATATCAACAGGAAATGACTCAAAAATGTCCCAAAATTAACAGGAAGTGAGCTAATATCAGCAGGAAGTGACTCAGAAATGCAAAAAATTAACTGGAAGTGAGCCAATATTAGAAAGAAGTAACTTAGAAATGTTTAAAATATAGGAAGTGACCCAAAATCACTACGTAGACTGTAAATACCCTAACCCTAAACCCAAAATTAACAGGAAGTGAGCCAATATCAGCAGGAAGTGACTCAGAAATGTCCCAAACCTAACAGGAAGTGACCTGATATCAACAGAAAGTGACACAGAAAGGTCCTAAAATAGACAGGAAGTGACCCAAAATAACGTAGATTGTAGATACCCAAAAACTAACAGGAAATGACTCAGAAATATCCCAAATTAACAGGAAGTGAGCCAATATCAGCAGGAAGTGACCTAGAAATGCTAAAAACATCTACAGGAAGTGACCCAAAATCACAATGTGAATTGTAAATACCTGAAAACCAACAGGAAGAGACCTGATATCAACAAGAAATGACTCAAAAATGTCCCAAAATTAACAGGAAGTGAGCTAATATCAGCAGGAAGTGACTCAGAAATGCAAAACATTAACTGGAAATGACCCACATTAACTGGAAATGACCCAAAATCACTATGTAAATTGTAAATACCTGTAAACCAACAGGAAGTGACCTAAACCCAAAATTGACAGGAAGTGAGCCAATATCAGCTGGAAGTGACTCAGAAATATCCCAAACCTAACAGGAAGTGACCTGATATCAACAGGAAGTGACACAGAAATGTTCTAAAATCAACAGGAAGTGACCCAAAATAACATAGACTGTAGATACCCAAAAACTAACAGGAAATGACTCAGAAATATCCCAAATTAACAGCAAGTGAGCCAATATCAGCAGGACGTGACCTAGAAATGCTTAAAAATCCACAGGAAGTGACCCAAAATCACAATGTGAATTGTAAATACCTGAAAACCAACAGGAAGAGACCTGATATCAAAAGGAAGTGACTATGAAATGTCTCAAAATTAACAGGACGTGAGCCAATATCAGCAGGAACTGACCTATAAATGCTAAAAATCAACAGGAAGTAAACCAAAATCACAACATGAATTGTAAATACCTGAAAACCAACAGGACGTGACCTAATATCAACAGGAAGTGAGTCGGAAATGTCCCAAAATTAACAGGAAATGAGCCAATAGCAGCAGGAAGTGACTTACAATTGTTAAAAATATAACAGGAAGTGACCCAAAATTGACTGTAAATACCTAAAAACTAACAGGAAATGACTGTGAAATGTCCCAAAGGAAGTCAGCCAATATTAATAAGAAGTGACCTAGAAATGCTAAAAAAAACAACAGAAAGTGACTCAAAATCACTATGTGAACTATAAATACCCAAAAACCAACAGGAAGTGATCATATATCAACAGGAAGTGACTCAGAAATGTCCCAAAATTAACAGGAAGTGACCCAGAAGTGTCTCCAAATTTACAGGAACTGACCCAATATCAACAGGAAGTGACTCGGAAATGTCCCAAAATGAACCGGAAGTGAGCCTATAATGGAAATATTGACACAACCAGTGATTGTTGCTAACGTTACTTGCATGTGACACATAATTATTAGCTATAATGCTAACATCCAATATATATCGTCAGTTCAATCAAGGACCAACGCTAACACGCATGCTAATGGCCATGCTAAGATGCTAATGCGCACGCACCACAGGAGCGTCTGCGCTGGCGGTGGACGAGGGTTCTCGGGCGTGTCTTTGCGAAGGTGTCCTGGGGGCCTCGGACCCTGACACCGATCCCGAGCAGTTGACCTTTCACCTTGACGCCAAACCTCTGCATGGTTTTCTGGAGAACGTTCAACCCACGCCAGGATACGAGAAGAGCAACGCCGGAATACCCATAGGTCTGTCTTTCAAGCTTGCTACCGTTTTGTAGTTGTGTGTGTGTCTGTGTGCTTTTTTTCAGCAATTGTACTTGTGTTTGTGTGTAGCTTTTATGCTGGGGGGGGGGGGGGGTTCTGTTTGTATGTATATGTGTAGTTGTGTTTGTAAAACTGTCTTTTCCTGAAATGGCCACAAATCAGCAGTGACCCAACGTCAACAGGAAGTGACCTTGAAATGCCCCCAAATGAAGAGATGGTGACCTGATATCAACAGGAAGTGACGCCTAAATCAACAGAAAGTGAACCGATATCAGCAAGAAGTGACTGTGATGTGTCCCCATATCAACAGGAAATGGCCCGATATCAACAGAAAGTGACCCTGAAATGTCCCTAAATCAACAGGAAGTGGCCTGATATCAACAGGAAGTGGCCCTGAAATGTCCCTAAATCAACAGGAAGTGGCCTGATAACAACAGGAAGTGACCTCGAAATGCCCCCATATCAAGAGATAGTGACCTGATATCAACAGGAAGTGACCCCAAAATCAACAGGAAGTGAACCGATATCAGCAGGAAGTGACTGTGAAGTGTCCCCACATCAACAGGAAGTGGCCTGATATCAACGGAAAGTGACCCTAAAATGTCCCCGAATCAACTGGAAGTGGCCTGATATCAACAGGAAGTGACCCTGCAATGTCCCTAATTCAACAGGAAGTGGCCTGATATCAACGGAAAGTGACCCTAAAATGTCCCCGAATCAACTGGAAGTGGCCTGATATCAACAGGAAGTGACCCTGCAATGTCCCTAATTCAACAGGAAGTGGCCTGATATCAACAGGAAGTGGCCCTGAAATGTCCCTAATTCAACAGGAAGTGGCCTGATATCAACAGGAAGTGACCCTAAAATGTCCCTAATTCAACAGGAAGTGGCCTGATATCAACGGAAAGTGACCTCGAGATGCCCCCATATCAAGAGATCGTGACCTGATATCAACAGGAAGTGACCCCCAAATCAACAGGAAGTGAACCGATATCAGCAGGAAGTGGCCCTGAAATGTCCCTAATTCAACAGGAAGTGGCCTGATATCAATAGGAAGTAACCCTGAAATGTCCGTACATCAACAGGAAGTGACCGAATATCAAGAGAAAGTGACCTAATATCAACAGGAAGTTATCCAAAATGTCCCCCAAATCAACAGGAAGTGACCCAATATCAAGAGGAAGTGACCTAATATCAACAGTAAGTTGCCCCAAAATGTCCCCATATCAACAGGAAGTGACCCTGAAATGCTCCTAAATCAACAGGAAGTTACCCAATATCAACAGGAAGTTACCCAGTATCAACAGGAAGTGACCGCAAAGTGTTCCCAAATCAACAGGAAGTGACCTAATATTAACAGAAAGTGACTGCGAAGTGTCCCCACTATCAACAGGAAGTGACCCAATATAGCAACCATTACAACACAGCTACCGTCGCAATTTCTCTTTAGGGATTTCTAACATGTAGTGTGACATTTTGAAATTTTTGGACATCGGGCAGAGCGCTTCAAGTTGACGGAGCTCACGTCGGGCTTCATCAACTACGTGCAGTCGGAGCACGAGGGGGCGGAGCCCACGGAGGACAGGTTGCTGATCAGCGTGAGCGACGGCCTGCATCACTCCGCCTCCGTCCCCGTCCATGTCGTCATCCGGCCCGTTAACGATGAGAAGCCCAAGCTGAGGCTCGCCAACTTTACCGTAAGGGATTGCTATATTTATTGTTCATTCCAAATGACAAATGAATATAAAGATTCAAAATCAATAAATGCAAAAAAAACTTTAAAAAGAGTAGTTATGATTTTCCTAATTTAAAAAAAAAAAATTAGGTCAGAAATGTACAGGAAGTGACCCGAATGCCCCAAAATCAACAGGAAATTATTCAAAATATATATTATTTTATATTAAATCTGACAATTGTAACAGGAAGTTACCCCAGAATGCCCAAAGAAGTGACCCAGAAATTCTGCAAAATCAACAGGAATTGACCAATCAACAGGATGTGACCCAGAAAAGCCCTGGAATCAACAAGAAGTGACCAATAAACAGGAAGTGACTGATAAATGCCCTAATATCCACAGGAAATGACTCAAAATGAACAGGAAGTGACACCAATCCCCCAAAATGTGCAAGAAGTAAGCCAAAATCCACAGGAAGTGACCCAGAAAAGCACTAAAATCAACAGGAAAGTGTTCAACAAACAGGAAATTAGAAGGAAATCCCCCCAAATTAATATGAAGTGATCCAAAATGAAAAGGAAGTGACCCAGAAATGCCCCCAAATGAACAGGAAGTGGCCCCTGAACAGGAAGGGACTGGGAAATGCCCCAAAAATCCACAGGAAATGACCCCAAATGAACATGAAGTGACACCAGATTCAAAATGAAGTGACCCCAAAATGCCCCAAAATGAACAGGAACTGACTGGGAAATGTCCTAAAATGAACAAGAACTGACACCAAAATCAACAGTAAGTGACCCAGAAATACCCTAAAATGAGCAGGAAGTGGCCCCTGAACAGGAAGTGACTGTGAAATGCTCTAAAATAAACAGGAGATGATCAGTAATGGACAGGAAGTGAGCCTCAGAATCAACAATAAGTGACCAATGTACTGGAAGTGACTGGGAAATGCCCTAAAATCCATAAGGAAATGACACGAAATGAACAGGAAGTGACACCAGATTCAAAAGGAAGTGACCCCAAAATGTCCTAAAATGAACAGGAAGTGTCCCCCGAACAGGAAGGGATGGGAAATGCCTTGAAAATCCACAGGAAATGACCCAAAATGAACAGGAAGTGACACCAGAATCAACAGGAAGTGACGCAGTAATGACCCAAAATGAACAGGTAGTGACCCCTGAACAGGAAGTGACAGGGAAATGCCCTAAAATCAACAGGAAATGCTCGAAAATGGATAGGAAGTGACCCAAGAATCCACAGGAAGTGACCAATGAACAGGAAGTGACTGGGAAGTGCCATAAAATCAACAGGAAATGCTCGAAAATGGATAGGAAGTGACCCAAGAATCCACAGGAAGTGACCAATGAACAGGAAGTGACTGGGAAGTGCCATAAAATCAACAGGAAATGATCTAAAATGTACAAAAAGAGAACCCAGAATCAACAGGAAGTGATCAAAAAAGGCCCTAAAGTCAACAGGAAAATATGAAAAGTGGACAGGAAGTGACTCCAGAATCAACAGGAAGTGACCAACGAACAGGAAGTGACCGGGAAATGCGCTCAAATCAACAGGAAATGATCCAAAATGGACAGGAAGTGATACCAGAATCAACAGGAAGCGACTGGAAAATGCCCTACAATCCACAGGAAATGATCTAAAATGGACAGGAAGTGACCGGGAAACGCCCCAAAATCAACAGGAAGTGATCTAAAATGGACAGGAAGTGACCCAAGAATCAACAGGAAGTGACCAATGAAAAGGAAGTGACAGGGAAATGCCTTAAAATCCACAGGAAATGATCCAAAATGGAGAGGAAGTTACTGGAAAATGCCCTAAAATCAACAGGAAATGATCTAAAATGGATAGGAAGTGACCCCAGAATCAACAGGAAGTGACCGGAAAATACCCTGAAATCAACTGGAAATGATCCAAATGATACAGGAAGTGACCCCAGAATCAACAGGAAGTGACCAACGAACAGGAAGTGACAGTGAAATGCCTTAAAATCCACAGGAAATGATCCAAAATGGACAGGAACTGACGGGAAATGCCCTAAAATCAACAGGAAGTGATCTAAACGGACAGGAAGTGACTCCAGCATCAACAGGAAGTGATCAATGAAAAGGAAGTGACTGGGAAATGCCTTACAATCCACAGGAAATGATCCGAAATGAACAGAAAGTGACACTAGAACGCCCCAAAATGTACAAGACGCTCCCTCCCAGTCAAAATGAATTGCCGTCAATGGCAGCCAAATGAGGTAAATACACGTTAGCGGCGTCTTTCAGGTGAAGGAGGGCGGGACGCGGGAGTTGACGCCGTCCCTGCTGGACGCCTCGGACCTGGACGCCCCCTCGGACGAGCTCACTTTCACCCTGACCGGGGCGCCGGAGCACGGCGGCCTGAAGGCGGGCGGCTCGCGTGACGGGGAACCCTTGGTGGGCGTGTCCTCCTTTACGCTGCGGCAGCTCCGGGACGGTAGGCCCCGCCCTTCATAGTCAATTGAAATAATAGTAAAAATTGGGGATAAAATGCGAATAAAGTTATTCATAAAAAAAAAAAAAAAAAGTAAAAAATGACTACCCACCAATGTTCATATGATGGCTGCTTTTTGAGGTCTCCGCTTGTGGTACGAGCACGACGACTCGGAGAGCCCCGAGGACCGGCTGACCCTGCGGCTGACAGATGGCGTCCACTCGCTGAGCGCCACCGCCGCCGTCCGCGTGCTGCCCGTCGACGACCACCCGCCCCGCCTCCTCAAGTACGCGCCTTTTCTCTCATCTGCTTCTGCCTTGTTAGACATCTGTTGTTGTCAATGGCAAGCAATGAATTTGTTGTGGGTCACGTGACATCCTTGTGCACTTCCTGTCTATTTAGGAACATTTCAGGGTCACTTCCTGTTGATATTAGGTCACTTCCTCTTGATATTGGGTCACTTCCTGTGGATATCAGATCACTTCCTGTTGATTTGGTGACATTTTGGGTCACTTTCTGTTGATTTGGTGACATTTTGAGTCACTTCCTCTTAATTTGAGCAAAATTTGGTGTCACTTCCGGTTGATATTGGGCAACTTCCTGATTATATGGGTTCACTTCCTATTGATTTAGGAACATTTCAGAGTCACTTCCTGTTGATATCGGGTCACTTCCTGTTGATATCGGTTCACTTCCTGTTGATTTCAGATCATTTCCTGTTGATGTGGGGACACTTTGCGGTCACTTCCTGTTGATTTTGGGTCACTTCCCATTGATATCTGGTCGCTTCCTGTTGAGTTAGGGATATTTCAGGGTCACTTCCTGTTGATAATAGGTCACTTCCTCTTAATATTAGGTCACTTCCTGTTGAAATCAGGTCACTTTCTGTTAATTTGGGGACATTTCACAGTCACTTCCTGTCAATTTTGGGTCACTTCCTGTTGATTTGGTAGCATTTCAGAGTCACTGCCTATTGATTTCTGGGGGTAACTTCCTGTCAATATTAGGTCACTTCTTGATATTGGGTGACTTCCTGTTGATATCAGGTCACTTCCTGTTGATTTGGGGACATTTTGCTGTCACTTCCAGTTTTATATTAGATCACTTCCTCTTAATATTGGGTGACTTCCTGTTGATTTTAAGTCACTTCCTGTCAATATTGGGTAACTTCCTGTTTATATCGGTTCACTTCATGTGAATTTAGGAACATTTCAGGGTCACTTCCTGTTGAAATCAGGTCACTTTCTGTTTATTTGAGGACAATTCACAGTCACTTCCTCTTGATTTTGGGTCACTTCCTCTTGATATCGGGTCACTTCCTGTTGATATCAGGTCACTTCATATTGAGTTGGGGACATTTTGGGTGTCTTTCTGTTGATTTGGGGACATTTTGGTGTAACTTCATGTTGATATTAGGTCACTTCCTGTTGATATCAGATTACTTCCTGTTGATTCTGGGACATTTCAGGTTCACTTCCTGGCTATTTAGGGATATTTAAGGGTCACTTCCTGTTGGTATTAGGTCACTTCCTCTTGATATTGGGTCACTTCCTGTGGATAACAGTTCACTTCCCGTTGATTTGGTGACACTTTGGGTCAGTTCCTCTTAATTTTGGGGGAAATTTGTTGTCACTTCCTGTTGATATTGGATCACTTCCTGTTGATATCAGGTCACTTTCTGTTGATTTAGGGACATTTTGGGGTCACTTCCTGTTGATTTTAGGTCACTTCCTCTTAATATTGGGTCAGCTCCTGATTTGGGGACATTTCAGGGTTACTTCCTATCTATTTAGGGACGTCTCAGGATCACTTCCTGATGATATTAGGTCACTACCTCTTTATATTGGGTGACTTCCTGTTGATATCAGGTCACTTCCTGTTGATTTGGGGACAATTTGGGGTCACTTCCTATTGATATTAGGTCACTTTCTGTTTATTTGAGGACACTTCACAGTCACTTATCTTCTTATTAAGTCCCTTCCTTTTGCTTTAGGGATATTTCGGGGTCACTTCCTGTCAATTTTGGGTCACTTCCTGTTGATTTGGGAGCATGTCAGGGCTACTTCCTATTGATTTTGGGACGTTTAGGATCACTTCCTCTTGATATCAGGTCACTTCCTGTTCATTTTGGCTCACTTTTGACTCATTGTTATGTCTATCTGTTAATTTTATAGCATTTCCAGGTCATCCCTGTTCATTGGGTTAGGGTTAGGTCAGCCATCACTTCCTCTTGATTTTAGGGCATTTCGGGGTGTTTTCCTGTGGGTTTGGGGGGCACTTATGGGTCCCTTCCTGCTGAGTTTGTGTCATTTCTTGGTCACTTTGTGTCAATTTTAAATCACTACTTTCGTTAGTTTTGGGGCAGTTACTGGTAACTTCCTGTTCATTGGTTACTTCCTGTTAAATATGGGTCATTTCTGGGTGACTCCCTGCTTATTTTGGTCACTTCCAGTTGATTTGGAAGTATTTACGTGTCACTTTTTGATGATTTGTTGAATTTAAAATGACTAAAGTGAGCAATCAAATCTCGTTGCGTCCCCCCAATCATACTCAAAAGTTGATGTTTTAGTCTTTCAAAATAAAGGGCAAAGGAGGAAACGAAGCGAGGCAGGCGAGGAAGGACAGCACGCGACGAGCTAGCGAGCGAGCATCTGGAACGTCGCGGCGGCTCGCGACGTTTATGCGACAGCAGGTCGTCGGGCCCCCGGGGCGTCCGCCCGCGCTGGTGTCGGGCCGGCCGGGGGGCGTCCGGGGGGGGGGTACACGAAAAAGCGTCTGTCTGCGTCCTGACTCGGAAGTAAAATCGGTCGCGCTTCTCCGCGTTTGTTCCGCCTTCCCGGGCCCGACATGCGGCGCCGGTGCCGGCACCCCCGTCCGGAGGGGGTGCGCGCGCGGGACAGCCAGTCAAGGATGCAAATTCCCAAATCACTCATTCAAATGAAAACATTGTCGGAGCGCCCGCCGCCACATGTTCCACCGCCGCTAACGACGTTCTTCCGCGTGGCAGCGCCGGCCGCCGCGGCTGACTCGGAGCCAAAAATAAGTTGGAAACTTTCCACGCGCGAGCTCGCTTCCCCGGTGATGCCATCCATCCTTCAAAATAAATAAATAAATAAAAATGACAAAAACAGGACTGAAAACATGCCAAGTAAATAAAGAAGCTAACTAAAACATGCCGTTTTTGCATGGGGATGCTTCGCTTTCCCATCGGGCACTTCCTGTTCATTTTAGGTTACTTATGGGTCATTTCCTGTTGATTTTGGGTCACTCCCTGTACATTTTGGACCATTTCCTGTTGATTTTTGGGTATTTCCCAGTCACTTCCTGTTCATTGGTCACCTTATATTGGTTTTGGGGCATTCACAGGTCACTTCCTGTTGATTTTGGAGCACTTCCTACACATTTTGGGGCATTCTGGGATCATTTAAAGTTGATTTGAGGGTTAATCCATAACTTCCTGTTCATTTGAGGTTACCTATGGGTTGCTTCCTGTTGATTTTGGGTCACTTCCTACACGTTTTGCGGCATTCTGGGATCACTTCCTGTTGATTTGAGGGTTAATGCATTGACTTTGATGGGAAAGTCGCCCCTACCAACATGGCTGCCCACCTTGAGGCTACGTTTTCATGATTCTGCAGTTTGTTGACACGAGTTTATCCCTTGTAGACGTCCAATTCATTTGAAGTGGGAGGGATGCACATCAATAGCCGTCAACCAAGGGGAATAAGCTAGTTTTCATTGTCATTGCATTGAATTTGATGGAAAGGTCGCCCCTTTCAGCATGGCCGCACTGAGGCCATGTTGGTAGGGGCCATGGAAGCTTTTTCTGTCCTTCTTCTTTAACTGTTTATCACGAGTGGACGTCCAATCCATTTGAAGTGGGAGGGTGGCAGCGAATGAACATTTAGGACACTTTTGGGCCACTTCCTGTTGATATTGATTCACTTCCTGTTAATTTTGAGACATTTGCGGACACTTCCTGTTGATTTTGAGGCATTTCTGTAGTGCTACCTGTTGATTTTGGGTCACTTCCTGTTGGTTTTGAAGCATTTTTGAGTCACTTGCTTTTGGGCTTTTCTAGGTCACTTCCTTTTGATATTTGCCTACTTCCTGCTAACTTTGGGATTTTTTGTGGGTCACTTCCTGTTAATTTTGGGACATTTTCATTCACTTCCTGTTGATATTGGGTCAGTTCCTATTTATTTCTTGGCATTTCTAAGTCACTTCTTGTTGATATTTGCTTACAACCTGTTAATTTGAAGACTTTACTGGGTCACTTCCCGTTAATTTTGGTTAATTTACTGTGAATTTTGGGGCATTCACGGGTCACTTCCTGTAAATTTTAGATCATTTCCTGTTGATGTTTGGGCATTTCTTAGTCACTACCTGTTCATTGGTCACTTACTGTTTATTTTGGGGGCTTCACGGGTCACTTCCTGTAGATTTTGGGGTCCCTTCCTGTTAATTTTGTCTGATTTCCTGTTGATTTCGGGGCATTCATGGGTCACTTCCTGTTTATTGGTCACCTTCTGTGGATTTTTGGGCATTTCAGGGTCACTTTCTGTTGATATTGGTTCACTTCCTGTTAATTTTTGCTTACTCCCTGTTGATTTTGGAGCAATTTGATGATATTGGGACACTTATTAATTAATTTTGGGACAGGAAGTGTCCCAAAATCAACAGGAAGTGACCCAATATCACCAGGAAGTGAGACAGAAATGCCTCGATACCCATAGGAAGTGACCCTTAAATGCCCCAAAATTAATAGAAAGTGTCATCAAGTACATGCTCCAAAATCAACAGGAAGTGACCCAAAATCAACTGGAAGTGACACATAAATACCGTAAAATCAACAGAAAGTGACATAAAAATTGCCCCGACAACAGGAATTGAGCCAAAATCAACAGGAAGTGATACATAAATACCCCAAAATTAATAGTAAGCGTCCCAATATCATCCAATTGTTCCAAAATCAACAGGAAATGATCAAAAATTAACAGGAAGTAAACCCATATAAACAGGAATTGACACAGAAATGCCTCAAAATCAACAGAAAATGACCCTTAAATGCCTCATAATTAATATGAAGTATCCAAATAAAAACTAAATGCTCCAAAATAAATAGGATGTGGCACAGAAATGCCATAAAATCAACAGGAGGTGATATAAAAATGTCCCGAAAAATAGAAGTGAGCCAAAATACACAGAAAGTGACCCAGTATCAACAGGAAGTGATATAGAAATGCCTCAATATCAACAGGAAGTGACCCTGAAATGTCCCACCACAATGAGTAGGAAATGTCCCGAAATCAACTAAATTCTCCAAAATCAACAGGAAGTGACCCAATATTAAAAGAAAGTGATACAGAAATGCCTTGAGCAAGTGACCCTTAAATGCCCCAAAATTAATCCTGATATCAAGTAAATGCTTCAAATTCAACAGTAGGTGACGCATAAATACCGCATAACTAACAGGAAGTGACATAAAAATTTCCCAAAAACAGGAAGTGAGCCAAAATCAACACGAAGAGACCCAATATCAACCGGAAGTGACACAGAAATACCTCGATATCAACAGGAAGTGACCTTTAAATGCCCCAAAATTAATAGGAAGTGTCCTGAAATCAACGAAATGTTCCAAAATCAACAGGAAGTGACCCAATATCATCAGGAAGTGATACAGAAATGCCTCAATATTAACAGGAAGTGAGCCTGAAATGTCCCACAATGAATAGGAAGTGTCCCGAAATCAACTAAATGCTCCAAAATCAACAGGAAGTGACCCAATATCAAAAGGAAGTGATACAGAAATGCCTTGATATCAACAGGAAGTGACCCTTAAATGCCCCAAAATTAATCCTGATATCAAGTAAATGCTCCAAATTCAACAGGAAGTGACGCATAAATACCGTAAAACCAACAGGAAGTGACCCCAAAACAGAAAGTGAGCCAAAATCAACACGAAGTGACCCAATATCAACAGGAAGTGATATAGAAATGCCTCGATATCAACAGGAAGTGACCTTTAAATGCCCCAAAATTAATATGAAGTGTCCCGAAATCAACTAAATAATCCAAAATCAACAGGAAATGACCCAATATCCAAAGGAAGTGATACAGACATGCCTTGATATCAAAGAGGAAGTGACCTTTAAATGCCCCAAACTGAATAGGAAGTATCCCAATATCAAGTAAATGCTCAAAAATCAACAGGAAGTGACATAAAAATGTCGCTAAAAACAGGAAGTGAGCCAAAATCAACAGGAAGTGATACAAAAAAAGTCCTAAAATAAATCAATAATTATGAAAAATTCAAGACCACCTTCTCCTGCTTCCAGGAACGCCGGCGTGGAGGCGGAGCCCGGCTCCCGTCGGACCATCTCCGCCGTGGTCTTGCAAGCGGAAGACGCCGACACGCCGCCTTGTTCTCTCTTCTACCTTCTGGACGCCGCGCCGCGCTTGGGGAAACTGCACCTGAAGGTAGCGCTACCCCGCCCGCCCGGCGGTCATCTTCCCCGATTCGCCATTCTCCGATTCGTGGCGGTCTTTTCAGGGCGATGCGAGCGAGACGGAGCTGGCGGCGGGTCACAACTTCACTCAGGACGACGTGGACGAGAACCGGCTAAGCTACGCGGCGTTCGCGAACGCCACGGGGCTAAGCGACACGGGTGGGGTCAAAGGTCACGACAGCTTTCGCTTCAGTCTGAGCGACCTGCGACATCAAAGCCCCGCCCACGTGTTCCAAATCAACATCAACGTGCCGTACAAAGGTCTGTACGCAAACAGGAAGTGACCAAAAATCTAAAAATTAATCTTCCAGCTCGCTTTACCCTATTGGCTGCCATAGAAGTCCAATCCATTTGAAGCGGGAGGCTTGGCAGAGGACGATTGATGTCCAGTCCACCCGCCCACTTAAAATAGATTGGACGTCCACTCGTGATACTCATTTCAATTGATGGCAGAAGTATGAAAAGACCTTTCATCACCCCTACTAAAATGGCTGACCCCCCCCCCCCCCCCCCCCCCGACAAAATGCCTTAGGGTGGCCATGTTGGTAGGGGCGACCTTCCCATTAGAATCATGCATTGACGATCAAATGAACTCATAACTAGTTTATTGAGGGCGCTAGATGTCTAATTCATTTGAAGTGGGAGGGATGGCAGCGAATGAACGAACGAATCGGACAAATACGTACCAAGATAAACAGGAAGTGACTTAGAAATGCCCCGAAATAAATAGGAGTGATCTCAAAATTGACAGGAAGTGACACAGAAAAGTCTTCAAATTAACAGGAAGTAAGCTAATATCAACAGGAAGTGACTTAAAAATGGCCCGAAATAAATAGGAACTGACCAATATCAACAGGAAGTGACCGAAAATGTCCCAAAACTAAGAGGAAGTGACCCGTAAAGATCCAAAAATTAGCAGGATTTAGGCAAACGTCAACAGGAATTGAATAAAAATATCTCAAAATTAGCAGGAGGTGACCCAGAAAAGACTTCATATTAACAGGAAGTAAGCAAATATCAACAGGAAGTGAATGAAAATGTCCCAAAATTAACAAGAAGTGACCTATAAAAGTTCCAAAATTAAAAGGAAGTAAGCTAATATCAACAGGAAATGACTTAGAAATGGCCAGATATAGAGAGGAACTGACCCAATATCAACAGGAAATGAACAAAAAATGTCCAAAAATTAAAAGGAAGTAAGCTAATATCAACAGGAAGTGACATAGAAATGCCCCGAAATAAACAGGAAGTGACCCAATATCAACAGGAAGTGATCGAAAATGTCCCAGAATTAGCAGGAAGTAGACAAAAACCAATAGGAAGTGAACAAAAATGTCCTAAATTTAACAGGAAGTGACCCAGAAAAGTCTTCAAATTAACAGGAAGTAAGAAAATATTAGCAGCAAGTGAATAAAAATGTCCCAAAATGAACAGGAAGTGACCTATAAAGGTCCCAAAATGAACAGGAAGTAAGTTAATATCAACAGGAAGTCACTTAGAAATGCCTGGAAATAAATACGAACTGACCCAATATCAACAGGAAGTGGACGAAAATGTCCCAAAATTAACAGGACGTGACCCATAAAGGTCCCAAAATTGACAGGAAGTAAGCAAATATCAACAGGAAGTGACATAGAAATGCCCCTAAATAAACAGGAACTGACCCAATATCAACAGGAAGTGATCGAAAATGTCCCAGAATTAGCAGGAAGTAGACTAAAATCAATAGGAAGTGAACAAAAATGTCCCAAATTTAACAGGAAGTGACCCAGAAAAGTCTTCAAATTAACAGGAAGTAAGAAAATATTAACAGCAAGTGAATAAAAATGTCCCAAAATTAACAGGAAGTGACCTATAAAGGTCCCAAAATTAACAGGAAGCAAGCTAATATTAACAGGAAGTCACTTAGAAATTCCCGGAAATAAATACGAACTGACCCAATATCAACAGGAAGTGGACGAAAATGTCCCAAAATTAATAGGACGTGACCCATAAAGGTCCAGAAATTAGCAGGAAGTGACCGATAAAAGTCCCAAAATTGACAGGAAGTAAGCAAATATCAATAGGAAGTGAATGAAAATGTCTCAAAATTTATAGGAAGTGATCCAGAAAAGTCTTCAAATTATCAGGAGCTAAGCAAATATCAACAGGATGTGACTCATAAAAAGTCCCAATATTAGCAGGAAGTAGGCTAATATCAACAGGAGTGAATGAAAATGTCCCAAAATTGACAGGAAGTTACCCTCAAAAGTCCCCAAATTAGCAGGAAGTAGGTTAACATCAACAGGAAGTGACCTAGAAATGCCCAAAGCAAAAGGAAGTGACTCAAAAATGCCTCAAAGCCAACAGGAAGTGTCCAAAAATGTCCCAAAATGAACAGGAAGTGAATCAATATTTACAGGAAGTGACCCAAAAGTGTTCATTTGCTGCCACCCTCCCACTTCAAATGAATTGGACGTCTACTAGTGATAAACTCATGTCAACAAACTGCAGAATCATGAAAACGTAGCCTCATGACGGCCATCTTGGTAGGGGCGACCTTCCCATCTAAGTCAGTGTATTAACACAAATGAAGTCATAACCAGCTTATTTCTAAACCGATTTTTTTCCCGGTTGGTGAACGTCCGCTCGACACGCCGTCTTGGCACGTTGGCGCCGTCTCATCTCTTATTGATGGCGGCGCCGAAGTGCCCGTTTTGCCAGTCGGGTGAACAGCGCACCTCGGGACCTTCTGGAAGGATGAATTATTAACGTGGCGCTCGCTGTCCAGGTGACGTCTCGCTGTGGATCGGGCCGTTGTGCGTGGCGGCGGGTCGGCGAGCGGTCCTGAACACGGACTTCCTGCGGGCGGCGGACGGCGGCGGGCGTCCGGACCGGCTGGTTTTCACGGTGACGGCGGCGCCGCGACACGGCCTGCTGCACGACGTGGCGCGGCCCGGCGTGCCGCTCGCCACGTTCACGCAGATGGACGTCGCCGCGCAGCGCGTCTGCTATACGCATGATAACGGACACGGGCACGGCAGTGACTCCTTCAGGTGAGTGGGAGTTTTGTATTCTATCGGTTATTTGGGTATCCATTCTGTGTGGTATCAGCCTATACCGTACCGATGTCACTTCCTGTCATTTTGGGTTACTTCCTGTTGATTTTCAAGCATTTATCTGTCACTTACTCTTGATTTTATGTGATTTCTGAGTGACTTTCTCTTTATTTTGTCACTTCCTATTTCAGTCCCATTGAATTGCCATTGCATTGGTGCTAAGTATCCAATGCATTTAGACTGGAAAAAATGAACAGGAAGTGACCCGTGTCAATAGGAAGTCCCCCAGAAATGACCTATTATCAACAGGAAATGACCCATAATGTACAAGACGTGATAAAGAAGTGCCCCAAAATGAACAGGAAGTGACCTTTATCAATAGGAAGTAGCCCAAAATCAACAGGACGTGATTCAAAATAAACAGGAAGTGACCTAGAAATGCCCCAAAATCAACAGGAAGTGACCCATAATAAACAGGAGTTGACCCTTGTCAATAGCAAGTAACCCAAAATCATCAGGAAGTGATCCAAAATCAACAGGAAGTGACCTAAAAATGCCCCAAAATCAATAAGAAGTGACCCATAATGAACAGGTGACCTAGAAATGCCCCGAAATCGGCAATAAGTGAACAATGAACAGGAAGTCACCCAGAAATTACCCATTATTAACAGGAAGTGACCCAGAATGAACAGCAAGTAACCTGTAAATGCCCCAAAATCAATAGGAAGTGGCCCATAATGAATAGGAAGTGACGTGCAAATGCCCCAAAATCAACAGGAAGTGACCCAAAATCAACAGCAAGTGACCCATGTCAATAGGAAGTGATTCATAATGGACAGGATGTGACCCAAAATCAACAGGAAGTGACCCAAAAAGAACAGGAAATGGCATAGAAATGCCCCGAAATCAACAGGAAGTGACCCATGTCAATAGGAAGTGACCCACAAAGAAAAGGAAGTAACCTAGAAATGCCCCAAAATCAACAGCAAGTGACCTAAAATCGTTAGCAATTTACCCAAAATGAACAGGAAGGGACCTGGAAATGCCCCAAAATCAATAGGAAGTGACCCAAAATCAACAGGAGGTGACCCATAATGAACAGGAAGGGTCCTAGGTGTGTCCCAAAATCAACAGGAAGTGACTCAAAATCAACATTGTGACCTAGAAATGCCCCAAAATCAATAGGAAGTGACCCGTGATGAGCAGGAAGTGACCTAGGAATGCCCCAAAATTATCAGGAAGTGACCCAAAATGAACAGGAATTGACCTAGAAATGCCCCAAGATCAACAGCAAGTGACACATGTCAACAGGTAGTGACCTAGAAATGCCCCATAATCAACAGGAAGTGACCCAAAATGAACAGGAAGTGACCCTTGTCAATAGAAAGTAACCCAAAATCAACAAGAAATGATCCAAAATGAACCGGATGTGACCTAGAAATGCCCCAAAATCAGCAGGAAGTGACCCAAAATTGACAGGAAGTGATTTGGAATTGCCTCAAATCAACAGGAAGTGACCCAAAATTGACAGGAAGTGACCTGGAATGGCTTCAAAATCAACGAGAAGAGACCCAAAATGGACAGGAAAATCAACAGGATGTGATCAATAATCAACAGGAAGTCACTTGGAATTGACAGGAAGTGACCTGGAATTGCCCACAAATCAATAGGAAATGACCCAAAATTGATGGGAAGTGACCTGGAATTTCCTCAAAATCAACAGGAAGTGACCCAAAACTGAACAGAAGTGATCTGGAATTGCCCCAAATCAACAAGTGACCCCAAATTGACAGGAAGTGACCTGGAATTGCCTCAAAATCAACAGGAAGTCAATTAGAATTGACAAGATGTGACCTAGAAATGCCCCAAAATCAACAGGAAGTGACCCAAAATTGACAGGAAGTGACCTGGAATTGTCTCAAAATCAACAGGAAGTGGACCAAAATGAACAGGAAGTGACCTAGAAATGCCTCAAGATCAACAGGATGTGATCTCGAATCAACGGGAAGGCAATTAGAATTGACAGAAAGTGACCTGGAATTGCCCCAAAATCAACAGGAAATGACCTAGAAACGCCCCAAAATCAGAGTCAGTGATTTGCCGGCTTCAAGCTAGCGTCATTTTTCTTTCAGTTTGTCAGTGAGCAACGGCGACCACCGGCAAACCGGCACGGTCCACGTGACGGTGGAAGCGGTGGACCGGGTCCCGCCGACCTTGGAGACCAACGCGGGCGTGCGCGTGGCTCGGGGCGGCGTGGCGGCCATCACGTCGCGCCACCTGCGGCTGAGCGACGCTCACGCCTCGGCCGCAGAGCTGATTTTCGCGCTGACCCGCCCCCCGCGATACGGTCGCCTGCTGCTGCGCGGCGTCCCGCTCGGCACCGCCGCCGCCTTCTCACAAGCGGACGTGGACGGGGGCGGCCTGGCGTACCGGCACGAAACGGGCGGTCGGCCGCTCAACGACAGCTTCGGCTTCCTACCGGGAGACGGTCACAACCGGGGCTACTTGAGATTCGGGCGGCTGAGGGTGGAAGCGGACGTCTTTTGCATCCACGTGAGTTTGTTGCACACGCTTTTATTTGTTAAAAATTATAATATTGCTTTTTTTTTTTTTTTTTTTTTTTTAATAAAATAATCAAAAATATTAAAAGAAACACGATTTTTTAACCTGAAAACAAATTAAAAAGTACTTGAAAAGAGCGGGTGAAAGCATATGTGAACAGTGACATTCAGCGGCAGCTAAACGCAACTGCAACCAGGAGAATTTTTGTTTTTAATCTCAGGTGTTCTGTTCGTTCTGGCCACTAGAGGGAAGTAAAAAACAATCCAAAATACTTTTTGTGAGCCAAGAATGTTTAAAACGGGGAATTCGTTCCTAGTCCTTTAGTTTTTCAGTAAAAAGCCACTAAAACATGAACTATATCATAATGATACATTTAAAAAATAATAATAATAAAAATCTTTTGAATCCCTTGTTGCTTAAATTTACATTTAACAAAAAACAAATACATTATGAAGCATTGGAGGGATTCATACTGTCATTACAGATTGATATTGGGTTGCTTCCTGTTCATTTTGGGGCGTTTATGTCACTTCCTGTTCATATTGGATCACTTTCTGTTAATTTTGGGACATGCATGTCACTTCCTGTTGATTGTTGGGCATTTATATAGTACTACCTGTTGATATTAGGTCACTTCCTGTTGATTTTTGGACATGTGTGTCACTTCCTGTTAATTGTTGGGCATTTTTAGGTCACTTCCTGTTGATATTTGCTCACTTTCTATTCATTTTGGGACATTTATGCCACTTCCTGTTGATATTGGATCACTTCCTGTTGATTCTGGGACATGTGTGTCACTTCCTGTCGATTGTTGGGCATTTTTAGGTCACTTCCTGTTGATATTTACTCAGTTTCTCTTCATTTTGGGACATTTATGTCACTTCCTGTTGATATTGGATCACTTCCTATTAATTTTGGGACATGTGTGTCAATTCCTGTTGATTGTTGGGCATTTTTATGTCACCACGTGTTGATATTTGCTCATTTTCTGTTCATTTTGGGACACTTCCTGTTGATATCAGGTCACTTCCTGTTGATTGTTGGGCATTTTTAGGTCACTTCCTGTTGATATTTACTCAGTTTCTCTTCATTATGGGACATTTGTGTCCCTTCCTGTTGATATTGGATTACATCCTGTTAATTTTTGGGACATGTGTGTCACTTCCTGTTGATTTTTGGACATGTGTGCCACTTCCTGTTGGTTGTTGGGCATTTTTAGGTCACTTCCTGTTGATATTTGCTCACTTTCTACTCATTTTGGGACATTTATGCCACTTCCTGTTGATATTGGATCACTTCCTATTAATTTTGGGACATGTGTGTCACTTCCTGTTGATTGTTGGGCATTTTTATGTCACTTCCTGTTGATATTTACTCAGTTTTTCTTCATTATGGGACATTTATGCCACTTCCTGTTGATATTGGATCACATCCTGTTAATTTTTGGGTCATGTGGGTCACTTCCTGTTGATTGCTGGCCATTTTTAGGTCATTTCCTTTTGATATTTGCTCATTTTCAATTCATTTTGGGTCATGTGTGTCACTTTGTTGATTGTTGGGCATTTTTAGGTCACTTACTGTTGATATTTGCTCATTTTCTGTTCATTTTGGGACATTTATTTCACTTCCTGTGAATATTGGATCTCTTCCTGGTTATTTTGGAACATGTGTCACTTCCTGTTGATTGCTGGGCATTTTTAGGTCACTTCCTGTTGATATTTGCTCATTTTCTTGTTCACTGTGGGACATGTATGTCCCTACCTGTTGATTGTTGGGCATTTCTAGATCACTTCCTGTTGATATTTGCTAATTTATGTTCATTTCGTGCTTCCATTTTATTTTGGTACATTTCTGAGACGCTTCCTGTAGGTATTGGATGACTTCCTGTTCATTTTGGGACATTTTTGATTCACTTCCTGTTGATTTATGGGCATTTCTATGTCATTTCCTCTTGATATTTGCTCAGTTTCAATTCATTTTGGGTCATGTGTGTCACTTTGTTGATTGTTGGGCATTTTAGGTCACTTCCTGTTGATATTTGCTCATTTTCTGTTCATTTTGGGACATTTATTTCACTTCCTGTGAATATTGGATCTCTTCCTGGTTATTTTGGAACATGTGTGTCACTTTCTGTTGATTTTTGGGCATTTTTAGGTCACTTCCTGTTGATATTTGCTCATTTTTTTGTTCATTTTGGGTCACGTGTGTCAATTCCTGTTGATATCAGGTCACTTCTTGTTGATTGTTGGGCATTTTTAGGTCACTTCCTGTTGATATTTACTCAGTTTCTCTTCATTATGGGACATTTATGTCCTTTCCTGTTGATATTGGATCACTGTCTATTAATTTTGGGACATGTGTGTCACTTCCTGTTGATTTTCGGGCATCTCTAGGTCACTTCCTGTTGATATTTGCTCATTTTCTGTACATTTTGGGGCATATACTGTATGTCACTTCCTGTTGATGTTGGATCACATCCTGTTGATTCTGGGATATGTGTGTCACTTCCTGTCGATTGTTGGGCATTTTTAGGTCACTTCCTGTTGATATTTGCACATTTTCTGTTCGTTTTGGGGCATATATGTCACTTCCTGTTGATATTGGATCACATCCTGTTAATTTTTGGGTCATGTGGGTCACTTCCTGTTGATTGCTGGCCATTTTTAGGTCATTTCTGTTTGATATTTGCTCATTTTCAATTCATTTTGGGTCATGTGTGTCACTTTGTTGATTGTTGGGCATTTTTAGGTCACTTCCTGTTGATATTTGCTCATTTTCTGTTCATTTTGGGACATTTATTTCACTTCCTGTGAATATTGGATCTCTTCCTGGTTATTTTGGAACATGTGTGTCACTTCCTGTTGATTTTTGGGCACTTTTAGGTCACTTCCTGTTGATATTTGCTCATTTTTTTGTTCATTTTGGGTCATGTGTGTCACTTCCTGTTGATTGCTGGGCATTTTTAGGTCACTTCCTGTTGATATTTGCTCATTTTCTATTCATTATGGGACATTTGTGTCACTACCTGTTGATACTGGCTCACTCACTGTTTATTTTGGTACATTTCTTGTCAATCAGTAGTAGTACTTTGCAAAGGCGTAAACCTCTGGTTGTTGCTCGGAGGTGGAGCACGTGGACCAGACGCCCCCTGTCCTGACGGTGTTGGGGCAGCCCAGCGAGGTGGTCCGGCTGAGCGACGGTCGCTACGGTGTCTACATCACGTCCAAACAACTTCGGGCCGTCGACGACGACGCGCCGGCCGACCGGTTGCAGTTCTCTATTCTCACGCCGCCGGCATTCGGCCACTTGGAGAACGTGCGCACCGGTAAGATGGCCCCCGGCCCCGCCCGCCTCACCCGCCGCCAACCGTCTCGTCTTGCGCATCCAGGTGCTTACGTCCGGGGACGCTTCACGCAACGGGACGTGGAGAGCCGCTCGCTGGTCTTCGTTGTTCCCGTTGACACGGATGTGACGGAAGACCGCTTCCTATTCCGCCTCAGTGACCCGGCAGGGAACGCCGCCGACCCGCAAACGTAGGCCATATTGAATGAGGGTTCAACTGATTTGCATGCCATTGATTTCCAATCCCTTTTGCCTGGCAGCAATTGTTTGAAATCCTCCAAAATCAACAGGAAGTATTCCGAAGTCAACAGAAAGTGACCCCCAAAATGGCCTGAAATCAACAGGAAGTCACACGGAATGCCACAAAATCAACAGGAAGTGACACGGAAATGACCCAAAATCAACAGGAAGTCACCCAAAATCAACAGGAAGTGACCTAATGCCCTAACATCAACAGGAAGTGACCCAATGTCAATAGGAAGTGACACGGAAACACCCTAGACTCAACAGGAAGTCACCCAATATCAACAGGAAGTGACATGGAAATGACCCAAAATCAACAGGAAGTCAGCCAATGTCAACAGGAAGTCACCCAATGTCAATAGGTAGTGATAGAGGAATGCCCCGAAACCAACAGGAAGTCACCCGATATATTCAGGAAGTGACCCAATGTCAATTGGAAGTGACCTACTGCCCTAAAATCAACAGGAAGTGACACAGAAACAACCCAGCATCAACAGGAAGTCACCCAACATCAACAGGAAGTGACATGGACATGGCCCAAAATCAATACGAAGTCTCCCATTTTCAACAGGAAGTGACCCAATGTAAATAGGTAGTGATAGAGGACTGCCCCGAAACCAACAGGAAGTCACCCGATATATACAGGAAGTGACCCAATGTCAATTGGAAAGGACCTACTGCCCTAAAATCAACAGGAAGTGACACAGAAACAACCCAGAATCAACAAGAAGTCACCCAATAAGGAAGTGACATGGAAATGGACCAAAATCAATAGGAAGTCTCCCATTCTCAACAGCAAGTGACCCAATGTCATTAGGTAGTGATACAGGACTGCCCCGAAACCAACAGGAAGTCACCCAATATAAACAGGAAGTGACACAATGTCAATAGAAAGTGACACAGAAACAACCCAGAATCAACAGGAAGTCACCCAATATCAACAGGAAGTGACCCAATGTCAATAGGAAGTAAACTACTGCCTTAAAATCAACAGGGAGTGACCCAATGTCAATAGGAAGACACACAAATAATACACAAAACCAACAGGAAGTCAACCGATAAAAACAGGAAGTGACCCAATTTTAATAGGAAGTGACATAATGCTGTAAAATCAACAGGAAGTGACACGGAAACATCCCAGAATCAACAGGAAGTGACCCTATATCAACAGGAGGCGACATTGAAATGACCCAAAATCAACAGGAAGTTACCAGATATAAACAGGAAGTGACCCACTGTCAACAGGAAGTGACACGAAAACATCCCAGAATCAACAGGAAATGATCTTATATCAACAATAGGTGACTTAATATCAACAGGAAGTGACATGGAAATGACCCAAAGGCACCCAAATAAACAGGAAGTCTCCCATTGTCAACAGGAAGTGACCCAATGTCAATAGGTAGTGATAGAGGAATGCCCCAAAACCAACAGGAAGTCACCCGATATGAACAGGAAGTGACCCAATGCCAATAGGAAGTAATCTAATGATCTAAAATCAACAGGAAGTGACCCAATGTCAATAGGAAGTGACACAGGAACCCAGAATCAACAGGAAGTCACCCAATATAAATTGGAAGTTACATGGAAATGGCCCAAAATCAACAGGAAGTCACTTAATGTCAACAGGAAGTGACCCAATGTCACCTGATATAAACAAAAATAAAAACAAAGGAATAAACATCCTTCTCAGGCTAGATCCTTGCTCAATAGTGTTCAAAATGCTAAGAAGCTAAGTGCTAGTCTATTTTTCATTTCTCTAGAAATGGTATTTAGTAGTTGCCAAAGCAATTAGCTATTAGCATAGCGACGTAACGTCGGGTCGGCGGCAGGCTGGCGGTGTCCTGGTCCCGAATCGAGCTGTCGGCCGACTGCTTCCGGATCTGCGAGACGGCCGGAACGCTGGCCGTCCCGATCCGACGGAGAGGGAAGAGCGCCGACCCGGCCTACGTGGCCGTCCGGGTACGCGACGGCAGCGCCAAAACGGGCCGGGACTATACGCACGGAAAGGCCAGATTGATCCAGTTCGATCCAGGTGAGACCGGCGGTAACGGTTACGTTTCGGCACCGTCGACGGCGATACACGTCCCGTGTTTTGCTCGCAGGGGTGGAAGAGAAGACGTGGAAGATTTACGTGGAAGCCGACGGCCTGGAGGAGAACCACGAGAACTTTACCGTCGCGCTGACCGATCCTAAGAACGCCGTCTTGGGACGGGTCACCTCCGCCCAGGTGGTGATCGTGGACCCCAGGGGAGGTGAGTGACCGCCGACGGCCATTTTAACTGGGATGTTCTTGGTCACTTCCTGTTGATTATCATGCATTACTGGGTCACTTCCTGTTAATATCAGGTCACTTCCTGTTGGTTCCGGGACATTTTGTCTCTCTTCCCTTTCATACCCGGTTACTTTGCATTGATTTAAGCCATTTCTGGTTCACTTCCTGTTTATATCCGGTCACTTCCTGTTGATTTTGGGACATTTTTGGTCACTTCCTATTGATTTAAGGCATGTCTGGGTCACTTCCTATTGATATCAGATGACTTCCTGTTGGTTTTGGGACATTTATGGTATTACTGGGTCACTTCCTGTTTACTTGTTGATTTACGGCATTCCTGGGTTACTTCCTATTGATATCAGATCACTTCCTGTTGATATTTGGGTCACTCCCTATTGATAGCGGGTGACTTCGTATGGATTTAAGCCATTCCTGGGTCACTTCCTGTCAATGTTGGGTCACTTCCTGTTGATTTTGGGTCATTTTGAGTCACTTCCTGTTGATTTGGGGTCATTTTGGGTCACTTCCTGTTGATTGTAAGGGTTTTCCAGGTAACTTTCTGTTGATAAAGGGTTATTTCGTATTGATTTAGGGCATTTTCCTTTGATTTTGCAACATTTCTGGGTCACTTCCTGTTTATATTGCATCACTTCCCTGTTGATATTTCTGATATTTGGGGTCACTTCCTGTTGATATCAGATCACTTCCTGTTGATATTTGGGATATTTGGGTCACTTCCTATTGATAGCGGGTGACTTTGTATGGCTTTAAGCCATTCCTGGGTCACTTCCTGTCAATGTTGGGTCACTTCCTGTTGATTTTGGGACATTTTTGGTCACTTCCTGTTGATGTTGGGCCACTTCCTCTTGATACCCGGTTACTTCGTATTGATTTAGGGCATTTCCGGGTCAATTCCTATTGATAACAGGTCAGTTCCTGTTGATATTGGGTCATTTCCTCCCAATTTTGAGTCACTTCCTGTTGATGTTGGGTCACTTTCTGTTGATGTTGAGTCACATACTGTTGATATGTGGGACATTTCATGGTCACCTCCTGTTGATGTGTCACTTTCCTGTTGATATTTGGGACATTTTGGCTCACTTCCTTATGATATCGTGTCGCTTCCTGTTGATTTTGGGACATTTCATGGTCACATCCTGTTCATTTTTAGGGCTTTCCTGGGTCACTTCTTGCTATATGTTGAATTTCAAATGAATAATGAATCATATTAATATTAATGATTGGATAGACAAATTCAAAAGCTTCAGAAACCTAAAAGCGCCCTCTTAATAGCACAGATTTTCTTATTTCTTTACCTGCTAATCAGGAAGCTGCGACCTCAGCGTAGAGGAGGCCCCGCCCCCTCCCCCGGTGACACCGCCTCGTCCCCCCGTTACTCCGCCCTCTCCGGCGGAGGATGACGTCATTCTGGATGTGGAGGCGGAGCTATTGTGGGAGAGCACCCACCCTCCCCGGGGGGACGTCCCCAACCGCAGACCGTTCTTAGACGATGAACCACCGCGGCAGGAAGAGCCCGCGTTCAATATCGGTAGTGCTGGACTTAAGGTACGTGGAGCTGCGTCAAAAAAATTGAAGAACGCTGTCAATCAAAACATTTTGCATCTACTCAGGTGGCGCCAGCGAGAGCAAAGCCCGATCAGAAAGTCTGGACGGTAAGCACCGTCATTGGAATCGAATCACAGAATCGGACATGGCAACGTGAATCGGGACCAGAACAAGAATCAAAGCAAACAAAGTGGAGAAAGAAACAAGAACACTGAATTAGGTTTAGAAGTTGCCAGCAAGGATCCAAATGTAAACGAGCATCAGAACAGAAGAGATGTATAGGAACAGATTCAGAACCTGAATACAAATCAGAATCGAAATCACAACCAAACAGAAAGCAGAAGTGAATCAGTCCAGAATAAAAGCAGGAGTCCAAATCAAAAGCAAAAACAAGAATCAGGACCAGAACAATAGTCAAAAACCAACCAAGGGTGAGAACTTAAGTAGGAATTGAAACAGACCTGAAGTAGATTCAGAACTAAAACGACAACCAGAACAAGAGTCAAAAATCTGAACTAGGTTGAGACAAAAACACTTAAAGCTGATTTAGAACCTGAGCAAGAATCAAACCCTGAATCAAAACAGGATTCTCAACCCAAAAAAAAAAAACCCCAGAGTAGAACAAGAATCGGTCCAGCTTGAGCCTCAAAACATCATAAACAAGAACCACAACCAGAGTCCAAATCCAAACGTGTGATAACAGAACAAAAACTGATTCAGAACATGAACAAAAATCAAAACCAGAGACTCCTCATCATAAACAGTAACCAAAAACCAGAGTTAAAATCCAAACAAAGGTGAGAGCACAACAAAAACTGATTCAGAACATGAATAAAAATCAAAACCGGAGTCTAAACTGGATTTTCAAGCAAAACAAAAATCAGAATAGAACCAGATTCAAGTTGAAAGTCAAATCAAAAATCCAAAACAAAAAAAAAAGAACCAGAGTCAGAATGAAAATCTTAAACCAAAACAAGACCAGAAACAGTCACAATCAAAACAAGAAAGAGAAATTAAAAAAAAAAAAAAAAAAAAAAATCACAAATCTAAACCAATACACACACAGGTTTCTCAACAAAAACCAGAGTGGAACACGAATCGGTCCAGCTTGAGCCTCAAAATATCATAAACAAAAACCACAACCAGATTCAAAATTCAAACATGGGTGAGAGCACAACCAAAACTGATTCAGAGCTTGAACAAAAATCAAAACAGGATTCTCAACCTAACCAAAAACCAGTGTAGAACAAGAATCAGTCCAATTTAAGCATCAGAACAAAAGTCAAAATCATAACCCAGAACCAAAACCGGGGTCAAAATTCAAACATTGTTGAGAGCAGAACAAAAACTGATTCAGAACATGAACAAGAATCAAAAACAGATTCAAAACAGGATTCTCAACCGAAACAAAAAATAGAAAAGAACAAAAATCAGAGTCAGAATCCAAACATGGGTGAGAGCAGAACAAAAACCGATTCTGGGAATGAACAAAAATAAAAACCAGATTCAAAATGGGATTCCCAGCCAAAACAAAAATCAGAAAAGAAAAAGAATCAGTCCAACTTAAGCATCAGAACAAAAAAGCCAGAATCATAAACCAAAACCAAACATGGTGAGGGCAGAACAAAAACTGATTCAGAACTTGAACAAAAATCAAAACAGGATTCTTCTCCACCTAAACAAAAACCAGAAAAGAACAAGCATCAAAAGAAAAGTCAAAAACTAGAACCAAAACCGGGGTCAAAATCCAAACATTGTTGAGAGCAGAACAAAAACTGATTCAGAACAAGATTCAAAAACAGAATCACAATCTAAACAAGGATGTGAAACATTAACTAACCCTGAACAAAAAACAACCACAATCAGAGTCAGATTGAAAACACGAGTGAGAACAGAACCAAAACTGATTGAGAACATGGACAAACATCAAAACCAGAATCAAAACGGGATTCTTGACCAAAACCAAAACCTGAAAAAACAAGATGAGAATAAGACGGAGAGTCAAAATTCAAACAACAATTTGAATCAGAAACTGAACTAGATTGTGAACAGAAAAGGGGAATCAAATGCAAAACAAAGAATTCCAGATTAGAATCAGAACAAGAAACAATTCTAAATGGCTATCAATGATTGGAATGGGACCGATTCTGAAGCAGAATCTGACGTTTGTCCCTTTGTTTGTCCGCCAGTTCCACAGCCTGACGTCCTTACGGCTGGAAGAGGACCGGCGCCCGGTGGGCGACGTCCCACGGGCGCGCCGTCCGGGAAACGCCACGCGGACAGCTCGTGCCGAGGAGGCGGAGCCGCGCCGACGCAAAGTACCGTGTCGTTTTCGAAAATGGCAACCGTTTTATTTTTCTGGAACGTTGCCGTAAGGTTTTGTTTTCCCGTCTTTGTATTTTGCGGCTTTCAGATGGCGAGCTGCCCGCACGGTTGGACTCACCACAGGGGGCGCTGTTACATGGCCGGCTCCTCCATCGGCAGTTGGGCCAGTGCCCAGCGAGCCTGCTCCTTACTGTAAATATATATATATATATATTTTTTTTTTTTTTAACTTAATACACAAAACATAATATACTGTTACATTTGATGATCGACAGGTCCCCCGACAGCGCCCTGCCGAGCGTCCGATCCGGACGGGAGCTCGGCTGGCTCTGGAGATTTGGCGGCAGGAAGCCATTTTGGATGGGACCCGCCGACGAGGTGCAGCCTCACCAGTCTTGTTTCCTGGCGTCCAACTCGTCGCGATGGACGCGCGACAGCTGCCGAGCCGATGCGCAGCACGCCTTTATCTGCGAGGCCCCGCCACGCGCCGGCTAGGATCGTCACGTGTCACCTGTCTTCTAACCTGTCTTCACCTTATTGTTACAATACAAAAATGTTCTCATCAATACTACATGAATTTAAAAACAAATACTAAAATGTTTTGTTATCACTTTTCAATGCCAAGGACACCAATAGACGTCCAATCCAAGGCATCAGGGCGGCCATGTTGGTAGGGGCAACATACCCATCAAGGTCAATGCATTGTTTGCCATTGCCAGCACTAGACGTCCAATCCATTTGAAATTGAAGGGTTGGTACTAACCTGCGAACAAACGTTTATCGGCTGCCAGCCTCCCGCTTCAAACGAATTGGACGTCTACTAAAACCATTTAAATTGACGGCAGAAGCATGAAACGATCATGTCTAGCCCCTACCAACATGGCTGCGCTGAGGCGACATTCCCATCAAAGTCTATTGACAGCATTAGACGTCCAATCCATTTGAAGTAATTCACAAAAGCATGAAAAGAGCTTTCCTTGCCACTACCAATATGGCCGCCCTAAGGCGACATTCTTATCCAGGTTAAAGCATTGCAGCCTAACATTAGCTTGAAATATTTACGTAAAATGAACAATAACTCCGTTTTTTGCTTTTAACCAAGTATATAGACCGTTTTATGTTCATACTATCCACCATATATATATATGTAATTACTACGGCTCGGCCCCAAGTCCCGTCAACTGATATTAAAGTCTATAGATAGCCATAGACCGATCAATTGGACGTCTACTAGTGATACTTTGAAATTGATAGCGAAGCATGACAAGATCTTTAATTGCCCCTACCAAAATGGCCGCCCAAAGGCAACGTTCCCATTTCAGTCAATGCATTAACATTCAAATAAAGTCCTAACTAGCTTACTAGACCCGACTGGCCCCATTTCAAGTGAGAGAACGTTTGTTCACAGGCTACTAACTCTCCACATAAAATGGATTGGACGTCTAGTGTTGTCAATGGCAAACAATGCGTTGACTTTGATGGCAAGTCATTCATTTGCTGCCAACTCTCCCACTTCAAATGGATCAGACATCTAGTGATGAACGACAGACGCATGATATGGTCATTAGTTGCCCCTACCAACATGGCTGCCCTGTGGCCATGTTTGTAGGGTCAATATTCGCATTAAAGTCTATGTATTGTCTGCTATTGACAGCACCAAATGTCCAATCCATTTGAAGTCATTCATAGCAGAAGCATGAAGATTTTTCTTTGCCCCTGCCAACATGGCCGCCCTGAGGCAACGTTCCCATCCAAGTCAATGCATTAACATTAAAAGGAAGTTGTAACATGCTTATGTCTCTATTTTAGCAACGTCAAAACATTTTTCATTTACTCAGTGGCTGCAATCGACAGCGATTGACGTCCAATTCAACATTTCGTAGGCTGGCTGTCATCTTCCCGTTTCAAGTGGCTTGGACGTCTACTCGTGTAAAACTCATGTCAATGCATGACTACAGTTCTTTCTTCAACCCCACCAACATGAGACCGCATTCCCATCAAAGTCACTGCATTGTCTGCCATTGACATCTGATCAATTGGACGTCTACCAGTGATAAAACTTTGATCTTGAATTGCCCCCACCAAAATGGCCCCCTTGAGGAAACCTTCCCATCAAAAGTCAGTACGTTAACATTAAAATGAAGTCATAACTTACTTGAGCCAATTGGCTGCCATAATGGGAGCGAGACGTCCAAATCACCTGAAGTGGGAGGGTAGGCAGCTAATGAATGAACATTTATCCGCAGCCATCCCTTCGCTTGAAATGAATTGGACGTGTATTAGTTATACTCATTTCAATTGATGGCAAAAGTATGAAAAAAACCTTCCTTTGACCCCACCATAATGGCCGCCCTGAGGCGACGTTCCCATCAAATCAAATGCATTGACATTAGCGCTGCAACGATTTATCGATGAACTTGAATTCGATTTAAAAAAAAAAAAAAAATTTGCTGTTTTGAGTCACTAAAGTGGCGTAACGGTTTGCTTTGAAAGTGCATTGTTTCATTGAGTGCATACACTGCCCTCTAGTGGCAACAGTGAATATAACTTCACATGGCTGAATCCAGCAGTTTCCCGTTAAAAATAACGTAAGGCAAGTTTTTGTTTGAGCTAATGTTTTTATTAATGCATTTATAATTTAGTTTATACATATATTTAGCCATTTTTTGTGGAAATGTGTTTGAACCATTTGTTAAGAGCATAGTAAAAAAAAGACGTTAGCTTGCGGACTTCTGCTATATTACGTAGCCAACTGTTCTTTTGTTGTACTTAGGTCCTCATTTTTTAAATACAGTTAAAGGCTCAGCTCAGGAAATTTCATTTTTTATGTTCCTTATCTGATTACTCGAACTAGTTAATCGATTAATCGATAGCTGCAGCCATAATTGACAATAAAATGAAGTCAGAACTCGCTAATTTCTCAGTTTTAGCTACATCAAAGCATCTTCCATTTATTCAGTAGCTGCCGTTAACGGCGATAGACGTCCAATTGGCTGCCATCCTCCCACTTACAATGGATAATATCTTTAAAATTCAAGGTTAATTAGAACTCAAGCGCTGTCAATGGCAGCCACAAAGGCAAAGCCTTTTCTAAGACCGATATTTTGACCTACTACTTAAGACCAATTAAAGAGACCAATTAAAAAAAGGTCTCCTAATAAAAAAAAAAATTTAAAAAAAAGGGAAGGTGCAGTGAAAGGACTTTTATTGGTCAGGGTTAGCTTGCGCATGTTCAGCAAGGGCAAGGAGTTCCAGGCTGCAATTCCAGGGCGAGTCCTTTGCTGATGAGGAAGGCTTCTTGTTGGGGTTCGCGCCCGAGAAATTTCCTCAGCATGTCCGCCGCATCCGCCGAGCCGCCGGGAGCTAAGATGCACTTCCTGTAGTCCAGACCCACCTGCGCGCAAAGAACAAAAGCACTTACAACAAAGCCAGGTAGCAAGCTAACTAGCTACAGCTAGCTGTTTGCTGGCTAGCTGCAGCTGTAGCTACAGCTAGCTGTTGCTAGCTACAGCTAGCTAACTCGCTACAGCTAGCTGCAGCTGTAGCTACAGATAGCTGTTGCTAGCTACAGCTAGCTAACTCGCTACAGCTAGCTAACTAACTAGAGTTATCTACAGCTACCGTAAATGCACCAAAAGCAAAAGGAAGTAACCAAATTACAAGTGAAGATACCCAGAAATGACCCAAAATGAACAGAAAGTGATCTGGAATTAACCTAAATAAACAGGACGTTGCTTCCGAATGACTCAAAATGAACAGGAAGTGACATAAAAAGTTCCCGACAAAGGAACCATAATCAACAAGTGACCCATAATTAAATACCCCAAATTAGCAGGAAGTGAACCAGGATTAAATTATATAAACATTAGACCCAAAATGAACTGGAAGTACCTCAAAACAAACAGGAAGTGACCAAAACGAAGCGAACCAAAAAGTCAACTCAACAGGAAATGACCTGGATATGCCCTAAAATGAACAGGAAGTAACCACGTTCCATAGAAAGATACCCAGAAATGACCCAGTGACAGCAGGGCCGAGAACCAAAAGTGGTATTTGCCATGTGGCAAAATGGATTTTGCCTTGTGGCATTTTTTTTGCCATGTGGAGAAAATGATTTTGTCATGTGGAATTTCTTTTACCATGTGGCATTTTTTTGCCATCTGCCAAAATGGATTTTGCCATGTGGCATTTTTTGGAGTATGTGGCAAAATGGATTTTGGTTCGTCACCTTTTTTTTTTTTGGTAGACACATACCCCCCAAAAATTCAACAAACCAAAATCAGTTTTGCCACATACTAAAAAAATCAATTTTGCCACATGGCAAATATCACTTTTGGTTCTCGGCCCTGCTGTCACTTTGGGTCATTTCTGGGTATCTTCCTATGGAACGTGGTTACTTCATGTTCATTTTAGGGCGTATCCAGGTCATTTCCTGTTGAGTTGACTTTTTGGTTCGCTTCATTTTGGTCACTTCCTGTTTGTCATCCGGTTTGTTTCAAATATCACTTTTGGTCTCTCCAAAGTGATGTGGAATCGAGCCTAAATAAACAGGAAATTACCCAGGAAGTGACCCAAAATACACAGGAAGTACCCCAAAATCAACAGGAAGCGACCATGTTACCCGGAATAGGAGCCAAAATCAACAAGTGACCCATCAATACCAGAGAACTAGCAGGAATTGACCCATGAATGCCCCACAATCAACAGGAAGTGACCCAAAAATACCCTTACAACAACATGAAGTGACCAAGAAAGTTACCCAGAAAGAACCCAAAATCAACAAGTGAACATAGGTGCCCAAATCAATAGGAAGTGAGCCAAAATCCACAGGCAGTGCCCCAGAATTAACAGGACATGGAATTGTAGCATCAAGCTAACGACCGCCACTGACCTTGGGGTTCATGATCCCTTCCTGCTTGAAGCGGGCGTAGTACATGTCCATGGAGAACACCTCGCTCCACAGGTACCCGTAGTACTGCGCGTCGTAACCGTCCGACAGATGGCCGAACGTTGCCGGCATGTTGGTGCCTGTGGACGTACGGTACGTTATGGCGCGCGTTAGCATGTACGAACGATTGTGGTTCAGAGCAATTGACGCCGCATGAATGAAACTGGATGTCTACTAGTGATAAACTCTTGATGGTAGAAGCATGAAGACCTTTTGTTGCCCCTACTAACATGGCCGCCCAGAGGCAACGTTCCCATCAAAGTCGATGCATACACATTAAAATGAAGTCATAACTAGCCTATTTCACTCTGTTGCCGGCCATTGACGGTGCTAGATGTCCAATCCGTTTGGAAGCTGGCAGCGAATGAACGTTCTGAATGAATGTTCATTCGCTGCCAGACTCCCGCTTCAAACAGATTGGACGTCTACTCATGAGAAACTCTTTGAAAGCATGAAAAGAACTTTCATTGCCCCTGCCAAAATGGCCACCCAGAGGCGACGTTCCCTTCAAAGCCAATGCATTAAAATGGTAGTCTTCTTCGTGGTATTCTTTCACTCCACTGGCTGCTATTGACAGTGCTGGATGTCCAATTCATTTGAAGTCGGAGAGTTGGCAGCGAAACTGTTAATTCGCTGCCACCCTCTCGTTTCAAGTTTCAAAAGGATTGGATGTCTACTAGTGATTAACTCTTTGAAATTAATGGCAGAAGCATGAAGCATTAAAAGACCTTTTGCTGCCCCTACCAAAATGGCCGCCCCGAGGCAACGTTCCCATCCATCAAAGTCAATGCATTAAAATGAAGTACAACCCCTGGCTGCCGTTGACAGGGCTTCCTGCTAGTTTTTGGGTGCTAATGGGGCACTTCCTGTTGAATTTGGGTCACTTCGTGTTATTTTTTAACATTGGGGTATTTCTGTGTCACTTCCAGTTGATTTTGGGTTGGTTTATGGATCAGTTCATGTTGATTTTGGGACATGAATGGGTCACTTCCTGTTGATTTTGAGTGACGTCCAGTTAAGTTTGAGGCGTTGGGGAGTTTCCGGGTCACTTCCTTTTAATTTTAGGTCATTTCTGACTAACTTCCTGTGTAACTATCTTTTCCTGTAGATTTAGGGTCATTGTTAAGTCACATCCTGTTTATTTTGTGTCATTTCCCATAATGTTGAGGTGTTTATGGGCTACTTCCTGTTGAATTTAGGGCATTTATGTGTCACTTGTTGACTTTGGGACATTAGTGGGTCACTTCCTGCTGATTTTGAGTGATGTCCAATAAATTTTGAGCATTTCCAGGTCACTTCCTGTTCATTTTGGGTCATTTCTGACTAATTTCCTGTGTAACTATCACTTCCTGTAGATTTCGGGGCATTATTAAGTCACCTCCTGTTTTTTTGGGATCATTTCCCGTTATTGTTGAGGTGCTTATGGGTCACTTCCTGTTGATTTTAGGTCATTTCTGACTAACTTCCTGTGTAACTATCACTTCCTGTAGATTTAGGGTCATTGTTAAGTCACTTCCTGTTTATTTTGTGTCATTTCCCATTAATGTTGAGGTGTTTATGGGCTACTTCCTGTTGAATTTAGGGCATTTATATGTCACTTGTTGACTTTGGGACATTATTGGGTCACTTCCTGCTGATTTTGAGTGACGTCCAATACATTTTGAGCATTTCCAGGTCACTTCCTGTTCATTTTGGGTCATTTCTGACTAATTTCCTGTGTAACTATCACTTCCTGTAGATTTCGGGGCATTATTAAGTCACCCCCTGTTTATTTTGTGTCATTTCCCATTAATGTTGAGGTGTTTAAGGGCTACTTCCTGTTGAATTTAGGGCATTTATGTGTCACTTGTTGACTTTGGGACATTAGTGGGTCACTTCCTGTTGATTTTGAGTGACGTCCAGTTAAGTTTGAGGCGTTGGGGAGTTTCTGGGTCACTTCCTGTTAATTTTATGTCATTTCTGACTAACTTCCTGTGTAACTATCTCTTCCTGTAGATTTAGGGTCATTGTTAAGTCACTTCCTGTTTATTTTGTGTCATTTCCCATTAATATTGAGGTGTTTAAGGGCTACTTCCTGTTGAATTTAGGGCATTTATGTGTCACTTGTTGACTTTGGGACATTAGTGGGTCACTTCCTGCTGAATTAGAGTGACGTCCAATAAAGTTTGAGCATTTCCAGGTCACTTCCTGTTAATTTTGGGTCATTTCTGACTAATTTCCTGTGTAACCATCACTTCCTGTAGATTTCGAGGCATTATTAAGTCACCTCCTGTTTGTTTTGGGATCATTTCCCGTTATTATTGAGGTGCTTATGGGTCACTTCCAGTAGATTTGTGGCATTAGAAGGTCACGTCCTGGAAATATTGGTCACTTACTGTTAAGTTTAGGTCACTTCCTTAATTTTTGGGAACTGGGGCATTTCTAGGGCCCCTAACGATTTTTGGGGGTTTATTGGGACATGAATGGGTCACTTCCCATTGAATTTAGGGCAGCATTTATAGGTAGGTCACTTGTTGATTTTAGGGCAACGAGTTCTCCAATTTTTAGACCGGCGTGTGTAGCTGGCGGCCATTTTGGGTAAGTCAACCAATAGTCAGAAGTTAAATCCCAAAGAATTCATATCACATAGCATCAGCGCGTAATTTCTTAGTCTTTTCCGATACCGACGACATCATTCTAGTGTGATATCCGTACTGATACCGAGGCAGCTCTGTGGTTCCGTTTCAAGTGGTGGAAAGCGAGATGCTAACCCGGAGAAGCGGGAATCCCCAGAACTTCCCGGCAGAGTCGCGCGTACTCCTCGGCCGGGTCCAGGCCGCCTCGGGTGTGCAGCGCCTGATCCACTTTGGCCAGAACGATCTGCCTCAGGTTGAAGAGCCCTGCAAACAGGTGGCGTTAGCATACGTTATCTCGGCTGGCTAGCAAAGGGGGCGCTCCCTGCGACCGATGGACCTGTATTAGCCAGGCGAGACTTGATGAGCTTATCCAGGAGGTGTTCCGGGATGGGTTGCCCGCTCTGGTAGTGTCTTGACATCCTGCGCAGAGGTTCCTTCTCCCACACCCAGTTCTCCAACATCTGTGACGGCGCCTCCACAAAGTCACGCTCCACGTGGGTGCCGCTGAACATGGCGTAGTCCGCCTACGGTACACGACATCTTAGGTTACGTGGCACCACGGATTAGCCGCTATAGGAAAAAATCCAATTGTTTCTCTAAAGCGCTAGATTCATGCCACACTTCCATGTGCGTAATTTGAAATAATGCGTCGGTAAATGTATTCTGTGCGCATAAGAATGTGTTTTATGAGCACAAAAGCGTGTATTTACTATGAATTCACAATAATCTTTTGGGGAAAACATTTTCTGCGCTGGTTTAGCTCACATATAAGCAGTGACAAGTCTGCCACTATTCTCAACCAATATGGACTAAGGATGCCAGGCAAATTCTAATTGGCTGCTTACTGTCCAATCACATGAGGCCATGTTGGTAGGGGTGATGAAAGCTCTTTTCATGCCTCTGCCTTCAACTGAAATGTGTTTATCATTAGATGTCCAGTCCAAATGAGGTGGGGGGATTGGTAACAAGTGAACTTTCGTTCATTCGCTGCCAACCCTCCCACTTTAAATGGATTGGACATCTGGCACCGTCAAAGGCAGCCAACGGTGTCAAATAAGCTAGTTATGACTTCATTTTAAAGTCAATTCATTGACTTAGATAGGAATGTAGTTTATCATTAGTAGACATCCAATCCATATGAAGTGGGAGGGTTGGCAACAATTGAACGAACATTCACTCGCTGCCAGCCCTCCCATCTCAAATGGATTGGACGTCTAGTGCCGTCAAAGGCAGCCAACGGTGTCAAATAAGGTAGTTATGACTTCGTTTTAAAGTCAATTCATTGACTTAGATGGGAATGTAGCCCCTACCAACATGGCTGCCCTGAGGCCATTTTAGTAGGGGCCATGAAAGCTCTTTATAATGCCTCCGAAACCAATTGAAATGAGTTATCATTACTAAACATCCAATCCATATGAAGTGGGAGGGTTGGCAGCAAATAAAGGAATGTTCCTTCGCTGCCACCCTCCCACTTCAAATGGATTGGACGTCTGGCGCCGTCAGGGTCAAATTAGCTCGTTATGACTATATTTCAATGGCAATGCATTGACTTGGATGGGAATGTGGCCCCTACCAAGATGGCCGCTCTGAGCCCATGTTGATAGAGGCGATGAAAGTTCTTTTCATGCTCCTGCCAGGAGTTATATCACTTGTTGACATCCAATCCATATGAAGTGGGAGGGTTGGCAGCAAATAAAAGGATTGTTCATTTGCTGCCACCCTCCCACTTTAAATGGGTTGGACATCTGGCACCGTCAAAGGCAGCCAACGGTGTCAAATAAGCTAGTTATGACTTCTTTTAAAGTCATTTCATTGACTTAGATGGGAATGTAGCCCCTACCAACATGGCTGCCCTGAGGCCATGAAAGCTCTTTATAATGCCTCCGAACCCAATTGAAATGAGTTTATCATTAGTAGACGTCCAATCCATATGAAGTGGGAGGGTTGGCAACAATTGAACAAACATTCACTCGCTGCCAGCCCTCCCATCTCAAATGGATTGGACGTCTAGTGCCGTCAAAGGCAGCCAACCGTGTCAAATAAGCTAGTTATGACTTATTTCATTGACTTGGATGGGAACGTTGCCTCTACCAACACGGCTGCCCTGAGGCCATTTTAGTAGGGGCCATGAAAGCTCTTTATAATGCCTTCAACCCCAATTGAAATGAGTATTAGTAGACGTCAAATCCATATGAAGTGGGAGGTCTGGCAGCGAATGAACGAACTTTCACTGACAGCCCTCCCACCTCAAATGGATTGGACGTCTAGCACTGTCAAAGGCAGCCAACAGTGTCCAATAAGCTAGTTATGATGACTTCATTTTTAAAATCAATACGTAGTTTCATGGGAACGTCGCCCCTACCAACATGGCCGCTCTGAGTCCATTTCAAATGGATTGGACGTCTAGCGCCACAAAAGCAAGCCTTTAGGGTCAAATAAGCTAGTTATGACATTATCTGAATGTCAATGCATTGACTGTAATGGGCACGTTGCCCCAACCAACATGGCCACCCTGGACGATGAAAGCTATTTTTATGCTTCTGCCGGGAATTTTGTTGAGTTTATTACTAGGAGACGCCCAATCCATTAGATGCGGGGGGGCTAGCAGCGGACGAACGAACGCCTAGCGCTGTTGACGGCGCCAAATAAACCAGTTACGATTTCTGCGTACAGTGTCGCTCGAGTTAGCGTAGCGCTGACCTGCGCGCAGAGTTGATGCATGACGTGTCCAAACTCGTGGAAGTACGTCTCCACCTCGTCGTGCTGCAGCAGCGAGGGCGCGGCGGCCGTCGGCTTGCTGAAGTTGGCCACCATGGCGGCCACCGACACCTGACGCCGCCCGTCGGCCAGGAGGCAGCCGGGCTGGAGGCCGAAACACGCCGCGTGGCCGTACTTGCCCTCCCTGCGGGAGACGACGTTGAGCCGGGCGAGCGACGCGCGCGTGCGACGGCATTCCGCTCACCTGGGGTAGAGGTCCAGGTAGAACTGTCCCACCACCTGCCCCTGCTCCGCGTCCTTCACCGAGTAGACTTTGACGTCGGGGTGCCACACGGGGGCGCCGTCCAGCAGCTCGAAGCTTAGACCCAGGAGCTCCTGGTAGATGTCCAGGAGACCCTGGGTCACCACGTCCATCGGGAAGTATTCCTTCAGGAGGTTCTGGTCCACGGCGAATTGGGTCTCCTCCACCTGATGGCGACAAAGTAAACAATCATCTGATTGGTGATGGCGACAAAGTAAACAATCATCTGATTGGGTGATCCTCTTACTGGGAATGACTGTTGGCAGATTTCTGTTAGCCTGACTAAAGTGATTTCCATTGAATGTTAGCATTGAGCTCAAGCGGCATTCTTGCATTATTGATAGCGTTAAGATTGGACGACGTTGAGTAGGGCTGTCAAAATGATCGCGTTAACGGGCGGTAATTAATTTTTTTTAAACTAATCACGTTAAAATATTTGACGAAATTAACATACATGCCCCGCTCAGATTAAAATGACAGCACAGTGAAATGTGTACTTGTGTTTTTCGGAGTTTTGTCGTCCTCTGCTGGCGTTTGGGTGCGACTGATTTTATAGGCTTCAGCACCCATGAGCATTGTGTAAGTAATTATTGGCATCAACAATGGTGGGCTACTAGTTTATTTTTTGATTGACAATTTGACAAATTTTATTTACACGAAAACATTACGAGGGGTTTTAATATAAAATGTCTATAACTTGTACTAATATTAGTGCTGCAACGATTAATCGATTAACTCGAGTATTCGATTAGAAAAAAAATATTCAAATTAAATTTTGTTGCTTCGAGTATTCGTTTAATTAAAGTGGCGTTGTAATGGTTAATTTTGAAAGTGTTTGCATGTAATTTTATTGATTAGGGTGGATACACTGCCCTCTGGTCTCCCTCTTTTCACATGGGTGAATCCAACTGTTCCCTGTTAAGACCAACGTAAGCTAAGTTTTTGTTTGAGCTATTGTTTTTTAATGCATCCATAATTTACCTTATAGGTATATTTAGCCGTTTTTTGTGGGAATATGTGTCTGAACCATTTTTTAGCATCTAAGCTAGCAGACTTTTTCTATGTAAGTTAGCCAATTGTTCTTTTGTTGTACATTGATTCTCATTTTTTTTTAAAATTAATACTGTTTGAGGCTCAGCTCAGGTATTTTAATTTTTCATGTTCCTTATCCGATTACTCGATTATTCGAACTAACTAGTCTATCGATTAATCGACTACTAAAATATTCGATAGCTGCAGCCCTAACTAAGATTTATCTTTTAAGAACTACAAGTCTTTCTATCCATGGATCGCTTTAACAGAATGTTAATGCCATCTTGTTGATTTATTGTTATGATAAACAAATACAGTACTTTTGTACCGTATGTTGAATGTATTTAGCAATCTTGTGTCTCATCTTTCCGTTCCAACAATAATTTACAGAAAAATATAGCATATTTCATAGATGGTTTGAATTGAGATTAATTACGATGAATTAATTTCTAAGCTGGAATTAACTCGATTCAAAATTTTTATCGTTTGAGACCCCTAATTTTGAGACATTTACAGGTCACCTCCTGTGGATTTTGGGCGACTTCCCGTTAATTTTGGCTCACTTCCTGTAGTGTGTGTTGATCTAGAGTCACTTCCTGTTTATTTTGGGGCATTTCTGGGTCACTTCCTATTGATTTTGGATCACTTCCTGTTGATTTTGAGACATTTGCAGGTCACTTCCTGTGGATTTTGGGCAACTTCCTGTTAATTTTGAGGTATTTACTGCTTACATCCTGTTGATTTTGGCTCACTTCCTGTTGATTTTGGGCGACTTCCTTTGAATTTTTAGGTATTTATAAGTCACTTCCTGTTGATTTTGGTTGACTTCCTGTTGATTTTGAGTCATTTTCAGGTCATTTCCCATTGATTTTGAGGCATCTAACATAACTTCCTGTTGATCTAGGATCACTTCCTGTTTATTTTGGGGAATTTCTGGGTCATTTGCTGTTGATTCTGGATGACTTCCTGTTGATTTTGAGAGACTTGCAGGTCACTTCCTGTTGATTCTGGATGACTTCCTGTTAATTTTGAGGTATTTTCTACTTACATCCTGTTGATTTTGGCTCACTTCCTGTTGATTTTGAGTCATTTTCAGGTCATTTCCCATTAATTTTTAGGCATTTAACATAACTTCCTGCTGATCTAGGGTCACTTACTGTTAATTTTGGGAATTTCTGGGTCATTTGCTGTTGATTTTGGATGACTTCCTGTTGATTTTGAGAGACTTGCAGGTCACTTCCTGTTGATTTTGGACGACTTCCTGTTAATTTTGAGGTATTTTCTGCTTACAACCTGTTGATTTTGGGCGACTGATTTTTTTAGGTATTTATAAGTCACTTCCTGTTGGTTTTGGTTCACTTCCTGTTGATTTTGAGTCATTTTCAGGTCATTTCCCATTCATTTTGAGGCATCTAACATAACTTCCTGTTGATCTAGGGTCACTTCCTGTTTATTTTTGGGGAATTTCTGGGTCATTTGCTGTTGATTCTAGATGACTTCCTGTTCATTTTGAGGTATTTTCTGCTTACATCCGGTTGATTTTGGCTCACTTCCTGTTAATTTTGGGTGACTTCCTTTGAATTTTTAGATATTCATAAGTCACTCCCTGTTGATTTTGATTCACTTCCTGCTTATTTTGGGGAATTTCTGGGTCATTTGCTGTTGATTTTGGACAACTTCCTTTGAATTTGTAGGTATTTATAAGTCACTTCCTGTTGATTTTGGTTCACTTCCTGTTGATTTAGAAACATTTTCAGGTCATTTCCCATTCATTTTGAGGCATCTAACATAACTTCCTGCTGATCTAGGGTCACTTTCTGTTTATTTTGGGGAATTTCTGGGTCACTTGCTGTTGATTTTGGATGACTTCCTGTTAATTTTGAGGTATTTTCTGCTTACATCCTGTTGATTTTGGCTCACTTCCTGTTGATTTTGGGCGACTTCCTGTGATTTTGAGGTATTAACAGGTCACTTGCTGTTGATCTTGGTTCACTTCCTGTTGATTTTGGGCGACCTCCTTTGAATCTTTAGGTATTTATAAGTCACTTCCTGTTGATTTTGGTCACTTCCTGTTGATTTTGAGTCATTTTCAGGTCATTTCCCATTAACTTTGAGGCATCTAACATAACTTCCTGTTGATCTAGGGTCACTTCCTGTTTATTTTGGGGAATTTCTGTGTCATTTGCTGTTGATTTTGGATGACTTTCTGTTGATTTTGAGACACATGCAGGTCACTTCCTGTTGATTTTGGACAACTTCCTGTTAATTTTGAGGTATTTTCTGCTTACATCACGTTAATTTTGGCTCACTTCCTATTGATTCAGGGTCCATACCGGCTCACTTCCTGTAGATTTTGAGGCATCTTCAGGTAACTTTGTGTTGATCTTGGGTCACTTTCTATTCTTTTTTTCGGGCCACTTCCTGTGAAATCACTTCCTTGATTTTGAGGCATTTTCAGGTCATTGACTATTGATTTTGGGTAACATCCTATTTATTTTCAGGCATCTCCATGCAATTTTGTGTTGATCTTGGGTCGCTTTCTTTTTATTTTTGTGCATTTCTGAGTCACTTCCTGTTGATTTTGAGACATTTGCAGGTTGATTTTTGGCTCACTTCCAGCTAAATTGTAGTTCTCTTTGGAACATTCATTCCTGAAACTAAACCTTATGGTGCAAAGGTTTTTCCGAAAGACTTTCAGGGAACGTCCGCCGTGGTTACCTGCGTCATGAAGTAGCGCGTGTCCCAGGCGTGGAGTTGCCCGTCGAAGCGCAGACCTCGCTTCTCGCACTCCTCCTCCTTCAGCTTGAGAATGACCGAGCGCTCTTCTTCACCCAGAGGTTTCAGCTTGCGGGACAGTTCCTCTAAGAAGACGGAGAAGAAAACGCTTCAGGACGCGTCCCCGGGACGGACCGCGACGTCGCGTCCTCACCCAGGAAGGCGGCCACCTGCTTGGCAGACTTGGCCATGTTCATCTCCAGGACGAAATCGGCGTGGGTGCCGAAGCCCAGTAGAGAACATTTCCGAGCTCGAAGTTCCACCATCTCCTTCAGGATTGCCGAGTTCTCCTGCACGAATGTGGCGGCGGTGTCATAACGGGAGATAAAGAAGAAGTGACAGAAGAATAAGTGGCAGGAGAAAATGAGTGACAGAAGAAGAATCAGTGTCAGAAGAAAAAGCGGTGGAAGAAGAGATGGAGCAGAAGAAAAGGTGTGATTGGAGAAGATGAAGCAGTGACAGACGAAGCAGCGGCGGCAAAAGAAGGAAAGGTGTGACAGAAGAAGAAGCTGTGGCAGAACAAGAAACATCGACAACAGAAGAAGAAGCAGTGGCAAGAGGAAAAAAAAGGGGGGGCAGACCATGTGGTTGGCAGAAGAAGAAGTGGCGGTGGCAGAAGAACGAGCAGTGGCTGAAGAGGCAGAAGAAGGAAAGGCGTGACAGAAGAAGCATCGGTAAGAGAAGAAGCGGTGGCCAGTGTTGTTAATTTTACTTTAAAAAAGTAATTAATTAGTTACAAATTACTTCTCCCAAAAAGTAATTGCGTTGCGTAACTCAGTTACCTGAATGTAAGAGTAATTAGTTACTTGGCAAAGTAACTAGTGATCTTTTTTTTTTTTCCTCCCAAAAAAAAAAAAAAAAAAAAAAAAAAAAAAACAGGTCACACAATGTGAAGTTTAAAGGGTTTGGGGGACAATTGGCTCGAGCCCAATTCTTTACCCTCCACTTAACTAGACACAAGGGTATTGCGATAACTAGCTAGTAACCTTTGCTATGTGTGGAAGTCATTTAAAGTTGTGAATCAATCGTTAAAGTTGTTAAAATTGCTCCCGTTATTGCATTAGTTCCCTTCTGTCTACTTTAAACATGTGTAAATTTTATAACTGTTTCATCATTTAAAGATAGATTTAAGTTAAGATTTTGCTGATTTAGGAGCATTTTAGATTTAAAAAATTTACTTAGGTTCGCTAGGAAGGATCTCTACATCAGGGCCTTCCTGAGAGGTCTACTGCTTTAAGATGGCGGCTGTTTACTAACGCATGTAGTCCTTAAAACATGTTGCCAATGCAGCTGTGTCTGTAATTTGCATCTAGTTCTATAATATGATATCTACCGTGTCATGTGGGCGTAGTTTGTCGGCTATGGCTACAGTCAGGTATTATTGGAGCCACCTAGCATCGCGGTTGCAACTACGTCTTCCCCACTCCTGCTCTGCTCTCGTCCCCGTGAGTCCGTTTCTCTCAAGACTTTTTTTATTCAACCAATAGTAAGGCACGCCTTTCCCGCCTCAGTAACGGTAATGGCGTTGCCAAGTTGAGAAAAGTAATTAATTAGATTACTCAATACAGAAAAAAATAACGCCGTTAGTAACGCCGTTATATTGTAACGCCGTTATTAACAACACTGGCGGTGGCAGAAGAAAACGAAGAATCAGCAGAAGAAGAAAAGGTGTGACAGAAGCAGTGGCAGCAGGAGAAGCAGCAGCAGCGGCAAGAGAAGAAGAGGCGACAGAAAAAGCGACGGTGGCAGAAGAACAAGCTACGGCAGAAGAAAAAGAAGCAGCAACAGAAGAAGAAGAAGAATGAAAGGTGTGAGAGAAGAAGAAGCATCGGCAAGAGAAGAAAAGGGGTGACAGTAGAAAACGAAGAAGAAGCTCCAGTGGCAGGAGAAGAAGAAGCAGCGGCAGAAGAAGTGAAAGAAGCATCGGAAAGAGACAAAGGGCTGTCAAAGGAATACGAAGCATTAGCAGAAGAATAGGCGAGACAGAAGAAAACGTAGAACAAGCAGCAGCAGGAAAAGAAAATGCGTGACAGAAGAAGCAGCATCGGCAAGAGAAGAAGGTGTCAAAAGAAAATGAAGCATCGGCAGAAGAAGGCGTGACAGAAGAAAACGAAGAACAAGACCAGCTGCAGAAAATGGGGCAGCAGAAGTAAAAGAAGCATCGGCAAGAGAAGCGGAGTCAAAAGAAAACAAAGCATTTGCAGAAGAAGAAAAGGTGTGACAGAAGAAAATGAAGAAGAAGCGGCTGTAGCAGGAGAAGAAGAAGCAGTGGCAGTAGAAGTAAAAGAAGCATCGGCAAGAGAAGCAGTGCCAAAAGAAAACGAAGCATCGGCAGAAGAAGAAAGGGTGTGACAGAAGAAAACGAAGAAGCGGCAGCTGTAGCAGGAGAAGAAGAAGCGTCGGCAGAAGAAGAAAAAGTGTGACAGAAGAAAACGAAGAAGAAGCGGCTGTCGCAAGAGAAGAAGAAGCAGCGGCAGAAGAAGTCAAAGAAGCATCGGCAAGAGAAGAAGTGGTGTCAAAAGAAAACGAAGCAGCGGTAGCATAAGTAGAGGAGGCGGTGACAGAAGAAAACCAAGCGGCGGCAGGAGCAGAAGAAAAAGAACAGAGGTGGATGAGGCAGAATAGAAGCACAAGCGTAATGAACAGGAGAAGATGCCACCTCCTTGCAGCGAGAGTTGAAGGCCTTCTCTAGCTTCCTTCGGGTTTCTGGCACAAAGCATTTCTTCATGGTGGGAAAGTAGTGAGGGTACTTGAGGGTCACTTTTAGCTTGTCTCCGTCTTTGTCCAGGGAGCTAAGGAAGTCTTCTGGTAGGCCGCCTGTGCAAAGGAGTGGAGGATGAGGAGGACAGGGCAGAAGAAAGAAGAAACCCAGAAGGAGAAGAATCAGCAGCAGTAGAAAGAATGAGACCGCAGCGGGTCTTCACCTACCGAGTTCCTCCCTGGTGAAGCTCAGACTGGTGGTGTCCTCGTTCAAGTTCTTGTTGAAGTCGATGCACAAGTTGCTCAAGGTCTTCTTGATCTTTTTGATCTCCTAAACGCACACGCAAACACGTTGAGTTCCCGTCCGAGCGCTGGCGTTCTTCTGACGTCGCCCGACCTCTTGCGTTTCTTTGGGAAGGTGGAGTCCGTTCCTCTGCCCCAACTTCAGCAGGCGCTCCATGTAGCGGCGGGACTCGGCCGGCAGGCTGCTGCAGTCCAGTTTCTTCTACACGCGCACACCACACACACACAAAACCTAGCCGTCAAAGATCTTGGAGAAGCGCCCGAATACATAATCATTCAAATTCAAAATTCATTCAGGTCCAAAAAATGACAATCAGTCATGTCCAAAATGCAGCAACGCCCGTACTGGCAGACAGGAAGTCAGGCGTGAACAGACAGGAAGTAGCATCCAAAACAGACAGGGAATAACATCAGTTACATACAGGAAGTAGCATCTAAAACAGATCACCTGTTATGTGAAAACAGACATGAAGTGAGGTTTAAAACAGACAGGAAGTAACATCAGAGCTACAGGAAACCACGTCCAACAAAAACAGCACGTCAAGAGGTCCATGTTATCAGGGTTACAAAAAGACAGGAAGTGACATTAGCACTACAGGAAGCCATAGAAGTAGCATCCAAAACAGTCATGAAGTGAAGTCTGAAACAGACAGGAAGCGCAGCCAAGTAGCATCCCGAACCGATAGCATGTCGCGTTAAAAACAGATAGGAAGTGACATCAGAGTTACAGACAGGAAGTAGCATTCCAAACAGATAGCCTGTCACGTGCGAACAGACAGGATGTAAGCTTCAAAACAGACAGGAAGTAACAACAAAGTTAAAGACAGGAAGGACATTAGTGCTACAGGAAGCCACGGAAGTAGCATCCAAAACAGTCATGTGTAAACAGACAGGAAGTGAGGTCTAAGACAGGAAGTGACATCTAAGCTACAGGAAGCAACGTCAAAGTAGCATCCAAAACGGAGAGAAACAGACAGGAAGTGACTTCAGAGCAACAGGAAGCCGCATCCAAGGAGCATCCCAAACAGATAGCATGTCAGGTAAAAACGGACAGGAAGTGAGGTACAAAACAAACAGGAAGTGAGGTACAAAACAGACAGGAAGTGACATCAGGCTGCATGAAGGATGACATTATAGCTAGCAAGCCACGCCTAAGCATTCAACTGCCATGTGCAGACAGACAAGAACTGACATCCAAAACAGACAGGAACTGACATCAGCGCTACAGGAAATCACGTCCAACAAAAAACAGTTAGCATGTCACAAGGTCCATGTTATCAGGGTTACAAACAGACAGGAAGTGACATCATAGCTACAGGAAGCGAGGTCCAGACACACAGAAAATTTCCGAGCGTTCGGCATCTACCTGCAAAGCGACGATCCTGAGGTAGACGTCTTCCCTCATGCTCATCTCCACGTCAAACTCGGACAAACGTTTGTCGGCTTGCGTGCTGGCCGCTCGCACTTCTTTGCAAGGAGAAACGTGTTGAGGGAAGTCCAGCGTGTTTCGCTCCACTGCACAGCGGACAAAATCATTTATTATGCTATCGAGTTAGCCATGTTAGCTTTGTCAATAGCAAAAAAATCAGTCTTATTTGCTAAAAACAAACTAGCAGCAGATTCAAGTTGCTTGCTGCGAGCTAAGCCGTTATCTCTTGTCAGCCATTTTACGTCAGTGCCCGTTCGCTAAAGATATTCAGTGGAGCAGGTGTATTGAAATCTGTTTATAACTAGTAGACGTCCAATCCATTTAAAGTGGGGGGGTTGGCTGCGGATGATTAAACGTTTGTTTATTCGCTGTCAACCCTCCCACTTCTAATGGATTGGACGCCAATGGCTGTCAATGTTAGCCAAAAGGGTTAAATAAGCTAGTTAAAACTCCATTTGAATGTGAATGCATGGACTTTGTTGGGAATGTTGCCTGAAGGCGGCCATGTTAGTAGGGGCAATGAAAGCTCTTTTTATGCTTCTGCCGTCAATTGAAAGGACTATCACTAGGAGACGTCCAATCAGTTGGAAGTCAGTGAACAAACGTTCATTTTCTGCCAGCCTCCCACTTCCAACAGACTGGACGTCAGTGGCTGTCAATGTTAGCCAAAAGGGTTAAATAAGCTAGTTAAAACTCCATTTGAATGTGAATGCATGGACTTTTTTGGGAATGTTGCCTGAAGGCGGCCATGTTAGTAGGGGCAATGAAAGGTCGTCAATTGAAAGTGCTTGTGACACGAAAAAGCATGTTTATTTCATAATACACGCGGTATTTTATGCTCCTGAATGATATGGACCGCTTGGATGTGTGTGGAAGCGATCGCTATATTTATTTAGTTTTTTGAATACCGCGCCAGGAAAATGAGTGACTTCCGGCTTCGGTCTCGCATTGAGGAGGAGGGCGCTGTGACGTGTACGGTAGAAGACGTCCTCTTCACGTTACAGTGTACTGTTGTGTATGAGGACGAAGGATTCAGCTGATTTTGCGGATTAATACTTTTATTTTTTGCATCACGCCAGCCAAACGGCTGCAGAAAAATCATTCTGTATGCGGGAGAGGCGTATGCGCCTTTTTGGAGTTTCAAAAGGTTCCCATTCACCGTGGATATTTACTGTGGGACCATTGGACTTACAAGGAAGTGAGTAAACATCTTGTTTTGTATTATGTCAAATACGAATACAGTGATTACAAAGTAAACACTATAAAATTCCTTTAAATAAAGGACTACTTACGTTTGATCATTGATAGGCATGTAAAAAGCTATCCTCACGCTCATTAGCAGTTAGCTGTTAGCACGTTAGCTACACAACAATTCCAGCCACCCTCCTCCAGGGAACGAACTGTAAATTGCTCTCCGCCGGGCGGTTTGCAGATCCGCAAAGAAACTCGACAACCGGGTCGTCATGTCAAATAATCCAGGCTAGTTATGTGTGATTTTCCACTTCGAAGACTTTGAAACATCCCTCGGTTCGGGTTAGCATGTCGGCTAGCTGTCACTCCTTCTCGTCTGTTTACATTCTCCGAAGCCGGGGAAGGGAAATGACATATGTCCGATTTAGGTGTCATAAAATATCGTTCGGCAGGTGTGACAGTAAAGGTAAAGTCGACTGTTTTGACCATTATGGAGTAATTTTGCCATGTCGTCTTGAATAAATGGAGTTTTATTATTTTATATTCCATTTAGCACAAGTTATTTGTCATGACCATGCCATTTATTGAGCAATTGGGGAAAGTACTTGGGTAAAAAGAATATCCTGTAAAAATATTGAAGTAAAGAGACAGAAACAATGACATATTGCCGCTCTCTTCGTCGCGTTTTCCTCATTGTGAATAGTTCCCCCTCGACGGGCTGACTGGTCCTTCTCAAGCCATTTATATAGCTATTGGGGAAAATACTTGGATAAAAAAAATATCCTGTAAAAATATTGGGAGTAGAGAGACTGAAACAATGACATTTTGCAGCTCTCTTCGTCTCGTTTTCCTCGTTCTGAACAATTCCCCCTCAATGGGCTGAATAGTAAAACCGATGAGCCTAGTCTACCGCTGACGTCATCCACCTGTTGGGGACGCTAAAGCCCTATAATTGTAGGCGTGGCTAACCGGCAGATTAAAAGACTAATTTCTCGTCATCTGCGCTTTGCTAAATTGTTGTATATAGTCGAATCGTCTCAAAATATGATTCTAATTCACATAATAATGCCATTTAAGACTTTTTCTGGTGTCGTATGCTCTTGAAAGGACTATCACTAGGAGACGTCCAATCCGTTGGAAGTGGGAGGGATGAAAAGTCAACGAACAAACGTTCATTTTCTGCCAGCCTCCCACTTCCAACAGATTGGACGTCAGTGGCCGTCAATGTTAGCCAAAAGGGTGAAATAAGCTAGTTAATACTTCATTTGAATGTCAATGCATGGATTCTGATGGGAATGTTGCCTGAAGGCGGCCATGTTAGTAAGGGCAATGAAAGATCTTTTCATGCTTCTGCCTTCAACTGCAATGAGTTTATGACTTGTAAACGTCCAATCCATTTGAAGTTGGAGGGTTGGCTGCGATGAACAAAGGTTCATTCACTGCCAACCCTCCCTCTTCTAAAGAATTGGTCATCCAGTGCTGTCAGTGGCCACGAATGAGTCAATAGTAGATGCTTCGACGTTGCTAAAATTGAAAAAATTATGCTAGCTGTGACGAAATGTCAATGCATTGACTTGGGTGGGAACGTCACTTAGGGGCGGCCATTTTGATAGGGGCAATGAAAGGTCTTTTCGTGCTTTTGCCTTCAACTGAAATGAGTTTATCACTAGGAGACATCCAATCCGTTGGAAGTGGGAGGGTTGGCAGCCAATGAACAAACATTGGCTGCCAGTCTCCCACTTTCAACCGTTTGGACGTCAATGGCTGTCAATGTTAGCCAAAAGGGTGAACTAAGCTAGTTGAGACTTCACTGGACTTTGATGGGAATGTTGCCTGAAGGCGGCCATGTTGGTAGAGGCAATGCTTTGTGCTTCTGCCGTCATTTGAAATGAGGTTTATCAATCGTAGACATTCAATTCATTTGAAGCGGGAGGGTGAATGTTCGTTCATTCACTGTCAACCCTCCCGGTTCAAATGGATTTGGACGCAGATGCTAAAGTTGAGAAATACGCTTGAAATCAATAGGACGTGACCCAAATTTAATAAGAAGTGACCCATAATTAACCGGAAGCGAACCAAAACCAATGGGAAGTCATTTTAAATGACCCAAATCAACAGGAAGTGACCCGGGAATGCCCGAAATCAACAGGAAGTGATCCGTGAAATCCTGAAAATTACCAGTATTAGCCTTGTAATCAACAGGAAGTGAACCACGGGACATCGCAGCTCTGCTGCCACATTTACTCAGGTTTGCCTGATATCATAGACAGAAAAAAAAGATTTTTAAAGTAATAGAACGGACTCATGACGGTGCTCTGTGTGCATTTTGCACTTGGCCGTGCCTCCGTCCGGAACCTTCCGAGCCCTGCGTCAATGTAAACCGATCAATGGATCTTTTGTCCGCCATTGTCGAGCCACAGCGGAACGCAGAGTCGGCGTTTGCCGTGTAAAGGTGCCCCGCGGCAGCGCTTTTGACAAAAACGAACGCCACAATTAAGCCCTTCTGGAATCGCGACCCCAATGCACACATATACAATAGTCTACGTTAACTCATTTGTTCCCATTGATGGCGCTAGATGTCCAATTCAAATGGAGCGGGAGGCTTGGCAGAGGACGAACGATCGTCCACCCTCAAATGGATTGAATGTCTACTAGTAATGAACTCATTTCAATTGACGGCTGAAGGTGGAAAACAGCTTTCATTGCCCCTACCAACATGGCCGCTCTGAAGCAACATTCACATCAAAGTCAATGCATTTACAACTTTAAAATGAAGTCACAACTAGCTTATTTCAACCTGCTGGCTGCCATTGACAGCGCTTCCAGTTCAATTTGGGGAGCTTACGGGCCACTTCCTGTTGAGTACGTAACATTAATGGGTCACTTCCAGTTGATTTTGGGTCATGTCCAATTCATTTTGGGGCATTGCAGGTCACTTCCTGTAAATTTTAGGTCATTTCTGACTCACTTCCTGCTTAACTATCACTTCCTGTTGATTTTGGGTCACTTCCACATAATTTTGGGGTGCTTACGGGTCACTTCCAGTTGATTTTAGGGCATTAACAGGTCATGTCCTGTTGATTTTGGTCACTTCCTGTTCATTTTGAGGTCCTTACGGGTCACTTTGTGCTAATTTTAGAGCAATGGGGCATTTTTGAAATTTTTGAGTGCTGTTATGGGTCACGTTTTGTTGATTCTGGGTCAAGTCCAGTTACTTTTTCGGGCATTTCCAGGTTATTTTTCTGTTAATTTTGGGTCATTCTGACTAACTTCCTGCTTAACGATCACTTCCTGTTGATTTTGGGGTCACTACCTGTTTATTTTGGGTCACTTCCTGTTTACTTGGCTCATTTACAATAACGTCCTGTTGATTTTGGGTCACTTTCTGTAAATTTGGGGGATTTCACAGATCACTTCCTGTTGTTTTTGGGGCTATTCCCAGGTCACTTCCTTTTAATTTGGGTCATTTATCGTGACTTCACGTCGATTTTGGTTCACTTCCTGTTAATTTTGGGTTGCTTCCTTGGACTTTGGGGCACTTCCTATTAATTTTAGGTCACTTCCTGTTGATTTCAAAGCAATTGAACGTCACTTCCTGTTGATTATGGGTAACTTCCTCTTGATTATGGGTCACTTCCTTATGATTTCGGGACAATCGAACATCACTTCCTGTTGATTATGGGTCACTTCCTGTTAATTTGTGTTACTTCCTGGTGATTTTGGGGCAACTGAGCATCACTTCCTGTTGATTGTGGGTGACTTCCTGTTAAGGCATTTACTATTAACTTTGGGGCATTCAATTCCTGTTAATTTGGGTCATTTCTAGTAACTTCCTGCAGATTTTGGGTCACTTCCTGTAAAAATTCCAGGTCATTTCTTGTTAATTTTGGGTCACTTCCTGTTCATTTTGAGTCAGTTCCAGTTCACTTCCTTTTAATTTGGGTCACTTCCTGATGATTTTGAGTCAGTTCCAGTTCACTTCCTTTTAATTTGGGTCACTTCCTGATGATTTTGGGGCAACTGAATGTCACTTCCTGGAGATTAATTCATTTACTGTTAGTTTTGGGGCATTCCCGGGGTCACTTCCTGTTAATTTGGGCCATTTATAGTGACTTACCATTGATTTTGTGTCACTTCCTGTTAATTTGGGGATTTCACAGATCACTTCCTGTTGATTTTGGGGCTATTCCCAGGTCACTTCCTTTTAATTTGGGTCATTTATAGTAACTTCATGTCGATTTTGGTTCATTTCTTGTTAATTTTGGGTTGCTTCCTTGGACTTTGGGGCATTTCCTATTAACTTTAGGTCACTTCCTGTTGATTTCAAAGCAATTGAACGTCACTTCCTGTTGATTATGGATCACTTCCTGTTGATTTTGGGGCTATTCACAGGTCACTTCCTTTTAATTTGGGTCATTTATAGTAACTTCATGTCGATTTTGGTTCATTTCTTGTTAATTTTGGGTTGCTTCCTTGGACTTTGGGGCATTTCCTATTAACTTTAGGTCACTTCCTGTTGATTTCAAAGCAATTGAACATCACTTTCTGTTGATTATGGGTCACTTCCTGTTAATTTGGGTCACTTCCTTATGATTTCGGGACAATCGAACATCACTTCCTGTTGATTATGGGTCACTTCCTGTTAATTTGTGTCACTTCCTGTTAATTTGTGTCACTTCCTGATGATTTTGGGGCAACTGAGCATCACTTCCTGTTGATTGTGGGTCGCTTCCTGTTAAGGCATTTACTATTAACTTTGGGGCATTCCCGGGTCAATTCCTGTTAATTTGGGTCATTTATAGTGATTTCCTGCAGATTTTGGGTCACTTCCTGTAAATTCCAGGTCATTTCTTTTTAATTTTGGGTCTCTTCCTGTTAATTTTGAGTCAGTTCCAGTTCACTTCCTGTTAATTTGGGTCACTTCCTGATGATTTCGGGACAATTGAACATCACTTCCTGTTGATTATGGGTCACTTCCTGTTAATTTGTGTCACTTCCTGATGATTTTGGGGCAACTGAGCATCACTTCCTGTTGATTGTGGGTCACTTCCTGTTAAGGCATTTACTATTAACTTTCATTTATAGTGACTTTCTGTGGATTTTTGGGTCACTTCCTGTAAATTCCAGGTCATTTCTTGTTAATGTTGGGTCACTTCCTGTTAATTTTGAGTCAGTTCCAGTTCACTTCCTGTTAATTTGGGTCACTTCCTGATGATTTTGGGGCAACTGAACGTCACTTCCTGGAGATGAATTCATTTACTGTTAGTTTTGGGGCATTCCCGGGGTCACTTCCTGTTACTTTGGGTCATTTATAGTGACTTACCATTGATTTTGTGTCACTTCCTGTTAATTTGGGGTTTTGACAAATCACTTCCTGTTGATGAGGCACATTACCAGGTGACTTCCTGTAGATTTTGGGTTACTTCCGCTAACTTCCTATTTATTTGGCGGCATTCCCGCTCGCTTCCTGTTGATTTTCGGTCACTACCTTATGATTTTGGGTCACTTCCTGTTCACTAAGGCATTTATTGTTAATTAGGGGGGATTTAGGGGTGCAACTTCAGATGACTTCCTGTTGATTTTTGGTCACTTCCTATAAATTCCTGTTGACTTTGGGGCATTCCCTTCTCACTTCCTGCTGAGATTTTGGGTTACTTTCTCTTGATTTTAATTCTCTTCCTGTTGATTTTGCGTCACTTGGAGAGATTTTTTTTTTTTTAATTATCAGATTTTTGCAGATGTGCCATTGAAATTTAATCAAGGCATTGGAAGATAAACGGGGATGTTTTTGGCTAAATTTGGCAGAAACGTACGTTTTGGCTGGGAAAAAAAACTGTGCGATAACTTTTGCACGACATGATTTTGTAATTTGATTTTTTAGTATGCGAACACTTACCCGTGTAGTCCACCTCCACGTCGGCCAACGCCTTGACGGTATTCTGGAAAGTGACGGCGCCGAGGTCCAGCGCGCCCACGGCGTCGTACACCTTCTTGGTGTCTGCGATCAGCCTGTCGACCATCTTGTGGATCTGCTCGGCGCTCAGGTCCCATCGCAGCCGGTTGGTCGGGCACACGCCGCCCAACGCCGCCTCACCTGAAACGCGTTTATTTGGAAGGCAAAAAATGAAGAACAATGTCACTTCCTGTTCATTCTTGTTCTGTCAATGGCGCTGAAAAGCGAGCCAGTAAATAAATTGGGACTTGTATTTTTGTCAATGGCAGGCAATGTCTCCTCCTCGTTAATTTTAGGGTACTAACAAGTCATTTCCTGATCATTCTAAGGTTACTTCCTGTACATTCTGAATCATTTCCTGTTGATTTTAGGGCATATCTGGGTTACGTCCTGTTCATAGGTCACTTCCTGTTGAAATCGCATTTCCGCATCACTTCCTGTTGATTTTGCTTCACCTTCTGTACATTTTCGGGCATCCTTTGATCACTTCCTTTACTTTTTTTTTTTTTTTTTTTTGATAATTTCTTGTTGATTTTAGGCCATTTCCAAGTCACTTCCTGTTGACTGTGGCATATTACCACGTCACTTCTGTTAATATTGGATAACTTTCTGATAAGTTTGAGGCATTTACTGGTCACATTCTATAAATTTGGTGTAATTCAGTTGACTTCCTGTTGATTTTGAGTGACTTCCTGTTGATTATGTGGTCACTTCCTGTTGATTTTGGATCACTTCCTATTGATTTTGGGTCACTTCCTGTTGAGTTTGCTGCATTTCTGCATCCCTTTCTGTTGATTTTATCTCATTTTGTATTGATTATGGGTCACCTCTTGATGATTTTAAGTCATTTTGTATTGATTATTGGTCACTTCCTGTTGATTTTGGATTCACTTCCTGTTGCTTTTGGGTCACTTTTCTGTTGATTCTGGGTCACTTCCTGTTGATTCTAGGTCACTTCCTGTTGATTCTACGTCACTTCCTATTGATTCTGATCACTTCCTGTTGATTCTGGATCACTTTCTGTTGATTTTGGGTCACTTCCTGTTGAATTTGCTGCATTTCTGCATCACTTCCTGTTGATTTTATGTCATTTTGTATTGATTATAGGTCACTTCCTGTTGATTTTAAGTCATTTTGTATTGATTATGGGTCACTTCCTGTTGATATTGGATCACTTCCCATTGATTTTGGATTCACTTCCTGTTGATTCTGGGTCACTTCCTGTTTATTCTAGGTCACTTCCTGTTGATTTTCGGTCACTTTCTGTTAATTTTGGGTCACTTCCTGCTAAATTTGCTGCGTTTCGGCATTATTTCCTGTTAATTTTGGGTCACTTCCTGCTGAATTTGCTGCATTTCTGCATCACTTCCTGTTGATTTTTTGTATTGATTTTGGGTCACTTCCTGTTGATTTTAGGTCACTTCCTGTTGATTCTCGGCCACTTCCTGTTGATTTTGCTGCATTTCTGAATCACTTCCTGACGATTTCACGTCACCACCTGCTGAATTTGCTGCGTTTCCGCATCACTTCCTGGTAATTTTGGGTCACTTCCTATTGATTTTGGGTCACTTCCTGCTGAATTTGCTGCGTTTCTGCATCACTTCCTGTTAAATTGTAGTCACTTCCTGTTGATTTTGCTGCATTACTGAATCACTTCCTGTCGATTTCACGTCACTCCCTGTCGATTTTGGGTCACACTCTGTTGATTTTGGGTCACTTTCTTTTGTTTTTCGGTCACTTCCTGTTGATTTGGGTCATTTATAGTGACCTCACCTTGATTTTGGTTCACTTACTGCCTATTTGGGATCACTTCCTGTTGATTTCAAGGCATTTACTGTTAATTTAGTGGATTTCACAACACCGCTTGTTGATTTCGGGCCATTCCCGGGATCATTTTGGGGCATTTACAGGTCACTTCCTGTTAATTTGTAACATTGCTTCATGTTAAATTCAGGTCACTTGCTGTTGAATATGGGGTAATACAGTTGACTTCCTGTTGTTTTTCGGCACTTCCTGTTAATTTCAGGCCATTTTCTATTTATTTTGAATCAATTTGTGATGATTTTGGGCAAAAATGCAGGAAGTTTTTTTTTTTTAAAAATAATCCTCGTAATATTGTATTTATTGTGTTAATATTACGTACATTTGCGTAACATTTATCTGGTAATGTTACGTCAAGTTACATGCTATCAGGACTTTGAATTCGTAGTATCACAACGTATACACTTGTCTTTCTTTAGGTGAAATTACTAATTTTTTTCTCGTGGTATAACAACGGATGACTTTATTCTAGCAGTCCTATTTTTGTCCTATTTTTGCCGACCTTATCCCCTGCCGTAGGTTAGCTCCGAGAAGATTAAAGCTTCAAAATTTCCTTCCGAATTGACCATTGGAGTACCTCGTTTGCCGCGGCTAGCACTAGCAACTAGCTCTCCGGCTAACCGGCGTTATGTCCGCACTCGCGAACCTCGCGACGTCAAGAGTAGAGACTCAAAAAGCAAAAGTGCACTTTGGTGCACTTTCCAAACTGAAAGTTGGCTACTCACCCGTCGGGCCCATGTTGCCGTGTGGCGAGTTTTACTATCGCTTTTCGGCGGCCGACTGGAACGTGCTCGTTTTGTCGCCGATACGACGTCGTGGGAAAAGGACAGCGCGCACATCCGGTGGCGGATTTACAAATTAAAGGAAGCGTTTTAGCAGAACGTGAAGGATGTTTGGATTCATGTCGCGCTTGAGGGTCTACGAAGTCGTTGGTACATTAATTAAAGCTACAGGTATTGTTTTTCAAAGTGTCTGTCACCGTTCCGCTAACGTTTCGACTCAAAAAACGACTATCACATGCTTTTATTTTTTATGTCTTGCCGGAATTGGAAGGCCTTCTCTGATAAATTTTGTCATTGTATACTTCATATTATTGATGGTGGATTTGCATGTTATGCAAATGCTACGATCAATACAATTCATTTTCTTCATTCTTATAAGTATTATTACGAGTATTATTTTATATCCATACAATTACATATTGTACATACGTAGACCCATATAAGTAAATACCATTGACGCCAATCCATTGACAGGAAGTGATCTGATCTTAACAGGAAGTGACCCCTAAATCTCATCAAATTAAGAGGAAGCTGTCCGGTATCAACAGGAAGTGGCCGTGAAATGCAAGAAAATCAACAATGAATAAAAATAAAAGAAAATACACCCCAAAAACTAAATAATAATGTCGTTTTATTTTGGAAGAGTTTTTGAAAAAAAAATATTTAAATAAACAGGTCAAGCAATAACAAGAAACGGAAAGACAACAGCAATTGACAAAATAAAACAATGGAACTATACATTGGAAAGCTTGATCAAATATTGCATGAATCCAGTAACATCAAACTTCAAAATAATCAAATTGATGACAAATATATGTGTTTACAGTAATAATGACTACATAAATAACAACAAATATGACTTATTATACCGCCATTGACATTTTTTGTTTTTAAAGTAATACTTTTTATGAAAGAAGTGAAAAAAAATCATGAAGTGACCCGGATATGACATAAAAGTAAGAGAATGTGACACATAAATGCCTGAAAAAATTTACAGAAAGGGACCCAAAATTGACAGGAAGTGACCTGGAATTGCCCCAAAATAAACAGGAAGTGTCCCAAAATTGACAGGAAGTAACCTGGAATTACTCCCAAATAAACAGGAAGTGTCCCAAAATTGACAGGAAGTGACCTTGAATTGCCCCTAAATCAACAGGAAATGGCCCAAATTTGATAGGAAGTGACCTAGAATTGCATGGAAAACAAAAGGAAGTTGCCCAAAATTGATAGGAAGTAACCCCAAAATCAACAGGCAGAGACCCATAATTGACAGGAAGTAACCTAGATTTGCATCGAAAACAACAGGAAGTTACCAAAAAATTGATAGAAAGTTACCTGGATTTGCCCCGAAATCAACAGGAAGTGACCCAAAATTGACAAGTTGTAACCTGGAATTGCCCCAAATTTGATAGGAATTGACCTACTATTGAGAAAAAATCAACAGGATGGGTGGCGTGGCTCAGTGGTAGAGTAGTTGTCCCCCAACCCAGGGTTGTGGGTTCAATTCTCCACCCTGATGACCTTGCCTAAGTGTCCTTGAGCAAGATACTGAACCCCAAGTTGCTCCTGGTGCTGCGTCGCCAGTAGGTAGATGGCGAGATAGTGTAAAGCGCTTTGAGCGCCTTGAAAGGTGGAAAAGCGCTATATAAGTATAACACCATTTACCCAAAAATTGACAGGAAGTAACCTGGAATTGCCCCAAATCAACAGGAAGGGACCCAAAATTGACAGGAAGTAAGCTGGAATTACCTCAAAATCAACAGGGAGTCGCCCAAACAAACAGTAAGTGACCCCAAATTGACAGGAAGTAACCTGGAATTGCCCCAAAATCAACTGGAAGTGACCCAATATTGACAGGAAGTAGCCTAAAATTGACCCAAAATCAACAGGAAGTGAACCTAAAATTGACAAGAAGTAACCTGAAATTGACCCAAAATCAACAGGAAGTGAACCTAAAATTGACAAGAAGTAACCTGGAATTGCCCCAAATTTACAGGAAGTTACCCAAAATTTACAGGAAGTGACCTAGAATTGCTTTAAAAACAAGAGGAGGTTACCCAAAATTGATAGGAAATGATCTGGTATTGCCCCAAAATTGACAGGAAGTGACCTGGAATTGCCTCAAAAGCAATAGGGAGGTGCCTAAATTGACAGGTAGAAAGATAAGACTTTATTACTCCCTCATAGGGAAAATTCAGTAATTCAGGAAATTTTGGAATTGCCCCAAAATCAACAGGAATTGACCCAAAATTGACAGGAAGTGACCTACAATTGCGACAAAATCAACAGGAACTGACCCAAAAATGAGACTGACCTGGAGTTGCCCCAAAATCAACAGGAAGTGGCCCGAGATTTGACAAGACGTGACCTAGAATTGCCCCAACATCAACAGGAAGTGACCCAAGATTGACAAGTGACCTGGATTTTCCCAAAAATCAATAGGATGTGCCCTAAAATAAACAGGAGGTGGGCTAAAATTGACAGGAAGCAACCTGGAATACTCAATATGATAAAAAATGCATGACGTGTCATTGCCCCTCCCAAGACGGCGTCTATGGGAGCCATCTTGGTAGGGGCGACATCCCCACCAAAGTCAATGCACTGACATTCAAATGAAGTCAGAACTAGCATCTTTTCTCAACCGATTATATTCACAAGGTCATAGAATCGACAAGATGGGTAGCTGGCAGCCATCTTGGGTAGGGCGACCGACCGGCGCTCGGAAACTCCATCTGGAAAAGTACACAATGCACAGAATCAGTACGTTATTTCTCAGTACTCGTCGATACCGACGACGTCGTTCTAGTGCGCTATCGGTGCAACACTAATGCTAATGCTAACACGTGACCGAACATTCTCGCGTTGCTATGTGCTAAGCTAACATACGGAATGGCATGGCTTGCTAAAATGCTAGTCTGTTGAAAGAGGCTGTTCTTACCTGTTTGTTAACCAATGAAAGGCTGAAAGCAATGAACGAATAGTTTAAAAGACTAACAACGGTGTCTCGTGGCTTTTAAAGGGGGACAACTTTGAACTCTACGTACCGCTGGCTCACTGACTTTTTTTCCCCCGGCAGAACTTTCTCCGCTCGCACTCGGCAGACTTTTGGCTTCGGGTGACACCAGGCCTTTGTTCTTCACCAGAGTGGACAAAACTGAAGCGAACACAGAGAAGATGGACTGAAATGGACAATGGACCAATCTGACCTACCTGATCCATCTACGTGGTCAGAGGCGTAGCAAGGGTCCCTGGGGGCCCCAGGCAATAAGCAACATGGGGCCCTTCGAACGTGTGTAAGGGGGACAGTTGGACTCGGAGCAATGTTTATTTAATAAAAGTATAATAACACCTCGGCCTCATAGAGCGCTTTTTAGGACACTCAAAGTGCCCGGCTTCTACTACATTAGGATGTAGAACTACAGTAATATAGTACACTCACCGCTGTCGTGCTTCCTTTTCTCCTCTTCTGCTTTTTTTTCCTCTGTTCTGTCACTTCCAGAAGGATAACTTCTCTTCATTTTGGATATACGCCAATTAAAAAAAAGCCAAATTGCCGCTCACTCTGAGTCGAGTGGGGGGGGGGGGTAGAGCGAGTGATGGGGCACCTTCAGTAAACTCAGACATTGGGCTTTCACTTGCACTGTCACACTTGTCGCTGCGACAGTGCAGTAAAGCTGCGTGTGCAAAATTTGCTGGCCCTCTGGGGGCCCCTGCTGGCTGGGGGCCCTAGGCAATTGCCTGGTTCGCCTAATGGGACGCGACGCCTCTGCACGTGGTGGAAACGAAGAGCGCGATACGCCAATCTATAGATTGGACCTAAACTATAGTTGTGGATATGCATCATAATTTATTGTGTGTCGCTTTGCATATACTGTACTTATAAAGAAGTACGTGTACTTGTACTCCAAATATGTGTGCTTGCGTATCCTTGTACTAAAAGTACGTGAGGTTGTGTACGTAAGTCCACGCAAGTTACTTGCTGTACAACTACACAGGTACGTGTACATGCGTGTACTATTGCCACAGGTACAACAAGTACGTGTACTTGGATGTACAACAAATAGGTATACTTGCATGTACTTGTACAAGAAATACATGTACTTATGTGTACTCACTTTCTGTGAGTACTTGTAGTCCAAGTAGTTGTACTTTCCTGTACTTGTATAAAACGTACTTGTACTTTTATTCACTTGTATCAAATGTGTATGAACTTTCATGTATCATACTACAAGTGCGCTTACTTGCTTGTACTTGTACTAAAAGTACACATACTTGCGCGTAGGCTGCGTGTACAACAAGTACATCAACTCGCGTGGACTTGTACTTTAACTACGTGTACTTTCATGTACTGTACTTGAATTAAAAAAAATATGAGAACATTTGTGTGCTTGTACTACAAGTATGTGTATTTGTGTGTAATTTTACTAAAGGTACGAGCAGGCCCGGCCCAGCCTATACGCAGACTATGCAGCTGCTTAGGGCCCCTGAGCACTAGGGGGCCCCCAATTTTGCAATTGTTTAATTTATATTCTATTTTGTTTAGTACAGTTTGCTTTATTTGACTTTTGTGAGTTTTGATACTTGATTACAAGCTTAAAAAAAAAAGTCCTTAACTTCTTTATTTCCTCTTTTAGAAAAAAGTTTGACACTATCTAATGTAAGTTCTGACAATAATTTGGGGTGAGAAGTTTGAAGTATGCAGTGCAACAAAATCTTTGATTAATATACAAAATATGGACGTATGGGTTGGATTGCATGTATGGGTTTCACGGTACACTGTGATGAAATGGTGGGCCAAAAATATGGGCCCCTTTGCATTATTTTGCTTAGGGCCCCCAAATGGCCTGGGCCGGCCCTGGTACGATTACTTGCGAGTACTCGTACAACAAATACATGCACAACAAATATGTATACTTGCATGTACTGGTACAAGAAATATGTGTACTTGTGTAAGATAAACTTGTTTTTATATGCCAAATATATTATGCCAGTTTGCTCTCCCACAGCTTTTATACGCGCACTCCCAAGCTATTATGAAGAATACAGTTTTAGCCCATAATCATGTGCTTACATTTTTATTACCAGCAATTGCTCACATTCTGCTGATAAATAGATACACACACATGTTGATTCATCACACAATGTCTCAGTACTTTTCCACCAAGCTACGGTACTTTGAGTGCAAATGTGTGTTCAAAACAAAGATATCTTGCCTGCTCAAGAGTGTGACTGTTAATTCAATCAAGAGTGTGATTGTTCAATCAATGACTAGAATACTGCCACATTGGACAGGAGTGTTGTAACTGTATTCTCCTCAGCAACAAGCCCTTAATAAAAGTTAGCAGCGCGGGAGAGCTCAGAGAGAGACTTCGATGAGACAGCATTAGTCGCGGAACTCTGTCTCCAGGCTCTCCCAACCTGCAGGTTGAAAAACATCAACTCTGACTCTGTCTCACTTTATGCCCTGCCTTTTGTCAGCTTGCCTTGGGTAGATAACTAAGTTAAAGAACGAGTTTTAGACCCAACAACTTGCAAGTACTCACTTTCTGTGTGTACTTGTAGTACAAGTACTTGTACTTTCGTGTACTTGTATAAAGAGCACTTGTACTTTTCACTTGAATAAAACATGCGTGTATTATATTACAAGCAGTGTTGTTAATCTTACTTTAAAAAAGTCATTAATTACAGTTACAAATTACTTCTCCTAAAAAGTAATTGAGTTAGAAAAATGGTACCGTTTCTCATAGGCACCGTCTAACTGTTTGCATTACTCGAACACACGTAATATAATCAATCAGGGAATAGTATCATTTCTCATATTCACTGTAGGACTGCACTACTCTAACACACCTAATGTAAAATAAATAGCACACCATAGTTTAAAGAAACCGAATAGATACACAACGCCATCTTATCACAGAAGCCCAAAATGTGTGCGCCACGTGCAAGATTGACGCACCAACTCTGGCAATCAGTCCTCAAGGACAAAGACCAGCGCCCTTTGTCCTGAAACAAGTAGTGCCAGCCCGGATAACAAAGTTGATAGCAGGCGCTTGTGACGTCAAGACCAGCGTCGGTCGCTGTGGCAACCACATCCCATCCACGCACGAACCTAAACAGCCCGAAACCGGCCAGAGAGGGATGATCCCAAAGCAACACCCGGACACACCTTCGGCCGCCCCACGGACTTGAAAGTACATGTACTCCCGTGTACGTGCACAACTAGTAGTTAACTTGTGTGAACTTGTACTTCCATGTACTGAACTTGTATAAAAAGTATGAGAACATTTGTGTGCTTGTACTAAGGTACTTAGTACAAGTGTAGTTTCACTACAGGTACGAGTACTTCCGAGTACTCGTACAACAGGTACGTGTACTTGGATGTACTTGTACAACAAGTACTTCAACTTGCATGGACTTGTACTTCAACTGCAACCAGGTATGTTGTCCTGGTGGCCCCTGAATGTTCCTGAATGTACTATTGGTTTTCACTGGCTTAGACCACCGAGAACTGGCTTGTACCGGTCCAGACAGAACCGGTCTGCTCGGACTTGCTCTAGTACTGTATCAAGTACTCCAGAGACTTGTGTCTTGATCTGGACCTGCGTGGACTGACGGTCTAGTACCTTCTCTGGTGAGGTTCTCCGCCGCGCTCATGGCCTTTCCGCTGAGGTCGCTGACCATGTTGTCCACGGTGGCTTCGTGGCGAAGGAAAACGGGTCGGACCACCCGGTTATAGAGGACCTGGGAACCGTTCCACGCCACGGGAGCCATGCACCACAACAGGAACAAGCACTGTCCACAGGGATCAGACCAGAATAAAGGTGCCGCATGCTGAAGACGGAGAAGGGGAAGTTACCTTAAAAGCGTAGTAGAAGGGAAACCAGTAGAGGAAAATGTCGGAGAAGAACTCCCCGAGACTGAAGACTCCGTAGACCACCCAGTAGGTCAGCCATTTTGTGTCGTCTTCCTTGTTGGTACTCTCGATGGCTTTGACCCTGCAATTCAACAGTTTCAGTCAATGCGTTCACATTCAAATCAAGTCATACCTGATCAACAGGAACTGACTTATTAATGCCCCCAAATCAACAGGAAGTGATAGTTATGCTGGAGGCTAAACCAAAATAACCCAAAACTAACAAGAAGTGACCCATAAATCCCAAAAAATCAGCAGGAAGTGACCTATAAACCCCCCAAAACCAATAGGAAGTAACCCAGATACGCCCCTTAATCAAAAGGAAGTGACCCAGGAATGTCGCATAATGAACAGGAAGTGACCCAGAAATGTCCCAAAATCAACAGGAAGTTACTGAGAAATTTCCAAAATCAACAGGAAGTGATCCATAAGCCCCCCATACTCCACAGGAAGTGACTGATAAACCCCTCCAAAATCAATAGGAAGTGACCCAGAAATGCCCCATACTAATACTAATGTCTAATACTAATGTCCCAAAAACCACCGCAAAATCAAAAGGAAGTGACCCATAAACCGTTCCATACTCAACAGGAAGTGACCCATACACCCCCCATATTCAACAGGAAGTGACCCATAAATCTCCCATACCCCACAGGAACTGACCAATAAACACCCCCAAAATCAACAGGAAGTGACCCATAAAAGTCCCATAAAATCCCCCAAAACCAATAGGAAGTGACCCATAAACCCCACCAAAATCAACAGGAAGTGACCCAGATACGCCCCATAATCAACAGGAAGTGACCCAAAACTGCCCCAAACTCAACAGGAAGTTACCCATACACCCCACATACTCAATAGGAAGTGACCCAGAAATGTCCCTAAATCAATAGGAAGTGACCCAGAAATGTCCATACTCCACATGATGCGTAATGAACAGGAAGTGACCCAGAAATGTCACATAATGAACAGGAAGTCACCCAGATATGTCCCAAAATCAACAGGAAGTTACTGAGAAGTTTCCAAAATCAACAGGAAGTGATCCATAAGCACCCCATACTCCACAGGAAGTGACTGATAAACCCCTCCAAAATCAATAGGAAGTGACCCAGAAATGCCCCATACTAATACTAATGTCCCAAAAACCACCGCAAAATCAAAAGGAAGTGACCCATAAACCGTCCCATACTCAACAGGAAGTGACCCATACACCCCCATATTCAACAGGAAGTGACCCATAAATGTCCCATACCCCACAGGAACTGACCAATAAACACCCCCAAAATCAACAGGAAGTGACCCAAAACTGCCCCAAACTCAACAGGAAGTTACCCATACACCCCACATACTCAATAGGAAGTGACCCAGAAATGTCCATACTCAACTGCAAAACGGCCCCAAACTCAACAGGAAGTTACCCGTACACCCCACATACTCAATAGGAAGTGACCCATAACCCCCCCCCCAAAACTAACAGGAAGTGACCCATAAATGTTCCATACTAATACTAATGTCCCCAAAACCCATGCAAAATCAACAGGAAGAGACCCATACAACCCCCATACTCAACAGGAAGTGACCATAACCCGTCCCATAATCAACAGGAAGCGACCTATAAACTCCACCAAAATCAACAAGAAGTGACCCAAAACAGCTCCAAACTCAACAGGAAGCGACCCACACACCCCCTGTACCCAACAGGAAGTAGTGACCCATGTATGTCCCATACTCAACAGGAACTGACCAATAAACACCTCCAAAATCATCAGGAAGTGACCAATAAACCCTAACAAAATCAACAGGAAGTGACCCATAAATGTCCCATACTCAACAGGAAATGACCAATAAACACCTCCAAAATGAACAGGAAGTGACGCACAACTCCCTCAAACTCAAATGGAAGTTACCCATAAACCTTCCCATACTCAACAGGAAGTTACCATAAATGTCCCATACTCAACAGGAACTGACCAATTAACACCCCAAAAATGAACCGGAAGTGACCCATACAACCCCCATACTCAACAGGAAGTGACCACAACCCGTCCCATAATCAACAGGAAGTGACCCATAAATGTCCCATACTCAACAGGAACTGACCAATAAACACCCCCAAAATCATCAGGAAGTGACCCATAAACCCTAACAAAATCAACAGGAAGTGACCCATAAACCGTCCCATACTCAACAGGAAGTGACCCATAATTGTCTCATACTCAACAGGAAATGACCAATAAACACCTCCAAAATGAACAGGAAGTAACCCAGAACCCCCTCAAACTCAACAGGAAGTTACCCATAAACCTTCCCATACTCAACAGGAAATGACCAATTAACACCCCGAAAAATAAAGTGACCCATAAACCCTACCCTAACCACCAGGAAGTGACCAAGTTATGCCCCATAATCAACAGGAAGTGACCTAGATACGCCCCAAACTCAACACGAAATGACCCATAAATGTCCCATACTCAACAGGAACTGACTATTAAACACCTCCAAAATGGACAGGAAGTGACCAAGAACTGCCCCATAATCAATAGGAAGTTACCCATAAACCATCCCATACTCAACAGGAACTGACCAATAAACACCACAAAAATGAATAGGAAGTGACCCATAAGCCCTACCAAAATCAACAGGAGGTGACCCAGATACGCCTCTTAATCAACAGGAAGTGACCCTGATATGCCCTAAACTCAACAGGAAGTGACCAATAAACACCCCCAAAATAAACAGGAAGTGACCCAGATACGCCTCTTAATCAACAGGAAGTGACCCTGATATGCCCTAAACTCAACAGGAAGTGACCAATAAACACCCCCAAAATAAACAAGAAGTGACCCAGAACTGCCCCATAATAAACAGGAAGTGACCCAGAACTGCCTCAAACTCAACAGGAAGTGACCCATACAACCCCCCCAAATCAATAGGAAGTGACCCATAAATGTTCTATACTACTACAAATACAGTACTAATGTCCCATAACCCCAACCCAATCAACAGGAAGTGACCCATAAGCCCCCCTCCAAAATAAAAAGCACCCCAAAATGAAATGGAAGAGCCATCAATGGTAGTCAGTGGGGTGAAATAAGCTAGTTATGACTTCAAGTAATGTCCACGCACTGACTTTGATAGGAACGTTGCCTCATGGCAGCCATGTTGGTAGGGGCAATGAAAGCTTTTGCCATTAATTTCAAAGAGTTCATCACTAGTAGACGTCCAATCTATTTGAAGCTGGAGCGGGGTGGCGGGATGGTTCGGTTGGCCCGAATGTTTGTTCGCTGCCGTCCTACCGGTTCAAATGGATTGGACATCTACTAGTAATAAACTCATTTCAATTTCACAGGAAAAGCATGATAACAGCTCTCATCGCTTCAGGGTGGTGGCCATGTTGGTAAGGGCGATGGTCCACTCAAAGTCAATGCATTCATATTCAAATTAAGTTATAACATGCCTACTCCGTGTGAAGTGGGAGGCCTGTCAGCAAATGAACGAACCATCCCATTTCAAATGGATTGGATGTCTACAAGGGATAAACTCATTTGGACGTCTATCATCTTTTCTGGCGTCCGTAGATAACAGCCATCTTGGGTGGGGCAAACCGCGGTTGGGAAACTTCTCTCGATGGAGAAGAACTCACGAGTAATACGCCGGGTAGACGAAACCGATGAGGTTGCAGAGCAGGGAGGCGCCGTAACCGTAGACCAGGTAGAATCCAGTCACAGAGACGGCACCTGAAGTCAACAACCAAACAATTAACCACTGACGGCGAAACCCAACGACGTGAAAATGCAAAGCTAAATTAGCTTAGCATTTTCACCAATTTTCCAGCTAACGGAGATTAGCATGGCCACAGATTACAAACATCTGTAATTTAGCAGCTACATCTTCTGAGCTTCACCTTATTAGCACCACTAGCTTAGCATAGGACGAAAGCTAGAATATTTTAGCATTTTCACCAATTTTCCAGCTAACGCGGATTAACATGGCAACCATTTATTTACCCCCAAAATAAACAGGAAGTAACCCAGATATGCTCCAAAATCAACAAGAAGTGGTCTGAAATTAGACATCTATTGCTTTCAATGGCAGTGAAAGAGTTTTAAAATGAGCCATACGAAGAATAAGACATTTTTAAAAAGCTAAATTAGCATAGCATTTTAACAATTTTTCCAGCTAACGCAGACTAGTATAGCCGCAGTTTACGAACCTCCGCAATTTAGCAGCTAAGTCATCTGAGCTTCATCTTATTAGCACTATTAGCTTAGCTAGGGAAAAAAGCTAAATTAGCTTAGCATTTTCACTAATTTTCCAGCTAACACATACTAGCCACAGTTTATGAACCTCCTCAATTTAGCAGCAAAGTCATCTGAGCGTCACCTTTTAGCACTATTAGCTTAGCATAGGACAAAATAGAAATTAGCACATGTACCAATTTTCCAGCTAACGCAGTTTGCGAACGTCCACAAATTAGCAACTAAGTCATCTGAGCTTCACCTTATTAGCACCACTAGCAGAGCATAGGGTGAAAGCTAGAATATTTTGGCATTTTCACCAATTTTCCAGCTAATGCAGACTAGCACGACCACAGTTTATGAACCTCCGCAATTTAGCAGCTAAGTCATCTGAGCTTCACCTTATTAGCACCACTAGCTTAGCATAGGACAAAAGCTAGAATATTTTAGCATTTTCACCCATTTTCCAGCTAATGCTGACTGGTATGGCCACAATTTACGAACCTCCGGAATTTAGCAGCTAAGTCATCTGCGCTTCGCCTTATTAGCATCACTAGCTTAGCATAGGATGAAAGCTAAATTAACTTAGCGTTTTCACCAATTTTCCAGCTAACGCAGACTAGCACGAGCACAGTTTACGAACCTCCGCAATTTAGTAGCTAAGTCATCTGAGCGTTACCTTTTAGCACTATTAGCTTAGCATTGGACAAAAGCTAAATTAGTTTGGCATTTTCACCAATTTTCCAGCTAACACGGACTAGCATGCCCACCATTTATTATCCTACGCAATTTAGCAGCTAAGTCATCCGAGCGTCATCATATTAGCAACATTAGCTTAGCGTGAGACGAGAGGCGCCACATGGTGAGTGTTCAGAAGATTAACGCAATCCTCTTGCACCATACACGCATGCAAACTCCGGGGTACCGAGGGCGAGGATCTTCTTCTTGATCCCGGTATTCTCCTCCACCTTGCCCAGGAAGTCGGTGACCAGGTTCTTTTCGTTGAGGAACTTCTCGGCCCGTTCTTTGGCCGCCGACAGGAAGCTGAGCAGGCCCATGTCCTCGGAGGAACACCCGCCACCGACTATGAAGAGGAGATTAAATCCTCGCTGCGCACCTGCCACACTCGGACAGGGCGGGAGGAGTCTGATGGGATCAAAGCAGGTCACTCATTGGACCAAATGTAACGCTGCTAAGAATAGTGTTGCACTTCTAACTGGTACTAGTATCGATATAGCATTGGAATGACCAGAAGCAATCATATGAAAAAAATCGGTTGAGAAATAAGATCAGTTGAATGTCAACGCATTCATTTGACAACAATAAACAGGAAATGACCCAGAATTGCCCCGAATCAACAGGAAGTGACTCACAAATGCCCCAAAATCTACAAGATGCGACCTGGAATCAACAGGAAGTCACCCAGAATTGCCAAAAAATCAACAGGAAGTGACCTGAAATCAACAGGAAGCGACACGGAATTGCTGCAAAGCAAAAGGAAGTGACCTCCAACCGACAGGAAGTGACCCAAATATGCCCCAGAACAAAAGGAAGTGGCCTGAAATCAACAGGAAGTGACTTAGCGAGGCCCCAAAATCTACAGGCTGTAACTGTAATGAACAGGAAATCACCCAGAATTGCCCAAAAGTCAAAAGGAAGTGGCCCGAAATCAATAGGAAGTGACCCAAAATTCCCCCCAAAACAATAGGAAGTGGCCTGAAATTAACAGGAAGTCACTAAGAATTGACCAAAATCAACGGGAAGTGACCTGGAATTAACAGGAAGTCACTTAGAATTGACCAAAAATCAACAGGAAGTGACCTTAAATCAACAGGAAGTGACCCAGAATTGCCCCAAAAACAAAAGGAAGTGGCCTGCAGCCAGCAGGAAGTGACCAAGAATAGCCCCAAAATAAAAGGAAGTGACTCACAAATGTACCAAAGTCTACAAGATGCGACCTGGAATAAACTGGAAGTGACCCAGAATTGCCCAAAAATCAAAAGGAAGTGACCTGAAATCAACAGCTTGTGATTCAGAAATGCCCCAAAATCTATAGGATATGATCTACAATCAACAGGAAGTGTGTATCATTTCCTGTTGCCCAAAAATCAACAGGAATTGACCCAGAATTGCCCCAAAACATCAGGAAGTGACCTGAAATCAACAGGAAGTGACTCAGAAATACCCCAAAATCTACAGGATGTAATCTAGAATCAACAAGAAGTGTTGAAGTGAAGTGACCTGAAATCAGCAGGAGGTGACTCAGATATGCTCCAAAATCTACAGGATGCGATGTAGAATCAACAAGAAGTGTGTATCTTTTCCTGTTGCCCAAAATTAAACAGGAAGTGGCCCAGAATTTCCCCAAAACATCAGGAAGTGACTTGAAATCAACAGGAAGTGACTCAGAAATGCCCCAAAATCTACAGGATGTGACCCAGAATTGGACCAAAATCAACAGGGAGTCACTCAGAATTGGCCAAAAATAAACAGGAAGTGACCCAGAATGGTCTCCCAAAAACAGGAAGTGACGTAAAATCAAACAACAGGAAATCAACAGGAAATGACTCGAATATGCCCCAAAATCTACAGGACGTGAGCGGGAATCAACAGGAAGTTGCCTAGAATTGCCCAAAAATCATCAGGAAGTGACCCAGAATTGCACCATAAACAACAGGAAGTGCCTTGAAATCAGTAGGAAGTGACTCAGATGTGCCCCGAATCTACAGGACGTGACTGGGAATTAGCAGGATGTCACCTAGAATTGCCCAAAAATCTACAGGAAGTGACCCAGAATTGCCCCAAAACCAGCAGGAAGGGACCTGAAATCAACAGGAAGCGAGTGACCCAGAAATGCCCCATAATCTGAAGGATATGATCTAGAATCAACAGGAAGTCTGTATCACTTCCTGTTGCCCAAAAAAAATCAACAGGAAGTGACCCAGAATTGCCCCCAAAACAACAGGAAGTGACCATAAATCAACAGGAAGTCACTCAGAATTGCCCAAAAAAACAGGAAGTGATCCAGAATGCCACCCAAACAACAGGAAGTGATGTAAAATCAATAGGAAGTGACTCAGATATGCCCAAAAATCAACAGGAAGTGACCCAGAATTGCTCATGAACAACAGGAAGTTGCTCAGAAACCCCCCCCAAAAAATCTACAGGATGTAATCTAGAATCAACAGGAAGTGTGGGTCACTTCTTGTTGCCTGATATTTAACAGGAAGTAACCCAGAATTTCCCCCCAAACAACAGGGAGTGACCTGAAAGCAATAGGAATTGCCTCTAAATTAACAGGAAGTGAACAAAAAAAAAACAACAGAAAGTTACCCAGAATGACCCCAAAATCAACAGGAAGTGACCTGAAATCAACAGTAAGACTGGGTCACTTCCGGTTGCCCAAAGATAAACAGAAAAAGACCCAGAATTGGCCAAAAATAACATAAAGTGACCAAAAAAACAACAAAGTTAGCCAGAATCACCCTAAAATCAACAGGAGGTGACCCAGAAATCCTACCAAAGTAAGATGTCATTTTTTTCACCTGTAAAGAATTAATTAATAATGATTTTATTGTGGTAAGTGGTTGTTTTGAGTTGAGGGCAAGTTCACTTTTTGAAGGAAGCTGCATATTTCTCTGAAAACTCCTCGTTGTCAGGGTTAGGGTGAGCAGGTATGCGGCACAGGTTGCTACACGCACACACGCCGAGCCGGCTCCGCCTCCCTCTGTACCTCCACTTCGCCGCCGCACGCCGTCCAGCTGACATGCGAGGATACCGCGGCGTCAAGTACTTCCTGTTTATCTTCTGCTATGTCTTCTGGGTCAGTGCAGCAAGCGTCCTTGTCTCGTCTTCCTGTAGATTTTCGCTCACTTCCTGTGCGCTTTGTGGTCACTTTCTATTTGTTTTGAGGCACTTATGGTTGACTTCCTGTTCATTGGTCATTTTCCTGTTTATTTGGGCCATTTCCTGTTGAAATTGGGCCATTTCCAGGGTCACTTCCTTTAAATTTGGGTTCATTTTCTTTTCATTTGATGGAATTTCTGGGTTACTTCCTGTTCATTGGTCACTTCCAGTTGATTTTAGGTCGCTTCCTCTTGACACGGGTCACTTCCTGCTTATTTTCGGGGCATTTCTAGGTCACTTCCTGTCCATTATGGGCCACTTCCTGTTGAAATTGGGCCATTTCGAGGGTCACTTCCTGTAAATTTGGGTTCATTTTCTTTTAATTCTATGGGATTTCTGGGTTACTTCCTGTTCATTGGTCACTTTCTGTTGATTCTGGGTCGCTTCCTGTAGACATGGGTCACTTCCTGTTGATTTTGGGGCATTTCTAGGTCACTTTCTATCCATTATGGGCCACTTCCTGTTGAAACTGGGCCATTTCGAGGGTCACTTCCTTTAAATTTGGGTTCATTTTCTTTTAATTTGATGGGATTTCTGGGTTACTTCATGTTCATTGGTCACTTCCTGTTTATTTTGGGTCGCTTCCTGTTGATATGGGTCACTTCCTGTTGATTTTGGTGCATTTCTAGGTCACTTCCTATCCATTATGGGCCACTTCCTGTAGAAATTGGGCCATTTCGAGCGGCACTTCCTTTAAATTTGGGTTCATTTTCTTATAGTTTTATGGGATTTCTGGGTTACTTCCTGTTGACATGGGTCACTTCCTGTTGATTTTGGGGCATTTCTAGGTCACTTTCTGTCCATTATGGGCCACTTCCTGTTGATTTGGGCCATTTTTGGGTTCCCTTCCTGTAAATTTGAGTTCATTTTCTTTTAATTTGATGGGATTTATGGGTTACTTCCTGTTCATTGGTCACTTCCTGTTGATCCTGGGTCGCTTCCTGTTGAAATTGGGCCATATCGAGGGTCACTTCCTTTAAATTTGGGTTCATTTTCTTTTAATTTGATGGGATTTCTGGGTTACTTCCTGTTCATTGGTCACTTCCTGTTGATTTTGGGGCATTCCTAGGTCACTTCCTATCCATTATGGGCCACTTCCTGTTGAAATTGGGCCATTTCGAGGGTCACTTCCTTTAAATTTGGGTTCATTTTAATTTGATGGGATTTCTGGGTCTCTTCCTGTTTATTTTGGGTCGCTTCCTGTAGACATGGGTCACTTCCTGTTGATTTTGGGGCATTTCTAGGTCACTTTCTATCCATTATGGGCCACTTCCTGTTGAAATTGGGCCATTTCGAGGGTCACTTCCTTTAAATTTGGGTTCATTTTCTTTTAATTTGATGGGATTTCTGGGTTACTTCATGTTCATTGGTCACTTCCTGTTTATTTTGGGTCGCTTCCTGTTGATATGGGTCACTTCCTGTTGATTTTGGTGCATTTCTAGGTCACTTCCTATCCATTATGGGCCACTTCCTGTAGAAATTGGGCCATTTCGAGCGGCACTTCCTTTAAATTTGGGTTCATTTTCTTATAGTTTTATGGGATTTCTGGGTTACTTCCTGTTGACATGGGTCACTTCCTGTTGATTTTGGGGCATTTCTAGGTCACTTTCTGTCCATTATGGGCCACTTCCTGTTGATTTGGGCCATTTTCGGGTTCCCTTCCTGTAAATTTGAGTTCATTTTCTTTTAATTTGATGGGGTTTCTGGGTTACTTCCTGTTCATTGGTCACTTCCTGTTGATCCTGGGTCGCTTCCTGTTGACATGGGTCACTTCCTGTTGAAATTGGGCCATATCGAGGGTCACTTCCTTTAAATTTGGGTTCATTTTCTTTTAATTTGATGGGATTTCTGGGTTACTTCCTGTTCATTGGTCACTTCCTGTTGATTTTGGGGCATTCCTAGGTCACTTCCTATCCATTATGGGCCACTTCCTGTTGAAATTGGGCCATTTCGAGGGTCACTTCCTTTAAATTTGGGTTCATTTTAATTTGATGGGATTTCTGGGTCTCTTCCTGTTTATTTTGGGTCGCTTCCTGTTGACATGGGTCACTTCCTGTTGATTTTGGCGCATTTCTAGGTCACTTCCTATCCATTATGGGCCACTTCCTGTTAAAATTGGGCCTTTAAATTTGGGTTCATTTTCTTTTAGTTTGATGGGATTTCTGGTTACTTCCTGTTCATTGGTCACTTCCTGTTGATTTTGGGGCATTTCTAGGTCACTTGCTTTAAATTTGGATTCATTTTCTTTTAATTTGATGGGATTTCTGGGTTTCTTCCTGTTGACATGGGTCACTTCCTGTTGATTTTGGGGCATTTCTAGGTCACTTCCTATCAATGTTGGGCCACTTCCTGTTGAAATCGGGCCATCGAGGGTCACTTCCTTTAAATTTGGGTTTATTTTCTTTGAATTTTATGGGATTTCTGGGTTACTTCCTGTTGATTGGTCACTTCCTGTTGATTCTGGGCCGCTTCCTATTTACATGGGTCACTTCCTGTTGATTGGTCACTTCCTGTTGATTTTGGGGCATTGCCAGGGTCACTTCCTGTCGATTTTGGGGTAATTCAGGGTCAGTTCCTGTAAGTTTTGGATCATTTCCTGTTGATTTTAGGACATTTCCATGTCACATCCTGTTTTGGGGTCACTTGCAGATGGTTTTTGAGCACTTACACAGTGGCTTCCTGTACATTGGTCACTTTCTGTTGATAAAAAAGAACTTGCATCTTCTAGTTATCGTCTCCAAATCATGTTTTGCTGTCATTCAGGTGCTGAGCGCCATCTTGATTGCGGTAGGAATCTACGCCAAGGTCGCCAAGGAGAAAGGTCAGACCTCCTCAGCACTTAAGTGTCAATCATGCACCAAGACAGGAAGTGACTTATTTGTATTTCCTGCATCTGATCACTAGCTAAATTAGCTCCATTTACAGGATGCTAGTTAGCGCTGCTTTCCAAGAAGTCGGCTATAAAACCGTTAGCTTCCAGGGAAGTGATCAGAAAGTAAAGCTAATTCTACAGAAAGTGATTGGAACGTGACAGGAAGTGAGTGCTACCTTCCGGGACATGAACGTGCGCGTGTGCTCATGTAGATGTGGTGGACACGCTAACGTTGGACCCGGCGCTGCTCCTCATGGTGGTCGGCTGCCTGACTTTCTTCATCACATTCCTGGGATGTTTCGGCGCCCTACGCAACACCCCCTGCCTGCTCAAGACGGTAGTACATCACAGATCGGCGACCGTGCAGCGACTCGATGATGTCATCGCGTTTCTTTGGTCGCCGTTTGTAGTTTGCGTCCATCCTGGCGGTCTTGCTCCTGCTGCAGCTGACGGCGGGGATTTTGGGATACGTGTTCTCCGATGTGGTAAGACGCTATATTACGTCGTAACCGGTCACTTCCTGTTGATTTTGGTGAATTTCCGTGTCACTTCCTGTTGATGCTTGCTGACTTCCTGTTCTTTTTGGGAATTTTTTAAAATTATTGGTCACTTCCTGTGTATTTTGGAATATTTCTAGGTCACTTCCTGTTGATTTTTGGTCATTTGCTGGTCATTTCCTGTTGATTTTGGGGAATTTCCGTGTCATTTCCTGTTGATGCTAGCTGACTTCGTGATCTTTTTGGGAATTTTTAAAAAAACTATGGGTCACTTCCTGTGTATTTTGGAATATTTGTAGGTCACTTGCTGGTCACTTCCTGTTGATATTTGGTCACATTGATTTTGGGAAAATTCAGGGTAATTTCCTGTTTATGTTGGCTGACTTCCTGTTAATTTTGGGAAATTTTTCATATTATTGGTCACTTCCTGTGTATTTTGGAATATTTCTAGGTCACTTCCTGTTGATTTTTGGTCATTTGCTGGTCATTTCCTGTTGATTTGGGGGAATTTCCGTGTCATTTCCTGTTGATGCTAGCTGACTTCGTGATCTTTTTGGGAATTTTTTTTAAGAATTATGGGTCACTTCCTGTGTATTTTGGAATATTTGTAGGTCACTTGATTTTGGGTCATTTGCTGGTCACTTCCTGTTGATATTTGGTCACTAATTGATTTTGGGAAAATTCAGGGTAATTTCCTGTTTATGTTGGCTGACTTCCTGTTAATTTTGGGAAATTTTTCATTATGGGTCACTTCCTGTTGATATTAGGTCATTCCCTGTTTAGTTTGGACTATTTTTAGGTCACTTCCTGTTGATTTAGGGTCATTAGTTGGTCAGTTCTTGTTAATTTTGGGTGACTTCTTGTTGGTTTTGGGTCATTTCATTCCGGTTTTGGGTCATTTATGGGTCACTTCCTGTTCATTGGTCACTTCCTGTTGATTTTGGGTCATTTGTTGGTCACTTCTTATTGATATTTGGTTACTTCCTGTTGGTTTCATGTGAATTTTGGGGCACTTCTGGGTCACTTCCTATTGATTGGTCACTTCCTGTTGATTTTGGTGAATTTCCATGTCATTTCCTGTTGATGCTAGCTGACTTTGTGTTTTTTGGGGGAATGTTTTTTTAAATTATGGGTCACTTCCTGTTGATATTTAGTCACTTTTATTGATTGTGGGAACATTGTGGGTCATTTCCTGTTGATGCAAGCTGACTTCCTGTTAATTTGGGGAAATTTTTAATAATGAATCACTTCCTGTTGATATTTGGTCACTTCCTGTTTAGTTTGGACTATTTCGATTGTTATTACGATTTTGGTTCAATTATGGGTCACTTCCTGTTCATTGGTCACTTCCTGTTCATTTTGTGTCATTTGTTGGTCACTTCTTATTGATATTTGGCTACTTCCTGTTGGTTTCATGTGAATTTTGGGGCACTTATGGGGTCACTTCCTGATGATTTTCGGTCATTTGTTGGTCACTTCCTGTTGATTTTGGCTAATTTGTTGGCCAGTTTATGTTAATTTTTGGTTACTTCCTGTCGGTGTTGAGGCACTTATGGGTCACTTGCTGTTCATTGATCACTTCCTGTTGATTTTGGGTCATTTGTTGGTTACATCATGTTAAATGTTGGTTACTTCCTGTATGTTTTGGGGTCCTTAGGGGTCACTTCCTGTTCATTTGTCATTTTCTATTAATTGTGGGTAATTTCTAGGTAACTTCCTGTTTATTTAGTCACTTCCAGTTGATTTGGAGGCATTTCTGTGTCACTTCTTTTTCATTTTGGGTCACTTCCATTGGGCTTTGGGGCATGTACAGGTCACTTTCTGTCCATTTTGAGGACCCAGAATGAATCGGAAATGACCCCAGAATGCTTCAAAATCCACATGATATGACCTAGAATCAACAGGAAGTGACCGAGAAATGCTTCGAAATCAACAGGAAGTGACCTAAATGAACAGGAAGTTACCTAGAAATGACCCAAAATACATAGGATTTGAACTCAAATGAAGTCATTGGCTGCCATTGATCAAACTATTGTTGGCGGTCAAAATGGATTGGACGTCAATGGCGGCCAATGAGTTCAGTTGATTTGCGGTCACGTGATAAATTTTTGTTGTGAAGGTGCTGGAGCGAACGGAGCGCCTGATGATGAAAACGGTGGTTCGCTATCGGGAGGATCGGGACTTGGAGAACGCCATCGACTTCATCCAGAAGAAGGTAATGACTAACGAGCAAATGAGTTGCATTTTCCCAAGATGCTTTGCACGTATAGTTCCAGTGCTGCGGCGTGGACGGCTACAAGGATTGGTCCCGGAACGTCTACTTTGAGTGCTCCGACTCCAATCCCAGTTTGGAAGCCTGCGGCGTTCCCTTCTCTTGCTGCGTGGTATCCGCCAACCAGGTCATTCTCGCTCTCGTTTAAACCACGTTGCACACAATTTGGGTCATTCCCGGGTCACTTCCTGTTGATTTCAGTTCATTTCCCTTTGATTTTAGAGCATTTTTGCGTCACTTCCTGTTGATTTTTGGCTCACTTCTTGCACATTATGAGGAATTCTGGGGCAACTTCCTGTGAATTTTGGGCATTCCCGGGTGACTTCCTGTTGATTTTGGGGCAAATGTAGCTCACTTCCTGTCGATATTAGAGCATTTCTGCATCACTTCCTGTTGATTTTGGGTGACTTCTTGTACATTATGTGGAATTCTGGGGCAACTTCCTGTACTTTTGGGGCAACTGCAGTTCACTTCCTGTTGATTTTAGAGATTTTCTGAGTCACTTCCTGTGATTTTCGGTCACTTCATGTACATTATGTGGAATTCTGGGGCAACTTCCTGTGAATTTTGGGCATTCCAGGGTCACTTCCTGTACATTTTAGTTTATTTGCTGTTGATTTTAGGAAATTTCCAGGTCACTTCCTATACATTGGTCACTTCCTGTTGATTTTGGGGCAAATGTAGCTCACTTCCTGTTGATTTTAGAGCATTTCTGAGTCACTTGCTGTTGATTTTAGGGGCAAATGTAGCTCACTTCCTGTCGATTTTAGAGCATCTCTGCATCACTTCCTGTTGATTTTGGGTCACTTCTTGTATGTTATGTGGAATTCTGGGGCAACTTCCTTTTGATTTTGGGGCAAATGCAGCTCACTTCTTGTTGATTTTAGAGATTTTCTGAGTCACTTCCTGTTGATTTTTGGTCACTTCATGTACATTATGTGGAATTCTGGGGCAACTTCCTGTGAATTTTGGCCATTCCAGGGTCACTTCCTGTACATTTTAGTTTATTTCCTGTTGATTTTAGGACATTTCCAGGTCACTTCCTGTATATTTGTCACTTCCTGTTGATTTTGAGGGCAAATGCAGCTCACTTCCTGTTGATTTTAGAGATTTTCTGAGTCACTTCCTGTTGATTTTCGGTCACTTCATGTACATTATGTGGAATTCTGGGGCAACTTCCTGTGAATTTTGGGCATTCCAGGGTCACTTCCTGTACATTTTAGTTTATTTCCTGTTGATTTTAGGACATTTCCAGGTCACTAATTGTATATTGTTCGCTTCCTGTTGATTTTGGGGCAAATATAGCTCACTTCCTGTTGATTTTAGAGCATTTCTGAGTCATTTGCTGTTGATTTTGGGTGACTTCTTGTACATTATGTGGAATTCTGGGGCAACTTCCTGTACTTTTGGGGCATTCCTGGGACACTTCCTGTTGATTTTGGGGCAAATGCAGCTCACTTCCTGTTGATTTTAGAGATTTTCTGAGTCACTTCCTGTGATTTTCGGTCACTTCATGTACATTATGTGGAATTCTGGGGCAACTTCCTGTGAATTTTGGGCATTCCAGGGTCACTTCCTGTACATTTTAGTTTATTTCCTGTTGATTTTAGGAAATTTCCAGGTCACTTCCTATACATTGGTCACTTCCTGTTGATTTTGGGGACATTTTGGGCATTCCCGGGTCACTTCCTATACATTTAAGTTCATTTGCTATTTTAGGAAACTTGCAGGTAACTTCCTGTAAATTTCGGACCTTCCCGGATGACTTCCTATACATTTAAGTTCATTTAGGGCATTTCCAGGTCCTCACTTACTGTATGTTGGTCACTTCCTGTTGATTTGGGGTCACTTCTTGTACATTACATGGCATTCCAAGGTCACTTCCTGGACATTTGATTTCATTTCCTGTTGATTTTAGGGCTTTTCCAGCTCACTTCCTGTATATTGGACACTTCTTGTGGATTTTGGGGCTCTTCTTGTACATTATGTTGCATTCTAGAGTAACTTCCTGTACATTTTGTGACTTCTTAGGTCACTTCCTGTACGTTGGAGTTCATTTCCTGTTGATTTTAGGGCTATTACAGGTCACTTCCTGTGTATTTTTCCACTTCTTATGGCTTTTGGGGCACTTCATGTTGATTTTGGGTCACTTCTTGTACATTATGTGGCATTCTGGGGCAACTTCCTGTGAATTTTGGCCATTCCCGGGTCACTTCCTGTACATTTTAGTTCATTTCCTGTTGATTTTAGGAAATTTCCAGGTCACTTCCTGTTGATTTTGGGGCAAATGTAGCTCACTTCCTGTTGATTTTAGAGCATTTCTGCGTTACTTCCTGTTGACTTTGGGTCACTTCCTGTACATTATGTGGAATTTTGGTGCAACTTCCTGTACATTTTGGGCATTCCCAGGTCAATTCCTCTACATTTAAGTTCATTTCCTGTTGATTTTAGGAAATTTTCTAGGTCACTTCCTGTAAATTTGGGCCTTCCAGGATCACTTCCTTTACATTTTACTTCATTTCCAGTTTTTGTGATTGAGGGCTATACAAATAAAATTGAATTGAATTATTAGGAAACTTCCAGGTCACTTCTTGTATATTGGTCACTTCCTGTTAATTTTGGGGCACTTCCTTGTTAATTTAAGTTTACTTACAGGTCACTTCCTGTTGATTTTAGGGCATTTCCAAGTCACCTCCTGTTGATTTTGGGTCACTTCTTGTACATTTTGTGGCATTTCAGGGTCACTTACTGGACATTTAAGTTCATTTCCTGTTGATTTTAGGGCATTTCCATATCACTCCCTGTATATTGGTCACTTCCTTTTGATTCTCTAGCAATGGCATTTTCTTCTCATATAGTCACGCTGTCCTTCCCTTTTCCTCGTGCTTAGACGGTGCTCAACACCATGTGCGGTTTCGGGACGCAGCTGTTAGAACGGGAGCTGGCCGAGCGGGACGTCTTCCCGGACGGATGCTCGGACAAGATCGCACATTGGCTGGGTAAAAACACCAAGATGGTGGCGGGGCTCGCCGGCGGACTGCTGCTCCTAGAGGTAAACGGCGACTTCCCGAAGTCCGAAAGCATCGGACGTCCGACAAATTCCCGCTCTGGCTTGCGCAGGTCTGCGTGATGTCGCTGGCTTGGGTGCAGGTGTGCTGGATTCAAAGAGTCCGCCGGCGCCAGGCGGCGCTAGCGAGCAGGACTGCGTCGCCAAAGAAAGATGACTTGTGGTTGCCCGCCTTCGCAGACTTTGACGACCAGTGAGATGGCGTCGCGTCAGAAAAATCACGGACGAGCGGTTCCCGTCGCCGCCCTCTAAAGGCTAAATGCGAACATGACGCAATCCACTTGATTGACAGCTGCAATCGCTAAATAAAGTCGCCTCAAACTCAACAGGAAGTAACCCAGAAATGACCCAAAAGCCACTGGAAGTGACATGAAAATGCCCACAAACCAACAGGAAGTGACCAAAATAAACAGGAAGTAACCCAGAAATGACTTTAGACCAACAGAAAGTGACCAAAATGAACAGGAAGTGGTCAAAGGTAGAGGAAGAAACCCAAAGTGACCCAAAATCAACAGAAGTGACTTAAAAATGCCCCAAATTCAAACGTGAGAGACCAAAATAAACAGAAGGTAACTGAGATATGACCCGTAATAAACAGGAAGTCAGTTGAAAATGCTCCCAAATCAAAAGGAAGTGACCAAAATAAACAGGAAGTAACCGAGAAATGACCCCAAATCAGAAGGAAGTGCCAAAAATAAACAGGAAGTAACCCAGAAATGACCCAAAATCAAATGGAAGTGCCTTGAAAATGCCCAAAAACCAACAGGAAGTGATCAAAATAAACAGGAAGTGACCAAGGTTAAAGAGGAAGTAACCCAAAGTGACCCAAAATCGACTGGAAGCAACCTAAAATGCCTCAAAATCAATAGGAAGTGACCATAATGAAGAGGAAGTGACTTGAAAATGCCCCAATATCAATAGGAAGTGACCATGAAATGCCTAAAAATAAACAGGAAGTGACTTAAAAATACCCCAAAATCAAAAGAAAGTGAGCAAAATAAACAAGAAGTAACCAAGAAATGACCCAAAATCGACAGGAAGAGACCAAGAAATGCCCCAAAATCAAAAGGAAGTGACCAAATTAAATGGGAAGTAACTGAGATACCAAAATAAACAGGAAGTAACCGAGAATTGACTTAAAACCAACAGAAAGTGACCAAAATGAACAGGAAGTGGTCAGGGGTAAGGAGGAAGTAACCCAAAAAGGACCCAAAAACAACTGAAAGGGACATAAAAATGCTCAAAAACTAACAGGAAGTGACCAAAATAAACAAGAAGTGACATGAAAATGGTACCAAATCGAAAGGAAGTGACCAAAATAAACAGGAAGTAACCGAGAAATCGACAGGAAGTCATCAATAAACACAGGTAGTGACATAAAATGCAACCGGGAAGTGATCTGAAATGGAACCCAGATGAACTCGCTGGCCACCATTGACGGCGATAGACGTCCGATCCAATTTGACCTGGGGGGGGCAGCAGCGTTCACGAAATGACATCTGATGATGAACAATAAAGTCACAATTTTGAAGTTGTTTTGATACATTTTTTTAATTTCACGTTATGTTCATCACAAGAAAAATAAATACAAAAATATATTTAAAAAAAAAAAAAAAAAAGAGCGTGGTTGAAAAGTTGGCAGAGACAAGACATGAATATGAAGGCACCATGATTATTTTTTTTTTTTTTAACACACATACAGTACACGCTAGCAGACACAACAAGACGTACAGCATTGGGAAAACCTGCAGTACTGGAGATTGCCACCGGAGGGAAGCGTTTGACCCCATTCTAAAGGAGAAATTGTGTGGTCCCTTTCCTCTTCCAGGTCGCTTCCTGTTGATTTTCAATCACTTCTTGCTGCTTTTGGGGTATTTCCAGGTCCCTTCCTGTTGAGTTGGATGATTTCTAGGTGACTTCCTGTTTATTTTAATCAACTCCTATTGATTTGTGGGCTTTTCTGTGTAACTTCCTGTTGATTTTGTGGCAATTCCGATCACTTCCTGTTGGTTTTAGGTCATTTGTGGGTCACCTGTTTATTTTTGGAGTAATCCTGGTCACTTCCTGTCGATGTAGAGTCACTTCCTGTTGATTTTAGGGAATTGCCGGGTCACTTCCTGTTGATGTGGATCATTTCTAGGTGACTTGCTGTTGATTTTTAGTCATTTCCTATTGATTTTTTAGCATTTCCAGGTCACTTCCTGTTAATGTTGAGTCACTTCCTATTGATTTTAGGGCATTTGCGGGTCACCTGTTTATTTTGGAGTGATCCCGGTCACTTCCTGTTGATTTTAGGGAATTGCCGGGTCACTTCCTGTTGATGTGGATCATTTTTAGGTGACTTCCTGTTTATTTTTTAGTCATTTCCTATTGATTTTTGGGCATTTCCAGGTCACTTCCTGTTAATGGTGAGTCACTTCCTGTTGATTTTAGGGCATTTGCGGGTCCCCTGTTCATTTTGGAGTAATGCCGGTCACTTCCTGTTGACGTAGAGTCACTTCCTATTGATTTTGTGACATTTCCAGGTCACTTCCTGTTAATGGTGAATCACTTCCTGTTGATTTTTGGGAATTGCCGCGTCATTTCCTGTCGATGTGGATCATTTCTAGGTGATTTCCTGTTTATTTTTAGTCGTTTCCTATTGATTTTTTTGGCATTTCCAGGTCACTTCCTGTTAATGGTGAGTCACTTCCTGTTGATTTTAGGGCAGCTGCGGGTCACCTGTTTATTTTGGAGGAATCCCGATCATTTCCTGTTGACGTAGTTACTTGCTGTTGATTTTAGGGAATTGCCGGGTCACTTCGTGTTGATGTGGATCATTTCTAGGTGACTTCCTGTTTATTTTTAGTCATTTCCTATTGATTTTTTGGCATTTCCAGGTCACTTCCTGTTAATGGTGAGTCACTTCCTGTTGATTTTAGGGCATTTGTGCGTCCCCTGTTGATTTTTGGGGATTGCCTGGTCACTTCCTGTTGATAACGAGTCACTTCCTATAGATATGATGGCCTTTCTGGTCACTTCCTGTCAATTTTTGGGTGAACCAGGTCACTTCCTGTTGATGTCAGGTCACTTACCGTTGATTGGAGGGCATTGCTGGGTCACTTCCTGCCGATTCTGGGTCATTTTAGGGGCCAATTCCTCTTGATTCTGGGTAATATTTTAGCTTTGGGGGAATTCTGGGTCACTTCCTGATGATTCTGAGTCACATCCTGTCAATTTTGGGGTAAAGCAGGTCACGTCCTGGTGATTTTAGTTTGTTTCAGGATCACTTCCTTATTTCGGGGGAATCCAGGTCACTTCCTGTTGATGTCGGGACACTTCCTATTGATTTTTGGGGATTGATCCTGATTCTTGGTAAATTACGGGTAACTTCCTGTTGACCGAGTTGCATCTTTTGGAGGCAACTCCTGGTGATGATTCTGGGTCACATCCTGTCAATTTTGGGGTATTTCTCGGTCATTTCCTGTTGATGTCGAATCACTTCCTGTTGATTTTGGGGTAATCCAGGTCACTTCATGTTGATGCTTCAAAGACTCTTCAGAGTTTTCCCCTCACTGTTCCAAGATGGCCGCCAGTTAGTTACATCACAAACTTGGCATCGAAACTTACGTCACAGTTTAGGGTCACGCTGCCAACTTTGTCCAGCGTTATATATGACAATAGCTGCTTTTGATGTTTAAACAGGAAGTACAACGTGGGCTGACAGCATGCCCGCATGCCGTTCCCCATATACACACACATACACGCTTGAAGAGGATCACTTGGGTCACGTGGAGGTGGCGTGAAGGTCGCGTGGCTGTCGACGGCGCTAACGGCGCCTCACACCTGGCAGATGTTGTAGTAGACAGTGTGCGCGTGCCTGTCCAACACCGCCGCGTCGCCATCTTTGTGCGTGTGCACGTGCGTCATGGGCAAGTCCACGCGCTCCTCGGTCGTGCCGTACGACGGCACCGTCTGCCGAGAGAGACCTCGTTAGAGATAGGTAGCAATCAGAGCCCAGTGTCATTCTTTTGGTCATTTTTCAGACCAACACTACGACTTCATTCTCGTACGACATTATTCTCTCTTTGACTTGGTAGTGGTTTACCTTCCCCTCGCCGCTGAGCGGGAAATCCTTGCGACACAAGTGTGCGATGATGCCCGCCGCCAAGGCGTCGCCCAGAACGTTGACCATGGTGCGAAATCGGTCCCTGCGCGCACAAACGCACGTGTCAAGCCTAACGGGCGGACTTTGGCCGAGCCCGACCACCTACAAGATCCAATCGATGGCCACGATGAGCGTGATGTCGTCCGGCGGCAGGCCCACGGAGGTCAGCACGATCACCATGGTCACCAGGCCCGCCTGAGGGATGCCGGCCGCGCCGATGCTGGCCGCCGTGGCCGTGATGCTGAAAGTCGGAGGTCCTTTTATCACGCTATACTTTTACTTGAATGTGTAGTGAGATAAAAAGACCAAAGTTTTCCATGGCTTTTCAATGTTTGCATGATTTTATTTGTGGTTTTGGTGGGGGGTTTTTTTGTGTTACGTTGATCGTTTTAATGAACGATCAAAGATCCATTTTTTTTGCTATTTGTTTCCCTGGATAATATCTTACCTCTGGTTAGATATTCCAGGTTCTTTTTCCTCTTTTTTTGCACTTGTTTCCCCAAATTTCGTTTATTTTTTTGTTAGTTTGTTTTTTTTTTTTGCATTTTTTTGGTGTTTTTTGCCAATTTTATTTTTGTGAACAATTAAAACTCAAATATCAATTAAAGAGGGGGCCCCAACGACCGGTCCGTGGCGCATTTGGTACCGGGCCATGCAGAAATAATAAATAATTTATTAACGACTGCATTCTGGCCGATTGACTTTTATCATTTTTTCCTCCTTTTGCTGCCTCAACATAAAAATAACTGAAAAATGTCATCGCGTATAATTGAGTTTTTCCACATAAGGCTTAATCTTTGAGTTAGCGGTGGTTTAATTAGTCGTTGGAGTTTATTTAAACAAATTTCGTGCAGTTTGTCAGTTATTTGTTAGTTTTGAGGGCTCCAGAATGGCTAAGCTAGGGCGAGTCAATGGTGGTCAACTAATTTTTTTCCAATTTTGCCAATTTTTTTTTTTTGGGGGGTTGTGTGTGTGTGTGTTTTTTTTTTTTTTTTTTGTGAACAATAAACCAAAGTCTCAACTAAACGTTCAATTTTTTGAGATTTTTTGTTTTAAAAGTGGGGTTGGGGTTGCGTTCTTTGACATTTTTTGGCAGGGGGAGGGGGGTTGGTGAAACAACTAAAATGTAAACAAAATTTCCATTTTTTGTAGATTTTTTTGTGTGTGTCTTGGGGGGGTGCATTTTTTTCCCATTTTTGCCAATTTTTTTGTGGGTTTTTTGTGTTTTTTTTGTGAACGACAAACCAAAATCTCAACTAAACTTTCAATTTTTGGAGATTTTTTTTTTTATGTTTTAAAAGGTGGGGTGCATTTTTGGACAGTTTTTTGGGGGGTGGTGAAAGACAAACTAAAATCTCAACAAAATTTCAAATTCTTTGAGATTTTTTGGGTGTTTGTCGGGGGGTTGCTTTTTTTTGCCATTTTTTTGTGTGTTTTTTGTGAACAACAAACTTAAATCTCAACTAAATTTTCAGTTTTTGGAGATTATTTTTGTTTATCTTGGTGTTTTTTATGTTTTGACATTTTTGTGCGTTTTTTTGTGAACAACAAACTTAAATCTCAACTAAATTTTCAGTTTTTGGAGATTATTTTTGTTTGTCTTGGTGTTTTTTATTTTTTTTTTACATTTTTTGGCCATTTTTGAGGGGTGTTTTTTTGTGATAAAATATCAGCTAACCTATAAATTTTTGATGATTTTTGCCAAAGTTTCTCTGGTTTTGGTGGACTTTTCCAGGTACAGTATTTTCTTTTTTGGTTTGTTAAATATTTGTGTGTTTTGTTGTTGTTGTTATTTTTTTTTTTTAAAGTGGGTTCGAGAGCAAGGGTCACTTACCTAATGGTGACCAGCTGGCCAAAGTCCAGCTCGTAGTCGTTGACCTGCGCAATAAAGATGGCGGCCACGGCCTCGTAGAGCGCCGTGCCGTCCATGTTGATGGTGGCGCCCACCGGCAGCACAAAACGGGCGATCTGACGGTCCACGTGGCAGTTCTCCAGGAGACACTTCATGGTGATGGGCAGCGTGGCCGAACTGTGGGCGGTAACAAAACATGGCCGCCATTTGAGAGTCATTCCATATCATGAAATCAGCCTTTTTTTTTTTTTTTGGCAGATTTGATTAACCGATTCAATTAAACTAAGAGGACCTAAACAGGTGGGCCAAATTAAAAAAAAAAAAAAAAAAACTGCAAAAAACATGAAGGGAAAATGCAAAACAAATTAGTTTGCGAAACAATATAAAAAGTGACAAACCGTGATAACTGCAGAAACCATTGAAAAAAGAAAATAAAATCACCCAAAAATTGCCAAAAAAAAAAAAGAAAAAAATGACAAAACACTAAACCAAAACAAACTAGGAAAACTACAAAAACCTGCCAAAAACCTAAAAATCTTAAAAAATAAACATTTTTTACAAAGAATGCAACAAACTAAAGAAAAACATTATGCAAAAAAAAAAAAACTGCAAAAAAAAGTGTGGAAAAACTTGCAAACCACAAAAACTGCATAAACCAGCAAAAAAAACACACAAAAAAAACACTCAAAATCCTGAAAAAAAAAAAAAAAACTGCAAAAAAAGTTAAAACCATTTTGATTTCGACCATTTCGAAATCCAATTCGACCAAAAAATGCAAAAATACAAAAAAAAAACTGAAAATCCGTGAAAAGAAAATGTAAAACAAATGTGCAAAAACATGAATTCACAAAAACCGTAACTTTGTAAACTGCAAAAAAAAAACCTACAAAATCCTAAAAAAAATTGTTTTCAATCACAAAGAATGCAAAAAAAACCCTGAAAAAAAATTAGCAAAAAAGTGAGGGAAAACGTGAACCAAAAAATAAAAATAAAAAATCACAAAAACGAGACAAACCATGAAAACTGCAAAAAACGTTAAAGCCATGAAAGACCCTGAAAAATCCAAATACTGTGAAAAGAACATAGGAGAGCAAATTGTTGGTCTGTTCCTCATGGGTTCCTCTCTAGATGATGGACTACATTTTCAGGACTTTTAGTAGTTCTAGGACTCTAATTGACTAGCATGTCCAGAAGCGGTACCTGGACGAGGTGGCCAGGGCGATGACCAACGCCTGCAGAAGGCCGCGGATGAAGGTGAAGGGGTTCTTGCGAGTCAGCAGGAAGTAGAAGAAGGGCAGGAGAAGCAGGCCGTGCACGAAGAGGCCGGCCAGGACGGTGATGCCGTACCAGCCCAACTTGCGACCCAAAGTGCTGGGGTCCTGCATGTCCAGGATCTTGCCGGCCACCAGGAAGATGATCCCGAACGGGAAGTACCTGAAACAATGGAAATGTTCTCTTTTGCATTGTAGCTCAGTTTTAAGCCACTTCTTGTTGGTTTTGGGATTCCTACGGGTCACTTCCTGTACATTTGGGATTTTTTCCTGTTGATTTTAGGGCATTTCCTGTTTATAGTTCACTCCCTGTAGATTTTATGTCACTTCCTAATGGTTTTGGGTCACTTCCTGTTGGTTTCAGGTCACTTGTACATTTTGCGGCATTATAAGGCAACTTCTTGTACATTTGGATCATTTCCTGTTGTTTTTGGGGCTATTTCCAGGTCTCTTCCTGTTGATTTTGGATCACTTTTTGCGGCGTTACAAGGCAACTTCCGGTACATTTTGTGTAATTTCCTGTTGATTTTGGGCTATTTCCAGGTCACTTCCTGTTGGTTTTGTGTCATTTCTTGTTGAATTTGTGGCATTAAAAGGCAACTTCCTGTACATTTGGATCATTTCCTGTTGATTTTGGGCTATTTCCAGGTCACTTCCTGTTGGTTTTGGGACACTTACGGGTCACTTTCTGAACATTTGGGATTTTTTTCCTGTTGATTTTAGGGCATTGTCTTGTAATTTCCTGTTTATTGTTCACCTCCGGTTGATTTTAGGTCACTTCCTGTTGATTTTGGATCACTTCCTGATGCTTTTGGACCACTTCTTGTTGATTTTGTGGAGCTTGGATCATTTTCTGTTGATTTTGGGGCTATTTCCAGGCCACTTTTTCCTGTGTATAGTTCACTTCCTATTGGTTTTGTGTCACTTCCTGTTGATTTTGGGTCACTTCTTGCACATTTTTTTGGCATTACAAGGCAACTTCCTGTACATTTGGATCATTTCCCGTTGATTTTGGGGCTATTTCCAGGTCACTTCCTGTTGGTTTTGGGTCACTTACGGGTCACTTTCTGTTGATTTTGGATCACATTTGAATGATCTACAGGTTCACTTCCTGTGGATTTAAGGTCACTTCCTGTTGGTTTTGGGTCACTTATGGCTCACTTCTTGCTGATTTTGGGTCACTTCCTGTTGACTTTGACCCATTTCAGGTCACTTCCTGTTGGTTTCAAGTCACTTCTTGCACATTTTGCGGCGTTACAAGGCAACTTCCTGTACATTTGGATCATTTCCTATTGATTTTGGGCTATTTCCATGTCACTTCCTGTTGATTTCAGTACACTTCCTGTTGGTTTTGGGTCACTCTGTTGTTGATTTTGCGGCACTACAAGGTAACTTCTTGTACATTTTGGTTTTTGATTTTTACCTGATAATTTTAGGGCATTTCCGAGTAATTACCTGTTTATTGTTCACTTCCTGTTGGTTTTGGGTCACATTTTAAAGATTTCACATACGGGTCATTGATTTCTGGTCACTTCCTGTGCATTTTTGATCATTTAATGTTGATTTTGGGTCACTACTTGTACATTTTGGGGCATTTCCAGATCATTTCCTGTGTGGTGGTCACTTCCTGTTGATTTTGGGTGACTTCCTGTACATTAGGGTTTGGCTTAGGCCATTTGTAAGTCTACGAAAACATGACATTGTGTCTTGTATCAACAAATAAACCAACAAATAAGATTTGCACTAACCAGACGGCGGCGTTGATGATCTTCATGACGCACTCATTGATGCACTGACACACGTTGACCAATGGCGCGCCGCGTTCACCCATCCTGCCCAGCAACAGGCCTAGGATCACATCAAATACTTTTAGATATAATAACAATTATTATGATTATTATTATGATTGACTTATGAAATATTATTATAGTTCATTTAATTATCACAAAAATATGAAATGTTTAAAATAACAAAACATTTTTTTTGATTAAAACATTTTTCTTTTAAATGTTTAATTTTATTTTTGTATTTTTTATTTATTTATAATGATTACAAAATATTGTTTTTCTTAATATTAATATTCTTATCATTAATATAAAGAATATTATAAGAATAATTCATCGAATTGAAAAAAAAAAAATGGAGGTCGCTGGCGAAGACTGACCCATGGTCGCCGAGAAGATAACGATGCCCAGCACGTTCATCTGTTGGCTGCTGCCGGGACTCGTCTTGTACGTCACCTCGGGGGCCGGCGTCAGCTCCAGCAAAACCGTGCGCGCTTTGCCGTCGCTTTCGCCGGGAACCACGTACACGAAATTGGGCGTCACTGTCCGGGTGGGCACTTTCAAGATGGGCACCAGGTCTGTCTTGTACTGAATGCGAGCAAACAGCAAGTGTGAAAACAGCTAGTGCGGGAGCAGCTAACGTGATCGAAACTAGCACATGATAGCAGCTAGCTCACGAAAGCCGCTGACATGTGACAGCAGCAAATACGCGAGAGCATCTAGGGTGTGAGAGCAGCTAGTGTGACAGCAACTACCCATGAGAGCAGCTAACACGTGAAAGGCTAGCACGTGATAGCGACTAGCGTGTGATTTTTATTTTGAAATTGTTTTAATTACTATAACTAGCCCGCAATAGCTGATGTGTGAGAGCGTCTAGCGTGATAGCAACTTGTGTGTGAGAACGGCTATTGCGCGAGTGACTAGCATGATGGTAACTAGTGCATGATAGCAACTAGGATGCAACAGCGGCTAGCGCACAAGTGGCTAGCATTATAGCAACCAATGTGCAATAGCAGCTAGCGTGAGAGAGGGTTGCACATGACAGCAACTAGAGTGTGATGTTTTATTTTTATTTTTTAACTACCGCGCGATGGCAAACCAGCTCACATTAGGAACTAATGTGTGAGACAGCTAGCATTGAAGCAACTAGCGCATGAGAACAGTTAGTGCGCGAGTGGTTAGCATGACAGAAACTAGTGTGTGAGAGAAGCTAGCACGTTAGAGGCTAGTACATAATAGCAACTAGCAAAGGTTTTTATTTATTCTTTTTTTTTTAAACTAGCTCGTGATAGCAACCAGCGCGCAATAGCAGCTAACCCGTGAGCGGCTAGCACATGACAGAAACTGATGCTGGATTAAAAAAAAAAAAATTTTAAACTAGGGCACAATAGCAACTAGCCCGCAATAGCTGATACGGGAGAGCGGCTAGCATTATAGCAGCTAGCATGTAAGAACGGCTATTGCGCGAGTGACTAGCATGATGCATGAGGTTACAAGTGCGTGATAGCAACTAGCACGTGATAGAAACAAGCGTGTCACAGCGGCTAGCGCATGAGTGGCTAGCATGATAGCAACTAGTGTGTGAGAGCAGCTAGTGCGTGAAGGCTACTGCGTGATAGCAGCAAGCGTGCAATAGTAGCTTGCGTCTGAGAGACTTGCACAAGCCAGCAATTAGTGTGTGATTTTTTTTTAACTACCACGTGGTAGCAATTAGCCCTAACCTAGCAGCTAATGCATGAGACAGCTAGCATGATAGCAACTAGCGCGTGAGAACGGCCAGTGCGCGAGTGACTAGCGTGATAGTAACTAGGGTGTGAGAGAAGCTAGTGCATGAGAGGCTAGGCATGCGATAGCAACCAGCGCGCAAAAGCAGCTAATGCGTGAGACAGCTAGCATGATAGCAACTAGCACGTGAGAACGGTCAGTGCGCGAGTGGCTAGGGTGACAACAACTCGTGTGATAGACGAGCGCGTGAGCACGGGTTTTTATTCTTTTTTTTTTTTTTAACCAGCGCATGATAGCCACCAGCGTGCAATAGCATCTAGCATGCAGTAGCAGCTAAAGCGTGAGAGCGGCTCGGAGGATAGCAACTAGCACGTGAGAGTGTCCAGTGCGCAAGTTGCCAGCGTGATTGTAACTAGCATATGATAGCAACCACCACATGATAGCTACTATGTGATAGAAACTGGGTAGCACACGGGCGTACGTTTGGTGCTCACCTGCTGAAAGGTGGCCTCGATCAGGTTGGACGGCACCATGTTCCTGCGGAAGAGCGAGAGGGTCACGTGACGGTCCGAACGTGAGCGGCGGACAGAGATCAGCGGCGCTAAAAACTAAGCTGGCGTGCAGCCTGGCAGATTACTAAAAATACAGCGGTTAGCTTAACAACTAATTGGATTCACGTCAGCGTGTGTGTCAGTGTGTTTTGGTGTGAGGCTGTCTGTGTATTTGTTTTCCCCAACTAAATTCTACCCACGTCATAAATTGACAAAGTTAACTCTTAGCTAGCTAGCTCCCAAATGAAGGGACATCGCATCATCCGTCTGCTGTGAATTTCAATTAATTTATCACTTATGAGTGTTGGTACATTCGCTGCCAACCTTCCCAATTCAAATGGATTGGACATCTAGTGCCGTCAATGGCAGCCAGTGAGGAAATAGCAAATCCTTCAACATTGATGAAATAATATTAAGCTAGTTAAAACTTGATTTTCATGTCAATTCATTGGAATTGGTAGGAATTTGACCCTACCAACATGGCTACTCTGAAGCCATTTTGGTAAGTGTGATTTTCAATGTGTCTATCAATAGTAGACTTCCAATCCATTTGAAGTGAGAGGCCGGCAGCAAATAAAGCAACCTGCCATTTTTTTTAGGAATGTCACCACAGGGCAGCCATGTTGGAAAGGGCGATAATTGCAAAGAATTTATCCAAAATAGACGTCCAATTCATTTGAAACGGTAGGGTGGCATTCGTTGCCGACCCACCCGCTGCCAAATGGATTAGACGTCCAGTGCCAAAAACGGTTGAGAAATCACCGAGATTTGACTGGTGATTTGACTTGGATGGGAATGTGGCCCCTACCAATATGGCCGCACTGAGGCCATATTGGTAGGTGTGAGTAAAGCTCGTTCCATGCTTCTCAGTTTATGACTAGTAGACATCCAACCTATTTGAAGCGGGAGGGTGTCAGCTAATGAGCCAATGGCAGAAGCTTGAAAAGACCTTTGTCGCCACTACCAAAATGGCCGCCTTGACGCCACATTCCCATTTAAGTCAATGGAGTGACATTCAAATATAGTCCTAATTGACTTATTTCACAACTCATTTTCAACCCACCTCTGTACAATGACATAGGGGCATTTTGGGGTAACTTCCTGTTGATATCAGGTCATTTCCTGTTAATTTGGGGGCATTTCGGGGCTACTTCCTGTTGATTTTGGGGCATTTTAGAGTCACTTCCTATTGAAATTGGGTCACGTCCTGTTGATACTGGTCACTCCCCGTTGAGTCGGGGGCATTTCGGGGCCACGTCCTGTTGATAACATGTCACTTCCTGTTGATTTAGGGGCATCTTGGGGTCACTATTGATATCAGGTCACTTCCTGTCTATTTGGGGGCATTTCAGGGCCATTTCCTATTGACAACAGGTCACTTCCTGTAAAACGTGGGTCACTTCATGTTGATACTGGTAATTTCCTGTTATTTTGAAGGCATGTAAGGATTTACTTCCTGTTGATTTGGGGGAATTTCGGGGCCACTTCTTGTTGATTACATGTCACTTCCTGTTGATTTGGGGGATCTTGGGGTCACTTACGATTGATATCAGGTCACTTCATGTTAATTTGGGGACATTTTAGGGTCACTTTTTATTGAAATTGGGTCCCGTCCGGTTGATACTGGTCACTTCCTGTTGATTTGGGGGCATTTCGGGGCCACTTCCTGTTGATTACATGACACTTCCTGTTGATTACGGGCATCTTGGGGTCACTTACGATTGATATCAGGTCACTTCATGTTAATTTGGGGACATTTTAGGGTCACTTTTTATTGAAATTGGGTCACGTCCGGTTGATACTGGTCACTTCCCGTTGATTTGGGGGCATTTCGGGGGCACTTCCTGTTCCTAAAAGGTAACTTCCTGTTGATTTAGGGGCATTTCGGGGTCACTTCCCACTATATTGGGTCACTTCCTGTTGATACTGGTAATTTCCTGTTATTTTGGGGGCATTTCAGGGGTTACTTCTTTTTGATATCACATCACTTCCTGTTGACTAGGGGGTATTTTGAAGGTCACTTCCTGTTGATATTGGGTCGCTTCCTGTTGATGCTGGTCACTTCCTGTTGATTTGGAGGCAATTAAGGGGGTATCCTGTTGATATCATGTTACTCTCTGTTGATTTGGGGGCATTTTGGGGTCACTTCCTATTGATATTGGGTCATTTCCTGTTAAAACTAATCACTTCCTGGGGTAAGTTCCTATTTATATCAGGTTACTTCCTGTTAATCTGGGGGCATATTGGGGTCACTTACTAATGATATCATGTCACTTCCTGCTGATTTGGGGAGATTTTTGGGTCACATCTCATTTTGAAGGTCACTTCTTGTCGATATCAAGTCACTACCTTTTGATTTGGGGACTTTTCGGGGCCACTTCCTGATGATGGCAGGTCACTTTCTGATGATTTGGGGGCATCTTGGGGTCACTTCCTATTGATACTGGGTCATTTCCTGTTGATACTGGTCACTTCCTATTGATACTGGGTCATTTCCTGTTGATACTGGTCACTTCCTATTGATATTGGGTCATTTCCTGTTGATTTGGGGCATTTTGAAGGTCACTTTTTGTCGGTATCAAGTCACTACCTTTTGATTTGGGGGCTTTTCAGGGCCACTTCCTGTTGATAATACATCACTTCCAGTTGATAACATGTCACTTCCTATTGTTGTTGTGGATTTGGGGTTACTTTGGGGTCCCTTCCTATTGATACTGGGCCATTTCCTGTTGATACTGGTCACCTCCTGCTGATTTGGGGGAATTTCAAGGGTCACTTCCTGTCGATAACAGATCACTTCCTATGGATTTGGGGGCATTTCCTATTGATATTGGGTCATTTCCTGTTTATACTGGTCATTTCCTGTTTATTTTGAGGCCATTCAGGGGGTACTTCCTGTTGATATCCAGTCACTTCCTGTTCAGATAGGGTCAATTCCTGTTGATAACGGGTCACTTCCTGTTAATTTGGGGGCAGTTTGGGGTCACTTCCTATTGATATTGGGTCATTTCCTGTTGATACTGGTCACTTCCTGTTGATTTGGGGGGATTTCAGGGGGGATTTCCTGTTGATATCCAGTCACTCCCTGTTCAAATAGGGTCACTTCCTGTTGATAACCGGTCACTTCCTGTTAATTTGGGGGCAGTTTGGGGTCACTTCCTATTGATAATGGGTCATATCCTGTTGATACTGGTCACTTCCTGTTGATTTGGGGGCATTTTGGGGTCACTTCCTATTGATATTGGGTCATTTCCTGTTCAAACTAGTCACTTCCTGTTGGTTTTTAGGCATATCAGGGGGTACTTTCTGTGGATATTGGGGTCATTTCCTATTGGTACTGGTCACTTCCTGTTGATTTGGAGGAAATTTGGGGTCACGACCTGTTGATATTACATCACTTCCTGTTGATGACAAGTCACTTCCTATTGATTTGGGGTAATTTTGGAGTTACTTCCCATTGATAATGGGTCATTTCCTGTTAATACTAGTCACTTCCTGTTGATTTAGGGGCTTTTCAGGGCCACTTCCTGTTGATATCATGTTACTTCCTGTTCACTGATCACAATCCAGTATATTCATAACCCTAACCGTAAACCCAAACCCTAACCCTATGAACAAAGGTTTGAGAATAACCAGCATCGGTCACCTGATGAGGTCGAGGAGGGCGTCGGCCGAGGTCATGACGGGCCCGCCCCCCAGCCGGTTGCTCTCCATCTCGGTGCCCACGCCGGGCTTGATGATGACCACCAGCACGATGCCCACCACCACCGCCATGAACGTGGTCCACAGGTAGTACGTCACCGTCAGCACTCCCATGCGGCAGCACGCCCGCGACTCCATCGAGGACAGGCCGGACATCAAGCTGCGACGGAGACCGACGGGATGAGCGGGAGGAGCCTAAAGTGCCACCATGCGACAACCCTACCTAGAGGTGATGAGGGGCAGGATGAGCATCTTCAGCATCCTCATGAGAAGTTCTCCGGGAAAAGAGAAGTAGATCTTGGCCTGCGTGGGGAGATGTCAGCCTTTCAAAATAAAAGCAAGCGTTCTTGTATTTGAAGGATGTGCAAACTTCCTGTTAGCTTAGCGTGCACGTGAGTGAGTGCAACCGATTTGATCCACTTACAGCCAACTGACTGCTTTAATAGCCTTAGTCACCTGACTGCAACAACAACAACAACAAAACAACGCTAGGCGGCCCAATCCGTTGGTAGTGGGAGGGAGGAAATTGGCGTTCATTCGTTCTCTGCCGACCCTCCATTTTCAAACGGATTGGACGTCTACTAGTGATAAACTGGTTGCAATTCACGCCAGAATCAGGAAAATACCTTTCATCCTCCAGCTAACAGGGCCTCAGTGCGGCCATCTTGGTAGGGGCAAGGTTCCCATCCAAGTCAATGCATTGAAATTAAAACAAAGCCATCACTAGCTTAGTTCTTAACCAACTTTTAAAAGATTACTTTGTCAATGTCAAAGCAACTGCTTTTCACGCATTGGCTGCCATTTATTCACTGCCATACCTCCTTCTTCAAGTGGATTGGACATCGACTAGTGATGAAGTCATTTCAGTTCTTAACAGAAATGAAAAAAACATGTTGGTAAGGGCATCTTAGGTAGGGTGACCAGAAATGTAAACCTAGATCTGGAAAAGTATGTTATTTTTCAGTACTTGGTACTCCCCAATATTGATCAGGAATCACTGGGGTTAAGTCAAGATCAAGACTTTTAGGCACCAAGACCAGTACCAAAGCAGTTTTAGCTCTGGTCTTGACAAGGCCATGACCTAACAAAAACTTTGGGAATCAGTGACATTAGGTCAAGTTCAAGACTTTTGGTCAGGACTAAGATTGTCTTGGCAAGACCAGGACCCACTAAAGACTTCATTAACATTAAGTTGAGATCAAGCCTCTTAAGAGTCAAAAACCACAAACAAGACTTTTAGGAGCCAGGGCCAAGACTTAACAGAAATTTGCCCAAAATCAGGAATCTCTGACATTGTCAAGATCAAGACTTTTGGTCAGGACAAAGATGGTCTTGGCAAGACCAGGACCCAACAAAGACTTGCCCAAAACCAAGAATCACTGACATTAGGTCAAGCTCAAGACTTTTGGGATTCAAAGTCAGGAGCAAAGACTAAGATAGTTTTAGTCCTGGTCCGCAAGACCAGGACCTAATAAAGCTGAAAACTATGAATCACTGACATTATTTAAGGTCGAGACTTTCAGGAGTCAAAACCAAAAACAAGACTATTTGGGAGCCAGGGCCAAGACTTAACAGAAGTTTGCCCAAAATCAGGAATCACTGACATTATGTCAAGATCAAGACTGTTGGGAGTCAAGGCAAAAAGGCAGGACTAAGATGGTCTTGGTCAAAGGCTAGCCCAAAACCAGGAGTCACTGACATTAAGACGAGGTCAAGACTTTCATGAGTCAAAACCACAAACAAGACTTTTAGGAGCCAGGACCAACACCCAACAAAAACTTGCCCAAAACCAGAAATCACTGACATTAGGTCAACCACAAAACTTTTGGGATTCAAGGTCAAGAGCCAGGACTAAGATAGTTTTGGTCCTGGTCTCGGCAAGACCAGGACCTAATAAAGACTTGCTGGAAACCAGGGAATCACTGACATTAAGTTGAGGTCAAGACTTTCAGGAGTCAACACCACAAACAAGACTTTTAGGAGCCAGGATAAAGACCAAGACCCAACAAAAACTTGACTAAAATCAGGTATCACTGACATTATATCAAGACTTCAGGGAGTCAATGCAAACAGCCAAGATTAAGATGGTCTTTGTCAAAGGCTAGCCCAAAACCAGGAATCCCTGACATTAAGTCAAAGTCAAGACTTTCAGCAGTCAAAACCACCAACATGACTTTTAGGAGCCAGGACCAAGACCCAACAAAAACTTGCCCAAAATCAGGAATCACTGACATTATGTCAAGATCAAGACTGTTGGGAGTCAAGGCAAAAAGGCAGGACTAAGATGGTCTTGGAAAAAGGCTAGCCCAAAACCAGGAGTCACTGACATTAAGACGAGGTCAAGACTTTCATGAGTCAAAACCACAAACAAGACTTTTAGGAGCCAGGACCAACACCCAACAAAAACTTGCCCAAAACCAGAAATCACTGACATTAGGTCAACCACAAAACTTTTGGGATTCAAGGTCAAGAGCCAGGACTAAGATAGTTTTGGTCCTGGTCTCGGCAAGACCAGGACCTAATAAAGACTTGCTGGAAACCAGGGAATCACTGACATTAAGTTGAGGTCAAGACTTTCAGGAGTCAACACCACAAACAAGACTTTTAGGAGCCAGGATAAAGACCAAGACCCAACAAAAACTTGACTAAAATCAGGTATCACTGACATTATATCAAGACTTCAGGGAGTCAATGCAAACAGCCAAGATTAAGATGGTCTTTGTCAAAGGCTAGCCCAAAACCAGGAATCCCTGACATTAAGTCAAAGTCAAGACTTTCAGCAGTCAAAACCACCAACATGACTTTTAGGAGCCAGGACCAAGACCCAACAAAAACTTGCCCAAAATCAGGAATCACTGACATTAGGTCAAGCTCAAGACTTTTGGGTCAAGGGCCAGGACTAAGATGGTCTTGTTCCTGGTCTTGGGCAAGAGCAGGACCCAACAAAGGCAGCCCAAAGCCAGGAATCACTGACATTAAGTCGGGGTCAAGACTTTCAGGAGTCAAAACCACAAATAAGACTTTAAGGGGCCAGGATAAAGACCAAGACCCAACAAAAACTTCCCTAAAATCAGGTATCACTGACATTATATCAAGATCATGACTTGAGGGAGTCAAGACCAAGAGCCAGGACTAAGATTGTCTTGGGAACACGAGGACCCAATATAGACTTGCCCAAAACCAAGAATCACTAACATTAGGTGGAGGTCAAGACTTTCAGGATTCAAAACCATAAACAAGAATTTAAGGAGCCAGGACCAAGACCCAACTTGCCCAAAATCAGGAATCACTGAGATTATGTCAAGATCAAGACTTTTGGAAGTCAAGGCCAGAGCCAGGACTAAGGTGGTCTTGGTCTGGTCTCAGACGCAATTCCAAAAAAAGATTCAGTATTGGGTCTTGTTCTTGACTCCCAAAAGTCTTGACCTTGACTCAATTCCAGCAATTCCTGGTTTAGGTCAAGACTTTGTTCAGTCCTGGTTTGGTCTTGCCACAACTAGAGTTTCCTACAGTACCGCGTTGGGTGCACCTGCTGTGCACCTCAATAGACCACGTCTCTACCCTGGATCCTCCTCAAGAATGGTACCGAAACACAACAAACCCAGCAAGCGTCTCCTGGATTTGTTGGGCTGTGATCTTGGTTCTGCTGCAACTGAAACCAGCACGTGCTCGATTTCTCACCAGGGTTGTCAAAAAATATATATTTCTACTACGTACCTGTGTGGAGAGCTGCGTCCCCCTCAGCATGAATCCCAACGTGCAGCCGGTCAGCACGGCCACCACAGACAAGGTCAGGAGGCCGTTCCTCTTGGCAAACTTGTGCAGCGCCAGGCGGGCGTCCCGGCTAACAGCGGTGCGGCAGAAGGACCGGAGGCGGGCCATCATTCCATCTTCGTCCGCGCAGGAGGAGCGTTCGGAGCCGGCGTCCTCCTCGCCGCTGCCGGCGCCGGCCAGCAGAAGCTCGTCCATGATGGAAGCGGGAAGACGGGAAGAGGGAGGAAGCTTCTCCGAAGTGAACCGGATTAAGTCGGCGCGGACTTAACGACGCTAAGAGGCTTAGCGGCAGGTACCGCGCTCACGCTCTTCTTCGTCTTCCTGAGGCGGACCCCGGGGTCAGAGGTCAACTGGGGCTCAGGAGACGCGCCGGTGCAAGACGTCCAATCCATTTGAAGTGAGAGGGATGCCCTCTTGCTTCAAATGAATTGAACGTCGACACGTGATGAACTCATTACTATTAACGGCAGAAGCATGGAAAGACCTTTCTTTGCCCCTACCAACATGGCCGCCCTGAGGAAACATTCCCAACAGTCAATCGACAATAAAATGTCATAACTAGCTTCTTTGATCCGATTGGCCAATTAGGGAGCTAGACGTCCAATCCACTTAAAGTGGGAGGGTTGGCAGCAAATAGTCTATTCACTGCCAACCCTCCTACATTGAATGGATTGGGCGTCTACAAGTGATACTCATTTCTATTAACGGCAGACGCATGGAAAGACCTTCCTTTGCCCCTACCAACATGGCCGCCATGAGGCAACGTTCCCATCAAAGTCAATGCATCGACATTTAAATGATGTCAGAACTAGCTTCTTTGATCCCATTGGCTATTTAGGGAGATAGACGTCCAATCCATTTAAAGTGGGAGGGTTAGGAGCAAATTGTTCATTCACTGCCAACCCTCCCACATTAAATGGATTGGACATCTACAAGGGATACTCATTTATATTAACAGCACAAGCATGTAAAGACCTTTCTTTGCCCCTACCAACATGGCCGCCCTGAGGCAACGTTCCCATCAAAGTCAATGCATTGACATTAAAATAAAATCATAACCTATTTGACCCCGTTGGTTGCATCTCCCCTACCAAAACGGCTGCCGCCTAACAAGACGCCTCAGGGCGGCCATGTTGGTAGGGGCAATCCTCCCATCAAAGTCAATGCAATAACATTCAAATGAAGTCCTAACTAGCTTATCAACGTCAAAGCATTTGCTATGTATTCATTGACTGCCATTTACGGCGCTAGAGGTCCAATCCACTTGAAGTGGGAAGGATGGCAGCAAATGACCGAATGTTAATTCGCTGGCAGCCTATCGCTTGAAATGGATTGGACGTCTACGAGCGAAAAACGCAATTAATTGCCGGCAGTAGCATGATAAGGCCTTTCATCGCCCCTACCAACACGGCTGCCCATTAACAAAATGCCTCAGGGCAGCCATGTTGGTAGGGGCAACCTTCCCTTTAAAGCCAATGGATTGACATTGAAATCAAGTCATAACTGGTGTGACACAAATACCATTTAATGTGGTATCGGTCAATGCTGATACTAATACCAGATTGGCTTCCAATGACGTTAACAGACGTCCAAACCATTTGAAGGAGGAGTTCCGGACCCTCCCGCTTCAAATGAATTGAAAGTCTAATGGCGATCAACTCATTTCAAATACAGCAGACGGGCGATTGGACTCTTATAGTCAACAACAATCAAAGCGGAGCGGAGATCAGAGACGTAAAATCTTTTTAATTGTTCAAATAGGGGCGGTGTCAAAGTGGGCGGGTCTTCCTTAAGTGGGCGTGGCCGGCAGCGGCACGAAGGCTCCTCTCATGCGGGGAATTTTCAGGTGACCGATCGAGCGGCCTTTTCAGTCCCTCCGGTCACGACAATTGTCCCGAAGCCAAAGAAAAAGTCGACCCCGGCACCCCCGCTCAACCGTGTCCTGTGTGCAAAACACCACACATACACAATCAGCTTCTTCCGCTCCAACCCCTCCAAACCAACAAAAGGGTGCATTGCATTAAATCAAGTTTTAAAAATTTACAATATGTATTTTTGTTTGTTCATATATAAAAAAATGTTTTTAAATAAAACAATTTCGATTTCCTTTGAGAATTAACCGTTTTTACTTTGACCATACATAACATTGTCAAATTACAACTTATAAGGCTGAAACTCAGTAAACACATCAACAACCTTCCTTGTGCGTTTTTATGAATTAACTCATTGACTACCATTGACGGCGATCGACGTCCAATCAGTTTTGACTGGGAAGAGCTGAAATGTGTTGGTTAAATTGGCTGTTTTTCCAATGGAGTTTGGTCAGGCTGCATTGTTTTTTACATTTAGCTAATGGGCTGCCGGTGATAGACGTCCAATACGTTTCAACTTGGATGGACAGCAGCAATTGTCCAATCAATATTTTTCTGGTTCCCGCTAACTGCTACTTAAAAATCAGTGACCAACTAACATGGTCCAGCTAGCTTCCACGTAAATATCAGTGATCAACTAGCTTGCTCCCACTTGACTAGCCTGGCTCTGCCAGACTATTCTCCCTGTATTTTTCAAACACTGAGAGAAATAGTCTGGAACCCCTCCCATTAACGGCCTTTTCGAGCAGATACAAAATCAATCGACAAATCAGATTCGTTTATTTGCGTCACGTGTTCTTCACAAGCAACGTCACTCTTGCGAGTCGAAAGTCGTCCCTTCAGCAACACAGACGGTGAACGGCAGAGCCGAGAATATGTTCCAGTCCACGGTAAAATCAGTTTTAAATGACCAAAAACACATCGACACGAGTCACTGACAACAATCTGTCTCGCGCTAGCCATGTCGAATAAACTCCGCTCTCTTCGTATGTTTACTTCCGCGCGCAAGTCCGTCATCCTGAAGTCGCCATTTTACTAACGTCACGTCTGCCCGTCGCTGATTGGTCCACTCCGCTGTCTGTATGCTGTGGCTTGCTCCGCCCTGGAAATTGTTTCCGTGGGAAGGGTGGCCAGACTCAATAGCTGGAACAGCGTTGAGTCTGGTGTACCAGGCTCCCACTTGACAGCTCCTGCTAACTAGCTTGCGACTACATGCTCCCGCTAGCTTATGCTAAAAAATCATTGGCCAACAAGTTCGCTCCTGCTAGCTTCCGGTAGTTCCGGCTAGCTTCAACTTAGAATTCAGTGATCAACTAGCTTGCGCCCGCTGGCTAGCTTTTTTTCTAGCTTGCTTCTACTTGCTCCCGCTAACTTCTGCTTAAAAATCATTGGTCGACTCATCGCAACCACTAGCTCCTGCTAGCTTCTACTTCAAAATCAGTGAACAACCAGCTTGCTCCCACAAACTAGCTTCCTCTGCCTTGCTTCAACTTGCTCCCACTAGCTTATGCTTAAAAATCATTAGCCAACAAGCTCGCTCCTGCTTAAAAAACATTGGACAACTATCTCGCTACCTCTACTTCCTGCTAGCCTCCTCTTTAAAAACCATTGACCGACTAGCTTGCTCCCCATTAGCTTGCTTCCATTCGCTAGTTCCGGCTAGATAGCTTCCTCTGGCTTCCTTCCACTTACTCCTGCTAGCTTCCAGTAGTTCCTGCTAGCTTTTACTTAAAAAACAGTAACCAACTAGCTTCCTCCAACTTGCCCCTACTAGCTTATGCTTTAAAATCATTGTCCAACAAGCTCGCTCCTGCTAGCTTCCGGTAATTTCTGCTAGTTTCCACTTAGAAATTAGTAACCAACTAGCTTGCTCCCACAAACTAGCTTCCTCTAATTTTCTTTAACTTGCTCCCACTAGCTTATGCTTAAAAATCGTTGGCCAACAAGCTCGCTCCTGCTAGCTTTAGGTGATTTCTGCTAGCTTCCACTTAAAAATCAGTAACCAACTAGCTTGCTCCCGCAAATTAGCTTCCTCTGCCTTGCCTCAACTTGCTCCCACTAGCTGATGCTTAAAAATCATTAGCCAACAAGCTCGCTCCTGCTAGCTTTAGGTGATTTCTGCTAGCTTCCACTTAAAAATCAGTAACCAACTAGCTTGCTCCCACAAACTAGCTTCCTCTAACTTGCTCCCACTAGCTTATGCGTAAAAATCATTGGCCAACGAGCTCGCTCCTGCTTGCTTCAGGTATTTTCTGCTAGCTTCCATTTAAAAATCAGTAACCAACTAGCTTGCTCCCGCAAATTAGCTTCCTCTGCCTTGCCTCAACTTGCTCCCACTAGCTGATGCTTAAAAATCATTAGCCAACAAGCTCGCTCCTGCTTAAAAATGAACTAGCTCGCTACCTCTACTTCCAGCTAGCTTCTGATAGTTCCTGCTAGCCTCCTCTTAAACATCATTGGCCAACTAGCTTGCTCCCCATTAGCTTGCTTCCGTTGGCCAGTTCCCACTAGATAGCTTCCTCTGACTTGCTTCTACTTGCTCCCTCTAGCTTCGGTTTAAAATCATTGGCCAACAAGCTCACTACCACTAGCTTCCAGCAGTTCCCGCTAGCGTTCACTTAAAAAAATTAGTGGCCAATATCATTGGCCAATTAGCTAGCTCCCGCTTTAAAATCATTTGACAGCTAGCTCCCGAGTGATCCTGATAGTTACCGTTAGCTTCCACTTAAAAATCAGTGACCAACCAACTAGCTCCCTCTGGTTCCCACTTAAAAATGTTGGTGGCCTATTAGCTTGATCCTGCTAGACTTCTCATTGATGGGGACGTAGTTGAGGTCACGGTTAGCTGTAGACCAACTTTTTTGACAAATAAATGCCAGAATATTTACAATTATAAGCTCAACGAAGAGGGTTTAAAGTATTTTGAGGTCAACGTTGATTGACAGCTAACAAAACGGTCGTCGGTTCACTCGCTAGGCGTTGAGATTAGCTGACGGACTGCGTTTCTTCTCACCGTGCAAAGGAGGGCGTCACGGCTGCTCATCATTTCCGGCGCTGGGCAAGCGATTACGAATTTGACTCCTGAGCTGCTCGATGAGTTCTGGATTTTCCTGCTGCATCTGTTGAGCGAACTGCTGACCTCTAAAAAAAGTAAAAACTGAGTTAGAGCGCGACCCGGCACTGATCGCCCTCCCGCCAAGGCGTACGTACGCTTGGATGAGTCCCGATAAATCCCTGCCCGACGCCGCTCCCGGGAGACCTCCCGGGACTCCGCCTCCCCCTCCGGTGCCTCCGGCGCCACCGCCGTACGCTCCCGACATCATTCCCGACATCCTGAAAGCGAGACCGTAAGAAACTGACAAGAAACAGGAGAGCGCGCAGGCGGCACTTACATCTGCTGGACCTGAGGGTTTGTCATCAGTGACGACGCCTGCGAAAAAAAGCTTAGAGTTATGAGCGAGGGTGCCGAGCCGGTTGGAGAATCATCATAAATTTAGCATTGTGATTTTTATTTCCTTGTGGTGGCTTCTAGTTTACTTAGGTACAGGACACTATTCTTCTGAAAACTAAATAAATGACCAACGTCACAACTTGATTAAGCCAACGGAAGGACATCATCTGCATTAAGCAGAGATGCAATACTGAGGCCACCAAAGACGGACCCCCTCAACACCTCCTAGATGTTCTGTCCATAAAAGTTATGAACAGAACCTCTGACATAGGGCAAAGTCCAACCTTCGCTGGAAACTGATCCAACTTTCGGCTACATGGACCAAACTCTGACACCGGTCATACAGGGACCAAACCCTGCGTATCAGAGATTCCGATACCCCATACTCCCGGAACATCCCCCACTGGACTAGCCAGGGGACAAGGTCCAAGTCCCATGAAACCCTGAGAACCCTGGTCAGGATACAGAGCCGATCCACTTTTCCATGGCCAGAATGAAAACCGCACTGCTCCTCCTGAATCAGACATTTGACTTCCCAAAAGACCCAACCAAAATCATTGGTCAAATAATCGCTACCACTGCTAGCTTCCGGAAATTTCTGCTAGCTTCCACTTAAAAATCAATGACCAACGAGCTTGCTCCTGCAAACTAGCTTCCTTTGCCTTGCTACTACAAGCTCACGCTAGCTTATGCTTAAAAATATTTGGCCAACAAACTCGCTCCTGCTAGGTTCCGGTAGTTCCAGCTAGCTTCTACTTAAAAATCAATGCTCAAATAGCTTGCTCCCACTAGTTAGCTTCCTCTAGCTTGCTTTTACTTGTTCCCGATAGCTTCTGCTTAAAAATCATTGGCCAACTAATCTTTACCACTAGGCTCCTGATAGCTTCCAGTAATTTCTGCTAGCTTCCACTTCAAAATCTGTAACCAACTAGTTTGCTCCCGCTAGCTTCTACTAAAAAAATCAGTGACCAACTAGCTTGCTCCAGCTAGCTAGCTTCCTCTAGCTTGCTTTTACTTGTTCCCGATAGCTTCTGCTTAAAAATCATTGGTCAACTAATCTTTACCACTAGCTTCTGCTAGCGTCCAGTAATTTCTGCTAGCTTCCACTTCAAAATCAGTAACCAATTAGCTTGCTCCAGCTAGCTTCCACTTAAAAATCAGTGACAAACTAGCTTGCTCCCGCAAACCAGCTTCCTCTGCCTTGCTACTACACGTTCCCGCTAGCTTATGCTTAAAAATCATTTGCCAACAAGCTCACTCCTGCTAGCTTCTACTTAAAAATCATGAATCAACTAGTATGCTACCTCTGGCTAGCATTTACTTGTTACCGCTAGCTTTTGCTTAAATTGGCCACATAATCGCAATCAGTAACCAACTAGCTTGCTCCCGCCAGCTTCCAATCTAAAATCAGAAACCAACTAGCTTGCTCTAGCAAACCAGCTTCCTCTGCCTTGCTTCCACTTGCTCCCGCTAGCTTCTGCTCAAAAATCATTTGCCAACAAGCTAGCTTCTGCTTAAAAATCATTGGTCATCTAACAGAACTCGCCAGGGGACACTGTCCAAAACATATGTAGACTGGTTGGGCCAACTCCCATGAAACCCTGAGAACACTGGTCAGGGTACAGAGCCAATCCACTGTTCCACAGCCAGAATGAAAACCACACTGCTCCTCCTGAATCAGACATTCGACTTACCGATAGACCCTCCCGTCCAGTACCCGTGAATAGACCTTCCCAGGGAGGCTGAGGAGTGTCAATCATGAAACTCTTGTCACTGGGGTCCTTTCCCTGTGCACTGACCCAACCAGGTAAACCATTTTTCCCTCCCAACGCTGGTGATCTTGAGCCAGGAGTTCTGTATCCTCCAGAGCAGGGGTCTGCAAACCTGGATCAGGATCGTTATCAGGCTCCTGCAGAGCTTGCTGATTTGATCATTTGATTCAGGTGTGTTAAAGGAGGGAGGCATGGAAAACAAGCTGGAGAGCGGCTCTCGAGCACCAGGGTTGCAGACCCCTGCTCCAGAGTAACTTTGTGGTGTTGGAGGTCATCCGCGATGACATCGAACGCAAGGCTTGCTTCAGGGTCGTTTCCAGCCAGCGACCTGTGGATCTAACTGTAGAATGGTCTTTGTGGGATGGTCGGGAGGAAGGCGGAGAACATGTCTAAACCAGCTTATTTGGTTCTGTGCAGCCTAGGATGATGTCCTTGGCTGGCTGATGCGGGTTCTGAGCGCATTACTGGAAATCCGCTCGGGCCACCTGATGTTTTTAATGGGCCTGAGGGGCCCTGCCATAAAAGGCACCTAGTCTTGCAGCCAGAGTCGTATTTAAGAGCCATGTAGCAGAATAGAAAGTACGGCAGAGTGTTAAATCCAGAGCTTCATCTTACGGGAGATGGTGTGGTGCAACCAGAGTGGTTTCAAAAGACACTGCATAGCTGAGACTGCCAGGGCTCTTCTGCAAATCTCTGGTTTTGGGTTGCCGTTGTTTGTTACTCCAGACCCATGATACACATAGTTCTTGAGGAGTGTGATCCCCCTATTATTGGAACACACCCTCCGATCGTATTTTTCAAATGGGACACCACCACCCCGGTCTGCCGATCCAGAGGTACTGATGTTGCAGAGTCGTGTCAACCAAGACGACCCTCCAACTCTCACTGGAAGGATTCATAGCCGAGAGTGAAACGGTTGCGATGAGAATCAGCACCTCTAAATCTGAGACCATGGTTCTCAGTCGGGTAAAGGTGGAATGCCGTCTCTGGGTCAGGGATGAGGGTTTCCTCAAGTAGAGGGGTTTAAGTTTCTCAGGGTCGTGTTCACAAGTGAGGGGGAAAATAGAACGGGAGATCAACAGGTGGATCGGTGCGGCATCTGCAGTGAGGCGGACTTTGCATTGGTCCATCGTGGTGTAGAGGGAGCTGAGCCGAAAGGCGAAGCTCTCCATTTACTGGTCAATTTAAGTTCCTGCCCTCACCTGGAGTCACAAGATGTGGGTCGTGACCGAAAGAACAAAATCCTGGATACAGGCGGCTGAAAACAGTTTCAACCGTAGGCGATCCGGGTTCTTTCTTAGAGATAAGGTGAGAAGCTCGGTCATCCAGGAGGGGCTTGGAGTAGAGCCAAAGCTTCTCCGCATTGAGAGGAGCCAGATGGGATGGCTCGGGCAACTAATTACGATCCCTGGTGAGGTTTTCCAGGCATGTCCCTCTTGGAATACGCCACAGAGAAGACCCAGGACACACTTGGGAGAGAGTCTCGCCTCTGGCCTGGGGATGCCTTAGGATTCCCCAAGTGGATGAAGTGGCTGGGGAAAGGAATGTCTGGGGTTCTCTGCTGAAGCTCCTGCCCCCACGACCCGACCTCGGATAAGCGGGAGAAAATGGATGGAAATTTTTTTAAAAGACTTACCATGTTCATGAAACTGGGATTACTCAGCAGTCCGGCGAGGTCCATGCCGCCCATTCCAGCAGTCTGAAAAACACAGCGTACGTGAACGCGTGCGCGCACATTCCGCGTGCTCGTAAGGCGCTTCATCGCTTACAGGACTGGCGGCGTCCATCTTGTCCTCAGCGATCTTGAGGTTGGACTTGTACGAGTCATTGTCCGGGTCCAGTTCCAGAGCTTTCTTGTAGAAGGTCACCGCCTCCGCGTGCTTGTTCAGACTCGCCAACGCCAACCTGCGACGCCATCATGTGGATTCTTATTTTTTTTTTTTCTAAGCTTTTTATAAAGAATAAAACCTTCAAACTGCTCAAAAATTAACAGGATAAAGTGACCCAAAAAGTACAGGAAGTGGCTTGGGAATGCCCCAAAAATTATATGAATGGTCACAAAATCGACAACGTGACCCGCAAGTGCCCCAAAAAAGCAAGATAAAGTGACCAAGAAATCAACAGGAAGTGACCCAGAAATGCACCGATATCAACAGGAAGTGAATGAATGTACATATCTTGTCAACCATTTAATTAAAACATGGGCACCTTCTCGTGACAAACTCACTGCAGAAGCATGGAAAGACTCTTCATCGCCCCTACCAAAATGGCCTTAGGGCAGGTGGCCATGTTGGTAGGGGCGAGCTTCCCAGGAAAGTCAGGGCATTGACGTTCAAATGAAGTCACAACTGGGTTATTTCTATCCTGTTCACCTGCTACCAACCTGTCATTTTTGGGCCACTTCCTGTTCATATTGGGGCAATTCCAGATCATTTCTTGTCAATTATGGGCTACTTGTTGATTTTGGGCAAATCCAGGTCACTGCCTGTCAATATTCGGACGTTTCCTGTTAATATTGGGGCACTTCCTGTTTACATTGGGCTAATTCCAGGTCATTTCTTGTCAATTTTGGGCTGTTCTAGGTCACTTTCTGTCAAAATTGGGCCACTTCCTGTTAATATTAGGCTAATACCAGGTCATTTCTTATCAATTTTGGGCTACTCCCTGATCAATTTTGGGCCAATTCCAGGTAATTTCTTGGGGAAATCCGGGCCACTTCCTGTTAATTTTGAGCCACTTTCTGTTAATACTGGGGCAATTCCAGGTCATTTGTTGTTAATTTTGGGCCACTCCCTCTTGATTTTGGGCAAATCCAGGTCACTTCCTGTCAAAATTGGGCCACTTCCTGTTAATATCAGGCTAATACCAGGTGATTTCTTATCAATTTTGGGCTAGTCCCAGATAATTTTGGGCTATTCAGGTTCACTTCCTGTCAATTCCGGTTCACTTCTGATCAATTTTGGGCCAATTCCGGATGACTTCCTGTTCTGGCAAATTCTGGGTCACTTCAGATCAATTTTGGGCAAAGTACAGGTTATTTCCTGTCAATTTAGGGCCACTTCCTGTCAATTTTGGGCCACCCCCTGTTGATTTTGGGCAATTCAGGGATTTTGGGACACTTTCTGTCAATTTCGGTGGGCCAATTCCCTTTCTGTTGATTTTGGGCCTAGTACAGGTCTTTTCTTGTCTATTACGGGCCATTTGTTGATTTTGGGGAAATCCAGGTCACTTCCTGTCAACTTTAGGCCTCTTCCTGTCAATTTCGGGCAACTCCCTGATGATTTTGAGCTATTCCGGGTCACTTCCTGTCAATTCCGGTTCACTTCCGATCAATTTTGGACCAAGTCCAGGTCATTTCCTGTCAATTTTGGGCCACTTCCAGTTGATTTGGGGCAATTCAGGGATTTTGGGACACTTTCTGTCAATTTCGGTGGGCCAATTCCCTTCCTGTTGATTTTGGGCCAAGTACAGGTTAATTCTTGTCAATTACGGGCCACTTGTTGATTTTGGGGAAATCCAGGTCACTTCCTGTCAATTTCGGGCAACTCCCTGATGATTTTGAGCTATTCCGGGTCACTTCCTGTCAATTCCGGTTCACTTCCGATCAATTTTGGACCAAGTCCAGGTAATTTCCTGTCAATTTTGGGCCACTTCCTGTTGATTTGGGGCAATTCAGGGATTTTGGGACACTTTCTGTCAATTTTAGTGAGGCACCTGTCATTTTTTTGGGCAGTTCCGGGCCACTTCCTGTAAATTGCGGGCAATCCCAGGCCACTTCCTATCAATTTCGGGGCAATTTCAGGTCATTTCTTGTCAATTATGGGCCACTTGTTGATTTTGGGGCAACCCAGGTCACTTCCTGTCAATTTTGGGCTATTCCAGGTCCCTTCCTGTCAATTTCAGTTCACATCTGATCAATTTTGGGCAAAGTCCTGGTCATTTCTTGTCAATTTTGGGCCACTGCTTGTTGATTTCGGGCATTTCCGGTGCACTTCCTGTCAATTTTGGGCCAAGTCCAGGTCATTTCTTGTCAATTATCGGGCATTTGTTTTTTTTGGGCAATCCAGGTCACGTCCTGTCAATATTGGGCCACTTCCTATTAACATTCCAGGTCATTTTGGGCTCCTCTCTGATGACTTTGGGTTATTCCGGGTCACTTCCTGTCAATTCCGAGTCACTTCCGATCAATTTTGGGCCAAGTCCAGGTCATTTGTTGTCGGTTTTGGGCCACTTCCTGTTGATTTTGGGCAATTCCAGGTCACTTCCAGTTAATTTTCAGGCATTTATGAGTCACTTTCTCTTAAGTTTATGTCATTTCTTCTCACCCCATCCTGCCGTAAGCTTTGCTGTAGTTGGGGTCGATGCCGATGGCCTGCTCGCAGTCCTGGACCGCCCCCGCGTAATTACCCAGCTTGCTCAGCGCCGCCGCCCTGCGTGCAAAACACAACCCGGATAAAAATTACCGGACGGGACGTGCGACGGCGTAGAGCTCACCTGTTGCAGTAGTAGACGGCGTTCTGCGGGTTGACGGCGATGGCTTTAGAGTAAAACTCCACGGCGGCGGCATAGTTTTCCACTTTCATTTGATCGTTACCTGCACGGGCCAGAGAGTGTCAGCGAGGCCTCGAGGGCGCCCTCGAACGCATCAGAGCGGCATTACCGTCGTTCTTGAGTCGCTCGGCCTCGGCCCGTTCATCGTCGCCGACGGTGTTGACGGTGGCGTTGTTGTTCACCTGCGACTGATACAAAACCAATAAATATTTGACTCTTGAAGAGGCATTTTTACCCCCCCCCCCCCCCCCCAAAAAAAAAATCTTCATTTTGGAGCCACTCAGCTCTTTCAGTGCCATTGACATACAATAAAGTAAAATGTTTAAAATAAACAGGAAGTGACCCGATATCAAGAGGAAGTGAACCTTGAAATGTCTTAAAATAAACAGGAAGTGACCAGATATCTACAGGAAGTCCAAAATGCTTCACAAATCAACAGGAAGAGACCACGAACTGCCTCCATATCAACAGGAACTAGCCCAATATCAAGAGGAAGTTAACCATGTAATGCCACAAATTAAACGGGAAGTGACCTGATTTTGTACAGGAAGTCTGAGAAGCCTCAAAAACAGGAAGTGACCCTGAAATGCTCCCAAATCAACAGGAAATAACCTAATGTATATAGGAAGTGGACCCTGGAATGCCTCAAAATCAACAGGAAGTGGCCCAATATCAGGAGGAAGTGAACCCTGTAACGCCTCAAAATAAACAGGAAGTGACTCAATATCTACAGGAAGTCTGTGATGCCTCAAAAAAAGGAAGTGACCCAAAATGTACAGGAAGTGATCCTGAAATGCTCCCAAATCAACAGGAAATGACCTAATGTATATAGGAAGTGAAGCCTGGAATGCCTCAAAATCAACAGGAAGTGGCCCAAAATCAACAGAAAGTGAACCCTGTATTGCCACAAAATAAACGGGAAGTGACCTGATTTTGTACAGGAAGTCTGAGAAGCCTCAAAACAGGAAGTGACCCAAAATGTACAGGAAATGACCCTGAAATGCTCCCAAATCAACAGGAAATCACCTAATGTATATAGGAAGTGAACCCTTGAATGCCTCAAAATCAACAGTAAGTGGCCCAAAATAAACAGGAAGTGACCCGATTACTACAGAAAGTCTAATGTATCTCAAAATGAACAGGAAGTTAACCTCAAATACCTCAAAATCAACAGAAAGTGACCCTGGAACGCCTCAAAATCAACAGGAAGTTACCCAATATCTATAGGAAGTCCGAGATGCCGCAAAATCAACAGGAAGTGATCAAAAATCAAAAGGAAGTGACCCTAAAATTCCTCAAAATCAACAGGAAGTGGCCCAATATCAAGAGGAAGTGAACACTGTAATGCCACAAAATAAACGGGACGTGACCTGATTTTATACAGGAAGTCTGAGATGCCTCAAAAACAGGAAGTGACCCAAAATGTACAGGAAGTGACCCTGAAATGCTCCCAAATAAACAGGAAATGACCTAATGTGTACAGGAAGTGACCCTGAAATACCTCAAAATCAACAGGAAGTGACCCAAAATCAACAGGAAGTGACCCTGGAACGCCACAAAATCAACAGGAAGTTACCCAATATCTACATGAAGTCCGAGATGCCGCAAAATCAACCGGAAGTTACCAAAAAAAAAAATCAACAGGAAGTGACCCTGAAATTCCTCAAAATCAACAGGAAGTGGCCCAATATCAACAAGAAGTGACCTTTTTTCTACAGGAAGTCTAAAATACCTCAAAAACAACAGGAAGCTACCCAAAATCAACAGAAAGTGAACCCTGTAATGCATCAAAATCAACAGGAAGTGACCCAATATCAATAGGAAAAGAACACTGAAATGACCCCAAAATCAACAGGAAGTGACCCCGGAACGCCTCAAAATCAACAGGAAGTCACCCAATATCTACATGAAGTCCGAGATGCCGCAAAATCAACCGGAAGTTACCAAAAAAATCAACAGGAAGTGACCCTGAAATTCCTCAAAATCAACAGGAAGTGACCCTGGAACGCCTCAAAATCAACAGGAAGTTACCCAATATCTACATGAAGTCCGAGATGCCGCAAAATCAACCGGAAGTTACCAAAAAAATCAACAGGAAGTGACCCTGAAATTCCTCAAAATCAACAGGAAGTGGCCCAATATCAACAAGAAGTGACCTTTTTTCTACAGGAAGTCTAAAATACCTCAAAAACAACAGGAAGCTACCCAAAATCAACAGGAAGTGACCCAATATCAACAGGAAAAGAACACTGAAATGACCCCAAAATCAACAGGAATTGACCCTGGAACGCCTCAAAATCAACAGGAAGTTACCCAATATCTACATGAAGTCCGAGATGCCGCAAAATCAACCGGACGTTACCAAAAACATCAACAGGAAGTGACCCAATGTCAACAGGAAAAGAACACTGAAATGACCCCAAAATCAACAGGAATTGACCCTGGAACGCCTCAAAATCAACAGGAAGTTACCCAATATCTACATGAAGTCCGAGATGCCGCAAAATCAACCGGACGTTACCAAAAACATCAACAGGAAGTGACCCAATGTCAACAGGAAAAGAACACTGAAATGACCCCAAAATCAACAGGAATTGACCCTGGAACGCCTCAAAATCAACAGGAAGTTACCCAATATCTACATGAAGTCCAAGATGCCGCAAAATCAACCGGAAGTGACCCAAAAAAATCAACAGGAAGTGACCCTGAAATTCCTCAAAATCAACAGGAAGTGGCCCAAAATGTACAGGAAATGACCCTGAAATGCTCCCAAATCAACAGGAAATGACCTAATGTATATAGGAAGTGAACCCTTGAATGCCTCAAAATCAACAGTAAGTGGCCCAAAATAAACAGGAAGTGACCCGATTACTACAGAAAGTCTAATGTATCTCAAAATGAACAGGAAGTTACCCTGAAATACCTCAAACTCAACAGGAAGTGACCCTGGAACGCCTCAAAATCAACAGGAAGTTAGCCAATATCTACAGGAAGTCCGAGATGCCGCAAATCAACAGGAAGTGATCAAAAATCAACAGGAAGTGACCCTAAAATTCCTCAAAATCAACAGGAAGTGGCCCAATATCAAGAGGAAGTGAACCCTGTAATGCCACAAAATAAACGGGACGTGACCTTATTTTTTACAGGAAGTCTGAGATGCCTCAAAAACAGGAAGTGACCCAAAATGTACAGGAAGTGACCCTGAAATGCTCCCAAATTAACAGGAAATGACCTAATGTGTACAGGAAGTGACCCTGAAATACCTCAAAATCAACAGGAAGTGACCCAAAATCAACAGGAAGTGACCCTGGAACGCCACAAAATCAACAGGAAGTTACCCAATATCTACATGAAGTCCGAGATGCCGCAAAATCAACCGGAAGTTACCAAAAAAAAAATCAACAGGAAGTGACCCTGAAATTCCTCAAAATCAACAGGAAGTGGCCCAATATCAACAAGAAGTGACCTTTTTTCTACAGGAAGTCTAAAATACCTCAAAAACAACAGGAAGCTACCCAAAATCAACAGAAAGTGAACCCTGTAATGCATCAAAATCAACAGGAAGTGACCCAATATCAACAGGAAAAGAACACTGAAATGACCCCAAAATCAACAGGAAGTGACCCTGGAACACCTCAAAATCAACAGGAAGTTACCCAATATCTACATGAAGTCCGAGATGCCGCAAAATCAACCGGACGTTACCAAAAACATCAACAGGAAGTGACCCAATGTCAACAGGAAAAGAACACTGAAATGACCCCAAAATCAACAGGAATTGACCCTGAAACGCCTCAAAATCAACAGGAAGTTACCCAATATCTACATGAAGTCCGAGATGCCGCAAAATCAACCGGAAGTGACCCAAAAAAATCAACAGGAAGTGACCCTGAAATTCCTCAAAATCAACAGGAAGTGGCCCAAAATGTACAGGAAATGACCCTGAAATGCTCCCAAATCAACAGGAAATGACCTAATGTATATAGGAAGTGAACCCTTGAATGCCTCAAAATCAACAGTAAGTGGCCCAAAATAAACAGGAAGTGACCCGATTACTACAGAAAGTCTAATGTATCTCAAAATGAACAGGAAGTTACCCTGAAACAACTCAAAATCAACAGGAAGTGACCCTGGAACGCCTCAAAAACAACAGGAAGTTACCCAATATCTACAGGAAGTCAGAGATGCCGCAAAATCAACAGGAAGTGACCTTGAAATTCCTCAAAATCAACAGGAAGTGGCCCAATATCAAGAGGAAGTGAACCCTGTAATGCCAAAAAATAAACAAGACGAGACCTGCTTTTGTACAGGAAGTCTGAAATGCCTCAAAAACAGGAAGTGACCCAAAATGTACAGGAAGTGACCCTGAATTGCTCCCAAATCAACAGGAAATGACCTAACGTGTAAAGGAAGTGAACCCTGGAATGCCTCAAAATCAAAAGGAAGTTACCCAAAATCAACAGGAAGCGAACCCTGTAATGCATCAAAATCAACAGGAAGTGACCCAATATCAACAGGAAAAGAACACTGAAATGACCCCAAAATCAACAGGAAGTAAACCTTGTAATGTCCCAAAATAAACAGGAAATGACCCAATTTCTACAAGTCAGTGATTCCTCAAAAACAGGAAGTGACCCAAAATGTATAGGAAGTGACCCTGTAATGCCCCAAAATAAACAGGAAGTGACCCCTGGAATGCCTCAAAATCAACAGGAAGTGACCCAATATCAACAAAAAGTGAACCCCAAATGCCCCAAAATAAACAGGAAGTGACCCAATAAGCACATTGCTCAGTATTTTCCACAATAAAAGGAACACCTTTATATCAATCAATATTGGCTAATCATAGCACGACATTCTCTTAAGCGCAGCTCCATCTAGTGGATGCATAACGCAACCCCAACCACTCCTACTACTGCCCCTTAATAATGTGCTGCACCCTTTGTATGAGAACAGTTTTAACATGGGCCTTTCATTGAAGGAAAAATAGAGACGAGGGAAGCGCCGTCGCTTACCGAAGTCTCCCGAGTGGCGTCGGCGAAGATCTCGGGTAACGTGAGGGGGACGGCGAGGCTCCGGTCGTCCGCCGACACTTCGAATGCCGTCTCCAGACATTGGACGGCCACTGCGGCGAGAGGGAGAGACGGCGGCTTTGAGACCGGAGGACCCGGCGGCAGCATTCGGCATCAAGCCACTCACCTTCCAGGCTCTCCTGCGCTCCCGATGACAAATTCCCAGAACTCAGCTGGTCGTGGAGGAAGCTGATGATGGAGAAGGCCAGACGCTTGTTGTCGCTCATGGCGGCACTCGGACGCACGCGCGCACGCCGCGCCCCCTTTGCTGGATATCACATTTAATCTTCTATTAGCGATGTCAATTGCAATAAAACGTGAGCATTTCCTCCAAGTTAGAATGAATTGGACGTCTATTGTTGTCAATGTTCGGCAATACCTTCATTTTGGGTTACTTCCTGTTGATTTCTGGTCACTTCCTGTACAGTTTAGGGACATTTCCTGTCTATTTTAGATTGTTTACTGTTGATTTGAGGGCTTTTCCACGTCATTTCCTGTTTACTGTTCACTTCCTGTTCATTTTGGGGCAGTTCCATGTCAATCCTGTCGTTTTTTGACCAACTTCCTGTACAGTTTGGGGCCTTCCTGGTAGAGGATAGATTTTGTGCCCGAACCCGGTCGGGTCGGGCCCACATTTTAAGCATTCACGTTCGGGTCAAGTCGGGTCGGGCCGCCATGCCGGACTAATAAATTATTTTTAAAAAATAATAATAATAAATAAAAATACATGAATAAATAAATAAATAAAAATTTGGAGAGCAGGCTCTCTGTATTGCGCTTTTGCTTGTGCGTGTGTGCACGAACGCCGTGGCGCCGGCCGCTTTTTGTTCTTGTCCTCCCTCTCTGCACCGAGTGTACACAACTCATCCTCTTGGTACTTTTCCAATTTGGAGCAGAAAGAAGCTAAAAACAAACTGAAGACGAGGGAGTGGAAGAGGCAAGAATTTCATTTGATCGTGGAAGATGCAACAAAAAACTGTGTCGGCTTCGTCGAATGTAACAAGTGCGGCACATTGCTCTCGTACAACAGCAAAAAGACTGGCACTTCGACGCTGAGTATGGAGATAGAATAGTGCCAAAAGAAGTGAGGTTGTAAAATGAAAATTCTTCCTGTAAAATGACCATTTTTAACTAAAAAACACTTGTATTACCGACTTTTTCCTTTTGTAATAAACATGAAAAAAACACAATGTAAAAAATACATTATACAAGTGTTTTTTTTCCAATTACAAGTGATTTTTTTTGTTCTACGGGTGTTTTTTCTTAGCTACAGGTTAAAAAGTTTTGTCTCACCCTTGTCGCGTTTTATGAGACAAAAAAAATACTCGTAACCTAGTTTTAAAATAAAAACATACCTGTAAAATGACTCATCTTAACTAAAAAACACTTGTATTTTAACTAAAAAAACACTTGTATTTCCAAATTTTTTCGTTGTGAAATAAACATGAAAAGACAATATTATAAAATTTCTTCAAGTGTTTTTTTTCCTCATTTACAAGTGATTTTTTTTGTTCTACGGGTGTTTTTTCTTAGCTACAGGTTAAAAAGTTTTGTCTCACCCTTGTCGCGTTTTATGAGACAAAAAAAATACTTGTAACCTAGTTTTAAAATAAAAACATACCTGTAAAATGACTCATCTTAACTAAAAAACACTTGTATTTTAACTAAAAAAACACTTGTATTTCCAAATTTTTCGTTGTGAAATAAACATGAAAAAACAATATTAAAAAATTTCTTCAAGTGTTTTTTTCCCCCATTTACAAGTGATTTTTTTATTTTTCTACAGGTGTTTTTTTCTTTGCTACAGGTGAAAAAGTTTCGTCTCACCCCTTGTGGCGTTTTCTGAGACAAAAGTCACTTGTAACCAAAGATGAAAAAATCTACTTGTACATCGAAATAATATGTTGTAAAACACAAAAATATCATTCCAAGTCGTGGTCAAAAGAAGACGTTAGTTAAGAAAGAACACAATCTAGTGAATAGTTCTTCGGGTGTTTTATCTTTAATAATCTACAAGTGTTTTCTGAGCATGTACAACTAAATTTCGGCCCAAGCATGTGATGTGAGGCAAAATTCAGACCAATCGGAACGGCGATTGTTCAGGAGGAGGGCGGGACACACCATTGCCGACCTGCTCCTTCTTGCTTTATTCATCACGGCAGAGTACGACAGAAATGGCAGAGCACGCTCAGGTAAGAAGTTCCGTGGAATTAATGTTTTCTCATGAATGTCATCCATATACCTATGCTTAGCTGAATGATTAGCTACGGTGAATGACCGTCGATTAGCCTACTCCACTTCTTTCGGGTTCCTCCCCCCTTCGTGTACATATCAACTTGGTCCTTAACAAGTAGCTGTCCGTGGCTATGCCTGTAATATTGTCTCAACAAGTGAAGTCCGCATAGCTAATGTAGCTAATTGGCTCGTCGTCGATTTTCGTGCCTTTCTTAGGAAGGCGAAATTCACTTGATGTTGACACGAATTATGATTATATACGCTTGATAAATCTTTAACTGAATGACATTCATGAGAAAACATTAATTCCACGGAACTTCTTACCTGAGCGTGCTCTGCCATTTCTGTCGTACTCTGCCGTGATGAATAAAGCAAGAAGGAGCAGGTCGGCAATGGTGTGTCCCGCCCTCCTCCTGAACAATCGCCGTTCCGATTGGTCTGAATTTTGCCTCACATCACATGCTTGGGCCGAAATTTAGTTGTACATGCTCAGAAAACACTTGTAGATTATTAAAGATAAAACACCCGAAGAACTATTCACTAGATTGTGTTCTTTCTTAACTAACGTCTTCTTTTGACCACGACTTGGAATGATATTTTTGTGTTTTACAACATATTATTTCGATGTACAAGTAGATTTTTTCATCTTTGGTTACAAGTGACTTTTGTCTCAGAAAACGCCACAAGGGGTGAGACGAAACTTTTTCACCTGTAGCAAAGAAAAAAACACCTGTAGAAAAATAAAAAAATCACTTGTAAATGGGGGAAAAAAACACTTGAAGAAATTTTTTAATATTGTTTTTTCATGTTTATTTCACAACGAAAAATTTGGAAATACAAGTGTTTTTTTAGTTAAAATACAAGTGTTTTTTAGTTAAGATGAGTCATTTTACAGGTATGTTTTTATTTTAAAACTAGGTTACAAGTATTTTTTTTGTCTCATAAAACGCGACAAGGGTGAGACAAAACTTTTTAACCTGTAGCTAAGAAAAAACACCCGTAGAACAAAAAAAATCACTTGTAAATGAGGAAAAAAAAACACTTGAAGAAATTTTATAATATTGTCTTTTCATGTTTATTTCACAACGAAAAAATTTGGAAATACAAGTGTTTTTTTAGTTAAAATACAAGTGTTTTTTAGTTAAGATGAGTCATTTTACAGGTATGTTTTTATTTTAAAACTAGGTTACGAGTATTTTTTTTGTCTCATAAAACGCGACAAGGGTGAGACAAAACTTTTTAACCTGTAGCTAAGAAAAAACACCCGTAGAACAAAAAAAATCACTTGTAATTGGAAAAAAAACACTTGTATAATGTATTTTTTACATTGTGTTTTTTTCATGTTTATTACAAAAGGAAAAAGTCGGTAATACAAGTGTTTTTTAGTTAAAAATGGTCATTTTACAGGAAGAATTTTCATTTTACAACCTCACTTCTTTTGGCACTATTCTATCTCCATACTGAGCAGGCATCTTAACAGCTGTGCGGGCAAAAAAGAAACTGCTCAAACATCTTTATTATCCTTTGTTTCGAGGGCCGCGCCTCTTCGAGTAAAGCAGAAAATAATGGAGAAGTGCGGCAATTTTATTTCTGCACGACGACGACCAAAAAATATAACCAGTGTAAGTATAACCCATAATATCCTGCTGTTAAAATCGCCATTTTTAGTCAGAGCCGGTCTAATTATTTTACAGTAATAAAGAGCAAGACATGAGGCGGGGGCCGCAAGTTGCCGACTGCAGACAAGGCCAGCCAGCAGTTTAAAGCTTTTATTTCATTTTTATTTTTTATTTTGGTATTGATGTCGTTACAATAAAGAATGTTATTTCAAAGCATTTGTAGTTTTATTTATTTTTTTTGCTGATGTTCCCTCTCCTTGTCAGAGAGGCGCGTCCATGTGAGAACAATATCCCACACACTCAGAAATATGTTTAACAAACTTTCCCAGCGTTATTTCGTTGAGTGAATGCTTTGATAATTCTCAAAAAAATATGTAGATTATTTAAACATTAAGAAAACTTGCGTTTTTTTCTGCCAACTCGAAGAAATGAAAATAAATTGCTGCTGCTGAGTTTTTTCCGCGTCACTCAAAAAAAAAAAAAAAAATCGGGTTTTTCGGGCTCGGGCCTGCAAATCTAGTTAAGTGATCGAGCTCGGGCCGGGTCGGGCCTCAATACCAGCGGGCCGTGTCGGGTCGGGCTGGATTTTTTAGGCCCGAACTAGGCTCTACTTCCTGGGTCACTTCCTGTATATTTTTTATCACTTCCAGTTAGGCCTGAACGATATTGGGAAAAACTATTGCTGCGATTTTTTGGGGGGTTGCGATATATTGCGATATTAAAAAATATATATATATTTATATATATATATATATTTTTTTTTTAAAGAAATTTTTACTAGATGACTTGAATAGCTGTTTGGAAAGACTTTGGATGACTCATCATGACCACATTGTACAGTATTCCATCGTTTTTCGCTGTTAATAGGGACCAGAACCCACCGCGATAAGTGGAAAAACCGCAAAGTAGCGCATAACCAACCCCCCCACCCCCAATTTTTTGGGTGTGTGTGTGCTCAAGGTATTTATTCAGATCTAGCACTGGAAAGAGATACATATAAGACATGTTTTTTCTCACTTTTTTCCCCCAAAGTATGATTTTTAAAAATGCATGTGTATATATTAGGGCTGTCAAAATTATCGCGTTAACGGGCGGTAGTTTTTTAAATTAATCACGTTAAAATATTTGACGCAATTAACACACAAATGCCCCGCTCAAACAGATTGACAACACAGTGAAATGTGTACTTGTGTTTTTCGGAGTTTTAGCGCCCTCTGCTGGCGCTTGGGTGCGACTGATTTTATAGGCTTCAGCACCCATGAGCATTGTGTAGGTAATTTTGACATCAACAATGGCGGGCTACTAGCTTATTTTTTGATTGAAAATTTTATAAATTTTATTAAAACGAAAACATTAAGAGGGGTTTTAATATAAAATTTATATAACTTGTACTAACAATCATCTTTTAAGAACTACAAGTCTTTCTATCCATGGATCGCTTTAACAGAATGTTAATAATGTTAATGCCATCTTGTTGATTTATTGTTATAATAAACAAATACAGTACTTATGTACCGTATGTTGAATGTATATATCCGTCTTGTGTCTTATCTTTCCATTCCAACAATAATTTACAGAAAAATATAGCATATTTTATAGATGGTTTGAATTGCGATTAATTAATTTTTAAGCTGTAATTAACTCGATTAAAATTTTAAATCGTTTGACACCCCTAATATATATATATATATATATATATATATATATTAATGAATGCTTTTTAAGCACTTCAAATGTAATAATTATGATCAATTTTAAACATAACTGTGCCACTGAATCATTTTTAAACAAGAATAAAGTACTGTAGTAGAAAAATACTTGGCTTTATTAAATGCTTCTGTTTACCTAACATGGCTGAAACTCTTGGAGTGACACGTAGAAATTACAAACTCCTCATAATCACTTCTGGGGTTTATTTTATATGTCTTGAACGTCTCCACATTCTCCCCCCACAGACACACACACATTCATCCCAGCCCGCGCTTCCTTGCAGAACCTGTTTAACAAGTTAAACGATGATTGACAGATTGCTGCCCGGCTTCTTTGGCCAGATCAAACCCATCGTTAACTTTAATAAGCACGTGCCGCAGTGACTGAGAGCTGGGAAAGGGGGTGAGAGAGGCTGTGCGAGCGAATGGATTGGAACCCCCCCCCCAAAAAAAATATCGCACGTCCTTGTGATGGGACTATCGCGCATGCGCACATCGCGATGGCGATGTTTAAACGAAATATCGTTAAGGCTTACTTCCAGTTGATTTTAGGGTATCTCCAGTTCACTTCCTGTTGATTTTGGGGGAGTTCCTCGTCAATTCTGTTGTTTTTGGGTAACTTCTGGTTGTTTTTCGGTCACTTCCTGTACAGTTTGGGGCCTTCCTGTATATTTTAGGCCGATTCGAGGAGGTTTACGTAGAAAAATATTGACCACCAATGGATTTTTTGGGGGGAAAACCCGAGTTGAAACCATTAAAAGTTTAATTGTGAGTTAGATCCTTGTTAATTTTAGGGTACATACGGGTTACTTCCTGTTGATTTTGGGTCATTCTCCTTCTTCCTCAGGCTTGAAATGTTTTTAAGTTTGATTTTTAAATATAATTTTTAATGTTCGCTTATTACTATTATTTTTATGTATCTATTCATATCCCTAATGCATTTTCATGTATCTTTGCTAAATGTAAATCCAGGCATTTAGGGTTTTAGACAAGCGCGCTTGTAGGACTTTTATCAAACACCGAATCAAATCCTAAAAAAATATTCTGTAATAAAGCCCTACAAGAAAAAATACTAAAAAACAAGCGCTAACTTCGACACTTAATAAATGGAAGGATCGGACCTATTTCGTCAAATATTGTGCACAAAAAGATTAAAAGGAAAACAGTTCATTCTCCTGTCAAATAGCTCAAACAAGGCCACGCGCAAAGCTAGCTGCTAGCAAGCTAATCAGCCACTCGGCTCATCGAGCGCAACGTCTTAGTCAAAATGACGCTAGCCTAGCCAGAAACGAAAGGAGAACGATTGTCGTCTTACCGATTATCGGAGCTTTTCACACGCGGTGAGACAATTTTGTTGGACTTTGTTTTCGCTGCTTCTTCCGCTCCTCCGAGCCAAACACTTTACAGGCGCTCGACTATGACGTCACAAAGAGCGACCACTCCAGCCCAGCGCTTTCCTTCCCATCCATCGTTAGCATATTCTTAAGAAAGTCAGCATATCCTCAAATAAACGTTTATGAGCATAATCGATCACCGATTAAAAGCCCATAAAATACTGTAATTACGTGTGATTTACACTCCAAGCCGACAGGCGGCGTCTTCAATAAAAAAATGGTGTTCTTGTTCCCTAAAAAGTCGAAGTTCGCCGACGCTGTGCGCGCATAGATAACGAAGGTATAGACTCAGAGGTGAAAAGAGGATGGCCGTGGTCGGCCATTTTGAGTCAGTGCCACTCTTTAACCATAACGTTGTAATCAATTTGAAACAGCTTGGTTTTTCACAAATGTCAGAGATGCAGTGAGTTAACTGCATACTTAACTCTTTGGCTGCCATTGACGGCGTTAGACGTCCAATTCATTTAGACTGGTAGGTGCGAACAAACATACTTGCGGGTTTTGGGTCACTTCCTGGACAAGTCGAGGCGTTCCAAGGTCAATCCATTTTGGACCATTTTCTGTTGATTTTGGCATTTAGGATCACTTGCCATTCATTGGTAACTTCATGTTAATTTTGGGGCACTTCCAGGTCACTTCCTGTTGATTATGAGGCATTTCCAGGTCACTTCCTGTTGATTTTGGGTCACTTCCTATTTGTTTTGGGGCACTTACAGGCGACTTTCGGTATATTTGGAATCATCTCCTCTTGATTTGAGGTCACTTTTGGATCACATACTATTCATTGGTCACTTCCTGTTGATTATGGGGCTTTTCCAGGTCACTTCCTGTAAAATTAAGGTCACTTCCTAGATTTGGTGGGGCACTCACAGATCACGTTTTGTACATTTTGAAAAAAAAAAAAAAAATCCTTGTGATTTGAGGGCATTTTTGGGTCACATTCTATTCATTGGTCACTTCCTGATGATTATGGGGCATTTAGAGGTCATTTCCTGTTGAGTTTGGGTCACTACCTGATTGTTTTTGGGGCACTCACGGATCACTTTCATTAGATTTGGATAATTTCCTGTTTATTTGATGGCAATTTGGGGTCATATCCTAGTCATTGGTCACTTCCTGTCAATTTTGGGGCATTTCCAGGTCACTTCCTTTTAATTTTGGGTCACTTCCTTTTTGTTTTGTGACACTCACTGGTCACTTTCGGTACATTTGGAATAATTTCCTCTTGATTTGAGGTCATTTTTGGGTCACATACTATTTATTGGTCACTTCCTGTTGATTTTGGGGCATTTCCAGGTCACAGCCTTTTGATTTTGGGTCACTTCCTTTCTGTTTTGGGGCACTCACAGGTCACTTTTGGTGCATTTGGAATCATTTTCTTCTGATTTCAGGGCATTTTTGGGTCACATCCTTTTCATTGGTCACTTCCTGTTGATTAAGGGGTATTTTCAGGTCACTTGCTTTTTTTTTGGGTCACTTCCTATTTGTTTCGGGCCACTCACGGGTCACTTCCAGTACATTCGACTTAATTTCCTGTTGATTTAAGGGCATTTCGCGTCACTTCCTGTCTCATGGGTTTTTGCCCCTGTGAAGTCCACTGTTTTAAGATGGCCGTCGGTTACTCGCTCCAATTTTTCGCATGTTTTTTTCGTATATTAATGTGACACCTATGGTTCCTCGTCTCGAGGAAAGGGATTTTGATCATCATTCGGCTTTAAAAGTAGAATATCGCTAATTTCCAAGTTACCTTCAAGTGGAATTACAGTGTATGTGGAATTACAGTGTATTTGACGCCACACCACGCGGAGGATGTGAACATACGCTAACGTCACCTCGGTTGCTAAAACTCAGCAAAAAGGTCATACAAAACCCATTCATGTTGTCGTTTAGCGAGTTGTTAATCGTACACATCCTTAGCAACACACTAGATTATCTTAAAAACATTATTTTTGGAAACAAACATGTTAAAAAATAAACTATGCAGCCTGACCGAACTCCATTGAAAAATACGCAAATTTTTTACATGATACCAATACATGCGAGGAATGGACTAGACGTTTATAGCCGTCAATGACAGCTAGTAAGTCAATTTATGATATTACATTAAAGCCGATTGGACAGTAGGAAGGTTATTGATTTATTTCCAAAGTTTCAGTGCGGTAGCTCGAAATACGCAAAAGGTATGAACGATCAATCAAAAATGGCTGATTTTTAAAGCAACTCTTGTTGGCCCATCATCGTCATTGCAAATGCGTTAATAATGTGGCATTCCGGCAGACCCGTCCGTCCTCATCCTCGGCTCCTCCCTCGCGGTGATGAACGCCGCTTTGAAAGGCAAGAAGCGCGTGGTCCTACCCAGCAGACCTTCACCGCCCAGCGTTGACCACATCCTGGAAGACGTCGGCGCCGCTGAGCCCGACGACCCTGTCTTCTCCATCCTCCACGAGCAGCCACAACAAGGTAAGGCCTCCCCGAATATTCACCAAATATTGCCTACAAGTGACCTTCATACTCTTAAATCAACTAAAATACTCCCGAAAAGTAATCCAAGTCTACAATACTCCCAAAAAATAACTTAATACTCTTGGAAAAACTGAAATACTCCCAAAATGTGACTAAATACTCTTGGAAGTACTAAAATACTTCTAAAAAAATCTCTTACATCTACCGAAATACTCCATAAAAGTTGATGAAATACTCCTATATGTACTCAAATACTCCTGATAAGTGACCTAATACTCTTGGAAGTACTAAAATACTCCCTAAATATTATTGAAATACTCCCATATGTACTCAAATACTTCTGAAAAGTGACCTAATAGTCTTGGAAGTACCAAAATACTCCCTAAAAGTTAGCAAATACTTCTGAAAGTACTAAAATACTTCCGAAAAATTATATTTCAACGACTGAAATGCTCCCTAAAAGGTCATGAAATACTCCGATATGTACTCAATTACTCCCGAAAAGTGACATAATGCTCTTGGATATACCAAAATACTCCCTAAAAGTAACTGAAAACTCTTTGAAGTTACAAAAATCCTCCTTAAAGATAACGTAAACACTCACACGACTAGAGAAATACTCCTTAAAAGTCAATAAAATACTCGTATATGTATTCAATTACTAACCAAAAAGTGACATAATACTCTTGGAAGTACTAAAAGACTTCCTAAAAGTTCTTGAATTACTCCTGTATGTACTCAAATACTCCTTACTCTTGGAAGTACAACAATACTCCCTAAAAGTTAGCCAATACTCTTGGAAATACTTAAATACTCTCTAAAAAGTACCAAAATACTTCCTAAATGTTATTGAAATACTCCTATATGTACTCAGATACTTCTGAAAAGTGACCTTATACTCTTGGAAGTACCAAAATACTGCCTAAAATGTCATGAAATACTCCGATATGTACTCAATTACCCCTGAAAAGTGACCTAATACTCTTGGAAGTACCAAAATACTCCCTAAAAGTAACTGAAACTAACTGAAGTTACAAAAAGGCTCCCTAAAAATGAACTAAGCACTTATACGACTAGTAAGATACCCCTCAAAAGTCAAAGAAGTATATACTCAAATACTCTCAAATAGTGCTGCAACAATTAATCGATTAACTCGAGTATTTGATTATGAAAAAAAATATTCGAATTAAATTTTGTTGCTACAAGTATTCGTTTAATTAAAGTGGCGTTCTAATGGTTTATTTTGAAAGTGTTTGCATTTAGTTTTATGGATTAGGGTGGATACACTGCGCTCTGGTCTGCCTCTTTTCACATGGCTGAATCCAACTGCTCTCCGTTAAGACCAATTTAAGCAAAGTTTTTGTTTGGGCTAATGTTTTTCAACGCATTCACACTTTAGTTTATAGGTATATTTAGCTGTTTTTTTCTGGGAATATGTGGCTGAACCATTTGTTAAGATCATTGTGGAAAAAAAACGTTTGATAGCATTTAAGCTAGCAAACTTTTTCTATGTAAGTTAGCCAATTGTTCTTTTGTTGTAAATAGATCCTCATTTTTAAAAAAAATTATACCGTTTGAGGCTCAGCTCAAGTATTTTAATTTTTTATGTTCCTTATCCGATTACTCGATTATTCAAACTAACTAGTCCATCGATTAATCGACTACTAAAATATTCGATAGCTGCAGCCCTACTCTCAAAAGTTACTGAATACTCTTGGAAGTACCCAAATACATGCAATAGACTCTTTCATCTACTGAAATATTGTTTAAATATAGCATTTGACAATGCTAATGGCGTACTGTTTTTTGGCGTTCAGCGACGGAAGCGGGCGAGGCGGAGCGGACCTTCCGGCAATGTCGACGCCACGCCGACGTCAAGCGGCAGCTGCGGGAATCGGAGGCGGTCCTTACGGGTCGGCGAGAGCAGCTGACGGCGGCTGGCCGGCGTCTTGACCGCCACGTGGCCCAAGTCAAAGGTGGACTTCCATGAGTTTGGCGCCGCCCTGCTGGCTGAAATGAAGTCTGGTTCTGCGCTCACACTTGACGACTAGGTGAACCCAACAAAAGGCGGAGCTTGTATATTCAGTTCCTTACGTTTGTGTTGAAGATAACTCAAGAACGAATAAAGGGATTATGAAACTCTCAGCATATGCTTGTCATAATATGAAACTAAAGTTGTAATGAAGACGCTGGAATGTGAGCCAGTCCTTCTAGTTTTAATGAATTGGACGTCTATCGTTTTTAAGATACTTGCAGGTCACTTCCTGTTGATTTTGGATCACTCGATGTTGATTTTATGGCGTATCTGGGGTACGTCCTGTAGATAATTGTTAAGGGTGCCATGAAGTATTGACTAATCTGACTACATTTGTCCGACAAATGGGAATTCATGTGCAATCCGTAGTGAGTGACAAAATCAGCCAGTGATGACTTTTTATTGGGTGAAAACATGACAAAGGACGTCTTACCTATATCACACAGCGCCTCCAAGTGGGACAGTCTAGAACAACAGCATAAAGCTTTGAATTTTTATTGTTGTTGAGATTTTTTGGGTCACCTCCTGTAAATTTTGGGGCATTTCCCAGGTCATGACCTTTACATTTCGGATCACTTTGGGTACTTTTTGGGGTATTCCAGGGCCACTTCCTGTTTATCTTGTATTGTTCCTTTTACTTTTAGGGCATTTAGGTCACTTCCTTGTAAATTTTGGGGTAGTTTCTGTTGGTTTTGGGTAATTCCAGGGTCACTTCCTGTTGATTTTCCAGCCTTTCCAGGTCTCGCCCTGTTCATTTTGGGTCACTTTGTCGCTTTTGGGTCGCTTTCTGTAAATTTGGGGGCATTCTTGCATCACTTCCATTATATTTTTGATCATTTCCTGTTGATTTTTAGGCATTCCAAGGTCACTTCCTGTTGATTTTGTATCACTTCCAGGTCTTGTTTGTTCATTTTGGGTCAGTTTTTTGGTTTGGGTTACTTCATGTAAAGTGGCAATGCTTCTCATGAAGACAATTCTTACCAGGTGTGTGTTTTATAGTGGGCATGGCAGCTTCCAACCACCCATCACACCTGACTTAAATTGCTTGGTAAAAATTGGTTTCAATTGCTCCTTAAACAGAGGGTTCGCTTACTTATCTCCCCCCGTCATTAAAAAATGAAAACCTATAAATGTTTGGGTGGTTTCAGTTAAAGCAGACACTGTTTTTTCATCTGTGTGATTTATACCACAGTACATTTTGGGGCATTTGAGTGTCACTTCCTATCCAGTGACCACTTCCAGTTGAATTTTGAGCACTTCTGGGTGACTTCATGTACATTTGGCATTATTCCTTTTGATCTACTTCCAATTCAAATGGATTGGATGTCGATTTCCGTCGATGGCAGCCAGCGAGTTATTTTATGACATCAGATTTTAAACCCGTTTTGGCAATAGGAAGCTTGTTGATGTGTTTTCACTTTTCTGAGTTCGAGTGTTGCGGTAATATGGGGACCAAACTGTGCGTTCAATGTAAAAAAAGCACATTTTTAGTCGTTTCAAGTTCTAGACTGTCCCTGCTACGCACACGTGCAAACATCATGTCATTATTTCCTTTAATTTTCATGTATTGTATAGCAAAAAGAAGTTTGAGTATCACAGAGCGGGGAAAAAAAACATGAGGCCGGCACCAATACACGAGTGTCCTTCGTGTTAGCTGGATGCTAATGCTAATAACAGACGAGCAGGAGCGCGTAAATGGTCAGTTTGTATGAGGAAGACATTTTCTCGATGTCCTTCAGAGACATGGCGTCGTTGCGCTAATACTGCTGCGTTTGGCTCCACCCCTTTGAATGTTAGCATTGCTAGCACGCCCTTATTACTCTACAAATAGACTGGGAACATGTAGAAAATGTTCATGGGGGATGACTAGAGCAGAGGTGTCCAAACTTTTTCTCTCTGAGGTCACTTCATTTCAATGTCAATGCATTGACATTGATGAGACGGTCGCCTCTACCAACATGGCCGACCTGAGGTCATTTTGGTAGTACCGATGGAAAGTCTTGTCATGCTTTTGCCATCATTTGAAATGAGTTTTTCATTAGAAGATGTCTAATACATTTGAAGCAGGAGTATGGTAACTGCCAGCCCTCCTACTTTAAATGAATTGGACATCCATTGTAGTCAATGGCAGCCAATGAGTTAAAAAATAAGCTCTATCTACGGACAAGATGCACCCTTCCGCCAATTTGTTTATTACTAGTAGACGACAACTAATGTCCATTCGCTGCCGGATCTTCCCCTTCAAATGGATTGGACGTCTTGCACCGTCAATGGCAGCCAATGAGTAAAGAGACATTGGTAATATTCTCTAAAAATGGGTTAAGAAATGAGCTGGTTATTATTTCGTTTGAATGTCAATGTATTGACTTTTAATGGGATGGTCGCCCCTACCAATATGGCTGCCCACGTGACAAAATGCCTCAGGTCTTTTTATGCTTTTGCCGTAAATTGAAATGAGTTCATGACTAGTAGTCATCCAGTCAGTTTGAAGTGGGAGGTATGGTAGCAAATGAGCGTTTGTTAGTTCGCTGCCAGCCTTCCCACTTCAAGCAGATTGGACATCCGTTGCCATGTATGGTGGCCGACAGGGTCAAATATGCATGTTATATCTTTGAGTGGTAATGCATTGACTTTAATGGGAAGGTCGCCCCTGCCAACATGGCCACCCTGAGGCATTTTGTTAGGAGGGGCAGCCATTTTGGTTGGGGTGAAGAAAGGTATTTTGTTTCTGCCATCAAATGGAATGAGTGAATCACTAATAAATGTACAATCGGTTTCATGTGGGAGGGTTGACAGCGAAAGAGCATTCGTTCATTCGCTGCCAGAATTCCCACTACAAATGGATTGGACATCTACGGCCATGTATGGCAGCCAATAGGGTCAAATATGCTTGTATTGTCTTAATTTGAATGTCTTAAATGGGAAGGTTGCCCCTACCAACATAGCCGCGCTGAGGCATTTTGTTTGGCGGGCAGCCATTTTGGTAGGGGCGACAAAAGGTATTTTCATGTTTCTGCCATCAGTTGAAATGAGTGTATCACTACTAGACGTCCAGTCCATTTGATGTGGTTTAGCAGCGATTGAGCTTTCGTTCGTTTGCTGCCAGCCCTCCCGCTTCAAACAGATTGGGCATCCATAGCCGTGTATGGCAGGCAACAGGGTCAAATATGCTTATTATGTCTTAATTCGAATTGCAACGCATTGACTTTAATTGGAAGGTTGCCCCTACCAACATAGCCGCCCTCAGGCATTTTCTTTAGCGGGCAGCCATTTTGGTAGGGGCAATGAAAGGTATTTTCATGCTTATCACGAGTAGCCGTCCATTCTGTTTGAAGTGGGAGGGTTGGCAATGAATGTTAATTCGCTGTTAACCCTCCCACTTCAAATGGATTGGACGTCTAGCACCGTCAATTAACTGGTTATGACTTTTTTTGACTGGCTATGCATTGACTCTGATGGGACATCGCTGCCAACATGGCACCAGGGCGGCCATGTTGATAGGGGCAACTAACGGTCTTTACACGCGTCTGCCATGAGTATATCACAAGTAGATGTCCAATCCATTTGCAGGGAAGCTTGCAGCGAATGTTTTTCAGGCACTGGTTAAGTACTAGCGCCATCCAGTGTTTCAGCTGTGAAGTGCAACGGAATGTAGGCTGAATTGGAGCTTGTGGTGTGGCCCATATTCAATGATATTTTCATTATGAAACTGGCGGCCCGTAGTTTGGACACCGCTGGACTAGAGGCTCCAACCCCCAATAAAGACCTCTGCTAACAAGGTGGATGTTTAAGCTAAGGTGTGGTGGAGCACGAGGTCTGAAGGCGAGGTGAAGTCTAGGATTGACTTTAGCCGTCCGTCTTGAGGCGGTCCTGCTGCGGCACTGCCACGGGACTGGGGACGTAGTTGAACGGAGAAACTCTGGCTGCCTTACTGGGAGACCCTTGACGGAATTTGACGGCGTGCCCCTCAGCTTTTCCGCCAGAGACACTCGGGTCTCCGTCGTGGAAGCTCCTGACAGGCGCCCGTCCCGGGCCGTCTCCCACGGACTCCGCGCCGGAGAAGTCTTCCGTCTGGACGGTGGCGTCGCTGACGCTGCGAGAACCCAGAAGAACCGGAGGAAGCGGAGGTGCTCGCTCCCCGTCAGGCGAAGGCGCCAGAGCTAGCGCGTTAGCCGGCAGAGTGTTTTTCAAGATCTGAGGTACGTCTTCGTCCCTGATCCTCCTCCAGGTGTCGTTCCGACTTTTCTTTTTGGCGTCGTCCTCGCTTTTGGCTCGGCCGCTGGAATCGGAGGACGAAGACCGGAGGGAGGAGCGACTGGTCACTCGGCTCAGGATGTTGATCGTCGGGGACGAAGCGTGACGTTTGAAGTCGTTTTTGTCCTGCTCCCGTCTCGTCCCCCGAGTTCTGCCCGGAGCGATTCTCCCGACGGCCCTGTCGGCAGAGGTGGGTCATAACATGTTACATTGATTTGAATAATATTTTTAGACCAGAACATACAATTTAGGGACATATACTGTATATACAGTGTATTACAAAAGTGAGTACACCCCTCGCATTTCTGCAGATATTTAAGTACAGTGGGGCAAATAAGTATTTAGTCAACCACTAATTGTGCAAGTTTTCCCACTTGAAAATCTTAGCGAGGCCTGTAATTGTCAACATGGGTAAACCTCAACCATGAGAGACAGAATGTGGAAAAAAATCACATTGTTTGATTTTTAAAGAATTTATTTGCAAATCATGGTGGAAAATAAGTATTTGGTCAATACCAAAAGTTAATTTCAATACTTTGTTATGTACCCTTTATGTACTCTTCACAAGCTTTTCACACACTGTTGCTGGTATTTTGGCCTATTCCTCCATGCAGATCTCCTCTAGAGCGGTGATGTTTTGGGGCTGTCATCGGGCAACGCGGACTTTCGACTCTCTTCACAGATTTTCTATGGGGTTGAGATCTGGAGACTGGCTAGACCACTCCTGGACCTTGAAATGCTTCTTACGAAGCCACTCCTTTTTTGCCCTTCCTGTGTGTTTGGGATCATTGTCATGCTGAAAGACCCAGCCACGTCTCATCTTCAATGCCCTTGCTGACGGAAGGAGATTTTCACTCAAAATTTCTCGATACATGGCCCCATTCATTCTTTCCTTTACACCAATCGGTCGTCCTGGTCCCTTTGTAGAAAAACAGCCCCAAAGCATGATGTTTCCACCCCCACGCTTCACAGTGGGTATGGTGTTCTTCGGATGCAATTCGGTATTCTTTCTCCTCCAAACACGAGAACCTGTGTTTCTACCAAAAAGTTCTATTTTGGTTTCATCTGACCATAACACATTCTCCCAGTCCTCTTTTGGATCATCCAAATGCTCTCTAGCAAACCGTAGACGGGCCTGGACGTGTACTTTCTTCAGCAGGGGGACACGACTGGCAGTGTAGGATTTGAGTCCCTGGCGGCGCATTGTGTTGTAGTACTGACAGTAGTCTTTGTTACTGTGGTCCCAGCTCTCTGTAGGTCATTCACTATGTCCCGCCGTGTGGTTCTTGGATTTTTGCTATCATTTTGTTATCATTTTGACACCACGGGGTAGAGCAGGGCGGTAAACCAAAAATTTACAGTCACCGAATTTCTTCATGATGACCGACGTAATTTTGACCATGTCGGCAAATTCGGTAATTTAATAAAACAAGAAAATATAGTCTTTTCATCCCGCTTTGACTCTGTGTTGTTCGGCTATGTTCATGCAGACAGTGTGCTTACGTATGGAGTCACGTAGTTTTCAGGAAGCCAAACAAACAGAAGCCCGGTAGGCTAACGCTACAAGTAAACGGGATGGAGTCGGGCTTAAGTTAGCTTCGCCAAACTTTCCCCCGACATTAAGTAAACTCTTGGCGGGTTCCAGACGGGCTTTCACCCGCTGTCCTCCCTGGTTCTCACGATTTCAGGAGAGGATGCTTTCAGTGCTTTCTTCTGGTAGCCAAGCCACAGGCTAACGCTAGCGGCTAACAGCGGCTACAAATGAACGTGAAAGAGTCGGATAGCGGCTCTAACCTTGTTGAAACGGCTGAAATTAATGAGTGGACTGGGCACGGACTTCATGTAGCAATCATTATGTCGTGTTATTTGGCATCTCTGTGTGATTTCTCTGAAAGCTTTCATGATGGTAAAGCACTCAGCATAAAGTATAATTCAACAGTGAAGCCTATATATAATATGACAGTTTAATGACCACAGCTATTTTTCTGTATGTGTTTGCTTTATTCTGCCATCATAAAATCTTAAATGTTTCATTGGCATCAGAGCAATACAGCTTTAATCTGGTTGTGTCTGTGTAGGGGGGTGCATGTATTAAAAATATGTTTTTGGGGGAAAAAAAAAAAAAAACCTGAAACCTTGACGTAAACACTTGTGTTGAATAATTATGTCACAGCAGCCATTACCAATAAGTTGTATGAAGTGTACTATTAAAGCTGCAAGTCATTTGTGTTAGAATGGTCGTCATATTGATTTTTATAATGTTGTACATTTTTCAAGTCATACAAGCTGTTATAAATGTTCAGACTAAAATTCCTATTGTTTACAAGATTTTTTTAAATACTTAATGTTTAGACTGCATGTGCAATTGTTAAATTGAAAGCTGGTTAAATAAATTAAACGAGAAACGGTTCATTTGTATTCCATGCATTGATTCAAATTTTCTAATGATATAACAGTCCGCTTGGGCGAATTTATCGTTATCGAGGTAAATCTGCTCAATTTATCGTTATACGTACTTAAGGCCATATCGCCCAGCCCTACCACGGGGTGAGATCTTGCATGGAGCCCCAGATTGAGGGAGATTATCAGTGGTTTTGTATGTCTTCCATTTTCTAATAATTGCTCCCACAGTTGATTTCTTTACACCAAGAGTTTTACCTATTGCAGATTCAGTCTTCCCAGCCTGGTGCAGGTCTACAATTTTGTCTCTGGTGTCCTTCGACAGCTGTTCGGTCTTGGCCATAGCGGGGTTTGGAGTGTGACTGATGGAGGTTGTGGACAGGTGTCTTTTATACCAATAATGAGTTAAAACAAGTGCCATTAATACAGGTAACGAGTGGAGACTTGTTAGACCTTTTTGACAACCAGAAATCTTGCTTGTTTGTAGGTGATCAAATACTTATTTTCCACTCTAATTAGGAAATAAATTCTTTAAAAATCAAACAATGTGATTTTTCCACATTCTGTCTCTCATGGTTGAGGTTTACCCATGTTGACAATTACAGGCTTCGCTAATCTTTTCAAGTAGGAGAACTTGCACAATTGGTGGTTGACTAAATACTTATTTGCCCCACTGTACTTAAAGTGCATGTGACACGAAAAAGCATGTTTATTTCATAGTACACGCGGTATTTTATGCTCCTGAATGATATGGACCGCTTGGATGTGTGTGGAAGCGATGGCTATATTTATTTAGTTTTTTGAATCCCGCGCCATGAAAATGAGTGACTTCCGGCTTCGGTCTTGCATTGAGGAGGAGGGCGCTGTGACGTGTACGGTAGAAGACGTCCTCTTCACTATACAGCGTACTGTTGTGTATGAGAACGAAGGATTCAGCTGATTTTGCGGATTAATATGTTTATTTTTCGAATCACGCCAGCCAAACGGCTGCAGAAAAATCATTCTGTATGAGGGAGAGGCGTATGCGCCTTTTTGGAGTTTCAAAAGGTTCCCATTCACCGTGGATATTGGCCAAAACAAGCCCGACTACTGTGGGACCATTGGACTCACGAGGAAGTGAGTAAACATCTTGTTTAGTATTATGTCAAATATTAATACAGCTATTACAAAGTAAACACTACAAACTTTCTTGAAATAAAGGACTACTTACGTTTGATCATTGATAGGCATGTAAAAAGCTTTCCTTATGCACATTAGCAGCACGTTAGCTGCACAACAACTGCAGCCACCCTCCTCCGGGGAACGAACTGTAAATTGCTCTCCGCCGGGCGGTTTGCCGATCCGCGAAGACAATCGACAACCCAGTCGTCATGTCAAATAATCCGGGCTAGTTATGTGTTATTTTCTGCTTCGAAGACTTTGAAACATCACTCGGTTCGGGTTAGCATGTCGGCTAGCTGTCACGCCTTTTGTAATGTTTACATTCTCTGAAGCCGGGGAAGAGAAATGACATATATCCGATTTAGGTGTCATAAAATATCGTTCGGGAGGTGCGACAGTAAAGGTGAAGTCGACAGTTTTGACCATTATGGAGTCATTTTGCCATCGTCCTGAATAAATGCATTTTTATGATTTCATATTCCATTTAGCACAAGACTTATTTGTCATGACCATGCCATTTATTTAGCAACTGGGGAAATACTTGGATAAAAAGAATATCCTGTAAAAATATTGAAAAGACAGAAACAATGACATTTTGCGGCTCTATTCGTCGCGTTTTCCTCGTTCTGAATAATTCCCCCTCAATGGGCTGAATAGTAAAACCTGTTGGGGACGCTAAAGCCCTATAATGGTAGGCGTGGCTAACCGGCAGATTAAAACACTAATTTCTCATCATCTGCGCTTTGCTAAATTGTTGTATATAGTCGAATCGTCTCAAAATATGATTCTAATTCAAATAATAATGCCATTTATGACTTTTTTTCTCCTGTCGTATGCTCTTTCAATATCTGCAGAAATGCGAGGGGTGTACTCACTTTTGTGACTAAAATCAACAGGAAGTGAACAATAAACTGAAAGTGAATCCAAAATGTACCTGTTCAAATGTTCCAAAATCAACAGGAAGTGACCTGTGGGTAACCCAAAACTTTCAGGGCATTTCCGGGCCACTTCCTGTTTATTTTCCACTTCCTGATGATTTTGCTGGAATTGCAAGCCGTTGATTTTTGGGTCACTATCTGTACACCGCGGATCATTTCCTGTTGATTTTAGGGAATTTCTGCATAACTTCCCGTAATATTTAGAAGACTACTTATACGTCTACTTGAGTAGCGTAAATTTCCGACTATAAGCCGCTACTTTTTTCCTTCACTTTGAATCCTGCGGCTTATAGTCAAATGCGGCTTATTTATTGATTTGTTTTTTTATTTTTTTATTAATCAGTAACACTTTATATGACAGCGGCATCATAAGACTGTCATAATTGTGACATGACACTATCATGGGCATTACTGAATGCTTATGAGGGATTCATTAGGTGTCATGTGGGAAATAATGTTACCAACTCCGTTTATGTCCAGTTCGGATCTTTTACATCCATTCAAAAGGGAGCTAATTTGCCAAATAACACTAAATTGCATCCGTTATAGGCATTCACTATTGCTTATGACAGTGTTATGTCATACTTATGATTGTCTAATGACAGTATAATGGCGCCACTGTCAAATAAAGTGTTACCAAATACCATAACTAGTAATTAATAACAACTGGAACAGTAACTGAAGAAATTATTAGCACAGAACGTGAATTTTGATTGTTATTTACATCTGTAGCGCTGCAATGCATGGTAGGAGGCATGTTGGACAACAACAGTGTTGACAGCAGGTGGCAGCAGAGGTTGATTGTCTCTCCCAAGGGAGCAGTGATGGCCAAATAAAGCTTCTTGAAGCCGTGACGCTTTAAAGGTTCATGGTGGTTCATTTGGTTATATGCTGCCGCTGTCAAATGAAGTGTTACCGGATGATATCTTTTGTAGGGCTGCAGCTATCGATTATTTTAGTAGTCGATTAATCGATGAACTAGTTAGTTCGAATAATCGAGTAATCGGAAAAGGAACATGAAAAATTAAAATACCTGAGCTGAGCCTCAAACGGTATTAAAAATAAAGAAATGAGGACCTATGCACAACAAAAGAACAATTGGCTAACTTACATGGCAAAAGTCCGTTAGCTTAAATGCTATAAAATGCGGATGTTTTTTCCCCCATGCTCTTAACAAACGGTTCAGACTCATATTCCCACAAAAAATGGCTCAATATACATATAAACTAAATTACGAATGCATTAAAAAGCATTAGCCCGAAGAAAAACTTTGCTTAAGTTGGTCTTAACAGGGAGCAGTTGGATTCAGCCATGTGAAATCAGGCAGATCAGAGGGCAATGTATCAACCCTAATCAATAAACTAAAGGTAAACACTTTCAAAATAACATTACTTAAACGAATACTCGAGGCAACAAAATTGTATTTGAATATTTTTTTCTAATCGAATACTCGAGTTAATCGATTAATCGTTGCAGCACTAATCTTTTGGTGTAAATATCTCATAATACAGTGAAGACAGCTGCGGCTTATAGTCCAGTGCGGCTTATCTATGAACAAATGCGGTTTTCATCTCAAATTTGGTGGGTGGCAGCTTATAGTCAGGTGTGCCTTATAGTGCAAAAATTACAGTTTTATTTTGAAGTAACGCTACTCTTACTTGAGCACAATTTTTGGCGGCTTCACCCACCTCTGCCTGTTGGGGCTTTCCGAGCCGCTTCTCCTGGGCGGGCATCTTTCCGAGCTCCCGCCGACCCGTTCGCCGACTCCCGGTCTCTGGACTCGCTGCGTCTGTCCGCCGCACATCCCCGCCGTCTTCCTGGGAATCTGCGCGGCCACCTTCAGCTCCTGGCATCGGGACGAGCAGAGGAAGACCGTGGAAGCTCCGGGAACCAGGCGATGAGGAGAACCCTTCCGGGACGGGCTACGTTTCAGCCCGTTCTCCGATTCCTTGATGAACGTCAACTGTCTCAAGAATCCGTTGGAGTCCGACTCGGCGCCAGGTTGGGATGAAGCTGTCCTGCTGAGTTGGCGCCGGTTGGCGGGGAGGACGCGCTTCCCGCCGACTTGGTTTTGCCTCCCCGTGGTCTGGTTGGTGACCAGAGGGGACAGAGGTCTCGCCGTTTTGACGGAATTCTGCATGAACGGAATTCTGACCGGAGACTTCTGGGTTTTGGCCGTGGATTTGTCCACTTTCTCGACCACGGGAGAGCGTCCCTTTCTTTCGGGGGGGCTACTCGCCGGCGTGACGCTCTTCTTCTGAGTCGGAGACGTCGGCTTTTTCTGGGAACGCGTAGAACTTTGCGAAGATCCGGACGAAGAGCTCTTGGGAATCCTCGGCGGCGGAGTGGAGCTCCTTTTCGGTAAGGACAGCTCCGTCTCCTGAGGTCTTCCTAAGCGGTGAAGGCTCTTGGATCTGTGCTGAGCCAGGTCGGGGTTCTTCGGCGCGTCCGTCTTGGCGGAGGCTTTCCTGGGCGGAGGTATTTGCGAAGGAGCCGTCTCTTTGACTGGAGTGTAGATGACCGTTCTGCCCCTGAAGACCACCGGCAAGTTGGCCACCGGCTTGCGTTGCGCAAAGTCCAGAGGTTTGTTAGCCTTTTTGTCTTTGGCAAATTTCCTCTCTTTGGGAGTGAAGCTGGACGTGGACATGAAGGACAAGACCGATTCGCTTTCTTCAGAGGACAGTTCTTGGCATTTGGAGGCCTGGAGCCCGCTCACCACGGAGTTGGCGCCTTCTTGAATGGCTCTCCATTCCACGCTGTTCAGGTCGGAATCTTCGTCCCACGCCGGGTCGTCGCTGTCCTCGTCCACGGTCCAGAAGTCCGAGGCCTTCTGCTGCAGTTTTTGGTCATTCTCCGCTTTGTTCCTCCTGGAGGCCGTCTTGCGTCTCTGCTTGGGCATGGCAGAAGTTATGCACTTCTGGAGGAGGTCGTCCTCCGAGTCCACGCTGACGGAACTTGGAGAGCTTTGCTCCTCCGATGTGGCTCGCTGCGTCAAGTTGCGTTTGTTCTTGTGCCAGATCTGCTGAGCTTTGGATCTGCGTTCCTCGAACTCGGCGTCGCTCAGGGAACTCAAAGAGGAGCTGAGAGAGTAAAAGGCCGGGCAGTCGTCCTTCAGAAGGTTCTGCTTTATCTTGTGAAAGCCTCGGGGCTCGGCGCGGGACGCAGAGGTCCTGCCGATGTTGCCAGTGCTCCTCGACAGGTTCCCGCTGGCTTCCTTGGTGCGGCGGAGATATTTGGTCTCCTCCGAGGAACGGGATGGGTTTCTCTTTTGGTCGGAGATAGTCTCCGCCTTATGTTTTATGACGGGCAGTTGTAGCTTCCCGGAGGAAGCCTGGATTTGCGTCTTCTTTCCTCGGCTCGGAGAACGCTTCCTCAGGCTAGCGACCCGATCGGCCACTTCCTTGCTCTGCATCAGAACCTTCTGAGTGGGAACTACGTGTCTGCTGGTGCGGCCCGAGGGAACGGCGCGCGGATAGTTCACTTTGTCGGCTTTACGGAAGCGGGAGAAGATCCTCAAGTCCTCGATCCTCTCGTCGAGGGGCCGCGACGGACACTCCTTAGCCGGGTACCGGAGGGTCTCGTCACTCAGCGAAGTGGCGCTGGAGAAATTGACCGGGGTCCCGTCGGCAGAGTCGGTGACGGACGAATCGTCGAACTTGATGTCCTTCTGCGGGATGACGATTCTCCTCCCGGGATACAGCTGCGTTTTCCCGTTGGGGAGCATCATGTAGACGGGGAGATGCAAAGCTTTGGGAAAGTGAGGAGGAACGGCAGAAGGTCTGACTTTCCTGAATTTGGACGGCATGGCCGAGTTGATGCATTCCTTCAGGATCTCGATGTCGTCGTCGGAGTTGCCTTCGCTGTATCGCTGCTCCTGCTCGTCCCTGTGGTTCTTCTCGCCCTGCTGGAGAAGTGGCGTCAGTTTGAGCTCCACGTCTTTCTGCACGTAGTGCTCGTGAAGAGGCAGAGCGCTCAGACTGGACGCGCAGGAGAAGTTCTCGGTGGGCTTTTCCACCGTGAAGTAGATCATGGCGTCCATATCGGCGGGGAGGTTAAATCGCTGTTTGGAATCGCTGACCTCCATCAACTTCTGAAGACCGTTCTCCCACTGACACGACTGTGCTTCGGCTCCACACGGGGTCTTGCTTCGACTGGGAGGCGCCGTTTGGCCGGGGCTATCCGGAAGATCGCTCGGGCTGATGGTCCCGTCCATCATCTCGCTGCAGGGGTCGCTTTGGATGGAGCTGGCGATGGACGGAGACTCGAAACTGCCAAGAGAGCTGACCGAACTGCAGCGACTCATGACCAGAGGAGTCTCTTGAACGTAGTTCTCGGAGGAACTGGAGGGAGATCGGTCTTCCATCGGCGAGGGTCCCCTGAGGAAGACCTTCTCCCGTTTGGACGGATGAGGAATTTCCACCGGAGTTTTGCTCGGGAAGGTTTTGGAATCTGTGAGGAGCAGCTGGCTGTCGCTCAGGTCCGCCAAGGTCTCGTCGTCTTCGGCTCTCCGTCCTCCGTCGAGGATTTCCAGCGAGGAGTCGCTCTCCTCCGGCTCGTGTCCATCCGGCCCGGAGGACAACGAAGACAGGGAGCTGCATCGGGAGAAGCAGATGGGCGTGTTCTCCACCGAGTACTTTTGGAGGGTCTCCATGGCGCCGATGGCGGGATTCCTGCCGGGTGTCACGGTGGAAAACTCGGCGACGGACACCCAGGCTTGTTTCCTCGTGGCGTCGGCCGCCGGAATGTCCGTCTTGGCTGCGCTCTGGATCCGTTGGTACGAAGGAGAAAGCTTGACAGAGGCCATGCTGACGTCGGAGGAGACTTTGGTGGACACGCTGAGCGGCGTTTGAACTGCCGGGTTCTTTTCGGCGTCCGAGTCAGCTGGCTCCACGGTGACTGGGACTCTGTTGTCCGCGGAATCTCTCTCCGGGATGAGAACGTCTCGGTACTCTTCCTGGGTTTCTGCGGGTCAGTAAAAAGCAGGAAAATTCATTCCGTCAGTCTTACTTTACTCTGAGTATTGGACTCTAAAATGATGAAAATTAAAATGAAAAAGTCTAGTTCTAAATGAGGATTTGGAACTAGGAGCAGGGTTCAAAGATGGCCTACAATTGTTAGGCTTAGTAGGGAGGTACAGTGGTCTGTGGTACTATGTGGGGTTAAGGTTCCAAACCAGGGATTCAAACTAGAGTTAGGGTTCCACAATAAGGTTTGAAGTTAGAGCTAGGCTTTCAATTCAGGGTTTCAAACTACGGTTCAGTGTCCAAATTAGGGTTCAAACTAAGGCCAGGGTTCCAACATAGTTTCTAAAACCTGAGTTAGGGTTTCAGTTCAAACTAGGCTTCGGGTTCCAAATTAGTGTTTGTAAACTAAGGCTAGGCTTACAACATAGTGTTTAAAACCAGAGTTAGGTTTTCAAACCAGCGTTAGAGTTCAACAGAAAGTGACCTGAAAATGCCCCAGAATCTACAGGAAGTAAAGTGGAATGTTTTTTTTTAAACAATATTCTAGTCCCCCAAAGACCTTGAGGGAAGGGCAGTACCGCTGGAGCCGCGACCAAGTTCTCAGGGCCCTAGCAGATACAATCAGCACAGCTATTACCAACTGCAGGTACCAGCACACCCCCAACCAGTCCATCACTTTTGTCAGAGCTGGAGAAAAGGCATCAGTCAAGTATCTCTGGGGGGCTTCTCACCACCGCACAGGACTGGAAACTCCAAGTCGACCTGGGGAAACAGCTGAAATTCCCAGAGAATATACTGGCCACGTCGCTCCGCCCAGACATGGTGCTAACATCACAGACGACAAAGCAAGTGGTCCTGATGGCTTACTGTCCCCTGAGAAAAATGAACTGAGGAGGCCAACGAACGTAAGAGGGCCAAATATGCAGAGTTGGTGACCGAGTGCCGGAGCAATGGCTGGACAGCCTGCTCCCAACCAGTTGAGGTGGGCTGTTGCGGCTTTGCTAGCCAGTCTCTATCTCAAACCCTTAAACCCCTTGGAGTAAAAGGGCAGCTGTGCCGAAGAGCCATTAAATCAATCTCTGAGGCTGCGGAAAAAGCCTCGGGATAGCTATGTACCCTGAGGTGGGATCCTTGGAGTAGCAAGCCACATGGACACAAGTCGGGGGCTGATCACCCTCGGCTGGGTCGCCAGAGCGAGGGTATCTGATGATCAAAGACCTGAAACACCCTATGACCTGTGGTTCATTACTGATGTATAGGTGGTGTACCCAAGAACAGTAGTTTGAAACCCTAATTTGGAAACCTAAATCAGGTTTTATCACTGCAAGTTCAGGGTTTTTTTGGTTATTAAAGCAAGCCCAGAAGGTAGTCAGAAGACCCTGATACCAAACTGACTAATCAGGTGGATAGCTATAATTAGCATCTGAATATTTGCAAATGCAGTGCTACCTTGGCTTTGTCAAACAATATACAGTTGTGGTCAAAAGTTTACATACACTTGTGAAGAACATAATGTCATGGCTCTCTTGAGTTTCCAGTTATTTCTACAACTCTGATTTTTCTCCGATAGAGTGATTGGAACAGATACTTCTTCTTCACAAAAAACATTCATGAAGTTTGCTTCTTTTATGACTTTATTATGGGTTAACAGAAAAAGTGATCAAATCTGCTCGGTCAAAAATATACATACATGGATCTAAAAAAGCGAATCATTGACTTGAACAAGTCAGGAAAGTCACTTGGAGCCATTTCAAAGCAGCTGCAGGTCCCAAGAGCAACAGTGCAAACAATTGTTTGTAAGTATAAAGTGCATGGCACTGTTTTGTCACTGCCATGATCAGGAAGAAAACGCAAGCTATCACCTGCTGCTGAGAGGAAATTGGTCAGGAGGGTGAAGATTCAACTGAGAATCACCAAAAAGCAGATCTGCCAAGAATTAGAAGCCGCTGGAACACAGGTGTCAGTGTCCACAGTCAAGCGTGTTTTGCATCTCCATGGACTGAGAGGCTGCCGTGCAAGAAGGAAGCCCGTGCTCCAAAAGCGGCACCTTAAGGCTCGACTGAAGTTTGCTGCTGCTCACATGGACAAAGATAAGACCTTCTGGAGGAAAGTTCTGTGGTCAGACGAAACAAAAATCAAGCTGTTTGGCCACAATGCCCAGAATGTTTGGAGGAGAAAAGGTGAGGCCTTTAACCCCAAGTACACCATGCCTACCGTCAAGCACGGTGGTGGTAGTATTATGCTGTGGGGCTGTTTTGCTGCCAATGGAACTGGTGCTTTACAGAGAGTAAATGGGATAATGAAGAAGGGGGATTACCTTCAAATTCTTCAAGATAACCTAACGTCATCAGCCCGAAGATTGGGTCTTGGGCGCAGTTGGGTGTTCCAACAGGACAATGAACCCAAACACACATCAAAAGTGGTAATGGAATGGCTAAATCAGGCTAGAATTAAGGTTTTCGAATGGCCTGACTAAAACCCTATTGAGAACTTGTGGACAATGCTGAAGAAACAAGTCCATGTCAGGAAGCCATCAAATTTAACTGAACTGCACCAATTCTGTCAAGAGGAGTGGTCAAAGATTCAACCAGAAGCTTGTGGATGGCAACCAAAAGCGCCTAATTGAAGTGAAAATGGCCAAGGGACATGTTACCAAATATTAGCGCTGCTGTATGTATATTTTTGACCTAGCAGATTTGATCACTTTTTTCTGTTCACCCATAATAAAGTCATAAAAGAACCAAACTTCATGAATGTTTTTTGTGACAAAGAAGTATCTGTTCCAATCACTCTATCAGAGAAAAATCAGAGTTGTAGAAATAAATGGAAACAACTGTACCACTCAAACAAGCAATCGAGCAGACAACCTTTTTACATATTCCTGTGGGGTCACTGCCTGAGTGTGGTCACAAAAGCCTGCCCCTGCTGCCCTTTGTGGAATAGTTTGACCACCCTTGCCCTAACCCAGTGTTTCTTAACCTGGGTTCAATCGAACCCCAGGGGTTCGGCAAAGCTAAAGAAACGCATAGCCCTATTTTCGTACTCTGATTTAATTTAGGTAAAGTGGCTTTTTAGACCAGATTTTGTACTGGTTTGCTCCCAATTTCCAGGCTTAATCCATTCTTTTTAACTGCTCATCCTCGGTCTGATGGGAGGAGGAACTGGTTTGCTCAGTGGAAGGTTGACTTGCACTTGGTATGAGGGAATACAACAGACCAATAGGCAGCGTGGTGTCAAATTTTGACCTGTTTGAATGGGAGTTTGCTAAATTATTAGCTTGCTAGCTTAGATATTTCTGTTTTGAATTTGAAAAAAAAAATGCTTTATTATCTCATTCGGAAGGGTTCGGTGAATCCACATGAGAAACTTGTGGGGTTCGGTACCTTTAGCAAGGTTAAGAACTACTGCCCTAACCCTATTTTAATTGAAAGAACATTCATTTGCCAAATGGATGTCTAGCGCCGACAATGAGTTAAGTAAGGAGCTGACCCGAAAAATGCCCCACCCCAAATTCACAGAGAGTGACTGAAATTGGACACGGGAATGACCTTCATTTAAGACGGCATGAAAAAGCGATTGGGCCATACCTGCGGAAAGCCCGCCTTGGTGGGCCACCTTCAGTTCCAAGCGGTCCGGTCTTTTTTGCTGGACCCGAGTTTTGGGGACGGATCGGACTCGCTCTTTGCTGCCGCAGTAGCCGTCGCTGCTGCTGTTCAAGCTGTCGGTGGACACGCTTGTGTGAGCGCTTTTCAGTCGGAGTAACGCCCGGGCCCTGCCCAGGCGTTCCCGGCGGGCCAGGCTACTGGTATCGGACAGACGACAGGGGGAGCGGTCCGGTCCGTGGGGCCAGTCCGCCAGGTGGTCCTCGGAGCTGAGGCTGAAGCTGTCCTCGGACGACGTATGCATGGCAATGTCCTCCACCAATCGGTCGATCTTGGCCACCGCGTCGGTGATCTTCTCGGCCAGGGTCTCGGCGGCGGCAGAGGACGCCTCGTCGTCGGGCGCCGCTTGTCTCCGCGCTTGCGGGTACTGACTTCTTGTCTAGAATGAGCCAAGTGAAGAAAAAATTAAAGACAGAAATCTCACCTTAGAGTCAGAATTCTGACTTTTCCCAGTTTTTTTTAGCCCCACCTGCTCCGCGTCCCTCTTCTGAAGCGACTCAGAGTTGTCCAGATAGGCGGACAGCACGGAGACGGTGTCTGGACCGCGGCAGACGGGGGCCTCCTCGTCGTCAAAACAGCCGGAATCTGAGGCGTAATCCTTTGCCAGGCTCTCGGCGTGTCGCAGTTGCTTGCGGAGGCCGCGCCCGTCCAGCGTGTCGAAGGTCTCAGCCAGGTGTCGGGCGTCCAGCTCGGCCTCCAGCGCCCTCTGCTTCCTCATGTAGAGCGATGGCGCGCACGAGCCCGGCGACAGCACCGAGGCGTCCTTGTACTTGGGGGGCCGGTGACTCAGCAGGTTCCTCAGCGCCGCCGCGCTGCCCATGGCGATCATCTTGTGTTTGGAGTGGATGAGGTTGCGCAGCGTGCCCACCGCGCCCAGATCCCACAGCAGCTCCTGGTCTCGGGGGCTGCGGGACGAAAGGTTCCAGAGGGTGCCGCAGGCGTTGCTGACGATGGTCAAGCTGTGAGAACGCAGGTGCTGCAGCAGAGTCTGGAGGCAGTTGTGGTCCCGGAGAACTTGCCTGGAGAAGGACAAGAAGGTAAGTACTGGAGATCTTTCAACAATGCTTGACTTTTGGAGAAAAGTCTATTTTCAAGGGTTGTTTTACGAGGTCATTCTTGATACGACTATGGGATACGTTCCAGAGCTATATGAATAAGAAATAAGTACTAGATTCAGGTTTTCACCCCAGTCTTTGTTGTAGGTGGACTTTATTTTTGCCAGATATGCCCACAGTGGTTAAAATAAGATGTTTAGGGCCAGTGACAAAGAAACAAAATGATGAGGGGTTTAATTCTCACTTTAAAGTCTGAGTTTATTTTCAGAATCCTGAGTTTATTCTCAAACTTCAGACACTTTCACTTTTAGAATCTAAAGTCGGAATTCTAACTTTAATCTTAAAATTCTGACTTTATTATATAAAGTTAAATTCTGATAGAGAAAAAACTCAGAGTTTATTCCAAGAAATCTGACTTTTAAAGAAAGTCTGACTTTGGTCTTGGAGTTCTGACGTTAAATTCTAAGAATAAAGTCAGAATTCTGACTTTTAAAGAAAGTCTGACTTTGGTCTCGGAGTTTTGACTTTAAATTCAGAGAATAAAGTCAGACTTTCTTGTTTTGAAAGTGACCTAAAAGTCTTAATTCTGTGAATAAACTCGGGAGTTTATTCTCAAACTTCATACATTTTCACTTTCTGACAGAATTACAGTTGGAATTCTAAATTTATTCTTTGAATGCTGACTTTATTCTGAGAAAAGTCAGAACTCGGAGACCAAAGTCTGACTTTCTTCAAAAGTCGGAATTCTGGGAATAAATTTAGAATAACTCAGTATTCTGAGTTTATTCCCAATGAAAATTTGGCTTTATTCTCAGAATTTTACAGTCAGAACTCAGAGACCAGAGTCAGAGTTCCTTGATTTGAAAATCTGATTTAAAAGTCATCATTCTGGGAATAAATTCAGAGTTTATTCTCAAACTTTAGACACGTTCACTTTCAGGATTTAACTTCGCAATTCTAACTTTATTCTTTCAATGCTGACTTTATTTTGAGAATTCTGATTTTATTCTCAGAATTTAAAGTTGGAACTCCAGAATAAAGTTAAGAATTCTGGGAATAAACTCAGAGTTTATTCTTAAACTTCAGACACTTTCAGGATTTAAAGTCGGAATTCTAAATTTATTCTTTGAATGCTGACTTTATTCTGAGAATTCCGACTTTATTGTCAGAAGTCAGATACCAAAGTCAGACTTTCTTAAAAAGTCAGAATTCTGGGAATAATTTATTCTCAAACTTCAGACACATTCACTTTCAGAATTCTGGGAATGAATTCAGCAGTCTGATCTTATTCCCAATAGGAATTTGACTATTCTCAGAATTAAATGTCAGAACTCCGAGACCAGACTTTCTTGATTTGAAAGTCATAATTCTGGGGATAAACTCTGAGTTTATTCTTAAACTTCAGAGACTTTCACTATCAGGATTTAACTTTATTCTAAGAATTTAATGTTAGAACTCTGAGACCAAAGTCAGACTTTCTTTATAAGTCAGAATTCTGGGAATAAATGCGGAATAACTCAGTATTCTGAGTTTATTCCCAATCAGAATTTGAATTTATTCTCAGAATTGACAGTCAGGAACGTCGGAATTCTAACTTTATTCTTTAAATGCTGACTTTATTCTAAGAATTCTGACTTCTCAGAAGTTAAAATCAGAAGCCCGAGACCAAAGTCAGACTTTCTTGATTTGAAAGTCATAATTCTGGGAATAAACTCTGAGTTTATTTTTAAACTTCAGACACTTTCAGGATTTAAAGTCAGAATTCTAACTTCAGTCTTTGAATTCTAACTTGATTCTGAGAATTCGGACTTTATTCTCAGAATTCTAGGAATAAACTCTGAGTATATTCTTAAACTTGAGTGACTTTCACTATCAGGATTTAACTTTATTCTAAGAATTTAATGTTAGAACTCTGAGACCAAAGTCAGACTTTCTTTATAAGCCAGAATTCTGGGAATAAACGCAGAATAAGTCAGTATTCTGAGTTTATTCCCAATCAGAATTTGAATTTATTCTCAGAATTGATAGTCAGGAACGTCGGAATTCTAACTTTATTCTTTATATGCTGACTTTATTCTAAGAATTCTGACTTCTCAGAAGTTAAAATCGGAAGCCCGAGACCAAAGTCAGACTTTCTTGATTTGAAAGTCATAATTCTGGGAATAAACTCTGAGTTTATTCTTAAACTTCAGACACTTTCAGGATTTAAAGTCAGAATTCTAACTTCAGTCTTTGAATTCTAACTTGATTCTGAGAATTCTGACTTTATTCTCAGAATTCTAGGAATAAACTCTGAGTTTATTCTCAAACTTCAGACACTTTCACTTTCTGACAGAATTAAAGTCATAATTCTGACTTTAATCTCAAAATTCTGACATGTTCTGACTTTGAATTCAAGAATTGTGACTTTGTTCTTTTGGGGGTTTTCTTCTTCACTGATCCTAATCCTCTTCAGTAGTTACTCAGTACTTGAGTATTATTTTCATCTAATACTTTTTACTTGTACTCGAGTGAAATTTTTTGGAAAACTACTTTGAGTCATAGTATTCTGAGGTCACGCTATTCCCAACCGAGTCCAAATTTTGGCTATCCACCTGTAGTCTTCTCGCGTAGCCACCAGACTGGAGACGTTTCTGAGGATGCCGCCGCCGCTCTCGATGATGGCGAGCGAGTTGGTTTGACAGCGGTACGTCAGCGTGCTGACTAAGAAGCCCAGGGCGCCGTCCACGGCGCACACCGACTCCTTGTTTTCCAAGCTGTGAGCCGACAGATTCCACAAAGCGCTCAGGAGACTCTTCAAGGTGGACTCCTGGAAAACGGCAATTAGCTCCTTGTCTTCTGAAAACGTTTCTCCGACGATGTCCTCACCTTGGTGGCCTGCAGGGCGCACATCATCAGGGCGGAGACGCAGCCGATGTCCCTCAGGACTCGCTTGCTGCTGATGTCGGCCCGCCAGGACAGGTTTCTCAGAATGCTGGAGACCACCTGGTGGAGTTCCTCGCTGTCGGAGCCCAACTGGGCCACCAGAGCTTGGAGGCAACTCTTCTTTGAACACAGAGTGGCCTGCGGCAAGTGACCCAAAATAAGCAAAATGCTAGTGACAACGATAGACAACAATAGGCTGGCTCATGTTTGAGTGCCATTGACGGCACTAGACGTCCAATTGACTTGAACTGGGAAGGGCCCCCCCCCACTCCGATTGGAGGTTAGGGTGTAAAAAATGGCGGCAGTCGCTCTACCTACCTTGTTGACCACATCTCCAAAGGTGAGGTTTGTCAAGGCCATCCCGGCGTAGCGTCGCAGCGCCATGTTGATGGGATCGTTCTGTGTGCCGTACATCCGGTGGTCCAAATGGATCAGATCCGCCACCACCTGGAGACCACCTGCGGGGCGGCGCCGGGTTCGCGTTAGCTATTCCAGTGCAGGTTTTCGTTCGAGCTTTTCACCTACCTAATTCGTTCATGGCGCGGCGGAACTCTTCTTCAAAGGATAGCTTCATGATGGCGCACGTGGCCTGGCAGATCTGAGGTTCTACAGGTTCCGGAACATCTGCCGTCAGGAGAACATGTCAAGCAATTGGGCTTTGCGTTAGCATTAGCGTTACGCACCAAAATGGTTTCAAAGAAGGGTTTCAAACCAGTGTTAGGGTTTTAAACTAGGCTAAGGGTTCCACAGTAGGGTTTAAAACCTGGGTTTTCAAACTATGGTTTAGATTTCAAAGTAGGGTTTCAAACCTGTGATAGGTTTTCAAACCCGTGTTAGGGTTTCAGATGATAGTTTCAAACTAGGCTGAGGGTTCCACAGTAGGGTTTAAAACCTGAGTTAGGTTTTCAAACTAGGGTTTCAAACCCATGTTAGGTTTTTAGATGAGGGATTCAAACTAGGCTAAGGGTTCCATACTAGGGTTTAAAACCTGAGTTTGGTTTCTAAGTAGGGTTTAAAACCTGTGCTGGGTTTTCAAACTAGGGTTCGGATTTCAAAGTAGGGTTTCAAACCTGTGTTGGGGTTTTAAAATAGGGTTTCAAACCCATTTTAGGTTATCAGATTAGGGTTTCAAACTAGGCTAAGGGTTCCACAGTGGGTTTTAAAACCTGAGTTAGGTACTCAAACTTGGGTTTCCAACCTGTGCTGGGTTTTCAAACCAGGCTTCGGATTTCAAAGTAGGGTTTCAAACCTGTGTTGGGGTTTTAAAATAGGGTTTCAAAACAATATTGGGTTTTCAGATTAGGGTTTCAAATTAGGCTAAGGGTTCCACAGTGGGGTTTAAAACCTGAGTTAGGTAATCAAACTTGGGTTTCAAACCTGTGCTGGGTTTTCAAACCAGGCTTCCAATTTCAAAGTAGGGTTCCAAACCTGTGTTGGGGTTTTAAATTACAGTTTCAAACCCATGCTATGGTTTCAAACTGGGTTTTGGGTTCAACAGTAGGGTTTAAAACCTGAGTTTGGTTTCTAAGTAGGGTTTCAAACCTGTGCTGGGTTTTCAAACTAGGGTTCGGATTTCAAAGTAGGGTTTCAAACCTGTGTTGGGATTTTAAAATAGGGTTTCAAAACAATTTTAGGTTTTCAGATTAGGGTTTCAAATTAGGCTAAGGGTTCCACAGTGGGGTTTAAAACCTGATTTAAGTACTCAAACTTGGGTTTTAAACCTGTGCTGGGTTTTCAAACCAGGCTTCGGATTTCAAAGTAGGGTTCCAAACTTGTGTTGGGGATTTAAATTAGAGTTTCAAACCCATGCTATGGTTTCAAACTGGGTTTTGGGTTCGACAGTAGGGTTTGAAACCCGAGTGAGGCTTTAAAGTAGGGTTTCAAACCTGTGGTGGGTTTTCAAACTAGGGTTCGGATTTCAAAGTAAGGCTTCAAACCTGTGTTGGGGTTTTAAAATAGGGTTTCAAACCCATGTTAGGTTTTCAGATGAGGGTTTCAAACTAGGCTAAGGGTTCCACAGTGGCCTTTAAAACCTGAGTAAGGTGCTCAAACTTGGGTTTCAAACCTGTGCTGGGTTCTCAAACCAGTGTTCGAATTTCAAGGTAGGGTTTCAAACCTGTGTTGGGGTTTTAAATTTGGGTTTTATTTCCATGCTATGGTTTCAAACTGGGATTGGGATTTCAAAGGAGGGTTTCAAACCTGTGTTGGGGTTTGAAATTATGGTTTCCAGCTAGAGTGTCAAAGTGGGGTTTAAACCAAAGTGATCTGAAAATAACAGGAAGTAACCTGGAAATGAACAGAAAGTGCTGGGGAAATGCCCTAACATCAACAGGAAATGATCCCAAATGTACAGGAAGTGACACAAACTCAACAGGAAATTACATAAAATCTACAGGAAGACCCAAAAGTCTATTTTCTACAAAAGGTTACTCAACTAAATGTATAATATACAGCGTTACTCCCCACCTCTTCCAGCGGTCCTGGTCTGGGCGTGGCTCTCCATCCAGTCCCAGCCGCTGTCACAGTAAGTGCGGACCTGTTCCAGCATGTGCAGGACTCTCATCTCTCGGCGGGCCTGTCCCTCATCCTGCTGGGAGTAGACGATATTGTGCAGGGCGGCGCCGGCTCGGGATTTGGCCTCGCGACTGCAGCGCGCCTCCCCCGGCCCGCCGGCCTCTTCGTGGAGGATCTGGACCAGCAGGGGCACGCAGCCGGACTTCCTCATGGCCACGCAGCTGTCCTGAGAGCTGGAGAGGGCCAGCAGCGTCCGGGACATCTCCTCTTTGTCTCTATTGGCCAACACGGACAGCAACCAGAAGACCATCTCCACCTGCGAGGAGCGGTCGGCATTCAGGGCGAGATCCGACATGTAACGCGGTAGCTGGCTGACGGGCTACCTTGTTTCCTCCGTCCGCCGTCCCGTCCGCAGACGCGTTGCTCTCCGCTTCTCCCGCGGGAGGCCTCTCTGCGCCCAACAGCTAAATTTGCACGTTTTGGATTAGTGTACACAAATAAACGTTCTCAACAGGGGTGCTAAAGTAGCATTATGGCAGGGCTGAGCAAAGTGGTCCTCAAGGGCCGTAGTGGGTCCTGGTCTTTGTTCCAACTTATCCAGCACAGACAGTTTAACAAATGAGGTCTCTGCTGAAACAAGAAGCACCTGACTGCTATCAACTGATTGCACGTGCAAGTCACCAGATTGGTGAAAAGGTTTCCTCTTGATGAGTTGGAACGGAAACCCGCACCCACTGCGGCCCTTTGTGGAATAGTTTGCCCACCCCTGCGTTATTGTGTTAGAAATATGTCAGCATTGGCATGACCGTTTTAGAAACATGTTAGCATGAGCATGGAGTTGTTTGAAACAGGTATGCCTGAGCATAACAGTTTAAGAGCCATGTTAGCATTAGCGTGACGGTGTTAGAAATGCATTAGCATTGGCATGAAGGTGTTAGAAAAACAGACGCATTAACCTGACAGTGTTAGAAACATGTCACCATGAGCATGGCGTTGTTAGAAACACGTTAACATGAGCATGACATGTAAAAACTACGTTAACATGTGCATGACAATTTAAAAAACACGTTAACATGAGCATGGCAGTTTGAGAACCATGCTAGCATTTGCATTATGGTATTAAAAACGTGTTAGCATTAGCATGACTTTGTTAGAAACGTGTTAGTATTAACTTAATGTGTTGTAAACAGGTTAGCATTCTCATGACAGTGTTGGAAACATGTTAGCATGAGCATGACGGTTTACAAAAAACGTTAGCATTAGCATGACAATTTGAGAACTGTGTTAGCATGAGCAATATGGTATTAAAAACGTGTTTGGAGGAGCATGGAGTTGTTAGAAACAGGTACGTATGACCATGACAGTTTAAGAACCATGTTAGCATTTGCATGTCGGTGTTAGAAACGCATTACCATTGGGATGACGGTGTTGGAAACGCAGACGCATTAGCATGACGGTGTTAGAAACATATCAGCATGAGCATGACGTTGTTAGAAACATGATAGCATGACATGTGAAAAAAACACGTTAACATGAGCATGACATGTAAAAAAACACGTTATCATGAGCATGTCAGTTTGAGAACCGTGTTAGCATTTGCATTATGGTATTAAAAACGTTTTAGCATTATCATGATTGTGTTAGAAACGTGTTAGTATTAACTTGACGTGTTAGAAACACCTTAGCATTTGCATGACAGTGTTGGAAACATGTTAGCATGAGCATGACGGTGTAAAAAAATCCTGTTAGCATGAACATGACAATTTGAGAACTGTGTTAGCATGAGCATTATGGGTATTAAAAACGTGTTAGCATTAGCATGGTGGTGTTAGAAACGCATTAGCATTAGAATGTCCGTGTTAGAAATGTGTTAGTATTAACTTGATGTGTTAAAAACAAGTTAGCAATGGCATGATGATGTTGGAAACATGTACGAATGACCATGACAATCTGAGAATCATGTTAGCATTAGCATTCTGGTGTTAGAAACGCATTAGCATTGGCATGACTGTGTTAGAAACACGTCAGCATGAGCATGACGGTGTTAGAAACATGTCAGCATGAGCATGACAGTGTTAAAAACATGTCAGCATGAGCATGACATTGTTAGGAACATGTTAGCATGAGCATGAAATGTAAAAAACACGTTAACATGAGCATGACAATTAAAAAAAAAAAAGTTAACATGAGCATGGCAGTTTGAGAACCGTGTTAGCATTTGCATTATGGTATTAAAAACATGTTAGCATTAGCATGATTGTGTTAGAAACACGTTAACACTTGCATGATGGTGTTGGAAACATGTTAGCATGAGCATGACTGTGTAAAAAAAAAAAAAAAAATGTTAGCATGAGCATGACAGTTTGAGAACTGTGTTAGCAATAGCATTATGTTATTAAAAACGTGTTAGCATTAGAATGGTAATGTTAGAAACGCATCAGCATTAGCATGTCTGTGTGAGAAGTGTGTTAGCATTAACTTGACATGTTAGAAACACGTTAGCATTAGCATGACGGCGTTGGAAACATGTTTGCATGAGCATGACGGTGTAAAAAACCCGTTAGCATGAGCATGACAGTTTGAGAACTGTATTAGCAATAGCATAATGTTATTAAAAACGTGTTAGTATTAACTCGACGTGTTAGAAACACCTTAGCATTTGCATGACAGTGTTGGAAACATGTTAGCATGAGCATGACGGTGTAAAAAAAATCCTGTTAGCATGAACATGACAATTTGAGAACTGTGTTAGCATGAGCATTATGGGTATTAAAAACGTGTTAGCATTAGCATGTCTATGTTAGAAATGTGTTAGTATTAACTTGGCATGTTAGAAACGCTTTAGCGTTAGCATTACTGTGTTGGGAACATGTTAGCATGATCATGTTGGTTTAAAAACTCATTAGTGACAGTGTCAGAAACGTGTTAGCATTAGAATGACAGCCATAGAAATGCATTAGCATTGGAATGACAGTGCTAGAAACGTGTTAGAATTAGCATGATGTTTTAGAAACATGTTAGCATTAGAATGACAGTGTTAAAAGTGTGTTAGCATTAGCATGACATTGTTATAACTAATACTATGGCACTGAAAGACTTGATGGGACTGGAGGCAGCCATGAAATAGTCCCACAAGCTAATATAAGGCTAACGCTAACGATGAAAAAAATGGAAATAGGCTTGTTCTCTGTTTTCTTTTCATCTACTGAGGGTGCACGTGTAAGACCTGAAGCTGGCACTCTTGACTCCCTTGGTTCTCCTGCAGTTCCTTCTCCAGCTGCTCCAAACGAGCAACACGCATCTGCAACACAATATGCACATGCAGATCCATGCGTGTCGACGAGCACGCGAAGTCTTGCGCCAGCTACCTGTGCGCGGCGGATCATCTCCTCCCCGCTCCCGAAGCGCTCCTCCATGACGGAGCGCACCTGCTGGACTTCAAACTCCAGCTGCTGGCGGATAAAGTCCATTTGCAGAGAAAACTGTGGGAACAAGTGCGCTTCACAAACCCGCTTCGTGCATGTATATATGCTAGCACGGCGCATTAGCGTGGGTATTCACCGTGTCGATGCGAGGCAGGTGCGCCAGTTTCTGTGACAGCGCATCCAGCTGGCTGAAGTACCAACAACGTTCTCGCTCTTCGCGGTCAATTTCTCCTAAAAGTTGGTTCCTGAGGGGGACGAGAGCACCGATAGCATTAGTAGCCTTTTCGCTACGAGGCGCGTCAACGAGAGAAACAGCGACACCCGTTGGAACCGTGTACCATTTCAGGTCACTTTTTGTTCATTTTTGGGCATTCCTGGGTCACATCCTATTGATTTGGTGTCATTTCCAGGTGACTTCCTGTTTATTTCGGTCACTTCCTGATGATTTTGAGGCATTTCTTGATTACTTCCTGTTGATTTAGGGTCAATTCTGGGGGACTTCCTGTTTTCAGTCACTTCCTGATGGGAGGCCCCATTATTGGACGTCTACTGGGCAGCCACAAAATTGTCGCGCTAGCTAACGAGAGGCCGACAGCGAAAAACCGGAAAAAGGCTCGTTTCCTGGTTTTCCTGAAATTAGAAGAAAAAAAAAGTCCGTTGGCCATTCGCTCACCTTTCCTTGTAGAGTTCGTCCATGTGATGGTCGCTGAGGCGTCCGTCCGCCCCGCTGATGACAGCCGTTTTGGGGGGGGCCCCGTCCAGGAAGTGATGCGGCGACAAAAGGACGGAAATGTCGCCGCTGCGAGCCGAAGAGGAGGAGCAGGCGGGAGGGGGTAGCGCCAGACAGTGCTCCCTTTCTGGGGCTCCCTGATTGTCCGCCGACCCGTGACCTTGGTGACCTTGATGCTTCAGCTCGTAGTAGTTGGTCAAGTCCATGTGCAGCTCTGAAACAGGTTAGCATTAGCACAACTTTATTAGTAACTTGTTTACATTAGCACGACAGTGTTAGAAACAGATTGGTATTAGAACGACAGTGTTAAAAACATGTATTTTCATAACAGTGTTAGAAATGCGTTAGCATTAGCGTAACAGTATTTGAAACACGTTAGCAAACGAGTTGGCAATAGCACGACAATGTCAGGAACACTATGTCAGTGTTAAAATCATGTTAATGTTAGCATGCTTTAGCATTACCATGACAATGTTAGAAACACGTTAGCATTATCAAAACCGTGTTAGAAATGCATTAGGATTAGCGCAACAGTGTTTGAAGCGTGTTAGCAATAACATGACACTGTTAAGACATACGTCAGCATTAGCACGACGGTGTCAGGAACACTATGAAAGTGTTAAAATCATGTTAACGTTAGCATGCTTCAACGTTACCATGACAATGTTAGATACATGTTAGCATTATCAAAACAGTTTTGGAAATGCTTTAGTATTAGCGCAACAGTGTTTGAAGCACGCTAGCATTTGCCATGACAATGTTAGAAGCATGTTAGCAATAGCATGACACTGGTAAGATGGACGTCGGCATTAGCACAACAGTGTCAGGAACACTATGACAGTGTTAAAGTCATGCTAATATTAGCATGCTTTAGCATTACCATGACAATGTTAGAAACACGTTAGCATTATAAAACCGGTGTTGGAAATGCTTTAGATTAGCACAACAGTGTTTGAAGCACGCTAGCATCCCCCATGCTAATGTTAGCATGATTTTAACAATAGCATGACAGTGTTACAAAAGAGTTAGCAATGGCACGACAGCGTCAGGAACACAATGACAGTGTTAAAATAATGTTAGCATGCTTTAGCATTACAATGACAATGTTAGAAACACGTTAGCATTATCAAAACAGTGTTAGAAATGCGTTGGCTTTAGCACAACAGTGTTTGAAGCACGTTAGCATTCGCCATGACAATGTTAGAAGCACTTTAGCAATAGCATGACACTGTTATGACAGACGTCAGCATTAGCACGACAGTGCAAGACAGTGTTAGAAACACATTATTAACATGACAGTGTTAAAAACATGTTGGCATTAGCATGTTAGTGTAAGAAACGCGTTAGCATTACCACAATAGTGTTAGATACACGTTAGCATTATCAAAACAGTGTTGGAAATGCTTTAGTATTAGCGCAACAGTGTTTGAAGCACGCTAGCATTCACCATGACAATGTTAGAAGCATGTTAGCAGTAGCATGACACTGTTAAGATGGACGTCAGCATTAGCACAACAGTGTCAGGAACACTATGACAGTGTTAAAAATCATGCTAACATTAGCATGCTTTAGCATTACCATGACAATGTTAGAAACACATTAGTATTATCAAAACTGTGTTGGAAATGCTTTAGATTAGCACAACAGTGTTTGAAGCACGCTAGCATCCACCATGCAAGTGTTAGCATGATTTTAACAATAGCATGACAGTGTTAAAATAATGTTACCATGCTTTAGCATTACAATGACAACGTTAGAAAAACGTTAACATTATCAAAACAGTGTTAGAATGCGTTGGCTTTAGAGCAACAGTGTTTGAAGCACGTTAGCATTCGCCATGACAATGTTAGAACCACGTTAGCAATTGCATTGCACTGTTATAACAGACGTCAGCATTAGCACGACAGTGCAAGACAGTGTTAGATACACATTATTAACATGACAGTGTTAAAAACATGTTGGCATTAGCATGTTAGTGTAAGAAACGCGTTAGCATTAGCACAATAGTGTTAGATACACGTTAGCATTAGCACAACAGAGTTCAATACACAGTAGTATTAGCACGACAGTGTTGGAAACACGTTAGCATTATCATAACAGTGTTACAAACGCTTTAGCATTAGCATAACACTTCATTGGCAACTATGGCAAGTGACTATTTTGGGTTATTTTACAAAGTTTATTTGAATAATATTAATTATTTTTACATAATTATATTACCATTAGTTATTATTAATCATTATTCATTTTTTAATATGATTTTTTTAATCATAACTAAATGATTCAATTGATAAAAATCGATTAATTGCCTAGATTTGGTAGAGTATATGTTGTAGTCAGAAAAAGTATGCGCGTCATCTTAACTATTTGATGACGCATTGGCTTCCCATTGACGGCGACAGACATCAAAATTAAAAACTGATTGGACGTCTGTCGCCGTCAACGGCATTGAAAACATCCGATCGGCTGTCATTAGACACGAGGTCGGCGAGCAAAAGCTGAAAAACCTTTGAGTTGGTGGAGCACGTCGCTGCGTCCCGATGAAGCCAAAGTCCCCGCCTCCTGCTCCAGCTTGCACTGCAGCTGCTTCAGGACTTCCTGCACGGTCACCACAGCAACAACAAAACGGATAAATCGGTTCAGGATGACAACAATCGGAACGAGAGTCGACATCATTAACAAGAACCAGAACAATAAAATCAAAACAACTGGTGAAAAAAGAACAAAAACACACACAAAAAAGATTCAAAACCAGAATCAAAACAAGATTCTTCATCAAAACAAAAACCGGTTTAGAACAACAATCAGTCCAATTTGAGCAAGAGTCCAAATCAAAACATGGTTGAGCAACAACCTGAACAAAAATCAAAACAAGATTTTAAACCAAAACAAAACAAGAATAGAACAAGATTCGGTTCGAGAGGAGAATCAGAACAAGAGTCAAAATAAAAAATCCTTAAAAAAAAGGAGAACCAGAACAAGAGTCAAAATCTGAACAAGAACACCAGTAATCTAAACGAAACATCGAAACCAGAATCAATACGGGATTCTCAACAAAAACCAGAGGAGAACAAAAATCGGTTCAGCTTGAGCATCAAAACAAGAGTCAACATTATAAACAACCAACAGACTCAAAATCCAAACGTGGGGAACGCAGGAAGAACACAAACAACTGATTCAGAACCTGAACAAAAATCAAAACCAGGATCGGTACGGGATTCTCAACCAAAACAAAAACCGGAGTAGAAAATGAATCAGTCAAGCTTGAGCAGCAAAACAAGAGTCAACATCATAAACAAGTACCTGAACCACAGTCAAAAACTAAAAATGGGTGAGAACTGAACAAGAACACAAAAAACAGATTCAGAACCTGATCAAAACTCAAAACCAAATCTAAACGGGATTCTCAACCAAAACAAAGAACAAGGTAGAGAAGAATCAGTTCAGCTTGAGTATCAGAAGTAGAAACAACATTATATATTAAAAAAATTCAGAACCTGAACAAAAACTCAAAACCAGAATCAAAACAGGATTCTCAACCAAAAGAACAGGGTAGAACAAGAATCAGTTCAACTTGAGAATCAGAACTAGAGTCAACATTTATTGAAAGATTCAGAACCTGAACAAAAACTCAAAACCAGAATCAAAAAAGCGTTCTCAACCAAAACAAAAAAACAGGGTAGAACAAGAATCAGTCCAGCTTGGGTATAAGAACTAGAGTCAACATTGTATGAAAAAGATTCAAAACCTGAACAAAAACTCAAAACCAGAATAAAAACAGGGTTCTAAACTAAAACAAAAAACAGGGTAGAACAATAATGAGTCCAGATTGAGTGTCAGAACTAGAGTCAACATTATATGAAAAAGATTCAGAACCTGAAAAAAAACTCGAAACCAGAATCAAAACAGGATTCTCAACCAGAAAAAAAGAAACAGGGTAGAACAAGAATCAGTCCGGCTTGAGTATCAGAACGAAAGTCAACATTATATGAAAAAGATTCAGAACCTGGACAAAAACTCAAAACCAGAATCAACCCAGGATTCTCAACCAAAACAAAACAAAAAAAACAGTACAACAAGAATCAGTCCAGCTTGGGTATAAGAACTAGAGTCAACATTATATGAAAAAGATTCAAAACCTGAACAAAAACTCAAAAGCAGAATAAAAACAGGGTTCTAAACCAAAACAAAAAACGGGGTAGAACAAGAATGAGTCCAGATTGAGTATCAGAACTCGAGTCAACATTATATGAAAAAGATTCAGAACCTGAACAAAAACTCGAAACCAGAATCAAAACAGGATTCTCAACCAGAAAAAAAGAAACAGGGTAGGACAAGAATCAGTCCGGCTTGAGTAGCAGAACGAAAGTCAACATGATATAAAAAAAGATTCAGAACCTGAACAAAAACCTAAAACCAGAATCAAAACAGGATTCTCAACCAAAACAAAAATCAGGGTAGAACAAGAATTAGTCCAGCTCGAGTATCACACACAACACACACGGATTCAGAACTGTAACAAAAATCAAAACCACGACCTAAGAGTCCAAACAGGGGTGAGAACAGAACAAGAACACAAAAACTGATTCAGAACATGAACAAAACTCAAAACCATTTTCCAAACAGGATTCTCAACCAAAGATAAATCCATATTAGAGCAAAAATCAATCCATCTTGGGCATCGGAACCAGAGTCAAAATACAAACATGGGTGCGAACAGAGCAAGAACACAACAAAAATGGATTCAGAACATGAACAAAACTCAAAACCAGAATCAAGACAGGATTCTCAACAAAAAAACATAGTAGAACAAAACTTAATGCATCTTCAGCATTAGAACAAGAGTCAAAGAAGAGTCAAACATTAAGATCCAGAATCCAAATACAGGTGAGAACAGAACATGAACAAAAAAGACTGATTTGGAACCTGAACAAAAAGCAATACCGGGATCAAAACGGGAGTCTCGGGCCACCCACCTTCATGCCGACGGTCTCGGTCTCCAGCTTGCACAGGTGGTTGGAATTGTCCTCTAGCTCCCTCCTCAGGTGGGAGTTCTCCTGGCGCAGCGCCGCCACCTGGTGGGCCAGCTGGTCATAGGACGCCAGCGGGTTGGCCATGCTCGCTCAAGAGCGGAGGGAGGTGGCGCCCCCTGGGGAAGACACCGGGTGAACACTACATCAAAACTTGTGTTCTATCGCTCCCATTTTATGAGTGAGAAACATTTGACCGAATTTGATTTTTTGAAATATGGCAAAACTAGCAAAAAATGTTTCGGAATCAACAGGAAACATTCCAGATTCAACAGGAAGCGACCTGGAAATGTTCCAAAATCAACAGGAAGTGACCTGGAATGCCGCAACGTCAAGAGGAAATGGGTCAAAATCAACAGGCAGTAACCTGGAAATGGCACAAAATCAAAAGGAAATGTTCCAAAATCAACAGGAAATGACCTGGAAATGTGTCCAAATCAACAGGAGGTGATCCAAAATCAATGGTAAGTGACCTATAAATACCACAAAATCAACAGAAGTGATCCAAAATCAACAAAAAGTGACCTCGAAATGCCACAAAATCAACAGGACAGGAGCTAAAATCAACAGGAAGTGACCTGGAATTGTATGAAAATCAACAGGAAGTGGCCTGTACATGCCACATATTCAACAGGAAGTGTTCCAAAATCAACTAACCCTGCAAGCAGGACTGTACGGGCCCTCGCGTTATTGCGCAACTCGGAGCTCAGGCAAAGTGGGACGGCACGCAGGTCGGGGGGTGGCAATCGACAACAGACAGATATACAGGCAGATATGTTGCATGTCTGAATGTTCAGAATGAGTGGGGAGACAAAATGGCGACGGTCATTATGACTTTCCTATTGGACCCTTCTGCTTCAACGAAACAAAATTGTTCATCAGGCACCTGAACACATATCTTAAGGCTCCCCTGATTCAGGTTTGAGGTCAATTGATTTTTGTCCCCTCAAAACTGGTCAGACTGTTCATGACACTCATGAGAAGTTAGGTTGTCAAAATGGTGACTTTTCATTCACGGGCCTGACCTGGGCAGGGGAGCAAATTCCGCGTTTTTTTTGACAACACGCCAATTCAGTAAATGACTAATAACTTCCTGATTGAAGGTGCACTGTTTTCATATCTGGCATGCATGTGAGGTATTTCAGCCTGAACATAACCTTAGTGAAATATTACCCATTACGCCTGCCGCCCCCTAGTGGGAACAGTAAATACCCTTTTAATTGACGTGAAGAATGAGGACGTCTTGGACTTCACTTTTCAACGGTGGAACACGTACAGAACCTGCTTAAAAAAGTGGCTTTGTCTTCACGGTGCTAACAAGGATCTTGCAGGAATATACAAACATTGCGTGGATATGGATTTTGAAAATATTCCTGGCGACGCTGGATTCCACACTACATGCTACCGGCGTTTTTACTGAGAAACAGAAATTGTTAAAGGCTGAGAAAAAATTCGCACGTGCTGGGGGAGAGCCATCTGCAGCCGCGAGCCATTCTGACCCCCCTGCGAGTACTAGCGAAGTTGCAGAAGCGTCTGAAACTCCCAGAAAAAAACTTTGTTCCCGTTCAGGTTTGCCCATCGCTTCTGCTGGCCCTGTCCTTCCAGCCATCTGCATCATTTGTAAAAAGTGTCAAATTATGCCCGTTTGGAATCGAAAGGCAAACGGCAGCGGGATCATCTCGTCAAAGCAGAGACATTGTCGGCAGGTACAGTGCCTTGCAAAAGTATTCGGCCCCCTTGAACCTTGCAACCTTTCGCCACATTTCAGGCTTCAAACATAAAGATATACAATTTTAATTTTTTTGTCAAGAATCAACAACAAGTGGGACACAATCGTGAAGTGGAACAAAATTTATTGGATAATTTCAACTTTTTTAACAAATAAAAAACTGAAAAGTGGGGCGTGCAATATTATTCGGCCCCCTTGCATTAATACTTTGTAGCGCCACCTTTTGCTCCAATTACAGCTGCAAGTCGCTTGGGGTGTGTTTCTATCAGTTTTGCACATGGAGAGACTGACATTCTTGCCCATTCTTCCTTGCAAAACAGCTCGAGCTCAGTGAGGTTGGATGGAGAGTGTTTGTGAACAGCAGTCTTCAGCTCTTTCCACAGATTTTCCATTGGATTCAGGTCTGGACTTTGACTTGGCCATTCTAACACCTGGATACGTTTATTTTTGAACCATTCCATTGTAGATTTGGCTTTATGTTTTAGCTCATTGTCCTGTTGGAAGATAAATCTCCGTCCCAGTCTCAGGCCTTGTGCAGATACCAACAGGTTTTCTTCCAGAATGTTCCTGTCAGTCTTAACCATCTTCCCTGTCCCAGCTAAAGAAAAGCAGGCCCAAACCATGATGCTGCCAACACCATGTTTGACAGTGGGGATGGTGTGTTCAGGGTGATGAGCTGTGTTGCTTTTACGCCAAACATATCGTTTTGCATTGCGGCCAAAAAGTTCAATTTTGGTTTCATCTGACCAGAGCACCTCCTTCCACATGTTTGGTGTGTCTCCCAGGTGGCTTGTGGCAAACTTTAAACCAGACTTTTTATGGATATCTTTGAGAAATGGCTTTCTTCTTGCCACTCTTCCATAAATGCCAGATTTGTGCAGTGTACGACTGATTGTTGTCCTATGGACAGACTCTCCCACCTCAGCTGTAGATCTCTGCAGTTCATCCAGAGTGATCATGGGCCTCTTGGCTGCATCTCTGATCAGTTTTCTTCTTGTTTGAGAAGAAAGTTTGGAAGGACGGCCGGGTCTTGGTAGATTTGCAGTGGTCTGATGCTCCTTGCATTTCAATATGATGGCTTGCACAGTGCTCCTTGAGATGTTTAAAGCTTGGGAAATCCAAATCCGGCTTTAAACTTCTCCACAACAGTATTTCGGACCTGCCTGGTGTGTTCCTTGGTTTTCATAATGCTCTCTGCACTTTAAACAGAACCCTGAGACTATCACAGAGCAGGTGCATTTATACGAAGACTTGATTACACACAGGTGGATTCTATTTATCATCATCGGTCATTTAGGACAACATTGGATCATTCAGAGATCCTCACTGAACTTCTGGAGTGAGTTTGCTGCACTGAAAGTAAAGGGGCCGAATAATATTGCACGCCCCACTTTTCAGTTTTTTATTTGTTAAAAAAGTTGAAATTATCCAATAAATGTTGTTCCACTTCACGATTGTGTCCCACTTGTTGTTGATTCTTGACAAAAAAATTCAATTTCATATCTTTATGTTTGAAGCCTGAAATGTGGCGAAAGGTTGCAAGATTCAAGGGGGCCGAATACTTTTGCAAGGCACTGTATATATTTTTTAATTTTTTGGTGTGTGGGGAAGGGGGCGGGGAGGGAGGGTGTAAATGACATGTTGTGACATAATCTGACACTTTAATAAATACTCTTTGTTACAATTATCTGGGCTCTTAATGCATCTATTTTCATCCGGTCCATTTTTGCCTTGGCCAGTGTGTGCTGCTTCTTGTGTACCTTTCATTACATAGTAGGTTGTGAATTGTTTTCATATATAAAACATAAGCTTTTAGATAAATGTAACATATGTGCTTCATGTGCTGGTGTCACCTCTAGTTGAAGTGATTTTTTTTTTGCACAGATTTGCTACATTTAATGATCTAAATTCACATATGAGTATACTAAACCACCAATACTTGTTTCTGATATCAGGTACATGTATGTATGACATTTGAGAAAGATTTTGTGTTGCCAAATTTAATATAAGACATTTTACAACCAGAAATGGCAGCACCAGATTTTCGTTTTTTGTTATTTCCCTATATATATATTCCTGGCTTTTGACAAAATTGGTGCAGGCAAACGTTGGGTGAACTTTTTAAGCCAAAGTTCAGAAGGGTATTATCTATCAAAAAATGCACTGAACAAGTAGTGCCCAGACAGTGGAAGGAAACTCATTTTCTAGGCACTTTTTCAGGGTCCACCCCAAGGCCTATAGCTTATTTCTTCATTTTATCAATGTCAAAGCATCTGCTAATGACTCAGAGGCTGCCATTGACAGCGCCAGACGTCCAATCCATTTGAAGCGGGATGGGCGGCAGGGAATAAATAAACCTTCATTCTCTGCCACCCTCCCACCTCAAATAGACTGGACATCGACCAGTGATTAAGTCACTGGCGGGTTGGATTGATTTTGTTACAAAACACGCCAGCGGACGGAAACGTCAATAATGGCGAGGGAACGGTTACTGCTGAAACACCCGACATGACATAAGAGCGTGGCGACTTCAAACAGGAAACAATTAACGTCATTTTTTTTTTTTTTTGCATGAAAAAGTGAACAATGAGCATCTATTCCCGCAAGCCTCCCTCGAACCCGAGACAGTCCGGTTGCCACGGCAACCGCATCCCACAGGCAGGGTGATGCAACACTTAGGCACTCACGCGATTATAGCCTAGCTTAACACGTCGACAGCAATAGACGTCCAATTCGTCAACGAGCCGTCCTACTACTAATAAAACACTAATTAAAAAACTAATAATAATAATGATGAAATAAAAAAATATTGAATTTAAATGAATATGAATTGAATAATAATTGATTTAAAAAATAATACAATAATATAACATCAAAATGTATCTTAAAATTAGATCTGAAAAAATGAAAAACAAACTTTTTTTTTCATTGTTAAAAACTAATAAAATAAAAATATATTTAAAATTTGATAATATTAAATAATTATATAATTAAATACAGAATAATTATAAAACAATAATATGAAAAAATGTAAAAAAAAAAATTTAAAGGACAAACAAAAACATGTTCGCCAGTCAATGATATATTAAATTTACCTTTTTATTTAAAAATAACAGAAATAAATTAAATAATAATTAACAAAAACATTGACTTTATCATAAATAAAAATAAATAATTAATAACAATAAAATTAACATATGAAAATGATTTAATTATAACAGTATAAAAAATAAAACAATATAACAAAAATTCTAAAAGTAGATTCAATTTTTTTAAATGTCTCAGGATATTTTTTATTAATTAAAAATTATCTGAATCAATAAAATTTATATTATAAATATAAAAAATGCAATACTATAACATAAAAAAAATCTTTAAATTATATTTTTTAAAAGGACAAAAATAGAAAATGAATTAATTAAAATTAATAATTCCATAAATAACATAAATAAATAAATAAACATAAATAACAAATAAATCTGATAATATAAAAATAATTCAATAACATTAAAAAAGTATTTTAAAATTAAAAGAATATATATTTCCAAAAAAAAAAAAAAAAAAACAGGACAAACAAAACACAGGTCGCAAGTCAATGTCATAGCACATATTCAAAAAAAATTAAGAACTTTTAAAATATAAGACTTACTATCTATCAATTTTCAAGCTATCCATCGTCAGGTTCGCGAGGGTGCTGGAGCCTATCGCAGCTGAAAGGCGAATTAAACACAAAACTTTGTCCGTCATAGTTTAAAAAAAATTTTTTTATGATTTTTAACAAATATGTATATATATATATATATATATTTTTTTTTTTTTTTTAAATACACTAGTATTTATAGATATACCGTATATACACTATATATTAAAAATAAAACATGGAATGATTGACATATATTAAAATGAATAATACCAAATAATAATAACAAAATAAATGTTAAAAACTAAAAAAAAATCACAATATCAAAAATCAACATATTGAGGGGAAATTATTAATGAAAATAATTTAAAAATATAACCTGAAAGGGCAAACGAAAGACTGAGTATATATCTGGGATTTAAACAAACAAAATGAACCAAATTGGAAAAATTAAAAACAATATTTCAGGACAAATTTAAAAATAAACAGAAAAATAATGTCCAATAACGCGGCGTCCAATCATCCTTCCCCAGTTAGCTAATCACGAGTAGACGTCCAGTTCATTTGAAGCTTGAGGGTTTCAAATAGATCGGACGTCTATGGCCGTCAATGTGACTTACTACAAAATATGCGGTCACTGAATATATGATTGTGTATTCAGTATGTCCTCTTGTGTCTTTTCCTCGCTCGTCCTTTGTCCATCCTCCATTTTGCACACACCTGCCTTCATCCTTCCATCTCTCCCCCTCATCATCATCATTCCTCCATCTTGCGCCCGCCCCCTCCCCCTTCTCGCTACAAACACGCAAATCAAATGTAGACCCAAAAAGGACAAAAAAAGCATTCTGACCTGCAGTTGCTCGTCTTTCGTCTTGCAGGGCAAAAACAACCAAAGCAAGGTCGGACGCGACGACTACGACGACGACGATGCTGCTGGGAGCGTCAGGGAGGGGAGGGGCCAAGGGGTGACGAGTGAGGAAGAGGAGGAGGAGGAAGGCGGTTCGGTTAGCTCGAACTGAACATGCTCGAACTTGGCGCAAGAAGGGATAGTGCATTCAGAAGGCGTACGTGTAAGGAAAGCTATTTTCCTGCCTCGTCTTTCCGGAAAAAGCCGAAGATGCACGAAGGAATGAGCCCGTTTTCCATATGCTGTGTCGCTCTTCCGGAAGGAGCCGAAGATGCACGAAGGAACGAGAACCTTTTCCACCAGGCTGTGTCACTTTCCGGAAAGAGCCGAAGATGCACGAACGAAAAAATGAGGCCGTTTTCCATATCCTCTGTCGTTCTCCCGGAAATAGCCGAAGATACACGAATGAGCGAGGGAGAGGGAGGCGCGGGATGACAACCCGTGTCTTATTAACCCTTTATAGGGCAAGTGACTAGTTTTTTTTTTGTGCCATTGACCTTGATAGATGTCTAATCATGCGGCGTCCATTCATCCTTTTGCTGTGGCTGCCATTTGCTTTAGACGTCCAATCAATGTGAAGTGGGAGGGTTGGCAGTTAATAAGAACTTGAAATGTATTGGAAACTACCACTGATAAACTCATTTCAATTGAGGGCCGAAGCACGAAAAGAGCTTTCATTGCCCCAATCAAAATGGCCTCAGGTTGGCGGCCATCTTGGTAGGGGCAACATTCCCACCAAAGTCAACGTAGTGACATTCAAATCAAGCCATAACTATCTTAAAAGATCATTTTATCGATGTCAAAGCATCTGCTATTTACCCGTCATCTGCCGTTGACGTCTCCAGATGTCCAATCCATTTGGAGTGGGAGGGTGGCAGCCAATGAACGTTTTGCCGATAAGGGCTGTAGTGATTATGTGCTGTCAGGCAATTTTCTTTCACTCATTAATTACAGGATTTTTAATTAATCGAATTGGTGGTGTTTTAATGTCATATCGGCTAATGGTCCCTTAATAAAGACATTGAATTCATTCTTTCATTCGTTCATTTTCCATGCCGCTTTTCCTCACATGGGTCGCGGATGAGCTGAAGCCTATCCCAGCTTACTATGGGCAGTAGGCGGGGACTGAAACAAATAAAACTTGCTACATTTTACAATTTATTGACTTTTTATTGAGCAACAACTTACATCAGGCGTCTCCGAAGTATTCCACGTTGGGTCGCTGTGTGCAGGATTTCTTTCCAACAAAATAGGACGACACCTTTGCACCAATCTGGTGTCTTCCAAGTGTAAGCAGTTGATTGTAGTCAGGTGCTGCTTGTTTTAGCAGAAACCTCATTGGTTAAACGGTCTGTGCTGAATCGATAGTTAGCACAGCAGATCGCTAATGTAGATATTTTCATTGGCATGCGCAGTTTGGCCACTGGGAGGCGCTGCTGCATTGCTAAGAGCGAAGTATACACTGACAGTAACAGGGCGTAACAGAAGAAGTCTCTTTAATAGCAGATTTACATTTTTTTTTTCCCGCCCCAAATCATTGACTGTATATCGTTCACTTGATCGTCAATTTTAAAGCATATATAAGGAGGTTACCAGTTGCTTTTCTCCAGCACGAGATCCAAGGTTTGTACACAAGAGTGTTCAATCAAGCGCTTTAGAGTCCAATTGAGAAATGCGTGTCAACAATGAGAGGCGTCCCGACGCTTTCAACGGAAAGTAAAAGTTGAAAATCAAAAGTAAAAGTGGCTAAATCTGTATTGAATGCTCATCCATTAACTACCGCATGGGGTCAGGTGGCGGGGCAGCAGCTTTACAAGGGGAAGCCCAAACTTCCCTCTCCCTGGCCTCTTCAACCAGCTTTTCCGGCGGGATCCCGAGGTGTTCCCAAGTCAACCAAGAGACATAGTCTCTCCAGCGTGTCCTGGGTCATCCCCAGGGCCTCCGCCGATGGAACGTGCCCGGAACACCTCTCCAGGGAGGCATCTGAACCAGATGCCTGAGCCAACTGAGCTGGCTTCTCTCAAACAGAGGAGTAGTGGCTCGACCCAGAGTCCTTCCCGGATAACAGAGCTTCTCAACCTATCTCTAACGGAGAGCCCAGACAGCCTGCGGAGGAAAATCATTTCGGACACTTGTATCCGGGATCATGTTCTTTTGGTCACGACCCACAGCTCGTGACCATAGGTGAGGATAGGAACGTACCGTAGATCGACTTGTAAATCGAGAGCTTTGACTTTTGGCTCAGCTCCTTCCAGACGCTGCACCGATCCGCCAGTCGATCTCCCACTCCCTCGTGATCACGACCCCAAGATACTTGAACTCATCCACTTGGGGCAGGATCTCATCCCCGACCCGGAGAAGGCACGCCCGCTTTTTCCGACTGAGGACCACGGTCTTGGATTTGGAGGTGCTGATCTTCATCCCGACCCCTTCACACTCGGCTGCAAACCGCTCCAGTGAGAGTTGCTTGATGAAGCCAACAGCACCACATCATCTGCAAAAAGCAGAGATGCAATGCAAAGGCCACCAGACCCCCTTAACGCTTCTGCTGCACGTAGAAATTCTGTCCATGAAAGTTATGAACAGAATCAGTGAAGAAGAGCAACCTTGGCAGAGTCCAACCCTCACTGGGAACAAATCCGACTAACTGCAGGCAATGCAGACCAAACTCTAGCACTGGTTGTACAGGGACCGAACAGCCCTTACTCTCAAAGCACCCCTCACAGAACTCCCCGAAGGATACGGTTGAACGCCTTCTCCAAATCCAGAAAACACATGTAGACGGGTTGAGCAAACTCCCACGCATCCTCGACGACCCTGCCGAGGGTTAGAGCTGGTCCCCTCTTCCACAGCCGGAACAAAAACCACACTGCTCCTTATGAATCAGAGATTGGACTTCCCAACGGACCCTCTTCTCCAGCACCCCTGAATAGACTTTACCGGGAGCCTGAGGAGTTTGATCCCTCCGTAATTAGAACACACCCTTCAGTCCCCCTTCTTAAAAAGGGGGACCATGACCCCAGTCTGCCAGTCCAGAGGCACTGTCCCCGTAGAGGTGTGTCGGCCACAACAGCACCACAACATCCAGAGCAGGAACTCCAGGTGGATCTCATCCACCTCAGGGGCCTTGCTACCGAGGAGCTTTGGTTGCTCATTGGCCTTAGCTTAGCACCGTCAACGGTAGCCGATCAGTCGACATGCAAACAATAGGACATGATGTTCCTATCAAAGGTAGTGCAACATATCCGGATACAACAATTCAGTATCCATACTTTGATACTTTTGACCAACCGCATTTACAATAAGTAACCTCATATTTGGATTGATTGATCAACTGTCCAACCATTTCCTCTGATGTTCCAGCCAATCAGAAGAAAAGAGGCGTGACCGAAAAGCAACCACCATATACACTGGTGTATATAGGTCGCACCACAATATGGGAGATTTATGGAGCAATTTACAATACTGTTATACGGTTGTACCGTAATATTCAGGTGCTGCTTGTTTCACCCTTGGGCGTTATTTTGACTAAATTCTTGTGATTTTGTCCAAAAAAATGGCTTTTCCTTTGAAGTGTGATAACTAAGTCATTTCTGAATATTTTTTCACTTTCAACCACTCAAAATGTTCAGTGGCATCAGACCTATCTACACATATATAGTTTTTTATTTTATTTTTTATTTTCTAATGCCCCCTATGGACAATAATAGCAGCATTATCCGAATTGCAAAACTAACGATGCTATATATATAAAGAAAACAAGTCTAATTTGAATATTCCATATCACATAGTTAGAGGCTTGAATAAGTCGTTAAGTCATAACAACCGATTTTTTTATGCATGGCCAGTTTTTACACATTTGCAGTTTTCTCATTTACACTAAACTCTTGTGATTTTGTCCAAAAAATGGCTTTTCCTTTGAAGTGTGATAACTAAGTCATTTCTGAATATTTTTTCACTTTCAACCACTCAAAATGTTCAGTGGCATCAGACCTATCTACACATATATAGTTTTTTATTTTATTTTTTATTTTCTAATGCCCCCTATGGACAATAATAGCAGCATTATCCGAATTGCAAAACTAACGATGCTGTATATATATAAAAAACAAAAGTCTAATTTGAATATTCCATATCACATAGTTGAGGCTTGAATAAGTCGTTAAGTCATAACAACCGATTTTTTTATGCATGCCCAGTTTTTACACATTTGCAGTTTTCTCATTTACACTAAACTCTTGTGATTTTGTCCAAAAAATGGCTTTTCCTTTGAAGTGTGATAACTAAGTCATTTCTGAATATTTTTTCACTTTCAACCACTCAAAATGTTCAGTGGCATCAGACCTATCTACACAGTACACATATATAGTTTATTTATTTATTTATTTATTTTTTAATGCCCCCCATGGACAATAATAGCAGCATTATCCTAATAGCAAAACTAACTATGCTATATATATATAAAAACAAAAGTCTAATTTTACTATTCCATATGACATAATTAGGGGCTTGAATAAGTCAACAAGTCGTAACAACCGAATTTTTTATGCATGCCCAGTTTTTACACAATTGCGGTTTTCTCATTTACACTAAACTCTTGTGATTTTGTCCAAAAAATGGCTTTTCCTTTGAAGTGTGATAACCAAGTCATTTCTGAATATTTTTTCACTTTCAACCACTCAAAATGTTCAGTGGCATCAGACCTATCTAAACATATAGTTTTTTTTTTGGAAGGGGCGGGCTATGGACAATAATAGCAGCATTATCCTAATAGTAAAACTAACTATGCTATATAGGCTATATATAAATCAAACTAAAATATTTTATATTACATAATTACATCATTGGATAAGTAAAAGTCGCAACTATATTTTTAGAACAAGACTGTGACAAAGTGACAATAACCGATTTGATGATAGAATTTATGTTAACAATTTTACAAAAGATATATACAATATAACAGTTAACATAATAACAATAAAGAGAATTCATGATGTGCACTTTGAGATTTGTTGTTCAAATGTAAAGTGCGTTATAAATAAAATGTATTATTATTTATTATTATGTTCGAAGCCCGAAGTGGCTTTGTGCAAAGGCCACATTGTTTGCGCTTGGACGGGGGTCCAGCTCGCTGCTCAACCAAGCCTTCGGCAGAAGGCGGTGGTTCCCGTTTTAGGACTTCTGTCCGAATTAGAGCCTTGCAAAGTTCCTCAAGAAATAGTCGGCGCTTGTAGCTTTTCTTCACGTTCCACTCAGGGTAGATCTCCGTGAACAGCACAAATGCCCGAACTGTCTTACAGTAACTCGTCCTCATCATCTTAGATGGAAGCCCTCAAATTCCTCCTAAAGCACCCTCTAGAGGTCTCTCGGTGACAATGTTTGTCGGGAGAAGCGGCCTCGGTGGTGTCGGTCTCAGACAAAGCGACTCCGAGGGAATCCGTCTCGGAAGAAGCCGCCTTGGGAGAATCGGTCCGAGAGGAAGCGGTCTCTGAATCGGCGCGGGTAGCTGTGTTAGGGGAAATAAGGGGGTGGAGTTTTTAGCTCAGGGTTGTCAAATGGGAGGACCGGGAAAAAGATGTAGCCTGTCAATACCGTTTATTTCCAATTGAATTTTAAAATAATTATAGCCACACACGCCTTCACCATTTTGATTATTAATGTTAAGGAGCAGAAAAACACGCCGTAAATAGGAGGAATGTACGTAGCCGTAACAGAAACGGAATGAAATTCCATTCGGTTTGGGCCTGTTCATTCCGAATGAGGTGTTTATATGGAACACATTTATTCGGTTTGAACATCTAAACCGATTGTAATTGGAATATTTGGCTCCATGTAAACGTGGCTAGTAATGGTAATCTTTATTTATTAGCGCTTAGCGCTCTTTATTAGCACTTACTACTACTGCTGCTTTAAGATGGCGGCTGTTTACTAACGCTGCCCAGACGCGGCTGAGTCTGTCAATGCGCATCTAGTTCAACATACATGTGATCTCTATGAGACTCATCAGACGCTACCTGCTACCAACGAGGCATCGTGCGGGCTAGTATTTAGCAACGTTAGCAACGTCGGCGTTGTTTGTAGCGGCTGTCAGCTGCAGTAAGTTTTTTTTTTTGCTTCTTCCTCTACGCACGTGACATCAGCGCGTTGTCCCGCATTAAAAGTAGTCCGAGCAAAACGTGATGCTTAGAGCTGTCAAAATAAACGATTACTCGAGGTGAATAAAATTACTCGGATCAGTTTTTAAACTCGAGTTATTCGAGTTGCTCGAGTATTCCTTTCAGCTCTACTTGAAATCAACAGGAAGTGACCTGGAAAAGCACCAAAATCAACCGGAAGCTACCAGTGAGTAGGAAGTGACAGGGAAAGGCCGTAAAAGCAACAGGAAATGATCCAAAATGTACAGGAAGTGACCCCAAAATGTATAGGAAGTGACCTAAAAAAAACAATGAACAAGAAGTGACCCAGAAACGCTTTTACTTACGAGCTGGCGTGTATTTGGCTGCAATGAAAAGAGAGAAACGTCTCAGTGACGGTCGACGTGAAACTGGCCAACGTCCCATACCTCGTTTGCGCTTGACGACAATGACGGCGATGGCGACGAACAGAAAGAGAAGGGCCAAGGGGACGGCGACAGCCAGCGTCATCTTCCTCCTTTCTCGCGCTGACAAAAAAATCAAACGAAATTACGTAAGAGTCGGACGAGGACGGAAGGGCTCGTCTTACCTTCTATGCGCTCGTTGCTCAACACCTCGGCGAGGTCCAGCGGGGTGACCACGCCCTCCGGGACGCCGTCCAGCTGGAAGACGCACTCGTAGCGAGCGCCTTCGTCCACCGCGAGGAGGCGAGCGCCGGTCTGGAAGGTCCCGTCGTGGTTGGGGAGGATCTCGTCCATTTCCACGTTCTCGTCCAGATGCTGGCCGTCTTTCCTCCAGAAGAGGACGGCCGCCCTGGGGTAGAAACCGGTGGCGTGGCAGGTGACCGGCGAGCCCGCCGTCTTCTGCAGCAGGGACACCCGCGGGAGTTCTGAAAAGGACGTTTCTGGGTCACTTCCTGCCTGGGAGACGTTGAATTGGACGTTCATCTGTATCAATCCCTGTTCATTTCAGGATATTTCTGAGTCACTTCCTGTTGATTTTGAGTCATTTCCTGTACATTTTTGGGTGTCCAGGGATGACTTCCTGTATATTTTGGATCATTTCCTGTTGATTCTAAAGCCTTTCCCTGTTACTTGCTGTTCATTGGTCACTTCCTGTGGATTTCAAGGCATTTTTGGGTCACTTTTAGTCGCTTTCTGTATATTTTGAGGCATTTCAGGATCACTTCCTGTATATTTTGGATTATTTCCTGTTGGTTTTAGGGCTTTTCTGGGTCACTTCCTATTGATGTTGAGGCATTTTCAGTTTACTTCTTCTTGTTTTTGGATGACTTTGTTTGTTTGGGGCATTTGGAGGTCACTTTCTGTAGATTTGGGGATATTCCGATCTCACTTCCTGTTCCTGTTAAATTGAAGGCATTTCCCGACGACATCCTTTAGTTTTGGAGTCACTGTTTATTGGTTTTTAGGTCACTTCCTGTTGATTTCAGGTCCGTTTCTGTTGGTATTAATGCATTTCTGGGTCACTTCCTGTTGATTTTGAGGCATTTTGGTGTCACTTTTTGTTGATTTCAGGTCATTTACTGTTGGTGTTAGTGCATTTCTGGGTCACTTCCTTTTTATTGGCCACTTGCTGTTGATTTTTTCTTGGTCATTTCCTGTTTATTGGTCACTACTTGTTGATTTTGAGGCAGTTCTGGGTCTCTTCTTGTTGATTTTGGGTCACTTCCTGTAGTATTTTGAGGCATTCCAAGTCACTGTTCTTGATGGTTTTAGGTCACTTCCTTGTTGACTTCAGATCCATTTCTTTTGGTATTAGTGCACTTTTCGGTCACTTCCTGTTGACTTCAAGTCACTTCCCGTTGATTTTGGGTCACTTCCTGTATGTTTTCAGGTATTCTCAGTCACATTTTGTTGATTTTGAAACACTTTTGGGTCACTTCCTGTTGATTGGCCAGCATATCCAGGTTACTTCCTGTTGATTTTGGGTCACTTCCTGTTGATTTTGGGTCACCTCCTGTATGTTTTCAGATATTCCGAGTCACTTTTTGTTGATTTTGAAACACTTTTGGGTCACTTCCTGTTGATTGGCCAGCATATCCAGGTTACTTCCTGTTGATTTTGGGTCACTTCCTGTACATTTTGAGGCATTCCAAGTCACTCTTTTTGATGGTTTAGGGCACTTCCTGATGATTTTGGGGCATTTCCAGGTCACTTCCTTGTTGACTTCATATCCATTTCTTTTGGTATTAGTGCACTTTTCGGTCACCTCCTGTTGACTTCAAGTCACTTCCTGTTGATTTTGGGTCTCTTCCTGTACGTTTTCAGGTATTCTGAGTCACTTTTTGTTGATTTTGAAACACCTTTGGGTCACCGTCACTCCCTGTTGATTGCCCAGCATTTCCAGGTTACTTCCTGTTGATTTTCGGTCACTTCCTGTTGATTTTGGATCACTTCCTGTACATTTTGAGGCATTCCAAGTCACTCTTTTTGATGGTTTTAGGGCACTTCCTGATGATTTTGGGGCATTTCCAGGTCACGTCCTCGTTGACTTCATATCCATTTCTTTTGGCATTAGTGCACTTTTCGGTCACTTCCTGTTGACTTCAAGTCACTTCTTGTATGTTTTCAGGTATTCCGAGTCACTTTTTGTTGATTTTGAAACACTTTTGGGTCACTTCCTGTTCATTTTGGGTCACTTCCTGTTGATTTTGGATCGCTTCCTATTGATTTTGAGTCACTCTTTTTGCTGGTTTTAGGGCACTTCCTGATGATTTTGGGGCATTTCCAGGTCACTTCCTTGTTGACTTCAGATCCAATTCTTTTGGTATTAGTGCACTTTTCGGTCACTTCCTGTTGACTTCAAGTCACTTCCTGTTGATTTTGGGTCACTTCCTGTATGTTGTCAGGTATTCTGAGTCACTTTTTGTTCATTTTGAAACACCTTTGGGTCACTTCCTGTTGATTGCCCAGCATTTCCAGGTAACTTCCTGTTCATTTTGGGTCATTTCCTGTTGATTTTGGGTTGTTTTCTTGAAATGATAAAATTCACTAAAAATGGGTGAGCGAAGAAACAAAAAAAAAAGTGTGCCAAGTATGAAATGTGCAAGACAGAAGGTGTGAGAAGACAAATTCGGGAGACAACATTAAAGATGAGATGTTCAGCTCAAAATGGAGAATGAAGGAGAGAAAAGAAAGCATTGGTGAACAAAATGGAGGACACATTTCACGGACAATGTGTGAGAGACAGGCTGTACGTTACCTGTTCTCATCAGGACGTCCCTCCCGAAGCTCACGTACTTCTTCAAGTAAAATGGACATTCCACAGTCAGGTAATACTTCAAGTAGTCATTATAGCCCTCATCTCGGTCCCACTTGTGTTTGGTGACGACAGCTCGCGGCTGGACGGCGATCCATCTCAGTCCCTTCAAATCAAACCATATGAAGTCTTCTCCGTCGTAACTGTCGTAATACCAACCATCCACCTGGTCGGTCTTATCGTCCCATTGGCAGCCACCCATGCGCTGGATCATGTGAAGACCTGAGAGAAAGGCACGCCAGGTGAGAAGCCAGCGTCCGGCCGGATGAAATGCTCCAAACTGGAACCACCACAAACCTCCCGTTTGGTTGAAGCGCTCTTGAAGACGATGAATGCCGACTTTCTCTCTCTCATGATTACCAATATTGATCTGTGTCTGTCTCTCCCAGTAGCGTGGCTCCTCGGCCGTGATTTTGTTCATCCATTCCTGTTTGGCTTTTGCTTTCCCGCTATCGCTGTCGTAGTGTGAAATGGGAACGCCGTCAACATAACCCACACTCAAATACTCTGGCATGTTTGGAATTTGAAATGACGCAGTCCTCATATATTTGAGAGAGTGGATCACTATAAAGAAAAAAAAACAAAAGCATTTCTTTCTTGTACTTATTATCTTTGACATGACGACAGATAGACGATTCAGGATACACAAAGAAAGAAAAAAAAAAAGGATGATGAGAATGAATCAAGCCATAATATTAGAAGATTAAAATGGCATTAAAGTGATACGTTGCAATACGATCAGAAAAAGTTGTGATAAAACACAAAAGAAATTCAAAATATGATGACTCCATAACACGATGTACATTTACGTCCTATTACCGGTAAAAATTTGTTATGAAATAAAGTCATCATAGTACTTAAGTTCACATCATATTCTACGCATGTTACAAAATTGGACGTCACATTATGATATTAAAGTTGTAATATGACAAGGAAAGTTGAAATATTAGGAGTGTCAAGTCATGATATAACATTACTATTAGGGCTGTCAAATGATCGCTTTAACAGCCGGTAATTATTTTTTCAAATTAATCACGTTAAAATATTTGACGCAATTAACGCACATGTCCCGCTCAGACAGATTTAATTGACAGTATAGTGAAAGGTATTAGGGCTGTCAAACGATTAAATTTTTTAATCAGCTTAAAAATGAATTAATCGCAATTCAAACCATCTATAAAATATGCCATATTTTCCTGTAAATTATTGTCGGAATGGAAAGATAAGACACAAGATGGATACATACATTCAACATACGGTACATAAGGACTGTATTTGTTTATTATAACAAGATGGCATTAACATTATTAACATTCTGTTAAAGCGATCCATGGATAGAAAGACTTGTAGTTCTTAAAAGAAAAATGTTAGTACAAGTTATAGAAATTTTATATTAAAACCCCTCTTAATGTTTTTGTTTTAATAAAATTTGTAAAATTTTCAATCAAAAAATAAACTAGTAGCCCGCCATTGATGTCAATAATTACTTGCACAATGATCATGGATGCTGAAGCCTATAAAATAATTTGCACCCAAGCGCCAGCAGAGGGCGGCAAAACTCAATAAAACGCAATTAACAAGTGGGCATTTCACTCTACTGTCATTTAAATCTGTCTGAGCGGGACATGTGCGTTAATTGCGTCAAATATTTTAACGTGATTAATTTTAAAAAATAATTACTGGCCGTTAACGCGACAATTTTGACAGCCCTAATATATATCATCGGTTATCGCATCGGTATCAGCCTTGAGGAGCAGGAAGTTATCGATATCGGTATCGGTGTCAAAAAATGGATACCGTGTACCCCTAAATTTTATGAATATGACAAGAAAAAAATGTAAAAGTTACTAGTTCAGAGTCACTTCTGTTTTGTTTTTTTTCTTTTTTTTTTGTTTTTTTTTTGAGGACTAGTACTTTTACTTGAGTCATTTTATTTTGAAGTAACGCTACTACGGCTGTCAAAATTATCGCGTTAACGGGCGTTAATTTTTTCAATTAATCACGTTAAAATATTTGACGCAATTAACGCAGAGTCCCCGCACAGACAGATTTAAATGACAGTACAGTGAAACGCTCACTTGTTGTGTTTTATGGAGTTTTGCCTCCCTCTGCTGGCGCTTGGGTGCGACTGACTCTATAGGCTTCAGCACCCATGAGCATTGTGTAAGTAATTATTGACATCAACAATGGCGGGCTACTAGTTTATTTTTTGATTGAAAATTTTACAAATTTTATTAAAACGAAAACATCAAGAGGGGTTTTAATTAGGGCTGTCAAACGATTAAAAATTTTAATCGAGATAATTACAGCTTAAAAATTAATTAATCGTAATTTGAATTGCAAACCATCTATAAAATATGCCATATTTTTCTGTAAATTATTGTCGGAATGGAAAGATAAGACACAAGATGGATATATATAGATTCAACATACGGTACATAACGACTGTATTTGTTTATTATACCAAGATGGCATGAACATTATTAACATTCTGATAAAGCGATCCATGGATAGAAAGACTTGTAGTTCTTAAAAGAAAAATGTTAGTACAAGTTATAGAAATGTTATATTAAAACCCCTCTTAATGTTTTTGTTTTAATAAAATTTGTAAAATTTTCAATCAAAAAATAAACTAGTAGCCCGCCATTGTTAATGTCAATAATTACTTGCACAATGATCATGGATGCTGAAGCCTATAAAATCAGTTGCACCCAAGCGCCAACAGAGGGCGGCAAAACTCCATAAAACACAACAAGTGAGCGTTCCACTGTACTGTCTTTTAAATCTGTCTGAGCGGGACATGTGCGTTAATTGCGTCAAATATTTTAACGTGATTAATTTTTAAAAAATCATTACTGGCCATTAACGCGATAATTTTGACAGCCCTAATATATATTATCGGTTATCGCATCGGTATCAGCTTTGAGGAGCAGGAAGTTATCGATATCGGTGTCAAAAAATGGATACCGTGCACCCCTAAATTTTATGAATATGACAAGAAAAAAACGTAAAAGTTACTAATTCAGAGTCACTTCCTGTTGTTGTTGGGTTTTTTTTTTTTGGAGGACTAGTACTTTTACTTGAGTCATTTTATTTTGAAGTAACGCCACTAGGGCTGTCAAAATTATCGCATTAACGGGCGTTAATTTTTAAAAATTAATCACGTTAAAATATATGACGCAATTAACGCAGTCCCCGCACAGACAGATTTAAATGACAGTACAGTGAAACGCTCACTTGTTGTGTTTTATGGAGTTTTGCCGCCCTCTGCTGGCGCTTTGGTGCGACTGATTTTATAAGCTTCAGCACCCATGAGCATTGTGTAAGTAATTATTGACATCAACAATGGCGGGCTAATAGTTTATTTTTTGATTGAAAGTTTTACAAATTTTATCAAAACGAAAACATTAAGAGGGGTTTTAATATAAAATTTCAGTGGCGGTCCTGGCTACTTTCGCGCCCTGGGCGAACCACCCCATCAGTTGCGAGCAGCTGATCCCCCTCCCGTCTCCCCCTGCCTTTTCTTCTGACACACACGACTCTCAGCAGCAGTTGACATGATAGTAAGGGGCGCCCTAGCGCCCACTCTACTAACTTGACGTGGAAATGAGCGGTATTAGTCTAGAAAACTAGCGGATTTTTTTTTTTCTCGAGGGCGCTTGTGCGCCCCCAAATAGATTGCGCCCTGAGTGGTCGCCCACATTGCCCATAGCAAAAACCGCCTGCGTAAAATTTCTATAACTTGTACTAACATTTTTCTTTTAAGAACTACAACTTTCTATCCATGGATCGCTTTAACAGAATGTTAGTAATGTTAATGCCATCTTGTTGATTTATTGTTATAATAAACAAATACAGTCCTTATGTACCGTATGTTGAATGTATATATCCATCTTGTGTCTTATCTTTCCATTCCGACAATAATTTACAGAAAAATATGGCATATTTTATAGATGGTTTGAATTGCGATTAATTGTGATTAATTGCGATTAATCAATTTTTAAGCTGTAATTAACTCGGTTAAAAATTTTAATCGTTTGACAGCCCTAATAACTATATAATAATACAAGAATAAAGTTTGAATGGAATGGAATTTTATTAGGGGTGCACGATAATTATCGGTCAGATAATTATTAGTCCAATAATAGGTATTATGACGTCATCCCAATAACATTACGTATTATCGGGCCTATTAATAATATTTTTGGCACGGTGTCAGATTGGGATGTGAGCTTTTGTTTCCATTCCTGTTTTGCCAGTATGCAAAGTTTTGTTAGTGTTCTAGAGGCTGTATTTTTCCTTCAATGAGTCATAAACCTTACAATGGCAATTAGCAAATGTTTGCATTTTACAGTGTTATGTTTACAAGTTCTTGAGAGGCCTTTTGGTTGTTGATAGGCTTGCCGATCTATAATTGCCAGGTTAAGAAAGTTGTTTCATGGACCAAGACGACAAAAGTCTCCTCTCCTGTGGAACCGAATGTTTTATCTGCTGACAAAGCACAATACTTGTTGAGTTTATGTTTTAGATCAGTGCCCTTTTTTCAGGGGAAGTCAGTGATATTGACTAGTACAGATTGTGATCGACTCAAATTATATTTATTTGAAAAAATTAATATGAGCACTTTTTTGAAGTCAAAACTGCTCTCGTCTTTGTTTTGTTCATTAAAATAATGTTCATGTCATCGTGAAAATTCTGGTTTGGTCAAAGGCAAATCTATGCTGAATCAACCACCAGTATTTTTGACCTAAACGTATTCAAAAACTCAGGTAAAAAATACATTGAAAAATTACATATATACATATATATGATCGGTTATCGTATCGGTATCGGCCTTGAGGAGCAGGAAGTTATCGATATCGGTATCGGTGTCAAAAAATGGATATCGTGCACCCCTAAATTTTATGAATATGACAAGAAAAAAAAGGTTACTAAGTAAAAGTTACTAGTTCAGAGTCACTTCCTGTTGTTTCTTTTTTTTTTTTTTTTTTTTTTTTGAGGACTAGTACTTTTACTTGAGTCATTTTATTTTGAAGTAACGCTACTACGGTTGTCAAAATTACCGCGTTAACGGGTGTTAATTTTTTCAATTAATCACGTTAAAATATTTGACGCGATTAACGCAGAGTCCCCGCACAGACAGATTTAAATGACAGTACAGTGAAACGCTCACTTGTTGTGTTTTATGGAGTTTTGCCGCCCTCTGCTGGCGCTTGGGTGCGACTGATTTTATAGTCTTCAGCACCCATCAGCATTGTGTAAGTAATTATTGACATCAACAATGGCGGGCTACTAGTTTATTTTTTGATTGAAAATTTTACAGATTTTATCAAAACAAAAACATTAAGAGGGGTTTTAATATAAAATTTCTATAACTTGTACTAACATTTTTCTTTTAAGAACTGCAACTTTCTATCCATGGATCGCTTTAACAGAATGTTAATAATGTTAATGCCATCTTGTTATAATAAACAAATACAGTCCTTATGTACCGTATGTTGAATGTATATATCCATCTTGTGTCTTATCTTTCCATTCCAACAACAATTGACAGGAAAATATGGCATATTTGATAGATGGTTTGAATTGCGATTAATTAATTTTTAAGCTGTAATTAACTCGATTAAAAAATTTAATCGTTTGACAGCCCTAAACGCTACCATTGAGTACATTTTGGTTGGCAGTGGTGATCTTTTTCATTTCATGGTAGAAAATGTTTTAACCGGTAGAGGGCACTCGTGCTCTTTGGAAGCGAAGGCTTAGATTTCGCTTCTATTTTTCAAGTCGGAATTCAATGATTTTGGTGTCATTTTGGCCTCATTCTACGGAGACCCTACTACGGAGACCCTAAGGTGACATGGAAGAAGAACAAAAAAAACAGAGAGGAAAAAAAAAAAGTTGACGCTAAAAAAAAAAAAAATAGTGACCCTAAAGGGACATGATTTTTTTTTCCATCAAAGCAAAAAAAAAAAAAAAAAAGAAACACGAAAGTTAAAAAAAAAAAAAAGCCTCGAAAAAAAAAGACCCGGAAGTAAAAAAGAAAAGTTGAGGTTGAAGCAAAAAAAAAATGTTTTTTTTTTTTACATCGAAGCAAATAAATAAATAAATAAATAAATAAAATGTTGGAAAATAGTTGTGCCTCCAAGTCAGTTTGAGTTTTGGAAAGCGAATGAAGTCAACAAGGACCGCCAAATCACAGGACGTTTTCCGACGAAAATGTCCGATTGAGTTTAAAACTCGCTTCAAATGTCTTATGCTTATTTGGAAACCGTGCTTTATATCAAGAATTGATCTTATGTCATCATATTTTAGGCCTATTTCAAAGTAAAACTCAATTAACCTGCTCCACGGCTGATCATGCCCCATTGTTGCCATTGTTTACCTTCAAAATGCACGTATAAAAAAGTGGAATTATCCGGGTCTTTTTTTTCCGGGGCATTTTTTTTTTATTTTTTACTTTGGTGTTTTTTTTCTTTTTCTTTCGTGTCCCTTTAGGGGCACTATTTTTTTTTTAACGTCACCTTTTTTTTTCCTCTCTTCTTTTTTTTCGTCTTCCATGTCACCTTAGGGGCTCCGTATCATTCAGTCATTTGACAGGTGACAACATTATTAACATAACAGTTCGAATAGATATACGTTGTGCTGAGAAAAAAAAAGACAAATGTTTAAAAATTAAACAAACACACTATAAGCAGTTACTTTATAAATGCGTATTCCCTTCACGGGATACTTGTTTACTTGTACTTGAGTGTTTATTTTTTGGATGACGACTTTTAACCTCCTAAGACCCGGACTCTTGCAAGGCATACATTTTTATTTTCTCTTTGATATTTAGGAAAACATCATATTTATAAAAACAAAGAATGATCTTTTTACATGATGTGGTTTCTGAGAAAAATGATGTCCACATATGAGGACATTCGTTTTAAATTTGAGTGAACACAATAACGTCACAATTGAGTAATGATGTACAAAACTTTATTTGTTGCCTGAACATGGCAGCAGTTTTTCCGAGTGCAAAAACAAAATTCAAAGCAACAACTTGTGCCCCTTTACGCAAGTCATATGAAGTGCTGCTAACAGTTGCAGGAGGACAAAAAAAAAAAAACAAGTACACTTCAAAAATGTTTTTCATTGCTACTGTTGAACTGTTCATTTCAATTTCTGAACATGGCATAAAACATGAAACTTGCACACCAAATGTGCTCCAACATTTTTTTGCCTTGGGAAAATGTTCATGCCTATGTATGAAAGGCAGCGTAACAGTTGCGATCTGCCTGTAAGCAGAGGAACACCTTGCATGTAACACACTGCACTCGAGTTTTCCCTGAGCATCCTTTTGCTCTGCTTCGTGATGCGTTCTTTGAGTGTACCACTTCTGGCAGATGTGCATTAGCCTTACTGCGGAATGAGATGTGGGGCACTTCCTGCACTGGACGCAATTTCCCTTGGACTGAAACTTCTGTGTCATCTTCCTGCTCTGGAAAGTCAGAGTTGTCATTGTCTCTCTGAGCCAAGAAGGTCATGGCCACTTCCATGCGGAATTGAAGGAACTGCATGATGTTTTTCTTTGGTGTGTCATTCAGAGTGAGGTCTTTGCGGTACAGTAGCCGGCTGTTGGCTAAAGCCAGATCGGTAAAGTGCATCAGCATCCGCAGTGTCCATTTTTTTGTACGGACACTCATTCGATAGTAGCTCATCATTCTATCCACAAGGTCAACTCCACCCATCTTGGAGTTGTATTCACAGATAACAAATGGTCGAGAGATGGTCACATGCCGTTTCAGTTTCTTGTCCCATCGCTGGCACGTGTCTTCTGGCTCTCTCGCATGTACAGTAGACATCATCAACACTGGTTTATTGTCAAACCACTTGGTGACATAAATGTTTCCATCCAGATTGGTAACTTGTGCTGAGGTTCCTCTTCGATTTTTTTTCATGGTCTTGTCACTTGGCAATTTCTGCGCTGCAGCAGCAACTCGATTCCTCATAACTGTACCAGTTATATACAGATGCTTCTTCATCATGTGTTCCACTGCCTGGATAGATGTGAAGAATCGATCGCAGTACACATTTGTATTAGGATGCAGAGTCTGAGACAGATGATCGATCACCAAGCCTCCCAAACCCAGATTCCCTGGTTCTTCAACTTGTTCACGGAGTCCAGCAACACCTTGATAAATCTCAAAGTCCAGTACTATACCATCTGATGTTGCGCAAACAAAGTTTTTGATGCCAACTGGCTTTGGTTTCATCGGCAGATATTGTCGACATGGACAAGCTCCTGTGAATGGAATCATCTGTTCATCAATGGAAACGCACTGTGGCCGAGCCTGAGATTTGCAGCCTTTCAGAATGCGGTTGAGAAAAGGCCTCACCTTCCAGAACTTGTCACACTTTCAGATCTTCTGGAACATCCTCATCAATGAGCACTTTGAGTGACCTCCTCAGTCGGAAGAATCTATCACGTGTGAACTTTTCAGTGATGGCAGGGAATCTCAAGGATTTAGACCAATACATCTTGATTGCAGGATATGGTACACAAGACATCAAAATACAGGCACCAAAAAAATGAAAAATTTCATCAGCTGTTGTGTTGAGTGGATCTCCACTTCTAGACAGTGATGTAGCATTTGAGCAATCTGCAATGATTTTTATCAAATCTGTGTCAATATACTGTTGTATGTAGTCCAGGGGGGTCCAGCCTTCTCTGTCATGAACAGTTTCCTCCTCGTGGTCAAACGGAGGTTGATGTGGGGTAAGCGAAGAAGCCTTCCATCGCATTCCACGCCCTTTGTTGTTCTGTTCTTCATGGCTGGGTCCTGGTGTTGTATCTTCAGAGACATTGCCTGAGACATCAGCCTCTTCCTGCGGTGTCTGAGAGCGACGCCTGGGGGTGCGTGATGTGGCAATGTCACGATCTGACCTATATCCCTCGTATTCCTCGCACAAACGTTTGCGTCCCCTGATAGGCTGACAGGGCTGTGGCACGGGGTCCTCACACCCACTACTGTCTTCTTCACTGCTGGTGGGAGGAGGTTGATATTCAGCATCTCCCACAGGATCATCGATATCTGATAAATCCTCCACCTCAGAGTTTTCTCCACCAATTAACCCCAGCATTTTCATTACTTGTTGCAGAGAATAACACTCTAGGGAAAAAAAACATTTTGTTTCAAATCAAAAACAAATCTACATATATTTATTTATAAAACATGACATATTTGTTTTTACTGTATAAAATTATGTTTTCTAACAAAATCATCCCAAAATACAAATTCTAAATCAACTCCCTCCATCCACATTTGTGGACATGTTCAACAAAACCATCAAAACTAAGTCCCTCTGTCCACATATGTGTACATCAAGTTTAGCAGCATGGTAAAACGTCAATTTTTACTTTTGCAAAATTTAACTTCCACAACACACATTGAACACTTCTAAACATATCTGAGCAAGAATCAGCCATGAAATTTGTTTGAATTTTTTACCTGGTCGACTTTTGGATTGGGAGGAGCCATCAGAATGTTTGGGTGGGTTGTCAGCCATCTTGAGTTTGACATGTGCTTTGTTACACTCTTCTTCCACTACTAGGTGGAAGCTTAACGTCCTCATAAGTGGACGCCAGGCCCTTGTAGTCCAAAATTTAACATTGTAGTCTTGACAACCAAAAATGTGATGTCCACACATGTGGACGCCAGGTCGTAGGAGGTTAATGGAGTCATTTTAGTTTGAAGTCAAACTACTCTTTCTTGAAGTGGACGGCAAAACCTTCCAAAAGATCTACTTTATTATCCTGTACTTATACTTGACTTATTTGATTAGAACAGACTTGCAAAACCGGTTTATTTTTCAATGGCGACGATCATTTCCTAATGACTTGCGACTGGCCGAAATCTACTTCGTTGCTGGCAAAGCACGTCTTTCGATGTGATGATGGTCTGGGGGAAAAAAGCGCACTTACCAGGCGCGGCGACGTCCATTTGTGCCAGGAAGAAGGCCGTCAGCGCCATGATCTTCACCATCTTGTGCCGTTTTGAGTCCATCTTGGAATGATGACAAGACTGGCTAACCTGCTCACTTTGGCAGTTTGCTTTCGTTTTCGTCGGTTACGACTTCCTGGCAAATGACGGCGAATACTAGTGGGCGGGGACCAGCGCCAAGTTTTTAAATATTTTTTTTTTTACCACCACCCGGTGGCGCCAACGTCCTGAGCGCACGAATAGCATCTTCAATCGGACAGTATAGATAAATATTGGAAAACAGTTTATAACCAACTTTTATTTTCTGGATCCATGTCATCAGTGGAGAGATTTTTTGTCACGTCTATACCATGCCACTATAGACCAATTATTGCTCAAAGGTATTTCAAGAAAAAACAATATTTAAAAGACACAGGTCTGGCAAAAATAAGGCAGCACAACAGTGAATAAGCATTTATTTGAACAATCATATTGATAAAAAGGAAACATTTTTCTACAGTGAAGTCCATAAAATCCTTGTTCCGTCCACGAATCTTTTCGGGCGCCTCCAGAAATTGTTCATAGGGGTGGCCAGACGGGGCCACTTAAAATCTTGGGGTGGCACACCAAAACTAAAAGCCATAATTCAGGTTTGTATTATGTTGTTGCAGTAAAAAGGCTAGAAGAAAACTATCAGAAAGACACACCTACTGATATACTTTGGTGTATTATGCTATATTTAATGTTACTAATGATTTAATGTGCATAGTCCATAACAGTACAGTCAACATTTTGAGTTCCACAGCTACTACAATCTGACATTATACTGCAGCGGCGCTGGAAGTCACTCACAGCTTTTTTAGTTTTTCCCCATCCAAGAAGAGCCGTTTTGGTCCAAATTTCTCATGACTGCGCATTTTCTCCATACATGTTGGATAGTTTACGTACTACTACTAGGCTACTACAAAGGCAGCGTTCTATAACAGTGTGTTTAGGAGCTTTTGTATTGGAAATAAAAGCGCCCGTGTACTATAATGCAATTCCCTGCAGCTAGACGGCAATGACACATGAACACATTTGACAAATAAAAGGTCCAATAAGCCTCGGTTTAACACCAGGGGGTGCTGCAGCACCCTCAACACCCCACTTCTCGCGCCAATTATTCTGCGGTACGCTATAGACCCTACTCACGTGACGTCACAGCCGCGCCCCCGTGCCATGTTGTCCGGATACTACTCATGTTAATGCATTAGCGCTTCGTAAATTCCTCCTATTATGGCGTGTTTTTCTGCTCGTTAACATTAAACAATCAAAATGGTGAAGTCGTGTGTGGCGGTCGGTTGCAAAAACAGAGAAGATAGACGGAGAGACTTGAATTTTTACCGTATTCCGAGAGACCCGAAGAGGAGACCGCGATTGACTGCTGCAATTCGACGAGAAAACTGGGCTCCAAACGACTACCACAGATTATGTAGTAGTCATTTTATATCTGGTAAGATGCATTTAATATATATTTAGAGGGTTTTGGGCTGACAACCACAATTAAGATCATTGCTAGGCTAATCGCCGACAACATACACGTATGTATGTAGTGAGTGCTATCGCTAAACCATATAAACATTAAAAGCCCTAGCTCCATTGACAAATGACATGAAATACATTAGACTTGACAGTGGATGTTAGCAAGAACAAAAGATTTTGAATTGAAAATTTCGTAACTCACCTTCCGAGCACAAGATTCCTGCCGAATTTTCGTGTACGAGGACGTGTTTCACCCAACCGGCAACGTAGCATTTATAAGCCTCCAAGCTCTTAAAGTTTTTCAAACTTTCGTGAGAATAGGCTGATTTTGTGTGGACAAGATAGTTGTAAATATCAGGATATCAGATGTCAGGCGAAGCCAGCGGGTCGAAAAACATCGATTTAGGCATCAAATACGGATCTGGCGAATGGATAAACTGAAGCTTTTCCACGTAACGCCTTTTATGCAACGGATCCAATGAGTTTACAGCGTCAGATCACACCGGGGCTTCCATGAATTGCTTTATAACTTGCTCGACTAATTGAAAACAATGAGAATAGGTCTGAAAAAGAGGTACAGTATGGCGGCCGGAAACAGCGACACGCCCATTTTGTGACGTAGGTGAGTAGGGTCTATAGACCCTACCCACCTACGTCACAAAACCACGTGCTCGCTGTATGGTTCCGCCCACTAGTCCGTCATTTTGACTCTGTATTAGCATTGTTTTCAATTGATGGCGGAATTTAAAATGCATTTCATGGAAGACCCGGTGCTTTCGGATGCCGTAAACTCACTGATGCGTTGCATAAAAGGCGTTATGAGGAAAAGCTTCGTTCTATACGGTCGCCAGATCCATATTTGATGCCCAAATCGATGTTTTTCGACCCACTGTCTTCGCCCTGTCTGCCTGACATCTGCTACGCAGATATTTACAATTATCTTGTCCACACTAAATCAGCCTATTCTCATGAAAATATGAAAAACTTCAAGAGCTTGGAAGCATATAAATACTTCGTTGCTGGTTGGGTGAAGCAGGTCCTCGTCCACGAAAATTCGGCAGGAATCTATCTTGTGCTTGGAAAGGTGAGTTACGAAATTTATAATTCAAAATCTTTTGTTATTGCTAACATCCACTGTCAAGTCTAATGTATTTCATGTCGTTTGTCAATGGAGTTAAGGCTTTTAATGTTTATATGGTTTAGCGATAGCACTCTCACGACATACATACGTGTATGTTGTCGGCGATTAGCCTAGCAATGATCTTAATTGTGGTTATTTGTCAGCCCCGTAGACGAGGCCAGTTTCTTTCACTTGGTACCAGCTAAATATTATTCAAAAAAATAACGATGGTGGAAGAAAGGGAAGTCACAAACATCTTGAATTTGAAACTATGTCGTACTTCGTCGTATGTTGTCGGCGATTAGCCTCGCAATGATCTTAATTGTGGTTATTTGTCAGCCCCAAACCCCCTAAGTATATCTTAAATGCATCTTACCGGATATAAAATGACTACTACATAGTCTGTGGTGATTTTTTGGTGCCCAGTTTTCACGTCGAATTGCAGCCGTCCATTTCGCTCTCCTCTTTGGATCCCTCGGAATACGGTAAGACTTCAAGTCTCTCCTTCCATCTTCTCTGTTAGTGCAACCAACAGCCACACACGCCTTCACCATTTTGATTATTAATGTTAAGGAGCAGAAAAACACGCCGTGAATAGGAGAAATGTACGTAGCCGTAACAGGTTAACACTATGTTTTGACGGACAAGTGGGCGGTACCATTCAGGAGAGCGGAGCTGTGACGTCACGTGGGTAGGGTCTATATAACAGGAGGGTTTCAGTTACGTCACTGTCATGACGCGCGAATTCAGACGGAGGGCAGGAAGTTAAAATGGAGAATGCGTCTAAGGAGGAAACTTGCGGAGAGTCGGTATTGTAAGGATTTAGACCCAATTTCAAAACGAAGATATACAAAATTAATGAGCAAATATGTTGGAAGCGACCCGTATGTTATGAAAATGAGCGAGTTTCGACAGAACTTCGAGATTTACCGGTGTTCTATTACGAACTATCTGGTCCTACTGACCTCATTCTACACCAGACAGCTGATGAAAGCCTACAAAAGTCTGGAGGCATATAATTTTTTTGTCAGCGGGTGGGTAAATCACCTCGGTACTAAACGGCTCGCGATAATCATCGATTGGTCTTTGCCAGGGTGAGTATTTACTCATTTATTGTTTGACGTGTTAAGATGCTAGCAGTACCTGCTGTAATGTTAACAAACATGCATTAAATCTTAACGATCATAGACGTGAGTCTGACAGTCGTTGTGGAGACGAGGTCGGGCCATAGTTAACAGCACTATTAGTGTTACCTCTTTCCATAAGAATCAGTGAACAGAGCAAAAAGGCACAAAATATCTGCTAATGTATTCACATTTTTCTCACTGTGATTTTAGTGCCCACACTCTCACCAAGATGAGGCCAATCTGCGCTTGTGTGCTGGAGGAAAGGGCTTCTGCCTCATCAACGATGGGGAAAATGTCATAATGAACCGGAGTCATGACTATTATTACCAAGTTCAGGCACAGCTTCACATCGTAGATGCTGAGTACTGTGACTTTGTTGTGTGGAACCGCCATGATATTTTTGTTCAAAGGATTTTGCCTGATCCTGCGTTTGGGATAATGTGATTCCCAAATGTCAAGTTCAAAATTAGATCCTTAGGTAGACATTGTAAAATTGCCCAAAAATAAGGAGAGAAGACACTCAGTTTTCTTGGCCAAGGAGGTCAAACATGTGACTCGTACGCAGTGTTGTTAATAACGGCGTTACAATATAACGGCGTTACTAACGGCGTTATTTTTTTCAGCAATGAGTAATCTAATTAATTACTTTTCTCATCTTGGCAACGCCGTTACCGTTACTGAGGCGGGAAAGGCGTGCGTTACTATGCGTTACTAAGTTGGTTGAATAAAAAAAGTCTGAGAGAAACGGACTCACGGGTACGAGAGCAGAGCAGCAGTGGGGTAGACGCCGTTGCAACCGCGATGCTAGGTGGCTCCAATAATACCTGACTGTAGCCATAGCCGACAAACTACGCCCACATGGCACGGTAGATATCATATTATAGAATTAGATGCAAAAACTGACACAGCTGCATTGCCAACATGTTTTAAGGACTACATGCGTTAGTAAACAGCCGCCATCTTAAAGCAGTAGACCTCTCAGGAAGGCCCTGATGTAGAGATCCTTCCTAGCGAACCTAAGTAACTTTTTTTTTTTTTTTTTAAATCTAAAATGCTTCTAAATCGGCAAAATCTTAACTTAAATCTATCTTTAAATGATGAAACAGTTTTAAAACTTACACATGTTTAAAGTAGACAGAAGGGAACTAATGCAATAACGAGAGCAATTTTAACAACTTTAACGGTTGATTCACAACTTTAAATGACTTCCACACATAGCAAAGGTTACTAGCTAGTTATCGCAATACCCTTGTGTCTAGTTAAGTGGAGGGTAAAGAATTGGGCTAGGGCCAATTGTCCCCCAAATCCTTTAAACTTCACATTGTGTGACCTGGTTTTGTTTGTTTGTTTGTTTGTTTTTTATGTTTGTTTGGGGTTTTTTTTTTTTGAGAAAAAAAAAAATATCACTAGTTACTTTGCCAAGTAACTAATTACTCTTACATTCAGGTAACTGAGTTACTAACGCAATTACTTTTTGGGAGAAGTAATTTGTAACTAATTAATTACTATTTTAAAGTAAAATTAACAACACTGCTCGTACGTCACCAAGATTGATCTAAAGGAAAAAAACCCTCCTTGGTATTTTATTTAGGGGTTTTCCCTGAACAAAGGGGCGCCGCCCTGAGGGAGGGGAGAGCAAGCTAGCGACACCCATGTGGTTTTTTATTGGCTATGTGTGTGCATGTAGGTGGAACTTAAGTGATACACGTGTGTGGAGCAAGAGCTTATGCAAACAATCAAAACAATCATATAAACAGTCAAAATAATATATAAGCAGTCAAAATAATGCAGACACTTTTAGTTATGCAACGTTAAACAATCAGCAGAATAGTCCAAACACTTCCAGTTGTGCACCGCTGTGGCCCTGGAAGATGTCCTCGGATGGAAAAGTCGTCCTCGAGGGGCTAGGCGAAAGTCCAAAACCCCAGGTGCTAGGATGCCTGGAAGGTCTAGTTATGCAACGGCGCGGCCATGAAGCCACTCCGACCCTCTACACTTTGTACTACAATCTGGTATAGCAAGCAATAATCATTTACTGGTTATATATGAATAATTAAGTTAATTCATGAATATGCAACTTTGACAGTCTTAATCTGCTGTCAATCACATTTGTAATATTTGATATTAATGCTGTTTACACACCTTAGTAGGACTGCAATAATTTACCTAGATTATTTAATGTCCCATTCCCACTGATGTCCTCTGATTGTGAGTTGTCAGCTAGCTGCATCGGTTTTGAGTTCGCAGCTGTCTGCCTCAGGTCCGGGCTCATACTCGGGCTCTCAGCTGTCTGTTGTAGATCCAACATAGCCTCTGCACATTCCGACCGTCGCTGTTGGTCTTCCTTGAGTTTCATCCTATGCTCTCGTTTCAGGGATGCCTCTGATTTGGACTTAGTTTTTTGGTAACCGAGGTTGACCGTTGGAGCCCAGTCTACCGAGTCAACCTCACCCAAAGCGCTGCGGCAGCCTAAAAAGTCCCAAATAAGTCTATATTACACCACCGGTAATTAACAGATCACTGCTAACAACAACCTAATGTCTTATAAGCACAACCACAAAAAAAGTTGGCTGGCTAACATACCTCTGACGAAGTGGTCGGAGCAGACTCGGGCATACACCGTTTCCGTTTGACGTCATATCCGCCCCTGCGCCGCCATATTTTAAGGCAAAAAGAGCAATAACACAAGAGCTCTCATGATGGTTTTATATTGTTGGGTCCGTGGATGTGTTAACAGAGCAGATGGGGCGAAGAAAATTGGACTGTACTCTAGTGATGGGACGAAATGAGCCGAGGTTCCGAAGCTTGTGTCGAGTAATGGGAGGGGGGTTTCCACGAAGCTTGTAGCGAGGCGCGCTTCATTTCGGCAAAACCCGGAAATGATGACGTGGGAAGCCTCGCCGGCGGTCGGCTGAATAATGACACTTCGGAAGTGATCCAACGTTTGGCGCATATTGCAAAAACAGGACAGACTACGGTATAAATTGGTTGCAAAACGCAATGGCGATCGCCTGTTATCTCACATTTTGTGGATTTCGGGCTCCTGTACTTGTTACATCTGTGCGCACAAGTGCAACCGGTGCAATCTTTTTTCGAGCATTGTCCTTTGCTTGTGATCACCGCTGGACTGGCCATCGGGCATACCGGGCATTTGCCCGGTGGGCCGATGGCGATTTTGGGCTAGTGTTGTATCGGTCGCGAACGATTCGTTCTTTTAGAACGAATTGTTTGGGTGAACGAGACCGAACTAATCACCATCTGCACTGATTCGTTCTATGAAGTTGATGCTTGTTCACTGCGTGGGAGGGCGTTGAGCAAGCGGCAGCGTCTTCTGACATCGCACACGACCAATCAGACGCCAGCCTCATCGCGGGCAGGGGAGGGACCGGAAACAGAATCAGGGCGTATGTCACTCACTTCCACGTGTGGCCAATGAGCAGCCAGCGTGCAGGCAGGGGGGCAAGACTGAGTTTTGTCACTTCCCGTTCAGTGACTGGGTCCTCCGGTTCCTGACCTAGCTTGCTGCTAAGTTGTCTTTCCAGTAATGACTATGCGGTGAACGAATCAAAAAATGAAAGGAAAGGACTTTGTCACATATTTGTTAACGTGGAGCCTATCAAATGCAGCTCAAAAAGACAAAAACACCACACAAATCTAGCGAGCATGGTTTAGTGTACTACTTTTCTCAACAGACTCGCGACTACCTATTACGACATACTATCAAATTTACAGTAATTTAAAACACGGGTAGCTACGAAGCAAGCAAAAGCTGAGCTGCGGTCGCGTGACGGCAATGAAGGGGGCAAAGAACTGTCACTATATGGAGGCTTCATGGCAGCGATATTTACCTCATATGTGCACAGAAAAAAAGAATATTTAGTATGATCACCATAATACTGATTTACAATGAAACGGTATATACATGTCCATTTTTTCCAAGTGTTTTATTTTATTTTTTTTTCGTGTCAGGTGTTAGTTGGTTTGACAAATTATGTCAATCCGTCAATCATGTGCTACTCAAGCGCCCCAAAACAACGCACATGGACACGGGAGATGTCGCAATATGTCTACATTTTTCTTAACAGACTAATGAGAGTAGAAAGGCGATATCGTAAAGAGCAAACAATTATTTCTCGTCAGCATTTGACGATCTGAGATGCGGGGACGCCAGGGGAGCTGACCGGATTATTTTATTTATTAATAGCAGTGCAAAAATTCAATCCGATCACCATAATACTGATTTGCAATGAAACTGTATATACATGTCAATTTTTTCCGAGTGTTTTATTTTTTTTTTTCGTGTCAGAGCGTGTCGGTTGGTTTGACAAATTATGTCAATCCGTCCATCATGCGCTACTCAAGCGCCCCAAAACAACGCACGCGGACACGGGAGATGTCGCAATATGTCTACATTTTTCTTAACAGACTAATGAGGGTAGAAAGGCGACATCGTAAAGAGCAAGCAATCATTTCTCGTCAGCATTTGACGAGCTGAGATGCGGGGACGACAGGGGAGTTGACCGGATTATTTTATTTATTAATACCAGTGCAAAAATTCAATACGATCATCTTAATACTAATTTGCAATTAAACTCAAATATCAAAATGTAGTATTGTCTTTATTTCAGAGCAGCACATTCGACAACTAGCTATTTACACTTATAGTTTTAACAATAGTGACTAAAAATAATAGTGATGAGCATAAAAACAAAAATACAACAGAGCGAGAGGTAAATATGATGTGTTGGTCGTTCCATATTTATAAATTAAACTTTCGATTTATTTTTATTTTCGTGACAGCAAGCATGCTGCGTTAAATGTGATCAAGAACATGCTAAAGAAAGTCCGTGCGCCCCCAACCCCAACCCCCCGCTCTCCCCACAAAAGGAAAATGTTTAACCGTGTCCTCAATCGAAATGCAAGCACGAGCCATGACTTTGAGCCTATAGAACTAGGACAGACGACGCGGAAGTTCTCCCTCGCTTTTGCAGCAGCGGGAGGGAGGGAGACGAGGCTGTCTGTGAAAGCAGAATGATATTGCCTGTCACTCATTACTCGGTCAATGAGGAGCCTGTGTGCAAGAGAGAGGGAGGGACCAAGAATGTCACTTCCCATTCAGTTATACTGCGAAGCGGTCTTTGGTGATTCGTTCGGCAACGTCACTTCCCGTTCACTAACCGAACGATTCATTTGGGCGGGGAGGGAGATGAGGGGGGCGAACGATTCGTTGAACGATTCGTTTGAACGAATCTTTTTACTGAACGATCCGGAATGGATTCGTTTACTCAAGTGAACGACAAATCCTGTCACTATTTTGGGCCGGTCCTGATTTTTTTTTTTTTTTTTTTTCCCTAACGGCATTAATCACATTGGTACTCAAAACTGGTAGATCGGCCCATCAGTCAAGATTGGTATAATGGGCTGGACCAATTACAAACGAGGGCCGATGCCCCTCCCTCTTGATCACTCAGACATACAGAGAGAGGAGATAAACAAAAAGGATAACTACAAGAAAAGGAAAGGAGGCGCGGAAAAAATTAGAGATAGAAAGAGACAAGCCCTTCATGCGGATGCCGCTAAATGTGTTAAAATAACACAGATGTTTGCCGGTGGCGGAGCTTCCTCTTCAGCGACAGCAGCAACCGCAGGTTACGATGGCGGGAGTGGCCGTCAGGTGGATGAGGGGAAGGGGAGGCAGGAGGAGAGACCCGCGGCCGCCGGCGGTCCGAGTGGAGGGGAATCTGAACTTCAGGTAAGAAGTTTTGAACTGCAGTCTATCTGGTTCAGATATGAATTAAGCGTGGGTGTAGTTTATTTTCATTGCGCTCGCTAACTCTTAACACCGCCAGTAGTTATAATTAGGCCGTTAAGCAATTTAGCTAGCTGTGCATGCAGATCTAGCCTGGTAGTTTCCATTCAAACTTCTGTCAAAAGTGCGAAATCTCAACTATATGACAGTTTATGAGTGGTCTCAATTGGCCAAGTTGGACTTTGTCATTGCACAAAGTACAGTCCAAAGAAAAGGTTTTGCATCTTACAAACACGTAACGTGCTCAGAAAATGCTTATATCAGAATTACTTAGAATTAGTGCATCTCAATAGGCTCATATGCATAAGACACTAGGTGGGATGAATATAAGAATTAGATATTGTATATACAAACAGCTGTTTTCTTCCAGCCTTAACCTCTCACTGTCTCTTATAGGGTGCTGTCACTCATTTTTGGAAGGCTGCCGTGGTCACATTTTGATATTCATCTCATCTCTGTTCCTCTCTGTCCTTTTTTCAGGATCCCATCATGTTCTATGTTTGTTCAGGAGGTTCACTTGACCATGCAGACTTTTGGATTCCTGTAAGTAAGTACTGTATAGAATACATGATTCAACTGAGTAAAAATACCAGCACTGTGATCATCACAGCAAGTCCATCAGGTGACATTCTTTTTCACCTCTGTCTCCTTTCACTTTGAAGGTTCCCATGTTTGAGGAAGCATTTGGTGTTGCTGTGCAAAGTGTTGCTGCAGTGGAGGTTCAAGGTTACTGTTTATTGATATGGTAAGTACATTAGTCTGTGAAAATATCACTTAATTACTTCTGCTAAGTTGGTTTGTTTGTGTACGGCATAATTCAAAAGGTTATGGACGGATCTTAATGAAATTTTAGGGAAATGTCCACTCTGGGACAAGGAAGGGATGATTCAATTTAGATTTAGAGGTGATCCGGATCGCTGTCTTGATCCAGGATTTTTTTTAAGGCTTCTTTATCATTGCAGGATAGGGCGATTTTCAGCATATGTGTATGCAACGCCAAGAAAATTGCCCAGATTGCTTGTAAAAAAAAATACAGGACATGGCCATGGTAGTTGCTATGAAATGACACATTATGATTTGAATTCTGCCAATATTCTGGGTACTGTGATCCAGTACATGAGAAAAATAGGGGCTTATCACATTTTTTTGACACGGTGAGGTAACAGATGAGGGTACAGACATACAAACAGGTCTGTGCTCTCTGAGTGTTTTTATAGTTACAGTCTGTAATTTACACATTTTAATATTCATCTCAACTCTGTGTCCTATTTTTCAGGATCCCATCATACTTTGTTCATTGTTTGTCCAGGAGTTTGCCCTAAGTAAGTACTATATGGAGTATATGATGCAACTATTTTCCCAGATTTTTCTAGAAACCAGTACTGTGATCATACAAGTCCATAAAGTGTTATTCTTTATCACTTATCTTCCTCTGTCTCCTTTCACTTTTTAAAGGTCTCCGTGTTTGAGGACCTATTCTGTGGATATATTTATTTGCTCTTTTATTGATGCAGTAAATAAATAGTCTATGAAAAAATCACTAAATCTGTCATTTATTCATTTTAATATATTCATCAATGATCATGTCTCACCTCTATTCCGTATTAATCCCTGTCCTAATTTCAGGATCCCATCATACGTTGTACATTGTTCAGGAGGTTAACGAGACCATGCAGCCTTTTGATATCCGCTAAGTACTGTATAGAATATTGGGACTGGAAGGATGGTGTATGTTTAAGTTTATGTTTAAGTATATATACACCAACAAGACAGTGTGAAAGCATTGTCACAAGAAAGTTTGTTTTCATTCATAGGCTTAATTGTCTTTTCATCAATACCTGGTGGGCTGGTCTCGGCTCAAAATGCCCGGGCCGATTTTTTGTCCCAGTCCAGCCCTGCTTGTGATGGAACCTGCGCGAAAAGAGCGATCGTCCCCTGTATGGGAACATTTTGATTTGATTGCTTTCAATAAGGTAAGGGAGAAAAACTACTATAATATAAATGTGAGTGTGTGTGTGTACCTATCTGAACCAAACATCAACAGAATGAACAATCCATTAGTGTACTGGGAGGCACAAAAGAATACCTACCCAAATTTATATAAACTGGCACTCACACATTTCTCTGCACCCCAGCTTCATTTGTGCCTTGTGAAATAATATTTTCTAAAGCTGGTGAAATATCCCCCCCCCCCCCCAAAAAAAAACAACAACTGTTTAAAGCCAGCCACTGTGGGAAAGCTATTATTTCTAAATAAAAATGAATAACAAATTACCCTTAGCACTTGTTGTATTTTGTTCACATACTAAATTACTAACACAAGCACATTCATATCTTTGTCTTAAGCCATTGAATTCTTAACAATGTTGACCTCTTGGGCTTCTAGACCACTTGATGGCGCCATGCACCATGAAGCTTTGCTACATGTGCAAACCAATTGGCTGCAAAGCTTCATTGCTTCATGAGGCTTCATTTGGCCATCACTACTGTACTCCATTCCAAAGGTCAGACGACATGAAGGAGATTTCACAAAATCGCTCACAGAGGAACGTCGTCGTCTCTGGTTAGCAAATATGAAGAGGAAAGATGAACCCTCGAAATATGCCAAGGTCTGCTCGGACCACTTCATTACAGGTAAAATCTAGTGTGTTTTTTGTCATATGTGAGTGTCAGAAAAGTACTAGCGTAAGGCAAGCAAGCAAGCTAATGCCAGGGACACACGGTAGGATTGGTTGGTAAAATTCCAGACAGACGAGAGACCCCACGCGGAACGAGCACATTCCTAGACAAAAAGTTTTGCTCCTGCCGATTCTCTTGCCGTGTGTCGCTGGTTTTTAGCCTTTATCACACAGCAACCTTCTCTTAATTAGTAATGTTGGGGATAAGTGAAATACTAAGCTGATGTTATTCGTGTCTCTCTAAACGATGTTCAGGTCGCCCTGCCAACATGTACGACCGAACAAATCCTGACTGGGCGCCAACATTAAAACTCCAGGAGATGACGCCCACAGAATCTATGCAAAAGCATGCTGAGCTTGAGAGAAAGCAAATCAGGTATGTGTAATTCTCAAACCCCCAGATCATTATTTTTTTCTGTGTCTGACTGTAGCCTGTAAAGCCCATATGACTTTCTGCCAGTGCTGTTCAGGTTTTTTGTCAGTAATCTTATATGGCAACATAATGGCTCCATATATAATGGCTCCTTGGGCCCTCTAGTACTAATAATTGTCATTATCAAGGACAACAATAGACACATCACTGTCACAGTTTTCATCTGACAGTATTAATGTCACTTGTTTTTTTCTCAGCTATGAAGATTTGATGTTTAACATTGGTGTCATTAACATGAACAGCCTATGTGGTTTTTGTCTAAACTGATTTCAGAGAACATCAAAAAGGGAGGAAACCAAAATGAGGAACGATGCAGCCAGTGCTCTTCTTCACCTCCAGGATGGCTGCCAGCACACCCCTGTGGACATTGCACAACCAGCGTCTCCTGAAGGTCTAGCCGGTACTGATGGCGCTGAAGCATCCACCAGCTCCATCGTCAAAGTAATTCAAGTCCAAAAAGACAGTGAAGTCCAGAGACTCTTATCAGAGAGCATTGCATTACGGGCAGAGCTGGAGTCTTTGCTGTTGACACAGGATGGCTTTAAAGGTAATGATAAAAAGGTGAACTACTACACTGGGCTGCCAAACTTTGAATGCCTCATGCTTGTTTTTAACATAGTTTTACCTTTTCTTGACACAAAAAACATGCGCATTGGAGTGTTTGAGAGACTACTGATGACATTAATGAGGCTGAAATTAAATCTTCCGGTGCAAGAACTGGCATATAGGTTTAGAACATCAACCTCGACTGTGTCACGAATCTTCTCTGTAGTTATACATGTACTGTATGTTAGGTTACGATTTTTAATCTATTGGCCAGAAAGGGAAGAGCTGCGGAAAACCATGCCCATGGAGTTTCGAACTCACTTTTCAAACAAAACAGCTGTGATAATTGATTGTTTTGAAATATTTATCAAAAGACCAAAAGGTTTAATGGCAAAAGCACAGACATGGAGCACCTACAAACACCACAACACGGTTAAATACTTAATAGGCATAACCCCTCAAGGATCAATATCCTTCATTTCAGATGGTTGGGGTGGGAGAGCTTCCGATAAATTCATAACAGAAAATTGTGGGATATTGAATAAACTATTACCAGGAGATCTCATTCTTGCTGACCGTGGTTTCAATGTATCAGACAGTGTTGCTCTGCAATGTGCAGAAATAAAAGTTCCAGCTTACACACGTGGAAAACCTCAGTTATCGCCCACTGACATAGAAATGACACGAAAGATTGCCCATGTGAGAATTCATGTTGAGAGAGTCATTGGACTTGTCCGGAATAAGTTTAGAATTTTGCAAGGCAATAGACTATTTAATGAGTCAAAATGGTGATGTGCCAGTTATTGATAAGATAACTACAGTCTGTTGTGCATTGACCAATATGTGTCAGTCTGTGGTTGGTTTTGATTAATGGACAAATGTGTAAAAATACACGCACACCAAAAAAAGGTGCTGGCAAATCCCTGCGTAAAGTGATGAGGAAAGTAGATGCCGCACATTTCAAGTTCAGAGAACTCTTTAATTTGCATGAATGTTAGAGAGAGAGAGAGAGAGAGAGAGAGAGAGAGAGAGAGAGAGTGTGTGAGAGAGAGGGAAAAAAAAACCTAAAACCTCGACAGACTAGAAGTCAACGACAAGTGAAAAAACGTTTACCAGAGAGAGCACCAGAAGTGAACGATTACCAGAGAGAGAGGACAAAACAGAACCACTCGGCCCAGGACCAAAACCGATGTGAGTTACCTTTTTACTTTACGTTTCCTCCTGTTGCTCTCAAGTCAGAAGCTGAAATGGTGAATTTAATAACAGTTGAATTCATTTCTTTTTTGTCCCCTGCTTTTCCCCTTCTTTCATACAAGTTGTTAACTATCACTGTTCGTGAGGTGAGGTTCTAGGGCTAGTTCGTGGTAAGGACTAACTGTAACCAGGCCTGGTGTGCCAGTCAGAGCACAGGAATCAAGGCGTTAAAACCACTGCTGATTTAGAATGGCTTTATTTTGCCTTAAATTGTCCCAAAATATTCCTTGATGTACAAATGAGGAATTTAACTCCACAGGGCGAGAAGTATATAAAACCAGTCTGAAATAATAAAAGGAAAAAAGGAATAACTCAATTATTTCAATTTTTATTCATTTCAATTTTTATTTATTTCCATTTTTATTTATTTCCATTTTTATTTATTTATTCCAACATTTCTTATTTTTTTTTATACAATATATATTTATTTATTTCCATTTTTATTTATTTATTTCAATTTTTTTAATTTAATTTTTTTCCATTCCTGCACGCTGCACCAAGACACAGTCAAAAACTGTTTGCCCTCCTAACTATGGAGGACCAAAGCTGCCAAAATTCAAAATAAAAATAAAAATAAATCAATCAATAAAAAGCAAAATAAAAACGAAAATAAATACTAAAATAAGAAATATGATACAAAAATTAAATATAAATACAAAAATAAATGTGGAAATAAGTAGCTAATTAAATAAAAGTAGAAATAAAAATGAATATATATACAAAAATAAGAAATTACATTAAAAATGTAAGAATAAATACAAAAATAAATGTGGAAATAAATGCAAAAATAAATATATTGATTGAAATAAATGTCAATCAATCAATAAAAACGCTTTGCCTTATATTGACTTATTTCATTGTCAGCGCCAACTTGCAAGTGGAAATGTTATTCAAATGAGGGGGCGGTACGACGTGTTGAACTATTCACCCATTGGTCAATCGACATGCCATTTAAGTGATCCTCTCGATCGACGAAGTTATGTCTGCCTTCCTTCTGCTTCTGCTTGCTTGCTTCGTAAAATAATGGGACGAGACGAGAAGGTCGGAGTCCAAGCGGCTACGGAAGGTCTGGCAATCGGTTGGATGAGGACAAGGTACGTATTAAATTGGTAATTTGGTGTTTTTTATGGTTGCCATAGCTATGCCTTTGACTGTTGGGGGGTGGCACAGGCGAACAGTTTGTAGTTGTAGTGCGCGGACAATTCCCGGTGGATCCAGACGTGGCATGGATTCTTGCACACGAAGTCCTCCATGAAAAAACAGGAAAACAAGTTGCAATTTAAGAAGTTGCATTGCATAAAAGCTGAAGAAGTAATTTCTAGTGTTTAAGCAGGACTTGAAATAACAAAATGGTTTAACCCTGATGGCAAAGTCATGATTCGGCTTGTTTTTTTTTTTTAAACACAAAACTTCATTTGAATGAATGGAACTATAGTCCAAGTCAAATTATTAATGACATTCACTTACTCTGAACCTTTGTACGTCGGAACCAGAGATGTCCTTGCATCATTCTGAACCCAGAATTTGGATGAGATCCTGGGATCCCTGTAATCACCCAGCATCCAACGTTGCGATGTCAGTGGAATTATTCAAGCCAGAGACTCTAAAAACAATGTTATGGTGAGCAGGAATATCGTTTGCTTTCATGAGAACTTAGTTGTAACTTCTGCTAAGCTACACTGGAGCAGTTTCAAATAGCTTTGATACCAGTAGCAGTCAGATATATAGAGAGTGCAGCATGCCATACGAATAACCAAGTTTTCATTTTAAAATGTGCCACTGTCATACAAACTCACCTTATACCATGCTTTGACATTCGATGGTGGATAATGCATATTCCATCACTTCTCACCAAGTAGGACTACTAGGGCGGCTATTTCCCTGACTTTCAGACCCACGTTCTGTCGTCTGTGGCAGGCATGGCTAGTAGATTTCAGAAATCGAACGTCGATCAACCAATAAGCGAATAGTTCAACCCATGGCACCCTTAGGAACGCCTCCTCATTTGAATTACATTTCCACTTGCAAGTTGACGCTGACAATGAAATAAGTCAATATAAGGCAAAGCGTTTTTATTTATTGATTGACATTTATTTCAATCAATATATTTATTTTTGTATATATTTCCACATTTATTTTTGTATTTATTCTTACATTTTTAATGTAATTTCTTATTTTTGTATATATATTCATTTTTATTTCTACTTTTAATTAATTAGCTACTTATTTCCACATTTATTTTTGTATTTATATTTAATTTTTGTATCATATTTCTTATTTTAGTATTTATTTTCGTTTTTATTTTGCTTTTTATTGATTGATTTATTTTTATTTTTATTTTGAATTTTGGCAGCTTTGGTCCTCCATAGATTCCAGGTCAGTGGAAAGACGCGATTGACATTCTCTAGTGGCGAGGAGTAAAATTACATATAATAAGACATATCAGGAATATGGCTCTTACATTGTCATTAAAATGCTTCCACGTCAATATTTATTTCAATTTATATGTATTAATTTCAATTAATTTCAATTTTTATTTATTTCCATTTTTATTTATTTATTCCAACATTTCTTATTTTTTTTTATACAATATATATTTATTTATTTCCATTTTTATTTATTTATTTCCATTTTTTTAATTTTATTTTTTATTTATTTCATTATTCATTTCAACCTTTATTTATTTCATTCTTGCACTTTGTTCGTGTATCACACTTTCACTCAGTCTTGCTCCTCCCGTAGGGGAGGGGAGAGGGTGAATAAGGCGGAATTCCGCGGTTTTGGGTAAGTTCTCCCACACGCTAAACTAAACTAACTAAATAAATGAATTAAATGAGTAAAAATCAATGAAATAAACAAAAAGTGAAATAAATAAATATTTAAATTAATATATATTGAATTAAATAAATACAAATTCAAATAAATATATTGGAATAAATTCAGGAAATTTAAAAAAAAAACGAAATAAATAAAAATTGAAATAAATATGTATTGGAATAAATCAATAATGTTGAAAAATGAATAAAAAGTGAAATAAATAAAGATAAACTGAAATAAATTAATAAATATTGAAATAAACAAATGTTGCAAAAAATTCATAAAAAGTGAAAAAATAAAAAGTGAAGTAAATAAATCTCAATTGAAATAATGAATATTGAAATAGATGTTAAAATCAAATTTGAAATAAATCAATGTTGAAATAGAAGCATTTTAATGACACTTTTAATGACTTATTTAATTGTGTATTTATTTATTTAACTTTTTTGCACTCCTGGTCCTCCACACAGGATTCTCAGTCACCTTGTTGAAAGGAGGAGCTTTGCGGTCGGGTCTGGCGCAGTGTGCTGCAAGGGGCATAGGTTTGGTCTCAACATTAATAGGGACCATATAGCAGCATGTCAGTTTATTTTTTGGAAAACTTCCAGAATAAATCTCTGGATTTTATGAGCAAATTTAAGTTGCAATATTTGAACAAAAATTATATTAACATACACAATAAATACAAACTGGTTAATAATCTTTTAACTATACAGGAATGCAAAAAATAAACACGAACTTAAGAAACGTCCATGTCAGGGAATAACAAAAATTTTTTTTTTTAAAAATGGAGCCTTCCTTCAGCACTGGGGACCTCACTCTCAAAGCAGCTTATGGTTCACGTTTTTCTGGTTCCAGTTTCCAGCGGAGTTGACTACAATTTTCACAGTTTAATTAACGCTAACAGTAGAAAACACATACAGGAGGAGACTTCTCTCTTCCTACTCGAGTTTTGCTGGTTAGCACATTCACACAGTTTAATGCGATGCGAACTCTGATGCAGGTCGGACTTTCGGTAGCAAAATTAGTGGTGTGTTCCCCACCTCCACAACATTGACATCTTTTTGGATTACTTACAGTGGCTGCTGCTGGCCGAAAAAAACCCTTCTAATATCCCTCGTCTTCGACGGGGGTGGTGGAGGCGGCGGCATGTTGTCAACATGCATTTCTGTCATGGCTGTGTAAGTGTGCGTGTGTATGTGGGGGCGTCCAGCCATCAGCCAATCAAACACGCGTTTGAGGAAAAAGAAAATGGACCAACCCAATCAGCAAGTTAAAAAAGGGTACTCTAAGCCGCTACTTTTTCCCCTCCTTTTAAATCCTGCGACTTATAGTCCAGTGCGAATTATTTGTTTATTTATTTGGGTTCATAGGAAACACTTTATTTGAAAGTGGCGTCATAAGACTGTCATAAGACCGTCATAATGATGACATGACACTATCATGGTCATTACTGAATGCTTATGACAGATAAAGTGTCATCCGGCAAATGATGTCACCAACTCCATTTATGTCAAGCTCGGATCTTTTGCATCCATTCAAAAGTGCGATCATTTCCCGGATGACACTAAATAACGTCTATTATAAGCATTCATCAATGCTCATGACAGTGTCATGTCATAATTAGATCGTCTTATGAGTGTCACTTTCAAATTAGGTGTTACCAAATAGCATAACTAGCAATTACTGAAACGACTGGAACAGAAACTGAAGAAATAATTAGTACAGAACATGAATTTTGATCACTATTAACATCTGTAGTGCTGCAATGCATGCCGGGAGGCATGTTGGATGACAACAGTGTTGACAGCAGAGGTTGACCGTCTCCCCCAAGGGAGCAGTGATGGCCAAATGAAACTTTTTGAAGCAATGAAGCTTTGCAGCTCATTGTTTCAAAGCTTCATGGCAGTTCATTTGGTCTTATGATGCCGCCGTCAAATAAAGTGTTACCGGTTAATTTCTTTAAGTGTGATTATCCCATAATACAGTTAAGAGCAGCTCTTAGTTCAGTGCGGCTTACCTATGAACAAATGTCGTTTTCGTGTCAAATTTGGTGGGTTGTGGTTTAAAGTCAGGTGCGCCCTATAGTCCAAAATTTACGGCAATTTAGATTGCCTTCCTACAATTGAATATGTATAATGTTGAATATTGTTGAATGAATGAATATTATACGTATAATGCAAATAAGGTTGCTTAAAAGTTGGTGGGGACAATTTGAGTATCCTGTAAACTTGCAGGTGTTTAGATTGCCTTCCTACAATTGAATATGTATAATGTTGAATATTGTTGAATTAATGAATATTATACGTATAATGCAAATAAGGTTGCTTAAAAGTTGGTGGGGACAATTTGAGTATCCTGTAAACTTGCAGGTGTTATGTTAGGCCCTGGTTTTGCTGTGATTATTTTGATAGTTTTTCCAAATTATTCCCACAAAAGATTTTAAGGAATTGAATAAATAAGAATACCTTGACGTCACCAGGTGGTGAAAAATCCTCGGACACCGTGCTCCAGTGAACACATCATTGTCTAGAACTCAGCAACCTGCAAAAATGAAAACAAAGCGCGAAGTGGCTCAGGTGAGCCGAGGCGGAGGCTGTTGTCATTCCAAGATCGACTCAAAACAGCGCCAGCTGGTGATGATCATCGCTCTGACAGTCTTTTTGCTGGCGCAAATTGACGGCGCCGCGCCTGGTAAGTGCACTTCTTTTTTCTGACAAGTCCATTATAATCGGAACGAATGTCGTCGTCGTCGTCCAAATCAATCTCTTCGTAGGTTTTGCTGTCAAATCCGCAGGGGTGGCTAGACTAGCCGAGCTTGTACTTAAGTAAAAGTAGCTTGACTTCAAAACAAAGTGACTCCGGTAAAAGTAGTCCTCCAACAAAAATCCCTCAAGCACAAGAAAAAAAAAGTATTAGGTGAAAAGAATACTCATGAGTAACTGCTTATAACAAACAGATCTTTTCCAGTTCAGCCCCACCACTAATGCAAAAATTGTCAGCAGGGTTGAGAACAAAAAGTAAAGTGTGTAGTCAAAAATTACAGCCAAACATGTTTTTCTGCCATTCAAAATGAACTGAAAATTTGGACGTGCATAGCCGTCACTGGGATAGCCTTACTTGGGTGCCAGTTGAATGTCAATGCACTGTAATGTAAAGTGTATGGCCAAAAATCCCAAACACACATTTTTTCTGCCATTTAAAATGAATGAAAATTTTGGACGTGTATTGCCATCAGTGGCATTGGTGTGCATGCCTGCAAAAATGCTGTATTGAAAAAAAGCCACGTACCAAAATCCATTAAGCCTCATACAAAAAAAAAGCCACATACCAAAATCCATTTTGCCACATGCAAAAAAAACGCCACATGCCAAAATCCTTTTTGCTACATTCCCAAATACCACTTTTTGTTCTGGTGGTTTCTCCAGCAGGGTTGAGAACGAAAAGTGTTATTGGTATGTGGCAAAATTGATTTTGCCACATACCAAAAAAAAAAAAAGCCACATGGCAAAAAAAATGCCAAAATACATTTTGCCACATACCCAAAAAAAATTGCACATAGCAAAAAATATGCCACATGCCAAAATCCATTTTACCACATACTAAAAAATGCCACATGCCAAAATCCATTTTGCCACATACCAAATAAAATGCTACACGGCAAAAAAAAAGCCATATGCCAAAATCCATTTGCCACATACCAAAATAAAAGCCACATTCCAAAATGAATTTTGCCACATACCAAAAAAATGCCACATGCCAAAATCCATTTTGCCACATACCAAAAAAAAATGCTACATGGCAAAAAAAAGCCATATGCCAAAATCCATTTTGCCGCATACAAAAAAAAGCCACATGCCAAAATCCATTTTGCCGCATACCAAAAAAATGCCACATGCCAAAATCCATTTTGCCACATACCAAAAAAATGATGCCACATGCCAAAATCCATTTTGCCACATACAAAAAAAAAAAAGCCATATGGCAAAAAAAGATGCCACATGCCAAAATGCTTTTTGCCCCATACCAAATACCACTTATCGTTCTCGTTGTCTCTCAAAATCTGGGCAAAAGCCCAGCAAAATTCATCTTGGCCCATATATGATTACCTGCCTTTATTTGTAATGCTTTGGTCGCCCCTTAGTGGCTGTACTGTAAACGTGATTTTTATTGGAGAAGGGTCCAGATACTCGCCGACCTCGCTCCCTGCCACTGCTTTCATCGAGTAATATCCGATCAAGCTTTGTCATCCAACAAACCGTGCCCCTCGCTTTCAACAACCGTACCCCTTACCCTACCTTCAACGGGTTATATAAACGGAAAAGTAATTATCGGACAACTCTAATGACAACGTATGACTTTCATCTCATCTTGGAATATCACGGTTTTATTTTCGTCCTCCTTTTTTCTTTCTTTGCGTGGCCCTAATAGTCGGTCATGTCAAAGATGATGAGTACAAGTGACAAATGCTTTTGTTTTTTCCTTTCAGTCATCCACTCTCTCAAATATATCAAGACGGCGTCATTTCAAATTCCAAACTTCCCAGAGTTCTTGAGCGTGGGTTACGTTGACGGCGTTCAGATTTCACACTACGACAGCGAGAACAGAAAATCGGTAGCCAAACAGGAGTGGATGGAGAAAATCACAGCCGAGGAGCCACGCTACTGGGAGAGACAGACACAGATCAATATTGCTAATCAGGAGAGAGACAAAGTTAGCATTCGTAATCTTCAAGAGCGCTTCAACCAAACAGGAGGTTGTGGCCGTTCCAATTTGGAGCATTTGATCCCCCCCGAGGTGTTGGCTTATTACCTCTGTGCCTGACTTTCAGGTCTTCACATGATCCAGCGGATGGTTGGCTGCCAATGGGACAATGTGACCGACCAGGTCGATGGTTGGTATCACATCAGTTACAACGGGGAAGACTTTCTGTCATTTGATTTGAAGGGATCGAGGTGGAACGCCATCCAATCGCAAGCTATTATCACCAAAAACAAGTGGAATGAAGTGGAACGCTATAATGAATACTTGAAGTATTACTTGACTGAGGAATGTCCTTCATACTTGAAGAAGTACGTGAACTTTGGGAGAGACGTTCTGATGAGAACAGGTAACGTACAGCTTGTCTCTCACACATTGTCCGTGAAATGCTCCCTCTATCTTGGTATTTTTACTCATCAGTGCTTTCTTTTCTCACTTTCATTCTGCATTTTTTTCCCCCTGAACAGTTCCTCATCAATGTTCTCTCCCTAATATGTCTTCTCACTCCTCCTTGCACATGTCATATTTGAGATACACATTTATTTTTGTTTTCTTCGCACACCCATTAATCGTGAATTTCATTCCTTCAAGAAGACAACCCAAAATCTAACAAAGTGATCTGGAAATGCCTCCAAATCAACAGGATGTGACCCAAAATCGACAGGAAGTTACTTGGATATGTCCCAAAATCGACAGGAGGCGACCTGTAAATGCCCAAAACCAACCTATAACAGAAAGTAACCTGAAAATGCCCAAAAATCTACAGAAAGTGACTTGGGATAGGTTCATACCGCAGGCCTTAATGCACGAAACCCCATTTTTTTGGTGTTTTTCCAATTGGAGTCAGGCATCAACTGGACAGTCTGAACAGAACAAGTGGAATCGAAGTGGACCATTTCAAATCTGACTTGGGCCACATTTTTCAAGAATGTGGCGGCGGTCTGAACTGTCAAGTCTCCCAAATAGGAATTCATGCTGCAATTACGTCAGCAGAGAGCGGCACGCAAGACGGCAGCGATGTAGCATTAACGCCTAGCGTGAACTCGGCTTTTACTACGCAGGAGGCGGGCTTGACCACGGTCATAAAAATCTACAATGAAGAATAGGATAAGCCTGATAATGTGCGGTTTCTTACTGTGCGCCAAATGAGCAAAATTTCAGTCGTGCTTACATGGCCGAGTCGGGGTAAACTGACCCACATACTTTGCATCGTTTTTCTCGTATTTACTGTTTAAATAATTGTACATCAATATAAAATAACAATATTATGAACAGTTGGACTTGGAATGATTAGAACTGGCAGTGCCCAGATTACGGGCAGATAAGGACAAAAAGATACAGGACGCCTTCTGACCACGGAAGGCCAACGTGGGTGTCAGTTTGCCAACTGAGAAAGATTGACGATGATAATCCGGCGATAGGCAAGACATCTACAAGCCCACTTCTGCACCACCAAATCCCGCAATCAGCTCTTCTAGACAGTCCAGAACAAATGGCGGGACGTCCTGTCGTCCAAGGAACATCTGATTCGGAGGAGTGAACAGTCAGCACTCACGTGGGACTGAGGATGGCAAAATCCTTAACTCTTGCTGCCCTGACAACAGTAACGCCCGAATCCTCCTGCCCAATCCACAAACAGACAATAATCCTAAACAATGCCCAAACACACCCTTCTTCCGGACCGCAGCCTGCCTCACCAGAGCCTTTAAAAGACTGAATGTTTAATTAATCGTGGTTATTTTCTCTGGAACCTTTTGTGGATATGGTGACCTTGGATCCAGTTTGCCTGCTCGCCTGGATCTCTCTGTGCTGTATGATTTCTGCCGACTTGGAATACATTGTCAACTTGTGTTTCGAAGCCTTTTCCCAGCTTTCAAAATGGAGTCAGTACAAGGGGTTAAAGCTAAGGTGAATGCGCACAGTTTGGCCTTTTGGCCGGGTTGTTGGAGATCTGATCGGAGAATAAACAGGAAGTAACCCAGAAATGCCTCAGAAGCCACCAGGAAGTGACCTGCAAATGCCTCAAAGTCGACAGGAAGTGTCAAGTTCAAAAATGGACCCTTAGGTAGACATTTGTAAAATTACCCAAAAATAAGGAGAGAAGACACTCAGTTTTCTTGGCCAAGGAGAGCAAAAGAGGGACTAGACAGAGGAATGCTAGATTACGCTGTATAGTCACCAAAAGTGAGCTAAAGAAAAAACCCTCCTTGCTATTTTTATTTAGGGGTTTGTCCTAACACAGAAGGGTGCCGCCCTGAGGGAGGGGGGAGCAAGCTGGAGACACCCATGTGATTTTGGTTGGCTATGTGTGGGCATGTAGGTGGAACCCGACCCTCTTTACTCTTTGTAACACTTAAACATTATACTACAACCTAGTATAGCAAGCAATAATCATTTAGAAGTGACCCGGAAATTCTGCAAATCCAACAGGAAGTGACCTCAAAATGCCTCAAAATACACAGGAAGTGACCCAGGAATGTCCAATGCTAACAAATTGATTGAAAAACATAAGGAAGTAACCAAGAAACCCTTCAAATCCAACAGGAAGTGACCTGGAAATGCCTCAGATTCAAGAGGAAGTGACCAAATGAGCAGGAAGTGACCTAGAAATGCCTCAAAAAGCAACAGGAAGTGACCATTAAACAGGAAGTGACCTGGAAATGCCTCAAAATCAACAGGAAGTGCCCCTGAAATGCTTCAAATCCATCTGGAAGTGACCTCGAAATACCTCAAAATCAACAGGAAATGACTGGGAAATTCACTAAACTCAACAGGAAATGATCCAAAATCTACAGGAAGTGAGTTGAATCACCCCTGCTCTCCGCCTGTTTAAGTCACGAAACCGTCAGCTCGAACATCTGTACAAGAAAACTGGACTATCAATACACAAAGAGATGTACTGTTCACAACTCAGTTTATACAAGGACCAAATCAATGCAGCCAAATCAACTTACTATTCCAGTCTCATTTCAGCTAATCAACACAACTCTAAAGGCCTGTACTCACTTCTAGCCAAACTCACTAAGCCTCCCGATCCACTCCCTCGTCACATATTTTCTGCTCATTTCTGTGAAGCCATCCTGACATTCTTCTCCACGAAAATCACTGACATTCACCAATCCCTGACCCACTCCGGAGCTGCAGTTTCTGGGACTGACCCTGTTCCCTTTCATGTAGCACCCTCTCTTCATTTACCCTTCCTTCAATCCCGGCTATCTCTGACATCATCACCAAATCCACTACCTGTCACCTTGATCCTCTTCCCACTGCCCTCATAAAAACTTGTCTTCCCTCAATAGCCCCCCTCATCACTACTATCATTCACTCTTCACTTACATCCGGTTCAGTCCCTCCATCCCTCAAAACTGCCTCCATCACACCCATTCTAAAGAAACCTAACCTGGATCCCACCAATTTCAATAACCTCCGCCCAATCTCCAACCTACCTTTCATTTCCAAAATTCTTGAAAAAACCGTTGCATCCCAACTTCATAACCACCTAATTACCAATAACATTTACGAGCACTTTCAATCCGGTTTCCGCCCCCTCCATAGCACCGAAAAAGCCTTACTTAGAATCACAAACGACCTCCTCACAGCATCCGACTCCGGTTTATTATCAATTCTCGTCCTCCTCGACCTCACTGCCGCCTTCGACACAATTTCCCATACGATCCTTCTCGTCCGACTCTCCTCCATTAGTATCACCCACACCCCCCTTTCCTGGTTCACTTCCTACCTGTCCAACCGCACACAATTCGTCAAACTTGGCCCCCATCAATCCGCTGGCGTACCCCAGGGCTCTGTCCTGGGGCCGCTCCTCTTCATCATCTACATTCTACCCCTCGGTTCCATCTTCCGCAAACACAACATTCACTTTCACTGTTACGCGGATTACACCCAGCTCTACATATCCTCAAAACCAACCGCCTCCCTCCCACCTTCCTCCCTCACCCTCTGCTTAGATGACATTAACTCCTGGTTCTCCTCCTACTTAACAGCTCCAAAACAGAAGTCCTCTTAGGCTACGTTCATACTACAGGTCCTAATGCACGAATCCGATTTTTTCGTGTTTTTCCGACTCGAGTGAGGCATTAACTTGACGGTCTGAACGTGACGAGTCGCATAGAACGGGACCATTTCGAATCCGATCTGGGTCACTTTCGTATGTGGTCTAAATCCGATCTGGGCCACATTTTTCCAGACTGTCGCGGCGGTCTGTACTGTCCAGTCCCACAAATCGGATTTCATGCAGCAATTACGTCATCAAATAGCGAGAGAGTCGTTACGGTAGCGATGCACCTGTGCGTTATTAGCGCCTAGCTTGCAGTGAACACGGCTTTGGGGGAAGGGCTGCGCTCTACAATAGTCATAAAAAATAAAAATGGGTTGAGGATAAGCCTGAGAATGCTCAGTTTTCTCTCTGTTCCAAGTGAGCAATACTTCAACATTGCCTCCACGGCCGACAGTCGGGACAAACTGCCCGTATGTGTGTGTGACGTGCACGGACAGTGCGTGCATGCTATCGATCCATATAAACTTTGAATATAAGCCTAAACGGGGATTATTTATGTCTGTTATTTGTGTCCACCTTTTGAAAAGCAAAATATGATATTCCTGAAATGACGGATGACGTCTGTCATTTGTTTTGATGCTTCTGCGCATGCGGGTCTTCTTGCTTAGCGCGTGTCCGACTGCGAATTAGTGCGCATGCGTAATACTTGAACGGTCTCAATGGATAAAAGCAGTCTGAACGGGCACGCCAAAAAAACGGATATGACAAAAAATCGGATTCGTGCATTAAGACCTGTAGTATGAACGTAGCCTTAGTTGGTACCACCGCAACACTCTCTAATGTCCAAAAGTTCTCTATTACAATCAACAATTTACCGATCTCTCCTTCATCTCAGGTTAAGAGTCTCGGTGTCATCCTCGACAGCACACTTTCCTCCCGGTCACATATCAACAGCATCACCAGATCAGCCTGTCTCCACTTTGGCAACATTTCTCGCCTCCTCCCTTCTCTCACCCGCCATACCGCTTCCACCCTGGTCTGTAATCTAATAACCTCCCGGCTCGATTATTGTAACTCACTGCTCTTCGGTCTCCCTAATAAGTCCCTCCAGAACTCAGCAGCACGCCTCATCACAGGAACCCCCGCAACAAACCACATTACCCACATCCTCCGTCAACTTCCTGGCTTCCCGTCAAACAAAGAATCAATTACAAAATCCTTATCATCACCTTCAAAATACGCCATGCCCTGGCCCCTCCCTACCTTTGCGATCTTCTCCATCTAAACCAGACATGTCCAAAGTCCGGCCCGGGGGCCAAATGCGGCCCGCGGTCAAATTTCATCCGGCCCCCAGCCTCTGTCATAAAATCAATAACGTCTGGCCCGCACACAGACTTAATACATTGGTCAGCTGTACTGCTACCAGCATATGAAATAGCATACACACAAAATGCTGCACCTCATTTACCCACTAAAAGGCAGCAGCACTCTAATCAACATTACCCCGCATTACCCTTTATTCCCCATTTCTAAAATGGCGACAATCAAGAAAAAATAGAAAGTTGACTGTGACCGCCGACGCTTCAAGGATAGGTGGAAATTGGACCAGTGTATTTCTTCTCCAAAATATGCAACAACTCTGTCTGCATCATTTGCAGAGACATTCGTTGTTTTTAAAGAGATCAATGTGAGGCGATATTAACAAACAAGACACGCTGACATGTACGACAAGATTACAGGGAAGATATGTGCGAGAAATTGAAGCAACTAGTTTAATTTTACGGCAGCAGTATTTCACAAGAGCCCGAGAGTCGAAAGAGAAACAAAGGCTAGTTGCGAGATTGTTGAAATAATTAATTTAGGGCTGTCAAACGATTAATATTTTTAATTGAGGTAATCACAGCTTTAAAAGTAATTAATCGTAATTAATCGCAATTCAAACCATCATAAAATATGCCGTATTTTTCTGTAAATTACTGTTGAACTGGAAAGATAAGACACAAGACGGATATATACATTCAACATACTGTGCATAAGTACTGTATTTGTTTATCATAACAATAAATCAACAAGATGGCATTAACATTAACATTCTGTTAAAGCGATCCATGGATAGAAAGACGTGTAGTTCTTAAAAGATAAATGTTAGTACAAGTTATAGAAATTTTAGATTAAAATCCCACTTAATGTTTTCGTTTTAATAAAATTTGTAAAATTTTCAATCAAAAAATAAACTAGTAGCTTGCCATTGTTGATGTCAATAATTACCCAATTCTCATGGTGCTGAAACCCATAAAATCAGTCACATCCGAGCGCCAGCAGAGGGCGACAAAACACCAAAAAACACAAGTAACAAGTGGACATGACACTGTGCTGAGATTTTAATCTGTTTGAGCAGGGCATGTGCGTTAATTGCGTCAAATATTTTAACGTGATTAATTAAAAAAAAAAATTACCGCCCATTAACGCGATAATTTTGACAGCCCTAAATTAATTTAAAAAAAAAATAATAATAAAGCAAATATGACACACCGGATGGCTTGCTAAAATTTGCTTAAATATATTGTTCTACGTAAAAGCCAAGGTCGGCCCTCCACATTTTTACCACGCCAAATCTGGCCCCCTTTGCAAAAAGTTTGGACACCCCTGATCTAAACAATCCAACCCGTTCACTTCGCCCTACCACTATTCCCCCCCTCTCCGTCCCCCGTGTCCGCCTCTCCACCTTTGGTTCCAGAGCTTTTAGTCATGGCGCCCCCCAGCTCTGGAACTCCCTACCCCCTGATCTCCGCAGCATATCTACTCTATCACTTTTCAAATCTAGACTGAAAACACACCTGTTCACTCTTTCTTACCCACCATAACCCCTAGCTGTCATATTTTTACCTCTTTTTATTGTGCTTTTAATTTTTTAATCCTTTTCATACCTTTTTATCGTACTGTAATTCCATGTCTCTTGTGAAGCGTCTTTGTGTGTTTGAAAAGCGCTCTAGAAATAAAATGTATTATTATTATTATTAATCTTTATCAAATGTCAATGGCGGCCGATGAGTTCGCAAAATACCTCAGAATAAACAGCAAGTGAGTTAAAATCTCCCAGGAAGTGAGGTCAAAATGTCTGCACTCTTTGTCGCCAGTGCTCCCACGAGTGTCCCTGCTCCAGAAGACTCCGGAATCGCCGGTCACCTGCCACGCCACGGGTTTCTACCCCAGGACGGCCGCCCTCTTCTGGAGGAAGGACGGCGAGCGGCTCCACCAGAACGTGGAGATGAACGAGATCCTCCCCAACCACGACGGGACCTTCCAGACCAGCGCTCGCCTCATAACGGTGGAACGACGAGCTCGGTATGAGTGCGTCTTCCGGCTGGACGGCGTCCCGGAGGACGTGGTCACCCCGCTGGACCTCGCCGAGGTATTGAGCAACGAGCGCATAGAAGGTGAGACCCTCGCTTCCATCTTTGTCCGACGCGTACGTCCTTACGTTTGATTTTGTTGTCAGCGCGAGAAAGGAGGAGGACGCCGGTGGCCGTCGCCGTCCTGTTGGTCCTCCTCTCTCTGGGTGTCGCCGTCACGGCCTTTGTCGCCAAGCGTAAACAAGGTAAGGGACGTCTTCTCTCTTTTCATTGCATTTCAAACTCCTTTGATAGCGCAATGGGTCCAATTCATTTGGACTGGGAGGGGCATTCCCCAGTAACTTCCTGTTTTGGGAGTCCCTTCCTGTTGATTTTGAGGTCACTTCCTGTGATTCCTTGATTTTGGGGCATTTCTGGGTCACTTCCTGTCCATGTTGGAGCAATTCCAGGTCGCTCCAGGTACTTTTTTCTCTTTTATTTATTTCCAATTCGTGGCAAAAGCATTTTTCTAAATTGGGGAATCACTCAATAGTCTCTCCTTTCAATTTTGGATTGAAATTTTTTTTTTAATTTAGAGGAATAAACTCAATTGACGGGCTAGATCTTTTTACCCGTCCTCTTGTTTGACACCCCTGAGCTAAAGACTCTAGAGCTGTCCCGACTAGTCGACGTCATCGATGACGTAAATCCGTCGACGAGCACAACATCCCGTCGACGGTTAATGAAGGGTTAAAAAAATATATGTGTGGAAAGTTCAGAATGTTGGATGCTCTGTATGTAAGCGGGGAAAGCGGCACAAAGCCAAAAAAAGCGCACCAGAGTGTCCAAAACACTGACTTATTTCAAAGAAACAAAGGAGGGTACAGTTTTCTGTCCTGTCTCTTCAATGCCAAGCTTGGCTGCACGTCGGCCGTGAATAAACACCAAGCGACGTCATCCAGTTTGTAATTTTTTTTTGTTTTTTCATTTTTTGTACACCAGAGGGTGCTGTCGCCTTACTATATAATGATGTTTCATTGACAATGGTGGGCCTATAAGTGCTACTAGTATTGTTCTTAATGCTAATTGAAAGGTTTATTTCATGTTATGGTTTATTTTATGGTATAGAAAAAGGTTAAAAGGTCATAAATATATACAGTATATACAGTGATTACACTCAAGGGAGATATCGTCAATGATAAGGTAATAATAATAAGGTAATTTAAAGTGCCTGTGACACGAAAAAGCATGTTTATTTCATAATACACGCGGTATTTTATGCCCCTGAATGATATGGACCGCTTGGATGTGTGTGGAAGCGATCGCTATATTTATTTAGTTTTTTGAATCCCGCGCCATGAAAATGAGTGACTTCCGGCTTCGGTCTTGCATTGAGGAGGAGGGCGCTGTGACGTGTACGGTAGAAGACGTTCTCTTCACTATACAGTGTACTGTTGTGTATGAGGACGAAGTATTCAGCTGATTTTGCGGATTAATACTTTTATTTTTTGCATCACGCCAGCCAAACGGCTGCAGAAAAATCTTTCTGTATGCGGGAGAGGCGTATGCGCCTTTTTGGAGTTTCAAAAGCTTCCCATTCACCATGGATATTTACTGTGGGACCATTGGACTTACAAGGAAGTGAGTAAACATCTTGTTTTGTATTATTTCAAATACGAATACAGTGATTACAAAGTAAACACTATAAAACTCCTTTAAATAAAGGACTACTTACGTTTGATCATTGATAGGCATGTAAAAAGCTATCCTCATGCTCATTAGCAGTTAGCTGTTAGCACGTTAGCTGCACAATTCCAGCCACCCTCCTCCAGGGAACGAACTGTAAATTGCTCTCCGCCGGGCGGTTTGCCGATCCGCAAAGAAACTCGACAACCGGGTCGTCATGTCAAATAATCCAGGCTATTTATGTCTGATTTTCCACTTCGAAGACTTTGAAACATCCCTCGGTTCGGGTTAGCATGTCGGCTAGCTGTCACTCCTTCTGGTCTGTTTACATTCTCCGAAGCCGGGGAAGGGAAATTACATATGTCCGATTTAGGTGTCATAAAATATCGTTCGGGAGGTGTGACAGTAAAGGTGAAGTCGACTGTTTTGACCATTATGGAGTAATTTTGCCATGTCGTCTTGAATAAATGGATTTTTATTATTTTATATTCCATTTAGCACAAGATTGTTATTTGTCATGACCATGCCATTTATTTAGCAATTGGGGAAAGTACTTGGGTAAAAAGAATATCCTGTAAAAATATTGAAGTAAAGAGACAGAAACAATGACATTTTGCCGCTCTCTTCGTCGCGTTTTCCTCATTGTGAATAGTTCCCCCTCGACGGGCTGACTGGTCCTTCTCAAGCCATTTATATAGCTATTGGGGAAAAATACTTGGATAAAAAGAATATCCTGTAAAAATATTGGGAGTAGAGAGACTGAAACAATGACATTTTGCAGCTCTCTTCGTCTCGTTTTCCTCCTTCTGAACAATTCCCCCTCAATGGGCTGAATAGTAAAACCGATGAGCCTAGTCTACCGCTGACGTCATCCACCTGTTGGGGACACTAAAGCCCTATAATTGTAGGCGTGGCTAACCGGCAGATTAAAAGACTAATTTCTCGTCATCTACGCTTTGCTAAATTGTTGTATATAGTCGAATCGTCTCAAAATATGATTCTAATTCACATAATAATGCCATTTAAGACCTTTTTTCTGGTGTCATATGCTCTTTAAGGTAAAGGCAATTCATATAGGCAATTCATTGATATATAAAAAAAAGTTTCAAAGGAAAAAGGTGAAAAGTTTTTGTTAATTTCTAATTGTGTTGTTTTATTTGTGTGCACCGTAGCTCTTACAGTGTGTTTACATCAAGGATGGAATAAAAGTTGTAATCCATTAGTTTAAGAGACCATCTTTCCAATCATAATGCTACACTAGTTAATTCTATCAGCATTTGAACTCATTGCTTATTTGTGATTTATTATTGTTATTTAAGTGTTTATTTGTACTTTAATAAATAACTTAAGTGTTCCATTATATTTTTTGTGAATTGATAAGCGTCAACTAAAATTTCATTGTTAAATTAGTTTAAAAAAAAAAATAAATAAATAAAATTTTAATTATTAGATCAGTCGACTAATCGGGAGAAAATTAGTCGTTTGGGACAGCCCTAAAAGACTCCACGTCCTCGTTTGCACATCCGCAGCCACCCCCGCCAATTCCGAGACGGCTTCTGGCCGAGTCGCTTCTTCTGAGACCGACATCCTTGGGGTCGATTCGCCTGAGGCCGACGCCCCCGGGACGGCTTTTGCCCGGCCCGCTTCTTCCTGGTGTCACGCCCACACGCGGTGAGGTCAACCCCAACTCACTCACTTCTCCTTTGCTAGCCGATTCCATATTTTGTGTGCTCTTCTTCCCATAGGTGTTGGATGATAAACACCAGGGCCGTTCCTGACTAATTTGGTGCCCTAGGCAACACATTTGTTGCCCCACTCCCCTTTTCACCACATATATTTAAACACTCACGCTGAAAAAGCACATTATCTCTTTGTAATTTATTATATTAAAAAAAAAAAACAACGAACAAGTGCAGAAATTAGAAGAATTATGCTGTAATAACTACTCAAAAGCACCGATAAAAAAAAACACTTCAAAAACAAATGCATTTAATAAATTACAATTGTTATTACAATATGATTAACACCCATCCACACAAACCTACAGTTTCCTTCTCTTTCCTGGTGAAGTGTAGTCAAACTTTGGAGCGGGTGGTTCTTGGCGCCATGCTAGTTTGATGCATCTGGACAACAAGACAGTCACGACGCAATATGCGTCTTCAGGACTCGTTAAAGGGATCGTTAAGGCGTTTTCATTGTGATGTCGAGGCCTCGAAACACTCGGAACCGGTTCGGAATTGGAATCGGATTTCGATTCCCATCTCTAGTTGAGAGTGTGGATCACTGAAAGGAAAAACAAAAGCATTTGTCAATTGTGACAACGGGCCACACAAAGACAAAAAAAAAAGGACGACTAAAACAAAGCCATCATATTACAAGTCACATTAAAGTGATGTGTTGCAATACGATCAGGAAAAGTTGCGATAATACGCGAAAGAAATTCGAAATACGGTGACATTATAACACCATGTACATTTAGGTCATATTACCAGCAAAAAGTCATGTTAGGAGATTAAAGTCATCATACTACTTCAAGTCACATCGTATTTGAAGAATGTTACAAAATTTGATGTGATGTTACAAGATTAAAATCAAAACATGACAAGTTGGAATATTATGAGTTTGAAGTCATGATATGACATAACTAAAAATAAAGTTTGAATGTAGGCATGTGCCGGTATGAGATTTTGACGGTACGATAACCGTGAGCAAAAATACCGCGGTTTCACGGTATCACGGTATTGCAATTATAGCTCCAAAATGTGTTATTTTGAGATGTATGGGTTAAAAAAGAATAACTTTTTTCCATTGAACAGGATTTGTTTTTTCAGAAAATAGTTGCAAATTGGAATATGAATGTATTGTTAAAATACATAAATTATCAATAAAAAAAACAAATATTTTAAATAAAATTAAAATATAACGTAGACTATACCCACAGCCACAGCTCAAGTTGCTCAACTTTAGAGCAAGAACAAAATAATTTCTATAAAAAAAGTAAAAACTCTTCTGAATAAAATTTTGAAAAATTTATACTGCATAATTTTTTTTTGAGGATTGAAAAGCTCAAGTGAAGTTTCGCCATTTTTAGCCACTGTGTCAACTCTAGTCTACATGATGTCATGCCTTTGTGTTAGAAAGAACAAAGATTTCAAAAGTTAATAAGTTAGTTAAAAATGTATAAGTTAGTTAAAATGTAAATATTGTTGTGGAAAGGTTTCACCTAAAAAAAATAAAAAATTGGGAGTGAGACCTCTCCTTGATCCAGCGAACGTGGATTGTGCTTAGGGCAAGATCATCTTTCCTCAATTAACCATCTTTGATGCTATGCCTTTTTTTCCCTTCAAGTGAATCAAGCTTGTTTTGTCACTCTGCGGCTGTAACACTCGACGAAGTTGCTCTCCCAGCTAAACCTAGGCTAACATTCGTCTTTGTAAGCTTTTATTTAGTTTGTATATCGAATTTGAAAGGAAAATATGTGTTTTGTTTTAGCGAACTTTTTCATAGTGCTAATCTGTTTAGCTACTCACACATGGAAAAATACAATTGTACAACGTTTTAAATGTATTCATTTTGTATATTCCACTTACCAAGATTTGAGAGCTCAATAAATTGAAGAAAAGAACGCCTTATGTTTGGAGTATTTGTTTAGGGTTCGCTGGCTGTTTAGCCGATAGTCACTTTCACACACATCAGCAAACGGGAGGGGGTGAGCGCTGCCGCGCCACGCCACTTCTGGCTGCATTTTTGTCACATGAAAAATGGCGAATACCGTACTACGGTCTGACGGAAAATTTTAGTGGTTTTGAAACCGCGACGTTTTCACACCACGGTAAACCGTGAAACCGGTAACCGGCACATGTCTATTTGAATGTAATGTCATTTTATGAATATGACAAGGGAAAAAAAGGTGATTGTTATCAGGTCACTTCCTGTTGATTTCTTTTTTTTAGGACTACTTTTACTTGAGTCATATTATTTTGAAATAACAATACTCTTACCATGGCCGGCCCAGCCTATAAGCAGACTATGCAGCTGCTTAGGGCCCCTGACCACTAGGGGGCCCCCAATCTGGCAATTGTTTAATTCATATTCTTTTTTTTTTTTTTTTTTTACTACAGTTTGCTTTATTTGACTTTTGTGAGTTTTGATACTTGATTACAAGCTTAAAAAAATAAAAGTTCTTCCTTAACTTCTTTCCTCTTTTAGAAAAAGATTTGGGGTTATCTACTGTAAGTACTGACAATCATTTGGGGTGAGAAGTTTGAAGAATGCAGAGCAACAAAATCTGATTAATGAACAAAATATGGACGTATGGGTTGGATTGCATGTATGGGTTTAACAGTACACCGTGACGAAATGGTGGGCCAAAAATATGGGCCCCTTTGCATGATTTTGCTTAGGGCCCCCAAATGGCCTGGGCCGGCCTTACTTGAGTACAATTTTTGCTGACTAGCCGATCCTTTTCATTTCATGGTAGAAAATGTTTTAACCACGAGAGGGCACTCATGCTCTTGAGAAGCAAAGGATGCGCTTTCATTTCTATTTTTTCCAGTCGGAATTCAATGTTTTGGGTGTCATTGTCATATTTGGTCTCATTCAATAACAATAATATAAACCAGTGATAGTATTAGAAACATAAAGGTTCTTATAAACGGGCGTTGTGCTGAGAGAAATAAAAAAGACATTGTGGCGGTACAAACATGTCGAGAGTCTTAGTTAGCTCGTATTGCTATTTCCAGCCTTTATTTCACTCTGCTGCACTCTGTGAACTCTCTGCAACTCTCTAAACTCAAGCCGGAACGCGCACGGTTTATATAGTGTCTCTGTCACGTGACTGCGACACAGCCGGTAACGCGCTCGGCCAAACAGACACACAAGCACGGTGGGTGAATTATGACAAAAAACAAAAGGTCACCACAACATTTGTTTAAAAAAAACAGCATTATAAGCAGTTACTTTATTAATGAACATTCTCTTCAAGGATGACTTTTTTTTTTTTAACTTGTACAGTACTTGAATGTTTGCTTTTTGGCTGACGACTTTTAATCATAAGCGGATTTTAAGGGGGGGCCAGGCCCTCCCTGGTGGCTGAGAAGTGTCATTGCATGAAATTGACTTTCCTATATATATCAAGTTATAAAGCAATAAAACTGCAACAAAAATTAATGGAATGAACAAAAAATTTTTTTTTATAATGGGTCAAAATTATTCCTCGAACAGATCATGTGACTAGCACCTTAGACAGTCATTTGCTTTGCATATAATTAAAATAAAAATAAGGGAGGGCAATTTTATTTTTCAAATGATTTTTTTCTTTGATTGGAAATATTTTTTTTTGATTGAAGCAACTTTTTTTGGATTGAATAATTTCGACATAAATGTCCTACCCATAATATGGGCCAAACACAAAAAGGATTGCTTTAATCAAATAAAACTTTTTTCAATGAAAAATTGAAAAAATTGCATTCGAACACTTAATCTCATTTTTTCACATTCAAAAACGTTTTCTATGATTGAAAAAAAATTTTTTTTTGATTGAAGTGGTTTTTCTTTTTGAAAATATATATATTTTTAAGCAACTTATTTTTTGAATGAATAATAAAGACAAAAACGTCCTCACCAAAATGTGGCCCAAACACAAATCAACATTACTTCAATCAAAAAAGTTGCTGCAGTCCCCCCCCAAAATTTTAATCAAAGAAAAATAGCTTTCACATGCATTTTTTTAGTTTCATATTTTTGCATTCAAACACGTTTTTTTTTTTTAATTGAACCAACTTTTTTTGGATTGAATAATTTAGACACAAATATCCTACCCGTAATATGGCCCAAACACAAAAAGGATTGCCTTAATCAAATAACTTTTTTCAATGAAAAATTTAAAAATTTGCATTTGAACACTTAATCTCAAACATTGTTTTCCACATTCAAAAACGTTTTCTATGATAGAAAAAAAAAATAATTAAGTGATTTTTCTTATTGAAAATATATATTTTTTTGAAGCAACATATTTTATGATTGAATAATAAAGACAAAAAAGTCCTCACCAAAATGTGGCCCAAACACAAATCAACATTACTTCAATCAAAAAAGTTGCTTCAGTCCCCCCCCCCCCCAAAAAAAATCCATCAAAGAAAAATAGCTTTCACATGCATTTTTTAAAGTTTCATATTTATTTTTGCATTCAAACACATTTTTTTTTTTAGTTGAACCAACTTTTTTTGGATTGAATAATAAAGGCACAAATCTTACCTCCATATCCACCCAAGGAATACTATTTTTGACTGGGGTAACTACATTGGCACGACACCGGCGGGTGTACCATATTCAATGGTTGACAATCTTGGCGACAAGTATTGCCTAAGCAGCGTGATTTAGAATTCCCCTCAAGAATGATGGGAAACAAAAACGCTCATTTTCGACTTATTATTATAAATCGTCTTGTAAGTTAATTTTATTGCTGACACTGCATTTCGGGGTCATCAATATGTTGTGCGGCCCCCCCTGCTCCAAAAGTCAAACTCCGCCTATGCTTTTAACAGAGTCATTTTAGTTTGAAGTCAAGCTACTCTTACTTGAGTCCAAGTTGAGCTACTCGAGACAACTACGGGAATTTGAAGGCAAAACCTTCGAAAACATCTACTTTCTTATACTTTTGTACTTTTACTTGACTTGTTTGGATTACAATGGACTTGGTTTATTTTTCAATGGCGACAACCATTTCCTGATGATTTGTTGCTGGCAAAACGCGTCTTCCCATGTCAAGACGGGTCACTTACCAGGCGCAGCGCCGTCCATTTGCGCCAGCACGATGATCTTCACCATCTTGTGCTCTTTTGAGTCCATCTTGGACTGATGACAAGCGTCCCCCGCGTCGGCTCACCTGAGCAACTTTTGCACTTACTTTGCTTTCATTTTCGCCGGTGATGACGTCCTGGCAAATGACGTTTGCACTAATGGGCGGGGATCAGCACCGACTCCGAGGGGTTTTTTTCACCACCACCTGATGGCGCCAACGTCCTTGGCGCACGAATAGCATCTTGAATTCAATTCAATTCACTTTATGAATCCCTTGGGAGCAGGGCCGGCCCAGCCTATACGCAGACTGTGCAGCTGCTTAGGGCCCCTGACCACTAGGGGGCCCAGATAGGGGGCAATCTGGCAATTGTTTAATTCATATTCTATTTTTTTTTTTTTTTTTTTTTACTGCAGTTTGCTTTATTTGACTTTTGTGAGTTTTGATACTTGATTACAAGCTTAAAAAAAATAAAAGTTCTTAACTTCTTTCCTCTTTTAGAAAAAGACGTGGCGTTATCTACTGTAAGTACTGACAATCATTTGGGGTGAGAAGTTTGAAGAATTTAGTGCAAAAAAATCTGATTAATATACAAAATATGGACATATAGGTTGGGTTGCATGTATGGGTTTCACAGTACACTGTGACGAAATGGCACTATTTTGCTTCGGGCCCCCAAATGGCCTGGGCCGGCCCTGCTTGGGAGGATTCCCTGTAGACATCATTGTTGCAATGGAGGTTGATACAAAAACTATGTAGAAATAATTAGGAGTGCAGCTATCGATTATTTTAGTCGTCGATTAATCGATGAATTAGTTGGTTCGAATAATCGAGTCATCAGATAAGGAACATAAAAAAATCAAATACCTGTGCTGAGCCTCAAACGGAATAAAAAATATATCAATGAGGCTCTGAGTACAACAAAAGAAGAATTGGCTAACTTACATAAGAAAAGTCCGCTAGCTTAAATGCTATAAAAGTTGTTGTTTTTAACAATGCTCCTAACAAATGATTCAAACACATATTCTGACAAAAACGGCTAAATATAACTATAAACGAAGTTATGAATGCATTAAAAAAAACATGAGCTCAAACAAAAACTTAACTTATGTTGGTCTTAACAGGGAGCAGCTGGATTCAGCCATGTGAAATGAGTTATTCTATTCTATGACGTTATGTTGTTGTTGTATTATTCACTGACACTAAAGCGCAGTGTATCCACCCAAAATCAATAAAACTAAATGCAAACACTTTCAAAACAAACCATTACAACGGCACTTTAAACGAATACTCGAAGCAGCAAAATTGAATTCAAATCTTTTTTCTAATCGGATTACTCCAGTTAATCGATGAACTAGTTAGTTCGAATAATCGAGTCATCAGATAAGGAACATAAAAAATTAAAATACCTGAGCCTCAAACGGAATAAAAAAATAAATAAATGACAAAAGAACAATTGGCTAACTTACATAGCAAAAGTCTGCTAGCTTAAATGCTATAAAATTCAAACTTTTTTTTTTACAATGCTCTTAACAAATGATTCAAAAACAAACACAAAAAAATGTCGAAATACAGTATAACTATAAACTAATTATTAGTTTAATAATTTAATAATTAGCATTCAAAAAAATATTAGCTCAAACAATTACTTAGCTTATGTTGGTCTTAACAGGGAGCAGCAGGATTCAGCCATGTGAAATGAGTTGTCATATTCACTGTTGCCACTAGGTGGCATGGTATCCACCCAAAATCAATAAAACTAAATGCAAACACTATCGAAACAAACCATTTCAGCGTCACTAAATTAAACAAATACTCGAAGCATTTTTTTTTCAAAAATCCAAATCTTTTTTGTTATCGAATTACACGAGGTAATCGATAATTCGTTGCAGCAGTGGAAATAATTCAACAAAAATCAAAATGAAATGTAAGTTTAAATGAAGAAACAAGGGAGACACAAGGCATTAAACAGCTGTCATCTTTATTTGCCGTTGCGGCGTGCGGTGCGACACAAGCGTTTTCGGATAAAATATTTACGGCGTCACGCAAATGCATCGGGGCCCAGTGCACGATGGGGGACGGTGATGTTAATACAACAAGCGTCAATAGGGAAAAGAAAAAGCCACACGTTAGCGTTTTGTATTACTCGGGGCGGCCACTAGAGGCGCAATACGAAGCCTAGCGGAGCGGAAATGAGAGTCTTTAGTTTACGAGCGAGTCGTCATTTAGTCCGGTCGGCTTCCTATTCGTCGGGGTGCTTAAATGGTGCTGTTGTGATTGGTTGTTTTTGGGTTGCTGAAAAAAATAATAAATTCAATGATTAATTATTATTTTTTTAAAAACTTTATATTTTTAATACATTTTAGAAAAGACAAAAGGAAAATAAAAAAATGGATTAATAAAAAAAAAATCTTACTAAAAATAAATCTAATAAATAAAAAAAATAATTTTATTCATTTATTTAAACAAAAAAAAATATAATTGTTTTAATGTTAAAAAAGTTATTAATTTAAAAAAAATCCCAAAAATGTTTAAAAAACTAAAATCCTTCATTATTTTTGCAAAAAAAGAATCTTTCTGGTGAATTAAAAATTAGAATAAAAAAAAATAAATGTTATTGCATTTTTTAAAAACCTAATAATAGTAAAATTACTTATTTTTAAGTTTTAAATCTTTATAGTATTTTTTTTTAAAAAGGACATTTAAAAAATCCTTTAAAATAAAATTTAAAAAATAACATTTCAATTAAAACTAAAAAAATCAAAACAAAAAACAAAAAAATTAACAGAAATGTAAATTAAAAAATCTAAAAAAATTAAAAACAAAAAACTAATTTATCCTGTGCTGAAAGTCGAAATTTGTTCTTCTCATCTTCTTAAAAATCTTCAAAATCTTAAAAAAAAAAAATATTTTTTTTAATGTTTAAAAAATATTTTGCACATATGAGAAATGGGTATTAATTTAATGTTGTCGTTTTGTTTTTTTTAGTTTTAAATCTATATAATATTTTTTAAAGGACAATTGAAAAAAATATTTCAAATTTTAAAAATTAACATAAAAATTGAATTAAAAAAATTAGAAACCACAAAACAAATTTGTCTTGTGATGAAAGCTCAAATCTTTTAGTTCTATTCATTTATCTTTTTAAAAAAAAATCTTTAAAAAAGATATTTTTTAATTGGAAAAAAATATGTTGCGCATATGATAAATATTCAATTCAATTCAATTTTATTTGTATAGCCCTCAATCACAACAGAGGTCTCAAAGGACTTTACAAAGGCAATATGATACACAATTAGAAATGAAGCAACAAAGATGAATAGATACAGTTCAAGTCCTAAATAGTTAGGGATTTTTTTTCTCTAAAATGTTTAAAAACTAAAATCATTCAGTGTTTTAATAAAATCTTTCAGGTCAATCAATTTAAAAAAAAAAATTTAAAAATAAAAAAAAAATTAAAAAAAGGTTTTTCAAATTGTATATAAACTTAATATTTGCACAATTATTTAAAAAATATTTTTAAAAAGTTTTAAACCTTTTTAGTAATTAAGAACAAAAATGACAATAAAAAAAACTTAAGAAAAAAATTTTTTTTAATTATGAAAAACTAAATTTTTCACATTTTTTGCCTTGTGTCTGAAAGGTTTATGCACCATTTGTTTGTGTCGTGTAGTGATTTATCACACCTCTGCTAGTTTCTGATTGCCAAATCGTCGCAAGTCTTTCAAGTTTTCGTCATGTGACCTATCATGGTCAATCGCCGACTGCGCGGCGGGCCTCCGACCGTCTTGAGCTGGTCTTTTGGATGATAATCGGCGACCTCTGCCGGCAGAAAAATGAGTGTGAGTTTGTTTTGTACAGCAGTCGTATGGTCCCTCCTCCAGGCTCCGCCCTCTTCTCGGACCTCAGTGCTCTTTCGCCTTTGTCGAGCGCCCCTACGCAAAAGAACTTCATCAGGAATATGCGCTTTTCTCGATGATGTCATCGTCGTGCGACTCACTCAGCTGGCGAGAAGGCCGGCGCAGAGGACTACCACCAGCGCGACCGCGGAGGGCGCCGCCGAGCGGGAGCCGGACTCGGAGGGCTGCTCGCTCTGGGTCTGCGGAGGGGGCGGGGCTACCGACTCGGCATCCTGACACTTGACCCTGCCGGCGTACACAAACGCAGAAGCGTGTCAAGCAAAACGAGAAACAAACGGAAAATGTTTGTCACATAAGTGCCAGAATTTTCGGAACGTTCCGCGACACGCGCTCGCTAGCCACACCCGGCGTTTGTGTCGCTGCGTTTCCCCGGCAACCCGTCACATTTCACTGGCCGCCAGATAACATTTTGGGAGTGTTTTAGTATGTTTAAAATATTTGAATCACTTTTAGAAAGTATTTTAGGATGTTTAATAGTATTTGGGTTATTTTTAGAGAACATTTCATTGCATTTAAAAGTAATTGGAGCACTTTTAAGGAGTATTTTAATACATTTTGAACTATTTAGATTACTTTTAGGGAGTGCTTTAGGATATTTCGAAGTATTCGGGTCACTTTTAGCAAGTCTTTTAGAAGGGTTAATAGTCATCTTTTTTTGAGAGTATTTTTTTACATGCAAAAGTATTTGAGTCAGGTTTAAGGAGTATGTCAATATATTTGGAAGTATTTAGATAAGTTTTACAGAATGTTTTAGCATATTTCAAAGTACTTGCGTCACTTTTAGAGAGTATTTTTTTCCATGGAGTATTTAGAAAACATTTCGAGAGTGGTTTAGGATATTTTCAACTATTTGGGTTACTTTTAAGGAGTATTTCAAGACAATATATACTTGAAAATACTTTGTATTTTTTATTTAAGTATTGGGGTCACTTTTAGATTACATTTAAAAGTATATGGGTCACTTTTAGTAAGTATTTTAGAAGGCGGAAAAGTATTCCGGTCACATTTTGCAACTATTTTGGAAGGCTTAATAATATTTGAGCCACTTTTAAGGGGTATTTAAATTAGAGGTAAGATCTTAAGCCCAAGCAGGAGTCTGAACCCGACCCGGCCCGAAGGCCCAAAATGTCAATTATTATGTTCGGGTCAGGTCGGGTTTCTCTCTTGCTTTTTTATTTTTTTTTTATTTAAAAAAAAAATATATATATATATATACAGTGCTGGCCAAAAGTATCGGCACCCCTGCAATTCTATCAGATAACGCTCAATTTCTACCAGAAAATGATTGCAATTACAAATGCTTTGGTAGTAATATCTTCATTTATTTTGTTTGCAATAAAAAAAAAACACAAAAAAGAATGAAAAATAAATAAATAAATCATGATTATTTTACATAAAACTCCAAAAATGGGACGGACAAAAGTAATGGCACTCTCGGCCAAATACTTGGTAGGACAACCTAAAGACAAAATAACTGTGAACAACCACTTCCAGTATCCATCAATGGGTTTCTTGCAATGCTCTGCTGGAATTTAAGACTGTTCTTCTTTGGCCAACTGCTCCAGGTCTATGAGATTTGAAGGGTGCCTTCTCCTAACTGCCATTTTCAGATCTCTCCACAGGTGTTCTATGCGATTCAGGTCTGGTTTCATTGCTGGCCACTTTAGAAGTCTCCAGTGCTTTTTCTCAAACCATTTTTGAAGTGCTTTTGGGCTATTGTCCTGCTGGAATACCCATGAACTCTGAGGGAGACCCAGCTTTCTCACGCATTATGCTGCAAAATTTGTTGGTAGTCTTCAGACTTCGTAATGCCATGGAGTCCAGTACCAGAGGTAGCAAAGCAACCGGACCGTGTTCTTTTCTTTGAAGGCCTGTTTTTTTTGTTCCTGTAAACATTATGTTGATGCATTTTCCCAAAAGCTCTACTTTTGTCTCATTTGAGAGAGAACATTCTTCCAAAACGTTTTTTGGCTTGCTCAGGTAAGTTTTGGCAAACTCCAGCCTGGCTTTTTTATTTCAGAAGTGGGGTCTTATTGGGTATCCTACAATGGAGTCCCTTTTCATTCAGACGCCGACGGATAGTTACGGGTTGACACTGTTGTACCCTCGGACTGCGGGACAACTTGAATTTGTTTGGATGTTAGTTGAGGTTCTTTATCCATCCGCACAATCTTTGGTTGAAATCTCTGGTCCATTTTTCTTTTCCGTCCACATCTAGGGAGGTTAGCCACAGTGCCATTGTCATTACACTTATTGATGACACTGCGCACGGTTGCGCTTCAACACCTGCGGACCTGGGTCGGGTTGGGCTGGATTTTTTTATTTCAATACCTTTTCAAGTTTTTAGACAACTGTAGTTAAAGGTATTTGAATACTTTGATGGAATATTTAAATGCATCTATGAATAGCTTTTAGGGAATCTCAGCACATTTAAAAGTGGCTCACTTTTAGCTAGTATTTTAGTAGACTTAAAAGTATTAAGGTCACTTTTAGAGAGTACAGTGCCTTGCAAAAGTATTCGGCCCCGTTGAACCTTGCAACCTATCGCCACATTTCAGGCTTCAAACATAAAGATATAAAATTTTAATTTTTTGTCAAGAATCAACAACAAGTGGGACACAATCGTGAAGTAGAACTAAATTTATTGGATAATTTCAACTTTTTTAACAAATAAAAAACTGAAAAGTGGGGCGTGCAATATTATTCGGCCCCCTTGCGTTAATACTTTGTAGCGCCACCTTTTGCTCCAATTAAAGCTGCAAGTCACTTGGGGTATGTTTCTATCAGTTTTGCACATCGAGAGACTGACATTCTTGCCCATTCTTCCTTGCAAAACAGCTCCAGCTCAGTCAGGTTGGATGGAGAGTGTCTTCAGCTCTTTCCACAGATTCTCCATTGGATTCAGGTCTGGACTTTGACTTGGCCATTCTAACACCTGGATACGTTTATTTTTGAACCATTCCATTGTAGATTTGGCTTTATGTTTTGGATCATTGTCCTGTTGGAAGATAAATCTCCGTCCCAGTCTCAGGTCTTGTGCAGATACCAACAGGTTTTCTTCCAGAATGTTCCTATATTTGGCTGCATCCATCTTCCCGTCAATTTTAACCATCTTCCCTGTCCCTGCTGAAGAAAAGCAGGCCCAAACCATGATGCTGCCAACACCATGTTTGACAGTGGGGATGGTGTGTTCAGGGTGATGAGCTGTGTTGCTTTTACGCCAAACATATCGTTTTGCATTGCGGCCAAAAAGTTCAATTTTGGTTTCATCTGACCAGAGCACCTCCTTCCACATGTTTGGTGTGTCTCCCAGGTGGCTTGTGGCAAACTTTAAACCAGACTTTTTATGGATATCTTTGAGAAATGGCTTTCTTCTTGCCACTCTTCCATAAATGCCAGATTTGTGCAGTGTACGACTGATTGTTGTCCTATGGACAGACTCTCCCACCTCAGCTGTAGATCTCTGCAGTTCATCCAGAGTGATCATGGGCCTCTTGGCTGCATCTCTGATCAGTTTTCTTCTTGTTTGAGAAGAAAGTTTGGAAGGACGGCCGGGTCTTGGTAGATTTGCAGTGGTCTGATGCTCCTTGCATTTCAATATGATGGCTTGCACAGTGCTCCTTGAGATGTTTAAAGCTTGGGAAATCCAAATCCGGCTTTAAACTTCTCCACAACAGTATTTCGGACCTGCCTGGTGTGTTCCTTGGTTTTCATAATGCTCTCTGCACTTTAAACAGAACCCTGAGACTGTCACAGAGCAGGTGCATTTATACGAAGACTTGATTACACACAGGTGGATTCTATTTATCATCATCGGTCATTTAGGACAACATTGGATCATTCAGAGATCCTCACTGAACTTCTGGAGTGAGTTTGCTGCACTGAAAGTAAAGGGGCCGAATAATATTGCACGCCCCACTTTTCAGTTTTTTATTTGTTAAAAAAGTTGAAATGATCCAATAAATGTTGTTCCACTTCACGATTGTGTCCCACTTGTTGTTGATTCTTGACAAAAAAATTACATTTCATATCTTTATGTTTGAAGCCTGAAATGTGGCGAAAGGTTGCAAGATTCAAGGAGGCCGAATACTTTTGCAAGGCACTGTATATATTTTTTAATTTTTTGGTGTGTGGGGAAGGGGGCGGGGAGGGGGGGTGTAAATGACATGTTGTGACATAATCTGACACTTTAATAAATACTCTTTGTTACAATTATCTGGGCTCTTAATGCATCTATTTTCATCCGGTCCATTTTTGCCTTGGCCAGTGTGTGCTGCTTCTTGTGTACCTTTCATTACATAGTAGGTTGTGAATTGTTTTCATATATAAAACATAAGCTTTTAGATAAATGTAACATATGTGCTTCATGTGCTGGTGTCACCTCTAGTTGAAGTGATTTTTTTTTTGCACAGATTTGCTACATTTAATGATCTAAATTCACATATGAGTATACTAAACCACCAATACTTGTTTCTGATATCAGGTACATGTATGTATGACATTTGAGAAAGATTTTGTGTTGCCAAATTTAATATAAGACATTTTACAACCAGAAATGGCAGCACCAGATTTTCGTTTTTTGTTATTTCCCTATATATATATTCCTGGCTTTTGACAAAATTGGTGCAGGCAAACGTTGGGTGAACTTTTTAAGCCAAAGTTCAGAAGGGTATTATCTATCAAAAAATGCACTGAACAAGTAGTGCCCAGACAGTGGAAGGAAACTCATTTTCTAGGCACTTTTTCAGGGTCCACCCCAAGGCCTATAGCTTATTTCTTCATTTTATCAATGTCAAAGCATCTGCTAATGACTCAGAGGCTGCCATTGACAGCGCCAGACGTCCAATCCATTTGAAGCGGGATGGGCGGCAGGGAATAAATAAACCTTCATTCTCTGCCACCCTCCCACCTCAAATAGACTGGACATCGACCAGTGATTAAGTCACTGGCGGGTTGGATTGATTTTGTTACAAAACACGCCAGCGGACGGAAACGTCAATAATGGCGAGGGAACGGTTACTGCTGAAACACCCGACATGACATAAGAGCGTGGCGACTTCAAACAGGAAACAATTAACGTCATTTTTTTTTTTTTTGCATGAAAAAGTGAACAATGAGCATCTATTCCCGCAAGCCTCCCTCGAACCCGAGACAGTCCGGTTGCCACGGCAACCGCATCCCACAGGCAGGGTGATGCAACACTTAGGCACTCACGCGATTATAGCCTAGCTTAACACGTCGACAGCAATAGACGTCCAATTCGTCAACGAGCCGTCCTACTACTAATAAAACACTAATTAAAAAACTAATAATAATAATGATGAAATAAAAAAATATTGAATTTAAATGAATATGAATTGAATAATAATTGATTAAAAAATAATACAATAATATAACATCAAAATGTATCTTAAAATTAGATCTGAAAAAATGAAAAACAAACTTTTTTTTCATTGTTAAAAACTAATAAAATAAAAATATATTTAAAATTTGATAATATTAAATAATTATATAATTAAATACAGAATAATTATAAAACATTAATATGAAAAAATGTAAAAAAAAAAATTAAAGGACAAACAAAAACATGTTCGCCAGTCAATGATATATTAAATTTACCTTTTTATTTAAAAATAACAGAAATAAATTAAATAATAATTAACAAAAACATTGACTTTATCATAAATAAAAATAAATAATTAATAACAATAAAATTAACATATGAAAATGATTTAATTATAACAGTATAAAAAATAAAACAATATAACAAAAATTCTAAAAGTAGATTCAATTTTTTTAAATGTCTCAGGATATTTTTTATTAAATAAAAATGATCTGAATCAATAAAATGTATATTATAAATATAAAAAATGCAATACTATAACATAAAAAAAATCTTTAAATTATATTTTTTCAAAGGACAAAAATAAAAAATGAATTAATTAAAATTAATAATTCCATAATTAAATAACAAATAAATCTGATAATATAAAAATAATTCAATAACATAAAAAAAGTATTTTAAAATTAAAAGAATATATGTTTCAAAAAACAAAAAAACAGGACAAACAAAACACAGGTCGCAAGTCAATGTCATAGCACATATTCAAAAAAAATTAAGAACTTTTAAAATATAAGACTTACTATCTATCAATTTTCAAGCTATCCATCGTCAGGTTCGCGAGGGTGCTGGAGCCTATCGCAGCTGAAAGGCGAATTAAACACAAAACTTTGTCCGTCGTAGTTTAAAAAAAAAAAAATTATGATTTTTAACAAATATGTATATATATATATATATATATATATATATATATTATTATTTTTTTTTTTTAAATACACTAGTATTTATAGATATACCGTATATACACTATATATTAAAAATAAAACATGGAATGATTGACATATATTAAAATGAATAATACCAAATAATAATAACAAAATAAATGTTAAAAACTAAAAAAAATCACAATATAAAAAATCAACATATTGAGGGGAAATTATTAATGATAATAACAATTTAAAAATATAACCTGAAAGGGCAAACGAAAGACTGAGTATATATCTGGGATTTAAACAAACAAAATGAACCAAATTGGAAAAATTAAAAACAATATTTCAGAACAAATTTAAAAATAAACAGAAAAATAATGTCCAATAACGCGGCGTCCAATCATCCTTCCCCAGTTAGCTAATCACGAGTAGACGTCCAGTTCATTTGAACCTTGAGGGTTCCAAATAGATCGGACGTCTATGGCCGTCAATGTGACTTACTACAAAATATGCGGTCACTGAATATATGATTGTGTATTCAGTATGTCCTCTTGTGTCTTTTCCTCGCTCGTCCTTTGTCCATCCTCCATTTTGCACACACCTGCCTTCATCCTTCCATCTCTCCCCCTCATCATCATCATCATTCCTCCATCTTGCGCCCGCCCCCTCCCCCTTCTCGCTACAAACACGCAAATCAAATGTAGACCCAAAAAGGACAAATAAAGCATTCTGACCTGCAGTTGCTCGTCTTTCGTCTTGCAGGGCAAAAACAACCAAAGCAAGGTCGGACGCGACGACTACGACGACGACGATGCTGCTGGGAGCGTCAGGGAGGGGAGGGGCCAAGGGGTGACGAGTGAGGAGGAGGAGGAGGGCGGTTCGGTTAGCTCGAACCGAACATGCTCGAACTTGGCGCAAGAAGGGATAGTGCATTCAGAATGCGTACGTGTAAGGAAAGCTATTTTCCTGCCTCGTTTTTCCGGAAAAAGCCGAAGATGTACGAAGGAATGAGCCCGTTTTCCATTCCATATGCTGTGTCGCTCTTCCGGAAGGAGCCGAAGATGCACGAAGGAACGAGACCGTTTTTCCCATGCCGTGTCGCTTTTCCGAAAGGTGCCGAAGATGCACGAAGGAACGAGAACCTTTTCCACCAGGCTGTGTCACTTTCCGGAAAGAGCCGAAGATGCACGAACGAAAAATTTAGGCCGTTTTCCATATGGTCTGTCGTTCTCCCGGAAATAGCCGAAGATACACGAATGAGCGAGGGAGAGGGAGGCGCGGGATGACAACCCGTGTCTTATTAACCCTTTATAGGGCAAGTGATTAGTTTTTTTTAGTGCCATTGACCTTGATAGATGTCTAATCGTGCGGCGTCCATTCATCCTTTTGCTATGGCTGCCATTTGCTTTAGACGTCCAATTCATGTGAAGTGGGAGTGATGGCATTGAATAAGAACTTGAAAAGTATTTGAAGTATACCACATAAACTCATTTCAATTGAGGGCAGAAGCATGATAAGAGCTTTCATTGTCCATACCAAAATGGCCTCAGGTTGGCAGCCATCTTGGTAGGGGCAACATTCCCACCAAAGTCAATGCAGTGACGTTCAAATGAAGCCATCACTACCTTAAAAGATTATTTTATCAATGTCAAAGCATCCACTATTTACCCGTCATCTGCCGTTGATGGCGCTAGATGTCCAATCCATTTGAAGTGGGAGGGTGGCAGCCAATTAATATTTTGCTGATTAGTGCTGTAGTGATTGTGTGCTGTCAGGCAATTGTTTTTCACTCATTAATTACACGATTTGTAATTAATCAATTTATTCACGTAATGTCACATCTGCTAAAGGTCACCTAATACTTTGAATTCATTCATTTTCCAAGCCGCTTTTCCGAGGGTCGCGGAGGCGTTGGAGCCTATCCCAGCTTACTATGGGAAGTAGGCGGGGACTGAAACAAATAAAACTTGCTACATTTTATAATTTATTGACTTTAGCAACAACTAACATCAGGCGTCTCCAAAGTATTCCACGTTGGGCCGCTGTGTGCAGGATTTTTTTTTCCCATAAAAGAGCACGACACATTTGCTTTGGTGTCTTCTAAGTGTAATAAGTTTGTTGTAGTCAGGTACTGCTTGTTTTAGCTCTAGTTTAGCTTTAGTTCGTTCATGTAGACCGGGGGCCCCAAGCTACGTCCCGCGGGCCGTATATGGCCCGCCTCCACATTTGGTCCGGCCCCCTAAACAAAAAATTTTTGAAAAAAAAAAACAAAAAAAAAAAAACATTCTTTTTTTTTTTCAATAGTGTTATTTATTTCCCGGCTTTTTTCTGTGAAGAACCCAGAGGGTTATTTGGTACGGAAGCATATTGCATTTTTAAATATTTTTTCCCAACTTTGTTTTTTCTAAGTTATAAATTTTTGGGGTTGTGTTTTGAATTAATTTTCTTTTCCAACTTTTTCAAAATAATATATTTTTGGGTTTGTTTTTTGAATTAATTAAAGTATCTCAATAACTCACGAGTGCTTGAATTTTGAATACATTTTTTTTTCTTGGAAGCCATTAGCATTTACGGAAGCCTATTGCAATTTTTTCTTCGGTAGCCAAGCTCAGGAAAAAAAAAATTCTAAAAACAAACCCAAAAATACCGCGACCCTCGTGAGGAAACAGCGGCATGGAAAATGAATGAATGAATGAATGAAATGAAGTTGTAAAAAAAATAATTCAAAAAAAAAACTCAAAAATAAATTATTTTGAAAACCAAAGTTAGAAAAAAAAATATATTTAAAAAAACAACCCTGAAATTGAATTATTTTGAAAAACAAGGTTGGAAAAAAAAAAAATTAAAAAAAAAACAACACCAAAATAAATTTAAAAAATTAACTCAATTTATTTTTGGGTTTGTTTTTTGAGTTAATTTTTTTCCAACTTTGTTTTTCAAAATAATTCATTTTGGTGTTGTTTTTTTAAATTATTTTTTTTCCAACCTTGTTTTTCAAAATAATTCAATTTCAGGTTTGTTTTTTTAAATATATTTTTTTCCCCAACTTTGGTTTTCAAAATAATTTATCTTTGGGTTTGTTTATTATTTTGAAAAACGGAAACGTTTGACAAAATTAATTAAAAAAACGACCTCCAAAATACTCAGAAAACAGCCCCCTATTTTTTTATTTTTCATGTGAATGCAATACGCTTCCGTAATGTGGTTATTATCTATTTAATTAATAGTGTTATTAATATTTATTATTATTTTATATTATATTATTATTTAATTTACTTTTGTTCTGTGAAGAATCCAGAAAGGGTTATTTGATTGTGGCTTTCTGAAAAACAATAAATTTTTACATTTAGGCACTCCGGCAATCGTCACGCCTTTTCTTTTACAAACTGACCCCGGTCCCTCATCAGAGAAGGGAAAAGTTATGTGGCCGTCACAGGAAAAAGTATGGGGACCCCTGATGTAGACATTTTCATTGGCGTGCGCAGTTTGGCCACTGGGAGACGCTGCTGCTTTGCTAAGAGAGAAGTATAACTGACCGTACTAACAGGCGTAATAGTAGAGGTCTCTTTAATGGCAGCTTATTTACATTTTTCCCCGCCCCAAATCATTGACTGTATGGACAAGTTTCCGAGGTACTTCCGCTTTACTTCCTTATGCCTGCCTACTACTTCCGTTTCCGATTTTTTTTACCATTGATTTCAATGGCGCTGGAGCGCTGTCACTCACTAAAAACCCTGAAAAAAACACGATTTGGAAATACCGCATCCTTCTGCCATCTCGACATGGGCAGACGACAAGAAGTGGCCGAGGGTGACCACAAGTAAAATATTATCGTATTTGATTGACTTTACGGCAGCTGAAGGAAACACCATCAGGAAGCTCCGAGGCATTCCAGTATTAGTTGCACACCAAAAAGTTGGATTTCCCCATTCACGAACTCGGGGATTTTGTCTTCATGAAGGCAGACGTAGAACCAAGGCAGCGCCTCAACTCTCCGTACCACAAACCATGGGTGCTCGTCAAGGCTGGCCCAGCCTATACGCAGACTATGCAGCTGCTTAGGGCCCCTGACCACTAGGGGGTCCCCAATCTGGCAACCTGTCAAGAAAAATCTCGCCTCTGCTATTAACGCCTGAGCCGTCCTGTCTTGTCCTCGGTTAGGGAGATCAAGTGACCAGTAGTATCTGACGTCATCCCTTGCCTCCACAACTAGCTGGGAAGTTATTTCAGGTGTTAGTTTTTCCATATCTGATCTTTTCATAGGAACCAGTTTGTCCCCTACAGGACAAATACATATTTCAAGTGCCAAAATCAGGTCTCTTCCCAATACGTTGTGTGGACAATTGGGTGCCATCACTACAGAGCACATTGTTACCAGGTCATTTTTCCCAGCTAGTTGTGGAGGCAAGGGATGACGTCAGATACTACTGGTCACTTGATCTCCTTAACCGAGGACCAGACAGGACGGCTCAGGCGTTAATAGCAGAGGCGAGATTTTTCTTGACACAACCTCATTTTATACGCTGTTAATAGAGCATCGTGAATAATGTGGCGCGCATTGCCGTTTATTTATGCAAACGTCCATTTTCTTGTCATTACAATCTGGCGACCTGGGGAGTGACGTTGACCCTGCTTTGCGATGATTGGTGCGCAAACCTGCTTGGAAAATAGATGCACGAATATGTCGAAGAGAATTTATCCTTCTGGAGCAGGAAAACGAAAAATCTGATTAATATACAAAATATGGACGTATGGGTTGGATTGCAAATATGTCAAAAATATGGGCCCCTTGCCGTTATTTTGCTTAGGGCCCCCAAATGGACCCTGGTGCTCGTAATATACCGGAGGGATGGAGACGTCCAAAATGCAGGCTGTCCTGCGGGTGACGGCCGTTCGTGTCTGACGCTATCTTCTGAAAGGTATGTGCTCCAAAATACGAAACATAAAATCTGCCGCATGAAACAACTATTGCTATTGATAATTACAACGATTGTAATTATGAAGTTTAATCATTTTTACGACAACTACGTCTGCTGCTCCTGCTGCTAGCCTGTTGCTAATCAGTACGTGTTGGATGGCACCGCATATATCCAAGTGCATCAAGTTTTTTTCCCGTTTGTTTACATTTGGAAAACGCTGTTAGGCAACAGAAGACAACTTGACTTCCACGTTGATGGACATATATTGAGACTACGTGCTTTCTACTTTGAACCCATCGTTAAGAAATGCTATTGAAACTGGAATTATCGAGGACAGCGAGAGAAAGCCCGTCTGAATGCCGCCGAGTGTTTCAGTTCAGTTTAACCCTTGAGAGTCGTAGGACGCGCCGGCGCGTCCTCAGCGCACGTCGTCTTTGAAGCGCCCTCGCGTTTTAATTCCGTCACCCACATGCCGTTGGTTGGTCTCGTTTTAAAGTGCAGAAGTTGCGGTTTACTCTCGTTATTTGAAGTCAATCGACCAACTAAAACGTGAGATATTGTCATTTAAGTTTTATAGTTTTATTGTCCTCTCAAAAAAACATTAAAACGCTGCATGGATCATTTGTTTATGTCTATATTTCCATCAATTCTTGTCCTTTTTCAAAACGGAAGCTCCATGAAAAAAAAAAACAAATCAAACGAACCCTTTCGAAGTCACAGTGGAAGCACAAAATGCATTTTTTTTTTTTTTTTTTTTTATAAATAAATATAACTGCGGTGCGAGGTTCCACCGAACGAGAGGGAGGTGGCGACCGATGGCCGTTTGAATCGAGCGAGCGAGCGAGCGACTTTGTGTGACTTTGAGAATGAACGGACAACTAAATTTAGCGCAAGCAATTGTGCTTTTTGATCAACTTGAGGAAGAGGATTGTCCAAATTCGTCATCATCGCCTTCTTCGGAAGAGTCCTCGAGTGAAGATAGTGACGGATTTGAACACGTGGGTGACGCCATCGACTAGCAGAGGTAAGCCAACTCACTCTTTTTTTTTTTTTAATGCTGAAAACGTTTCTTTTGAAAGTTTCTTTTTATATTGCAAGACAAAGTTAGTTTTGATGCAATATAAGTGTGTGTTTGTGTATATAATAATAAAATGTGCATATCAGATCAAAGTCGTACGTGCACTGTGGGTATCCCAGGCAGGAATTTATAATTTGTGTTCTTCTTTCTATATGAAGATTAGGGATGTAGCACATATTCAGCTGTGGTATTCTTTCTATTGTCATACATATAGATTTCCATTATTATTTATTGCTGTATATATTTTTAGTTTATACTTTATTATTTTCATAAATGCTGACTTTTTTTTCATGTACATTTATAGTGACAATGAAAGTAAAGTGAAATGAAAATGGAAGGGTGGAAAGAGGACCGACACCCCATGGAAGTGTGGGCTGTGTGATGTAGCCCTGTGTCTAATTTCAGGACGGAACTGCTTTTCGGAGTGGCGTGCCTGAAAAAAATTTAACTTGTTTATTGTAAATATTTTTGAAAATACTTTTTTTCCCAGTGTTATATATATATTTTTCCCCCCCCACAATCAGTCTTCTCAATTTGTGTATATAAATGTGTGTTCAAGAAGCTTGATTGTGTGTACATAGTTTTAATCAGGTGATGGGCCGCAATACCTAAACTCATAAAGAGATGGCCTCTAAACACTTTTTGTGTTAGATGGTATATTTTTTCACTGTTCTTCACTGTTTGGTCTGCTGTATATAACCTGTTTTGACTAGAGCACGTATAAAGGCAAAAAACGCCTATGGCTATACCTGTTGTTTATGTTGAATTGTCAAATATAAGACTATTTATTCTAAATTTTTTGGGTTGAATGTTCATCCTAACATGTTGAATAAATATTACAAAGTTTCAAAACGGTTCGTTACGCATGTTTGGTTGTCAATTGGACATCAATATTAAGAATTTTGACAAAACGATTTTGGAATTTTTGGCCTTTTTGGGCCCAAAATGATGATTTATAATTGGTCAGTGAAGGAAACAACAGTTTGGACATTAAGTTCAAGGTGTCACAAAAAAAGGGACCAAACCAGGCCATCGTAAACAATTCTTTCTTTGAAATATAAAGGCAACTTCAAAGGCATGCAAAATCCGACAAAATAGGCCCAGACCTTAAAGGGTTAAGTTTATTGTCCCCTATGAAGGGGAAACTTGTCTTAACAGCAGGTAAGCATACAGATAATACAGATACAGATAGTGTCTCTGTAATGTCGGCTGAAAGTTTGGCTCCCTTAAGCTCTGCTGTCTGATAACACAATCGTATGCTTGACCTTCGTTAATGTTTTTCTAATCATTTGAAAAATTGTGATTTATTGACCTGTTTTGCTCATGCATCAATCGTTTTGAATAAAGGAAATTGAATCATGTCGTCCAATGTTTTTTGAGATCATTATCTGCAGGAATGAATGACAAAGAATGACATACTATTTTTTATTATATGTACATACCTCGTAGTATTTCCTTGTAACAAAATCCGTGTCAGTCCTTCTGCATTAAACAAATGTAATATAATGTGTAATTACCTGGTCTTACCTTTGGAAAGATCAGGTAGTGAGATTCTACGGCCTCCCCCTGTATGTTATTCTGTTTTTTTTTTTGAATGAGAATCCTTCGGCGCGCTGCGCAGCCCGAACCGCTTGACCCATCGGCACCATTCAAGTACCGACACGTCCGGAATTTTTGCGCGACGCAGGGACTTTTTCAAAAGTCCCCGAAAAATTTTCCGTTTGCCCGTAAACGGCAATTTTCCGAAAAAAAAGCAATTTTCAAAATGTATCTAGTCCTACAATTTTATACCAAATTACATAATTTAGGTATCAAAAATTCCGGGACCGTGAGGGGCATAAAAGTTGTATATAGAATTTGGAAAAAATTTACGGTTCCCCAGAAATTTGACAAAAACTTGCCCATTCATTTTCAATGAGAAAAAAAAAATTCAAAATGTATCTAGTCCTACAATTTTTCACCAAATCACACAATTTGGGCATCAAAAAATCCAGGACGGGGAGGGGAATAAAGGTTATTAACACAATTTGGAAAAAATATACGGTTCCCCGGAAATTTGCCAAAAACCTGCCCATTCATTTTTAATGGGAAAAAAAACTTTCAAACTGTTACTAGTCCGTCAATTTTTGACGAAAACACACAAGATGGGCGTCTAAAATTCCGGGATGGCGAGGGGCATAAAAAATACCGAGAAGTTTTTTTTTGATAAAATGTACGGTTTCCCGGTAAATTGCCAAAAACTGGCCCATTCATTTTTAATGGGAAACAAAGAAAAGTTTCAAAATGTATCTAGTCCTTCAATTTTTGACCAAATCACACAATTTGGGCATCAAAAATTCAGTGACGGTGAGGGGCGTAAAAGTTGTATACAGCATTTGTAAAAAAAAATTACGGTTTCCCAGAAACTTGCCAAAAACTTTCCCATTCATTTCTAATGAGAACATTTCCCATTCACTTCCAATGGGATTTCTAATTGAATTTTTTTTTTTACATTGCATTGATGCCATTGACGGCCATGCATGTCGAATCTATTGATGCCAATGTACTTGGATTCAATTGACTTTATGGATGTCAATGCCATTGACGGCCATGGACGTCCAAAATGTTTCCAATTCATTTTCAATGGGGAAAAAACTAAATTTCCCCAAATCAACAGATACTGACCAGATATCAGTAGGACCTGTCCCCCAAACATCCCTGACTCCATTGACGCTTATAGGGGGTGCTGCCATTGATGTCCATGGACGTCCAAATTTTTTCCCATTCATTTTCAATGGGAAATGTTTTTTTTTCCCACAATCAACAGAAAATGACCAGATATCAATAGGACGTGTCCCCCAAACTTCTCCAATTTCATTGACGCTTATGAAGGGTGCCGCCATTGACGGCCATGGACGTCCAAATTTCCCATTCATTTTCTAATGGCATTTAATTTGTTTAATGCCCTTGATAGGCATGTTTGTCCATTCTAGTGACAGCCTTGGGCGGGGCTACGATCTGTATAGCCACACAGGAAAGACCAGGTGTAATTTCTCCCGAAATTGCAGTTTCTAGTTTAATCTCATATTGGTCACTCAAACTGCCGGCGTATCAATCTATACCTCACGTCAACGCAGGCTGACAGGTCGTTATAGTTTTGTCCGCGAATGATCAATGAATTGATAAGACCAATCATACAATCTCATCTACGTCTCATCAACGTCGTGCTGAATCCATTCATGGAGATTCCGTGAGTTCCTCTGCTTTAATTTTGCATTTTTAACTTTGATAGAACCAGCGTTGTTAATTTTACTTTACAAAAAGTAATTAATTACAGTTACAAATGACTTCTCCCAAAAAGTAATTGTGTTAGTAACTCAGTTATCTGAATTTAAGAGTAATTAGTTACTTGGGAAAGTAACTAGTGATAATTTTCATGTTTTTTTTTTTTCTCAAAAAAAAAGTCACACAATGTGAAGTTTAAAGGGTTTTTGGGACAATTGGCCCTAGCCCAATTCTTTACCCTCCACTTAACTAGACACAAAGGTATTGCAATAACTAGATAGTAACCTTTGCTATGTGTGGAATTCCTTTAATGTGAATCAACCGTTAAAGTTGTTAAAATTGCTCCCGCTATTGCATTAGTTCCCTTCTGTCTACTTTCAACATGTGTAAGTTTTAAAACTGTTTCATCATTTAAATATAGATTTAAGTCAAGGTTTTGCCCATTTAGGACCATTTTAGATTAAAAAAAAAAAGTAAAAAAAGTAGGTTCGCTAGGAAGGATCTCTACATCAAAGCCTTCCTGAGAGGTCTACTGCTTTAAGATGGCGCATGTAGTCCTTAAAACATACTGCCAATGCAGCCGTGTCTATCATTTGCATCTAGTGCCATAATATGTGATATCTACCGTATCATGTGGGCGTAGTTTGTAGGCTACAGTCAGGTAGGCTATGTTCATACTACAGGTCTTAATGCACGAATCCGATTTTTTGTCATATCCGTTTTTTTGGCGTGCCCGTTCAGACTGCTTTAATCCATTGAGACCGTTCAAGTATTACGCATGCGCACTAATTCGCAGTCCGACACGCGCTAAGCAAGAAGACCCGCATGCGCAGAAGCATCAAAACAAATGACACACGTCATCCGTCATTCCAGGGATATCATGTTTTGCTTTTCAAAAGGAGGACACAAATAACAGACATAAATAATCCCCGTTTAGGTTTATATTCAAAGTTTATATGGATCGATAGCATGCACGCACTGTCCGTGCACGTCACACACATATGGGCAGTTTGCCCCGACTCTCTCTCGGCCGTGTAAGCAATGTTGAAATATTGCTCACTTGTAACAGAGAAAACTGAGCATTCTCAGGCTTATCCTCAACCCATTTTTATTTTTTATGACTGTTGTGAAGCCCAGCCCTTCCCCGAAAGGCAAGCTAGGCGCTAATAACGCACAGGTGCATCACTACGGTAACGACTCTCTCGCTATTTGATGACGTAATTACTGCATGAAACCTGATTTGCGGGACTGGACAGTACAGACCGCCGCGACAGTCTGGAAAAATGTGGCCCAGAACGGATTTAGACCACATACGAAAGTGACCCAGATCGGATTTGAAATGGTCCCGTTCTATGCGACTTGTCACGTTCAGACCGTCAAGTTAATGCCTCACTCGAGTCGGAAAAACACGAAAAAATCGGATTCGTGCATTAAGACCTGTAGTATGAACGTAGCCGTATAGACCCTACTCACCAACGTCACAGAATGACGTGCCGCTGTATGTACATACATACCGCCATATTGTCCGTCTCTGTTTAGCCCTATTCTCAATGGTTTCAATTAGGCTACGTTCATACTACAGGTCTTAATGCACGAATCCGATTTTTTCGTGTTTTTCCGACTCGAGTGAGGCATTAACTTGACGGTCTGAACGTGACAAGTCGCATAGAACTGGACCATTTCAAATCCGATCTGGGTCACTTTCGTATGTGGTCTAAATCCGATCTGGGCCACATTTTTCCAGACTGTCGCGGCGGTCTGTACTGTCCATTCTCCGGAATCGGAATTCATGCACTAATTACGTCAGCAAACAGCAAGAGGCACGAAGGACGGCAGCCATGCAGGCATTAGCGCCTAGCTTGAACTCTGCTTTTAAGCACGAAGCGGGCTTGAGCGCAGTCATAAAAAAATAAAATGGAAAAAAGGATAACCCTGTCAATTTTCGATTTTAATTCTGTGCGCCGAATGAGCAATATTTCATTATTGAACACATTGCCGAGTCGGGGCAAACTGACGCACCCACGTCATTTCACGCACACACGTCAAGGCTTATGTGTGTGCGTGTATGCGTTCTATCAGTCCATATAAATTTTGAAAATAAAACTAAACGTGGATAATAAATGTCTGTTATTTGTATCCTCTTTTTAACAAGAAAAATATGATAATCCCTGGAATTACAGCCAACATGTGTGGTCATATGTTTTGATGCTTCTGCGCATGCGGGTTGTCTTGCTCAGCGTGTCGGACTGCAAATTAGTGCGCATGCGTAATACTTGAACGGTCTCAATGGACAAAGTCAGTCTGAACGGGCACGCCAAAAAAACCGATATGACAAAAAATCGGATTCGTGCATTAAGACCTGTAGTATGAACGTAGCCTTAGTCGTTCAGTTTATAGAGCAATTCATGGAAGCCCCGGTGTTATCTGACACTGTAAACTCATTGGATGCGTTGCATAAAAGGCGTTATGTGGAAAAGCTTCAGTTTATCCATTCGTCAGATCCATATTTGATGCCTAAATCGATGTTTTTCGACCCGCTGGCTTCGCCTGACATCTGCTATCCTGATATTTACAACTATCTTGTCCACACAAAATCAGCCTATTCTCACGAAAGTTTGAAAAACTTTAAGAGCTTGGAGGCTTATAAATACTTCGTTGCCGGTTGGGTGAAACGGGTCCTCGTCCACGAAAATTCGGCAGGAATCTATCTCGTGCTCGGGAAGGTGAGTTACGAAATTTTCAATTCAAAATCTTTTGTTCTTGCTAACATCCACTGTCAAGTCTAATGTATTTCATGTCATTTGTCAATGGAGCTAGGGCTTTTAATGTTTATATGGTTTAGCGATAGCACTCTCACTACATACATACATGTATATAATATGCAGTGTTGTTAATCTTACTGAAAAAAAGTAATTAATTATAGTTACAAATTACTTCTCCCAAAAAGTAATTGCGTTAGTAACTCAATTACCTGAATGTAAGAGTAATTAGTTACTTGGCAAAGTAATTGGTGATAATTACTTTTTTTTTTTTCTCCTCCTCAAAAAAAAAAAAAAAAAAAAAAAAACATTGGCCACACTATGTGAAGTTTTTTGTATAGGTTTTTGGTACAATTGGCCCGAGCCCAATTCTTTACCCTAATTTACCCTTTACCCTGAATCAACTGTTAAAAGTTGTTAAAATTGCTCCCATTATTGCATTAGTTCCAAACTCTCTACTTTCGACATATGAAAGTTTTAAAACTGTTTCATCATTTAAAGATAGATTCAAGTCAAGATTTTCCCGATTTAGAAGTATTTTAGATAAAAAGTTACTTAGGTTCGCGAGGAAGGTTCTCTACAACAGAGCCGTCCTAAAAAGTCTACTGCTTTAAGATGGCGGCTGTCTACTAACTCATTTAGTGCCATGTCTGTCATTTTCCATCTAGTTATATCTATGTACAGTCCAAGTGATATCTACCATGTCTACCATATTTACCATAACATGCGGGCATAGTTTGTAAGCTACCGGCTACAACATGTATTATTGGCGCTACCTAGCATCGCGTTTGCTCGGCGTCACAACTTTCTTGCCTACTCCCTACTCCTGCTCTGCTCTGTCGTCTCGGTGAGTCCGTCTCCCTCAGACTTTTCGACCAATATAGTAACGCATGCCTTTCCGTCCTCAGTAATGGTAACGGCGTTGCCAAGATGAGAAAAGTAATTAATTAGATTACCCACTACTGAAAAAAATAACGCCGTTAGTAACGCCGTTATATTGTAACGCCGTTATTAACAACACTGATAATATGTAATAAATATTAAGTGCGATAGCACTACTCCAGATTGTCCCTAGTTGAATTTATTTTTTGGCTTTTGACCTCAATAGTGAAATTGTAAATTAATTGTATGACAACTGTCTTATTATCCCCTTATAATTATATATTTTCAGGTGGTTCATTCACAACGTCTGAGTGTATGTTGTCGGCGATTAGCCTAGCAATGATCTTAATTGTGGTTGTCAGCCCAAAACCCTCTAAATATATATTAAATGCATCTTACCAGATATAAAATGACTACTACATAATCCGTGGTAATCGTTTGGAGCCCAGTTTTCTCGTCGAATTGGAGCAGTCCATCTCGCTCTCCTCTCCGGGTCTCTCGGAATACGGTAAAACTTCAAGTCTCTCCGTCTATCTTCTCTGTTTTTGCAACCGACCGCCACACACGACTTCACCATTTTGATTATTAATGTTAACGAGCAGAAAAACACGCCATAATAGGAGGAATTTACGAAGCGCTAATGCGTTAACATGACGAGTAGACGGACAACATGGCGCGGAGGCGTGGTTGTGATGTCATGTGAGTAGGGGCTATTATTGGAGCCACCTAGCATCGCGTTTGCAACGGCATCTTCCCCACTCCTGCTCTGCTCTCTCGTCTCCGTGAGTCCGTCTCTCTGACTTTTTTTATTCAACCAACTTAGTAACGCATAGTAACGCACGCCTTTTCCGCCTGAGTAACGGTAATGGCGTTGCCAAGATGAGAAAAGTAATTAATTACATTACTCACTACTGAAAAAAATAACGCCATTAGTAACAACACTGGATAGAACACTGCTTAGCCTTACTTCAACCGTAATTCATGTCGTTTTTTTCTGAACCGGAAGTTCGAGGCAGACTTTGTCCAAGATGGCGCCGCCCATATTTCGCTCAGGAAACCTGTCTATATCGTTCACTTGATTGTCAATTTTCTGATTGTATAGCACATCAGGAGGTTAGCAGTTGTTTCTCTCCAGCACGAGATCCAAGCTTTGTACACAGGAGCGTCCAGTCAAGCGCTTCAGAGTCCAATTGGGGGGTCCGCGTCGAGAAATGTCAACAATGAGACGCGTCCCGACGCTTTCAACGGAAAGTAAAAGTTGGAAATCAAAAGTAAAAGTGGCTGAATCCCAGCCATCATTTACCGCTTAATCCGGGGTCGGGTGGCGGGGCAGCAGCTTCTCAGGCGGGATCCCGTCAGGCGTTCCCAAGTCAGCAAAGAGACATTTATTTCTCTTCCTCATCATCTTGGATGGAAGCCCTCAAATTTTTCCAAGAGCACCCTCTAGAGGTCACTCGGTGACATTGTTAGTTGCGAAAGCCGAGACGGCTGCACGAAGCTTCGGCTGTCCTGTTGCTCTACATTTTTTCCTTGGGCAAGTTTCGTTCATGAGTACTGCTTGTCTAAAGTGCAGTGCATATTTTTCTTGTGAAAGACTCGTCTGACGAGAAGAGCCGTCGTCCAATCAGAAGCGCCGATTTTTTGGGGAAAGGTTCCTCCCCTGAAACAGGTCTCCATTGATATGTTGAATACATATATACAGTGCCTTGCAAAAGTATTCGGCCCCCTTGAATCTTGCAACCTTTCGCCACATTTCAGGCTTCAAACATAAAGATATGAAATTTCATTTTTTTGTCAAGAATCAACAACAAGTGGGTCACAATCGTGAATTGGAACAACATTTATTGGATAATTTAAACTTTTTTTAAAAAATAAAAAACTGAAAAGTGGGGCGTGCAATATTATTCGGCCCCCTTGCGTTAATACTTTGTAGCGCCACCTTTTGCTCCAATTACAGCTGTAAGTCGCTTGGGGTATGTTTCTATCAGTTTTGCACATCGAGAGACTGACATTCTTGCCCATTCTTCCTTGCAAAACAGCTCGAGCTCAGTGAGGTTGGATGGAGAGTGTTTGTGAACAGCAGTCTTCAGCTCTTTCCACAGATTCTCCATTGGATTCAGGTCTGGACTTTGACTTGGCCATTCTAACACCTGAATACGTTTATTTTTTAACCATTCCATTGTAGATTTGGCTCTATGTTTTGGATCATTGTCCTGTTGGAAGATAAATCTCCGTCCCAGTCTCAGGTCTTGTGCAGATACCAACAGGTTTTCTTTCAGAATGTTCCTGTATTTGGCTGCATCAATTTTAACCATCTTCCCTGTCCCTGCTGAAGAAAAGCAGGCCCAAACCATGATGCTGCCACCACCATGTTTGACAGTGGGGATGGTGTGTTCAGGGTGATGAGCTGTGTTGCATTTACGCCAAACATATCGTTTTGCATTGTGGCCAAAAAGTTCCATTTTGGTTTCATCTGACCAGAGCACCTTCTTCCACATGTTTGGTGTGTCTCCCAGGTGGCTTGTGGCAAACTTTAAACAAGACTTTTTATGGATATCTTTGAGAAATGGCTTTCTTCTTGCCACTCTTCCATAAAGGCCAGAACCCTGAGACTATCACAGAGCAGGTGCATTTATACGGAGACTTGATTACACACAGGTGGATTCTATTTATCATCATCGGTCATTTAGGACAACATTGGATCATTCAGAGATCCTCACTGAACTTCTGGAGTGAGTTTGCTGCACTGAAAGTAAAGGGGCCGAATAATATTGCACGCCCCACTTTTCAGTTTTTTATTTGTTAAAAAAGTTTCAATTATCCAATAAATGTTGTTCCACTTCACGATTGTGCCCCACTTGTTGATTCTAGACAAAAAAATTTAATTTCATATCTTTATGTTTGAAGCCTGAAATGTGGCGAAAGGTTGCAAGATTCAAGGGGGCCGAATACTTTTGCAAGGCACTGTAATTATGGAACAATCTGGTGTGCTAGGTTACCCGGATGGTAAAAACAAAGAAAAACATTGCCATCAAGAAAGCCAGAAATGTCCTTCCTACGATTGGCGAAAGCTAGCAAAAACATCCTCGAGGCACAAAAAACTAAGAAAATCTATCCCTCTTTTCCAACGTGAGCGTGAGGAGAAAGTGCACGTGCCTGTCATCCGATACGCGCGGAAAGAAAAGCAAACAAAATATGGAATCGGCCGGCAAAAGAGGTAAATGACTCGGGGTTGACCTAACTGCGCGTGGGCGTCTCACTCGGAAGAAGTGGTTTGGGAAAAAGCTGTCTCGGGAGAAACAGCTTCGGTGGTGTCGATCTCAGATGAAGCGACCCGGGGGTGGTCGGTCTCGGATGAAGCGACCCCGGGGGCGTCGGTCTCGGGAGAATGAACCAAAATCTCAGAACCAGCACCTCGGGAAAAATCCGTCTCGTTCTCAGAAGAAGGGGCCTCGATGGAGTCGATCCAAGACGAAACAGAATTGGAGCGGGTTGCTATGTTAGGGCAAATGAGAGGGTGGAGATTTTAGCTCAGGGTTGTCAAACGGGAGGACCGGGCAAAAGATGTAGCCCGTCAATACCGTTTATTCCTTTCAATTTAAACAAAAATGATATCCAAAATTGAAAAGACAGTATGTTGAGGGACCTCCTCTTCAAACCCCATTTTAAAAATGGCTTCTGCCATGAATTGTAAATAAAAGACAAAAATGACTGGAAAAGTACTGGAAGTGGCGCAGAATTGCTCCAAAATCAACGGGAAGTGACCCAGAAATGCCCTAAAATTAAGAGGAAATGATCCGAGATGTACAGGATGCAGCCCCCAAATCAACAGGAAGTGACAGGGAAATGTTCTAAAATAAACAGTAAATGGCCCAAAACACAGGAAGTACAGGAAGAGACCTTGGAATTCCTTCAAATGTACATGAAGCGAATTTACAAAAAAAAAGTGACCTGGGAATAACTTTAAATCAACAAAAAGTGATGAATGTAAAGGAAATGCCCTAAACTTAACAGGAAGTGACTCTAAAATGAACAGGAAGTGACCAATGAACAAGAAGTGATAGGGAAATGCCCAAAAATCAATAGGGAAGAATAAAACATGTACAGGAAGTGCCCCAAACACAACAGGAAGTGACCTGGAAAAGCACCGAAATCAATGGGAAATGATCCAAATGTGACGGGAAGTGACCCCAAATGAACAGGAAGTGACCAAGGAAAAGGTTGTGACGGGGAGATGTCCTAGAATCGACAGGAAATGTACAGGAAGTGACCTTTAAATGCCTCAAAATGTAGAGGAAGTGACTCTAAAATGAACAGGAATTGACCAATGAACAAGAAGTGATAGGGAGATGCCCAAAAATCAATAGGGAAAAATCAAAAATGTACAGGAAGTGCCCCAAAATCAACAGGAAGTGACCCGGAAAAGCACCGAAATCAATAGGAAATGATCCAAATGTGACGGGAAGTGACCCCAAAATGAACAGGAAGTGACCAAGGAAAAGGTTGTGACGGGAAGATGCCCTAGAATCAACAGGAAATGTACAGGAAGTGACCTTTAAATGCCTCAAAATGTAGAGGAAGTGACTCTAAAATGAACAGGAAGTGACCAATGAACAAGAAGTGATAGGGAGATGCCCAAAAATCAATAGGGAAGAATAAAAAATGTACAGGAAGTGCCACAAAATCAACAGGAAGTGACCTGGAAAAGCACCAAAATCAATAGGAAATGATCCAAATGTGATGGGAAGTGACCCCGAAATGAACAGGAAGTGACCAAGGAAAAGGTTGTGACGGGGAGATGCCCTAGAATCAACAGGAAATGGAGAGGAAGTGACCTTTAAATGCCTCAAAATGTAGAGGAAGTGACTCTAAAATGAACAGGAAGTGACCAGTGAACAGGAACTGCCCTCAAAAGCAAGAGGAAAGGATCCAATATGTACAGGAAGTGACCTGAAAATTAACAGGGAGTGACCGAGGAAAAGGATGTGACGAGAAGATGCCCTAGAATCAACAGGAAATGTACAGGAAGTGACCTCGAAATGCCTCAAAATGTAGAGGAAGTCACCCCAAAGTCAACAGGAAGTGACCAGTGAACAGGAAATGCCCTTAAAAGCAAGAGGAAAGGATCCAAAGTGTACAGGAAGTGAGTTAAAATCAACAGGAAGTGACCTTTAAATGCCTCAAAATGTAGAGGAAGTGACTCTAAAATGAACAGGAAGTGACCAATGAACAAGAAGTGATAGGGAGATGCCCAAAAATCAATAGGGAAGAATCAAAAATGTACAGGAAGTGCCACAAAATCAACAGGAAGTGACCTGGAAAAGCACCAAAATCAATAGGAAATGATCCAAATGTGACGGGAAGTGACCCCAAAATGAACAGGAAGTGACCAAGGAAAAGGTTGTGACGGGGAGATGCCCTAGAATCAACAGGAAATGGAGAGGAAGTGACCTTTAAATGCCTCAAAATGTAGAGGAAGTGACTCTAAAATGAACAGGAAGTGACCAGTGAACAGGAACTGCCCTCAAAAGCAAGAGGAAAGGATCCAATATGTACAGGAAGTGACCTGAAAATTAACAGGGAGTGACCGAGGAAAAGGATGTGACGAGAAGATGCCCTAGAATCAACAGGAAATGTACAGGAAGTGACCTCGAAATGCCTCAAAATGTAGAGGAAGTCACCCCAAAGTCAACAGGAAGTGACCAGTGAACAGGAAATGCCCTTAAAAGCAAGAGGAAAGGATCCAAAGGGTACAGGAAGTGACTTAAAATCAACAGGAAGTGACCTTTAAATGCCTCAAAATGTAGAGGAAGTGACTCTAAAATGAACAGGAAGTGACCAATGAACAAGAAGTGATAGGGAGATGCCCAAAAATCAATAGGGAAGAATAAAAAATGTACAGGAAGTGCCACAAAATCAACAGGAAGTGACCTGGAAAAGCACCAAAATCAATAGGAAATGATCCAAATGTGACGGGAAGTGACCCCAAAATGAACAGGAAGTGACCAAGGAAAAGGTTGTGACGGGGAGATGCCCTAGAATCAACAGGAAATGTACAGGAAGTGACCTTTAAATGCCTCAAAATGTAGAGGAAGTGACTCTAAAATGAACAGGAAGTGACCAGTGAACAGGAAATGCCCTTAAAAGCAAGAGGAAAGGATCCAATATGTACAGGGAGTGACCTGAAAATTAACAGGAAGTGACCGAGGAAAAGGATGTGACGAGAAGATGCCCTAGAATCAACAGGAAATGTACAGGAAGTGACCTTTAAATGCCTTAAAATGTAGAGGAAGTGACTCTAAAGTGAACAGGAAGTGACCAGTGAACAGGAAATGCCCTTAACAGCAAGAGGAAAGGATCCAAAGTGTACAGGAAGTGACTTAAAATCAACAGGAAGTGACCCAGAAAAGCACCAAAATCAACAGGAAACTATCCTAAATGGACAGGAAATGACAGGGAAATGCCCTAGAATCAACAGGAAATGATCCAAAATGTACAGGAAGTGACGGAAAAACGCCTTATAATGTACAGGAAGCGACCCAAAATCAACAGGAAGTGACCTGGAAAAGCACCAAAATCAACAGGAAGTGACCGGTGAACCTGAAGTGACAGCGAACTGCCTTAAAATCAACAGGAAATGATACAAACGTGACAGGAAGTGACCCCGAAATGTGTAGGCAGTGACCTCAAAGACCAATGAACAGGAAGTGACGCTTTGACTTACGAGCTGGCGTGTATCTGGCTGCGATGTAAAGACAGAAACAACGTCTCAGTGACGGTCGATGTGAAAATGGCTGACGTCCCTTACCTCGTTTGCGCTTGACGACAATGACGCAGATGGCGACGGCCAGAAAGATGAGGGCCAAGGGGCCGGCGACGGCCAGCACCGTCTCTCTCCTTGCTTGCGCTTCACAAATAAAAAATCAAACGTAAGGTCAACACGTTGGATGAGGGCAGGTAGTGTGTGCATCTCACCTTCTATGCACTCGTTGCTCAGCACCTCGGCGAGGTCCAGCGGGGTGATGACCTCCTCCGGGACGCCGTCCAGCTGGAAGACGCACTCGTAGCGAGCGCGTTCGTCCACCGTTATGAGGCGAGCGCTAGTCTGGAAGGTCCCGTCGTGGTTGGGGAGGATTTCAGTCACCTCCACGTTCTTGTCGAGCCGCTTGCCGTCCTTTCTCCAGAAGAGGACGGCCGCTCTGGGATAGAAACCAGTGGCGTGGCAGGTGACCGGCGAGCCCGCCGTCTTCTGCAGCAGGGACACCCGTGGGAGCTCTGAAAAGGAGAAGTGAGGTGAAGATTCAAAGTCCTTCCAGTTGAAGTGAACTGGACATCCATTCGTGCCAACCAGAAGAGTTCATCACTTCCTGTTGATTTCACGGGATTTCTGAGTCACTTCCTGTTGATGTCGAGGTACTTCCTGTTGTTTTTGGATGACTTTGTTAGTTTTTGGTATTTTTTGGGTCACTTTCTGTAGATTTGGAGACATTCTGGTGTCATTTCCTGTTCATGGGTCACTTCATGTTGAATTGGAGGTACTTGCAGATGACTTCCAGTTGTTTTCAAGGCAGTTTTGTTGGTTTTAGTGCACTTCCTGCTGATTTTGGGGCATTTCCAGGCACTTCCTTGTTGATTTCAGGTCAATGTCTGTTGGTATTAGTGCATTTCTGTTTACTGGTCACTTCTTGTGATTCTGAGTCATTTCTTGGTCACTTCTAGTTGATTTTTAGGCATTTTGGGTTACTTCCTGTTAATTTCAAGTCAATTTCTGTTGGTATTAGTCCCTATCTGGGTCACTTCCTGTTGATTTTGAGGCATTTCTGGGTCACTTCCTGCTGATTTCAGGTCAATTTGTGTTTGAATCAGTGCATTTCTGGGTCACTTCCTGTTCATTTTTGCATCTTTTGGGGTCACTTCCTGTTGATTGTCAAGCATTTCCAGGGTACTTTCTGTTGATTTTGTCTTATTTTCTTGGAATAATAAAATTCACTCAAATGGCTGAGTGAAGAAACCCCCAAAAACAATGCATGTCAAATTTGAATTGTGCAAGACAAGGTGTGAGAAGACAAATTAGGGAGAGAACATTTAAGAGGAGATGTTCAGGGGGGAAAATGAGAATGAATGAGAGAAAAGAAAGCATTGATGGGGGAAAAAAAAAAAAATGGAGGAAACATTTCATGGACAATGTGTAAAAGACATGTTACCTGTTCTCATCAGGACGTCCCTCCCAAAGCTCACGTACTTCTTCAAGTAAAATGGACAATCCACAGTCAGGTAATACTTCAGGAATTCATTGTAGTTGTCCTCTTTGTCCCATTTGTGTTTGGTGATAACAGCTCGCAACTGGACGGCGATCCATCTCGGTCCCTTCCAATCAAACCATATGAAGTCTTCTCCGTCGTAAGCGTAGTGAGTCCAACCATGCACCTGGCCGGTCTCATTGTCCCATTGGCAGCCAGACATCCGCTGGACCATGTGAAGACCTGAGAGAAAGGCACGTCAGGTGATAAGACAACATCCGGGCATGAAATGCTCCAAATTGGAACGACCACAAACCTCCCGTTTGGTTGAAGCGCTCTTGAAGATTACGAATGCTGACTTTGTCTCTCTCCTGATTAGCAATATTGAGCTGTGTCTGTGTCTCCCAGTAGCGTGGCTCCTCGGCCGTGATTTTGTTCATCCACTCCTGTTTGGCTTTTGCTTTCCCGCTCTCGCTGTCGTAGTGTGAAATCTGAACGCCGTCAACGTAACCCACAGCCATGTACTCTGGGAAGTTTGGAATTTGAAACGACCCAGTCTTGATATACTTGAGCGAGTGGATCACTGAAAGGAAAATAAAAAGCATTTGTTACTTGTACTCATCATCTTTGACATGAACAATGATTAGTGTCACGCAAAGAAAGGAAAAAAAAAAAGCTATAATATTACGAGACTAAAGTCATATGCTGCAATACTATCAGAAAAAAAGTTGCAATAATACACAAAAGAAATTTGAAATATGATGACATGATAACATTCCATATATTTATGTCATATCACCAGCAAAAAGTCATGTGATGAGAATAAAGTCATTATGCTACTTAAATTCATATCATATTCGAAGAATGTGACAAAATTTGACGCCACGTTACGAGATTAATGTCGTAATGTGACAAGTTGTAATATTAGGAGTTTCAAGTCATAATACGACAACTATATAATAATACAAGAATAAAGTTTGAGTGTAATGTCATTTTATGAATATGACAAGAAAAAAAATGTTATCGGGTCACTTTCTGTTGATTTCAGGGTCACTTACTGTTGATTCTTTTTTTTTTTTAGCACTACTTTTACTTAAGTCATTTTATTTTGAAGTAACGCCACTCTTGAGTCCATTTTTCTTTTGTTGACCTGTGGCGATGCTTTTCATTTCTATGGTGTTAAATCAAGGCCAAAGGTTTTGTAATCTGAAAAAAAGAAACTGTCAAGTTCAAAAATAGACCGTTAGGTAGACATTTGTAAAATTACCCCAAAATAAGGAGAGAAGACACTCAGTTTTCTTGGCCAAGGAAAGCAAAAGAGTGACTAGACAGAGGAATGCTAGATTACGCTGTATATTGCTATTTTTATTTAGGGGTTTGTCCTAACATAAAAGGGTGCCGCCCTGAGGGAGGGGGGAGCAAGCTGGAGACACCCATGTGATTTTGGTTGGCTATGTGAGCATGTAGGTGGAACTAACTAAGTACACGTATGTAAGCAAAGGCACATGTAAAAAATGGTCAAAATGACCCAAACACTTCAGTGATGCAACGCTGCGGCCATGGAAGATGTCCTCGAATGGAATATTGTCCTCGAAGGTCTAGACGAAAGTCCAGACGCCAGGTTCTGAAGATGTCTCGGAAGGTCTAGTTACGCAATGATGCGGTCATGAAGCAAGGCAGTTGTCATCCCGACCCGCTTTACTCTTTGTAACACTTAAACATGATACTACAACCTAGTATAACAAGCAATAATCATTTACTGGCTATATCAATAAGAAAAATATGGCAATATGTATTATTTATGGCAGGGCCGGCCCAGCCTATACGCAGACTATGCAACTGCTTAGGGCCCCTGACCACTAGGGGGCCCCCAATCTGGCAATTGCTTAATCTATATTCTATTTTGTTTACTACAGTTTGCTTTATTTGACATTTGTGAGTTTTGAAGCTTAGAAAAATAAAAGTTGACTTTTGTGAGTTTGGATACTTGATTACAAGCTTAAAAAAATAAAACTTTTCTTTCCTCTTTTAGAAAAGGGTTTGGCGCTATCTAATGTAAGTCATTTGGGGTGAGAAGTTTGAAGTATGCAGTGCAACAAAATCCGATTAATATACAAAATATGGACGTGTGGCTTGGATTGCATGTATGGGTTTCACAGTACACTGTGACGAAATGGTGGGCCAAAAATATGGGCCCCTTTGCATTATTTTGCTTAGGGCCCCCAAATGGCCTGGGCCGGCCCTGATTTATGGTATATATGAGCACAAGCAAATATTCAATCAATCAAGCAAATATTCAATCCATCAACCCTCGGTAATTACCTCAACAGAAATGAGTGGGGAAAAAAACTGTTTGAAACTGAATGTTTAAGTTTTATTCTTGAATCTTTGAAAGTGAAAAAAAACATTGAAACTGAAAAAAAGACCTGTAAGTGGAAAAAAAAATCTTTGAACCTGAAAATATCAACTTTGTAACTGGAAAAAAGAAAAGGTTTTTTTTGCTTTTGAAAGATTCAAGAATACAACTTAAACATTCAGGTTCAAACATTTTTTTTCCAATTGTTTCTTTTTTTCAGATTACAAAACTTGGCCTTGATTTAACACCATACCGTACATTTCATGGTAGAAATTGTTAACCGCTAGAGGGCACTCGTGCTCTTTGGAAGCAAAGGGTGTGCTTTCATTATGTTTTCCCAGTCGGAATTCATTAATTTTGGCCTCATTCAGTCATTTAACTGGTGATAGTATCATAAAAAAAAAAAAAACAATTCTTATAGATGGACGTTGTGCTGAGAAAGAACTTGATATTTGTTTAAATAAAAAACATGATGAACAGTGACTTCAGAAATGAGCATTCTCTTCAAGGATGACTTTTTTTTTTAGTTGTACAGTACTTGAGTTTTTGCTTGTTGGATGACGACTTTTAATTGAGTTATTTTAGTTTGAAGTCTAACTACTCTTACTTGAGTACAACTTTAGCTACTCGAGAAACGTCCGCGGATTTAACGGCAAAACCTTTGAAAACATCTACTTTATTACTTCACTTATTTGATTATAACAGACTTGCAAAACCGGTTTATTTTTCAATGGCGACGCTGATTGATTTCCTGATGACTTTCGAGTGGCCGAAATCCACTTTGTTGCTGGCAAGGCAAAGTGCGTCTTCCGATGTGAAGATGGTCACTTACCAGGCGCGGCGACGTCCATTAGAGCCAGCAAGGAGGTGGTCAGCGCGATGATCTTCACCATTTTGTGCTGTTTTGATTACACTTTGGAATGACAAACCTCCGCGTCGGCTCACATGAGCTACTTTGACACTTTGCTTTCGTTTTCGCCGGTTACGACTCCTGATAAGTGACGTCAGGAATAGTGAGCGGGGACCAGCGTCGTCTCCCAGGGTTTTTTCGCCATCTCCTGGTGGCGCCAAAGGATTTTGGGCCCCATGAAAAGATATCAATTTGGGCCCCACCAAAAGTGGAATAAATAAATAGAATTTGAATTAATGTTTTGTTTAAACTTAACTATACTACAGTCAAGGGCGTAGGTTTGCATAGGGACGGTTGGGACAAAACACTACCAACTTTTCAGGATGCTTAAAGCAGAAATGTGAAGTTATTTCATAACATGCCAAATAGGATCACAATCAAAGTAATTAAACATTGTCCAACAAATAGAGCATGAAAAAATATTTTATATGTTGTATATTTGACAAATTAATCGCGTTTCCGAAGTTCCAGCCTGGAAGGGGACGAACCCGGAAGTGATACATCACACCGGGAAAAGCGATGGCAGCTCCATACATACGGCCGCCATACAAAGCCCTTCAAACAATGATTCAAACAGCGATATAAGCGATAGATCGAGCACAAAGGAGGAGATCCAAGTTTTTGAAGAGTTGGAGGAAGAAGAGGAGCTTGGAATTTTATGTTGTACCTAACATGTATTAGCCAGACGCTAATCAGGATGCAAACAATGTGCCTAGACTACCTGACATGGAATGGATGTCACAAGACCCATTGAGATTACAAGATTGGTAAGATCTAGGCTGTTATTATTTTCATGATTTGAAGACGCAGGCATTTGCACATCATTTTATGTTTTTGTCTATCTGATGACATTGTTAAAAAAAATAATAATCAGACTTCATGTTCATTTTGGCAGATCCGGCAGCTCTCGTGCATATAAAATAAGAATATAAAATAGGGCTGTCAAAATTATCGCGTTAACGGGCGTTAATTATTTTTTTAAATTAATCCCGTTAAAAAAATTGACGCAATTAACGCACTTGGCCCAGCTCAGACAGATTTAAATGACAGAGGAACGAAAGGCCCACTTGTTAATTGTGTTTTGCAGAGTTTTGCTGCCCTCTGCTGGCGCTTGGGTGCGACTGATTTTATAGTGTAAGTAATTATTGCCATCTACAATGGCGGCCTACAAGTTTATTTTTTGATTGAAAATTTTACAAATTTTATTAAAACGAAAACATTAAGAGGGGTTTTAATATAAAATTTCTATAACTTGTACTAACATTTTTCATAAAGAACTACAAGTCTTTCTATCCATGGATCACTTTAACAGAATGTTAATAATGTTAATGCCATCTTGTTGATTTATTGTTTTAATAAACAAATACAGTCCTTAAGTACCGCATGCTGAATATATATATATATATCCATCTTGCGTCTTATCTTTCCATTCCAACAATAATTTACAGAAAAATATGGCATATTATATAGATGGTTTGAATTGCGATTAATTGCGATTAATTAATTTTTAAGCTGTAATTAACTCGATTAAAATTTTTAATCGTTTGACAGCCCTAATATAAAAACGTTGGGGGGAAAGAAGGAGATGAGTCGTCCACATTCGACCGCAAAGTTTTGCTTCTCTTGTTCATCTCCTCCTCTCCTCCTCCTACTCCAGCGTCTCTTAAACGGATCGTGCATAGTGTCTTGTTATGAGCTTTTTGTTGACAAATGTATCAAAACACACGACGTGCTGACAACTTTGTTTCTTTATTAACACATGGAGCTAACAGTACGAACACAGCTTTGGGCTCTCAGCAGGAAGTGGTGTCTAATGGCGTGAGAAAATGTAGTTTTTTCACACAAGCGAACAGATTACATAGCACCACTTCAGTGTTGTCCCAAGACTATATTTCCCATGATTCACTGCGTGACCTGCGCGCTCGCTGATTCGCTGCGAGACATTAAAAGCAACACGCTTATTGTTGACTGTCACCTGTTAGCGGCTCTCGTACATAAAACACGAACTAGAAGGCTATCAAGCGATCACCGTGAAAGAAACACCAAACCGTACAAATGCAATGCAATGCACGAATCATGAAGGTGAAAATACATAATACAAATACAAATAAATGTGCACAAACTCACCGGTGGTGTGTGTCTCTTACTGCAACGTGACCGTGAATTACCGCGACGCCGACCCTTTTATATGCACATCCACACCCGTTTCCTGATTGACAGTGGTTTAACCCTTAAGGACAAGATCGTAGATTGCACTCAATTTAAACGCGCTTAACCTAGCGAACGCAACAACAACTATGATCGGGGATTGACACGCATTAGCTTTCGGCTAATGTCGCTAGCGTATACTGTTCATTCCGCAACAGTTGGCAGCTCTGCTTTGACAAAGTCATCAGTCATTTATCCAAAAATCACACTTACTTTTTGGCAAATCCTTGATTATAAGCAGACCGGTTAAGGGAGCAGGCCACCCCTGGCCACCCCCAAGTGGCACCACTGGCTGCTGGTCCGGGAGGCACGGAAGAGACGCTCGCTTGAGTACCAGGGGCACGCTTTCAGAGTGTATGAGGATTATACTCCGGAGGTGGTGAGCCAAAGGAAACCCTACGGCGCGGTGATGGCTGCGCTATATGAGAAGGGTCTTCGGCCCTCGCTGCTCTTCCCTGCTCGGCTTCGGATCGTTCAGGCTGACGGCATCCGCGTTTGGTTCGGGTCGGTTGATGAAGCGAATAATTACATCCAAAAGCTTGATGGTGCTGCACATTGACTCGATTCAGTTTTGTTCATGTATGTTTGTGACAGTTTTGGTTTATGACCATTGCTCATTGCGTTCAGTTTGCTAGCTACATGTTTAAGTAGCACAATGTTGTTTTTGTTGTTTTGATTTTCATTATTACCATGTGCTGTTTTTTTGTTTGTTTGTATGTTTCTTTTTTTCCCTTCTGAAGACACGTGGCATATCGATTCTGATTGTTGCTAGTGTTGACATTTATTTATTCAGTTAATTATATGAAGGACCTGCTCATACTGAAGTAATGGGGATATTTTATTTATATTTTATTTTTTGGGCAGGTTGATGGACCTGCTAGTTTCGGTGCAAACTCAGGTTTGTTGTTTTGTTCCCCCCCATACTTGGGGTCTTTTGTTATAAAGTTTTCAATATGGGGTTTTCACACTCATGGCGATCATTATATTATTAGTTTAGCGGATGAGGGATTAGAGTTAGTTAGGCTCTATCTGGAAGTTTTAGAGTTAGTTAGGGAAGGTGTGCTGTTTACTCTGACAGCTAGTTTCGCCTTAGGGGTTCGAGGAGGGTTAAGGGGTGGGGGTTTCACTCATTGCAATATTGTCATTTTCTGTCACTTTGTCATTAATGCTGTCAAATTGTTACTATATTTTTGTAGTTTAATGCTGACTACTGTCTAAATAACATTACACAGAGGAGCGTCATGAACAGCGACCTTGATCTGGTAAGCTGGAACGTTAAAGGCCTTAACCACCTGGTTAAGAGAAAGAAAGTATCGGTCCACCTGAAACGAATGAGGACTGCAGTCGCCTTTCTTCAAGAAACACATCTTCGAAGGTCAGATCATTCCCGTCTGAGATGTGAGTGGGTGGGGCAGCTCTTCCATTTGACCTTTCAAGCTAAAGCAAGAGGGGCAGCCATATTGATAAATAAAAATATCTTTTTTACTCCCACTGGAGTCATAGCAGACCCAAATGGTCGATACATTATAGTACAGGGTAGCCTTTATAATTTAAAGGTAATTTTAGCTAGTGTCTAAATCTTGATGACACCCAGTTTTTCGTACGACTTATTCAATTGCTCCCTGATGTTAACTCCCATTTACTTATAATGGGTGGAGACTTTAACCTTTGTTTGGATCCTTTGCTCGATAGGTCGTCACATATGCCTGACAGGGTTGCATCCAAATCAGCTCCTTACCTTCAATCTTGTTTTTTAGAACTTGGCGTTTCTGATATATGGCGTTTTTTTACATCCAAAAGATAGGGAATATTCTTTTTTCCACATGTACATCATACATATAGCAGAATAGACTATTTCTTTACAGATAATAGACTAATATCCAATGTTCGCTCCTGTGAATACCAAACTATAGTTATTTCAGATCATGCACCTCTTGTGCTGAAATTGAATTTACCGGAAGCAGGTGCTACCAGCAGGAATTGGAGGTTGAACTCACTTTTACTAGCAGATGAAGCTTTTGTAAATTTTCTTTCTGATCAGATTACGCTGTTTTTAGATATCAATACCACCCTTGAGGTTTCTTTTTCAGTAATTTGGGAGGCACTCAAGGCCTATTTACGGGGCCAAACCATTTCTTATATGGCTGCCAAAAGGAGACAAACCGACGCAAAACTTTGAGACTTGGACCGGAGAATAGCAGACCTTGATAATACTTCTGCATAATCTGCTCTGTATAAAGAGCGACTTCGTCTCAAATCAGAATATGACTGTGTTTCGTCATACTTTGTGGAGAGTCTGCTGAATAGGAGTAGAAGTAATTTTTATGAACATGGGGACAAAGTGGGCTCAATTTTGGCTAGGCAACTAAAGGGTGTTAAATCAAAGTTTACTATCACCGGCATCACATTGGATGGTGAAATTATTACGAATCAGCCAGGAATTAATACAGCTTTTAAGGATTATTATAGTGAATTATATACTTCAGAGGCTCCCAGGGACACAGAAGCCATGCTAAGTTTTTTTAAGGATTTGGAATCTCGACAGATATCTCCCGAAATTGTCCCAAAATTGGATAAACCGGTGACTCAACATGAAGTTGGGAATGCCATAGCCGGGCTCCAAACTGGGAAAGCGCCTGGTTTAGATGGTTTCCCCAGTGCGTTTTATTTAAAATTTGCTCGGCAGTTGACTCCCATTCTGATGGCTTTGTATGGCGAGTCCCTGTCCTTAGGTTACCTTCCACCTACTTTAAATCAAGCTTGCATTACATTGTTAGTGAAAAAAGATAAAGATCCATTGAAACTTGGATCTTACAGGCCTATTTCTCTTTTAAATACGGATTACAAAATACTAGTTAAAGTACTTGCGCATCGCTTGGAGTCTGTTTTACCAAATATTATAACCCATGATCAGACAGGCTTTGTTCAACATATCCGTCGGTTATTTAACATAATTTACACTCCTAGCCAGTCTGCCTCTAAATGTGTTATAACTATGGATGCAGAAAAGGCTTTTGACAGGGTGGAATTGAACTATATGTTCGAGACGCTAAAACAGTTTGGATTTGGGGCTACATGTATATCTTGGATTAGATTATTATATTCTAGACCTGTGACTAAGGTTTTAACTAATAATGAGCTTTCAGAGCCATTTAATTTATATCGTGGGACACGTCAAGGTTGCCTTTTAAGCCCTCTGCTTTTTGTTTTGGCCATTGAACCTCTTGCAGTTGCTATTAGATCCAACCGATATATAACAGGAATAAATAGAGGAGGCATAGAACATAAAGTTTCATTGTACGCTGACAACTTACTCCTTTACATATCTAACGCTCAAACTTTGATTCCACCTGCTCTTGACCTGCTACAACGATTTGGCAGATTCTCAGGTTACAAGCTCAATCTCCATATGAGTGAATTGATGCCTTTAGATCAGTACTTCTCAAATAGTGGGGCGCGCCCCCAGGGGGGCGCAGAGCGATGCCAGGGGTGGCGCGTGTGACCTCGGGGAACATTTTTTTTTTTTTTTTTTTTGCCGTACTACAATAAAGTGTACTTGCACATCCACTCAGTGGGTGGCAGTGACGCTCTCATTTTCAAAGTGCCCGCAGTATTTTTGAAGTAAGCAAGAGCACACGGAAGAGACTCATGAAGAGCTGGAGAGCTGTGCGCAGTTTTCGAAAGCCATTTGCCGGCCGGACTCACGCAGCGACCCACTGTCTTCTCCGGTTCTCACGTGTCCGCCCGAGAAGTGCCATTTTCGTCTTGGGATCGTCACGACGACCGCTCTCACCTACGGTTCTCCCTTGGCCGCCGAGAATGCGCTTTTTTCGGGCCGTTTGCCGCTTTGACATTTAATACAGTGGTAGACGAGGAATGACCACGGTTTACTGTCTCTAAAAATGATTATAGCGGACAGCCGAAAGCCAAGTCAATTAAAACGCCACTTAAAGACATTAGACCCCAATCTCATTGATAAGCCGCTTGGTTGTTTTTCAGCGCACGTGCCGAATATTGCCAACAATCGTCCCGCTTTGTCAGTGTTATATCAGTAGACCAGTGAGCACTGTTAGCATGCTCAGTGCAATATAACCCCACATCATTGCAAACTGGAGGTGATACTGGGAGAAGCGAAAATAAATACTGTCCTTCTGTCCAAAGACAGTCTTTTTTTTTCTTCTATTCAGTTTTGTTTTTTCGGTCAAATTTTTGGGGCATATTGCCCTCATGAGTTAATGTTTCTAATCAATTTGAATTTGTTATTATTTACTGATTTTATTTTTCAGTGTCAAATGGTCAAAAATGTACCTTGAGTTTATTTTTACAGTTTGGATGTGACTTTTTTTTTTTTTTGGTTCAACTGAGGCAAATTGATGCGTGTTAAGTATTTTCAGTTACAAAGACATGTTAATAATAATGTTAATAAAGTTAGACTTTATAAGTTGATCTCTGTTATTTTCTCTAATAGAAAAAAAGGATACAATGTGAGGCAGAGGCGTACTTTTAATAGTAATATTATAGACAAATGATACTATTTACAGTGGCAGTAGAGTTTGGGGGGGTGGGGCGTGAAACATTTCCGTCTTCCTTGGGGGGGCGTAACAGAAAATAATTGAGAAGCACTGCTTTAGATGTTAACAAATTTGAAATTGGTGATGTCAGCTTGCCTTTTAAAGTGAATATTAGTAGCTTTAATTACTTGGGAATATCGGTAACCAAGCAATATATGGGACTTCGTGAGCATAATTTTGACAGGCTTTTGGTTGGGACTAAGACTGACCTGGCTAATTGGTCACTACTGCATACCTCACTAGCAGCACGCGTTAATGCTGTCAAGATGACGGTACTGCCCAGATATTTATACCTGTTTCATTGTTTGCCTATTTTCATGCCTGCTTCATATTAAAAAAAAATGGATTCAATTATTTCATATTTTTTAAAAAATGGATTCAATTATTTCTAAAAGCGAGGGCGGTTTGGCGCTTCCTAATTTTCAGTTGTATTACTGGGCCGCAAATCTAAATTGTATGGCATATTGGTTATATTACCATCTTTAGGAGAATGGTTCCACTTGAGTGCAGATGGAAGCATGTGCATGTCTCCCAAATTCTTCAGCCGCCTTGTGTGGTGCGCCACTGCCCTTGACAGTTGGGATATCGGGAAATAACCCAGTATTATCTCACTCCCTTTCGGATACTTTCTCAATTTAGGAAAAAAAATGGTGTAGTTGCTACTTGCGTTTTTAGCCCAGTGGCGTCGAATCATTTTTTTGTCCCCTCAACAGGTGATAAAGCCTTTCATTTGTGGTCCAGTCTGGGTCTTACACATTTAAATGACCTTTTTGTGGATGATATTTTTGCCTCTTTCACACAGCTAGTCCAAAGATTTAATATTCCTAACTCTCATCATTTTAGATATCTGCAACTTAGAAGCTTTGTTAAGAGTATCATACCGCTTTTCCCAAATAAACCTCCTACAACAGTTTTAGATGATGTTATGTCTTTAGATCCGACAGAGAAAGGGGGAATTAAGCACATTTTTAATCTAATTTCTCATATGGTAGCTCCGTCCTTATCTAGAATCAAAGACCTGTGGGCACGGGATCTTCAAACACCAATCGGAGAGGGACTGTGGTCTAAGGTTTTGGGTAAGGTACATAATTCATCTACAGTGGGGGAGAACAAATATTTGATACACAGTCAGTGGGAAAACCCACTGTATGTGCGCTCGTCATGCTCTGATTCAATTGAAGGTATAGTACATCGGGTACACTATTCTAAGGTAAGATTGTCCAGAATCTTTCCAGAAATCAGCCCTTTGTGTGATAGGTGTAAGCTGGCAGATGCAACACTGATCCATATGTTTTGGTTATGTCCGAGAATAGAAATATTTTGGAAGGGTATTTTTGAAGCCCTCTCCCTAGTGTTAGGGGTCGGAATCACTCCTGATCCTTTAATATCAATATTTGGTGTTTTACCGGAGGGTCTGTGGCTGCCTACTTGGGGGTGTAGGGTTATTGCATTTACCACCCTTTTGGCACGACGTTTGGTTCGTTTGAGGTGGAAGGAGGCTGCCCCACCCACAACGTCGCATTGGATAAGGGATGTGCTGATGAACCTTAGGCTCGAGAAAATCAGATACATTCTTCGCGGTTCTGAAAAGAAATTTTATAGTACATGGGGACCTTTTCTTTCATTCTTTGACAACACTACTACACAAGTGCAGGAATGACATATGCACTGTTACTGTCTATTGTTAATTTAGCTATGGGGGATGGGCAATGGTACGGTCACTTTCCATGCTGCTCCTATTTGGTGGGACATGTGAACGTATTGTACTGTATTTTGATTCTGTAACCATTATGTATTGAGAGTGATGGCACGGAAGAACTTTCTATGGCTCTCTGGACATTTACGATTAGACTTAGACTTCATGGTTGGCTGTGTTTGATAACTCAGAGTGAAACATTTATTTATTTATTTTAGTTTGGGGTGGGGGGGTGTTCTGTATTTTTGTAAAACCAATAAAAAGAAATTTGAAAGAGAGAAAGAAAGAAAATCTGCGGAGGGAGTTATAAGTCCGTGTTGCCCAACGACAGACCCAAAACCTCACTGCTCTAGAGGAGATCTGCATGGAGGAATGGGCCAAAATACCAGCAACAGTGTGTGAAAAGCTTGTGAAGAGTTACAGAAAATGTTTGGCCTCCGGTATTGCCAACAAAGGGTACATAACAAAGTATTGAGATGAACTTTTGGTATTCGGACCAAAGACTTGTTTTCCACCATGATTTGCAAATAAATGTTTAAAAATCAAACAATGTGATTTTCTGTTTGTTTGTTTTTTTCCCCCACATTCTGTCTTTCATGGTTGAGGTTTAACCATGTTGACAATTACAGGCCTCTCTAATATTTTCAAGTGGGAGAACTTGCACAATTAGTGGTTGACTAAATACTTATTTGCCCCACTGTATGTCATAGTTTAAGGATAACAAGCAGACTATATTTGACATGGGGCATAAGAGATACATGACGCCTACTTATCACGGAAGCCCAATGTGTGCGTCATGTAACTGACTGAGCAAGATTGACTCTGACAAGCCCACATCTGCACCACCAACTCTCACGATCAGTTCTCCAGAACAGTCCAGAACAAATGGCGGGACGCCCTGTCCCAACACAAGGAATACCGGAGAAAGCCCAATATCCAACTGATAACACGACTGACCAGACTCCAAGAGCCACTTTGACGCTGAGGTGGCAAAATTGTCATCCTCGTTGCCCGGACAACGGTAACTCCCGAATCCTCCTGTCCAATCCACAAATAGACAATAATCCCAAACACACCCTTCTTCCTGCCCACGGCCTACCCTGCGAAAGCCTTCAAAAGACTAAATGTTTAACTAAGCGTCGTCATTTTTCTCGGGAACTTTTGTTGACTTCTTATATGATGACCTCGGAACGAGTTTGCCCCCTCGACTGAGTGTTTCTGTTTCGCCTTGCCGTTTTGATGTCTGTCGACCTGAATAAATTGTCAACTTGTTTTCACTGAGCTTTCATTAAACATTTCAAGATAGTCTTAACCCTTTGTACTGACTCTAAGGTGAACGTGCGGGGTTTGCCCTTCTGGCTGATTTGCCGAGGTCCTGCCGGCCCGGCTCGTTGGATCTGCGCCAGCGCAGGTCCGGCGTTTTAGCTGTCGCAATTCCGGCAATCTGGCTAGAGGGGCCGATTCCTTCAGCATTAGAAGTTGTCTCCATAACAAGACAGATGGCGAACGGGAGAGCCGAGAATATGTTCCTATCCGCGTTAAATTCAGTTTCAAATGACCAAAAACACATTGAGTCTCTAAAACCATGAGTCTATCTCGCACTACCCATGTTGAATAAACTTCTCCGCTCTCCTCATATGTTTACGTCCTCGCCCTAGAGTAGAGTTTCTTGTCGCTTTACCAACGTCACATCCGCCCGTCGCTGATTGGTCCACTCCGCTGTCTGTTTACTGTGGCTTGCTCCGGATCCGCCGAACAGTCGCCAGACTCTATAGCTGGAACAGCATTGAGTCTGGAGTTCCAGGCTAGGTCTCTCTGTGCGTTATGATTGCTGCGGACTTGGAATAAATTGTCAACTTGTGTTTCGAAGCCTTTTTCCAGCTTTCAAACTGTGCCAGTACAAGGGTTTAAGACAAAGGTGAACGTGCAGGGTTTGGCCTTTTGGCTGGGTTGTTAGGATAACACCGGCCCAGGCCGTTAGGGTAACACCGGCCCGGGCCGTTTGAATTGCGCTAGCACGGTTCCGGAGGTTCGACTGAGTTATCGAGATTGGATTACTGTAACTCCCTACTTGCTGCTTGTCCTAAAAGTTCTCTAAAAGGTCTTCAGCTTGTCCAAAACGCAGCAGCAAGACTTTTAACAGGAACCAATAGAAGAGAGCACATCACCCCTGTGCTCCAGGCCCTTCACTGGCTTCCAGTCGAGTTTAGAATTCAATTTAAAATCCTCCTTCTTACATTAAAGACTGTTAATGGGTTAGGGCCATCTTACCTCACCGATGCTCTGGTTCCATACCGCCCCAATAGAACACTCCGCTCTCAGAATGCAGGTCTACTGGTAGTTCCCAGGGTTTCTAAAAGTACTGTCGGAGCTAGAGCCTGTTTTATGGAATCAGCTTCCAGCTCGTATTAAAGAAGCCAAGACAGTCTGCACATATAAGATTAGATTAAAAACGTTCCTATTCCACAAAGCTTATGGTCAGGCTAGTTGAAGTCGGAGTAGACTCACAGTTTAGTCTAAGCTGCACTAGAAGCTATAAAGCTGGGGGAAGTACAGCCACTGAGTTCTATCTCCTTTTTCTCACTCTACCGACCATTTATCTTACTCTATTTCTATTTTCCAATGTTAATATCTAGTTGTTTAGTCTCTTCATCACTAGTCACCCGGTGTCCCCTTTCCCCTCTGGGGAGGAGCTATTTTTCAGCTGCAGTCTCCTGACTGTCAGGACCCCAAGCTGGATGGACGTCCTCGTTGCTACCCCCGTCTCATCTAGGGATGGGAATCGAAATCCGATTCCAATTCGGAACCGGTTCCGAGTGTTTCGAGGCCTCGACATCATAATGAAATAGCCTTAACGATCCCCTTAACGAGTCCTGAAGACGCATATTGCGTCGTGACTGTCTTGTTGTCCAAACACATCAAACTAGCATGGCACCAAGAACCACCTGCTCCAAAGTTTGGCTACACTTCACCAGGAAAGAGGGTGAAAATGAAATGTTACGATGGTTTAGCACGAGCATTGCAGCCGTAAACCTAACAATGAGCGTAAATGAGTGATGATTAGCTGTAATAACAAAACAGTTAGCATGCGTTCGCTAGCATTAGCACATCGTTCAAACCACTACACAACTGGATTTAAGTGTCCGATCGCGAGTGGAAACACAACAACAACAACACAAAAGATGATACATACAGGCGTTGCCTCTGTAGATATTTTACAAGCATTAACAAAGAACATAGGGTCGTAGCAGTGCTTCCCTCTCTCACTAACTCTCTCACGCTTTCTTCTTCACGTGAGGAAGCGCAAGGGCGCCCCCACTTGAGCGTGAAAGCACCATAAAAACTAAAAGGCATGCACTTCAATATACTGGTAAATAATACTTTAACAGGGGTCCCCAAACTACGGCCCGCGGGCCGAATACGGCCCGCCCCAACATTCAGTCCGGCCCCCTGAACAATACCAGAGAGCATTTTGATTTTGTTTATTTTTTTTTTTTTCTCAATAGTGTTATTTATTTTCTGGCCTTTTTCTGTGAAGAACTCAGAGAGGGTTATATGGTTATTATCTATTTGATTAATAGTGCTATTATTATTAATTATTATTATATTATATTATTATTTTTATTTTATTTACTTTTGTTCCGTGAAATATCCAGAAAGGGTTATTTGATTGTGGTTTTCTGAAAAACAATTTTTTTTTTTTTTTACATTCAGGCACTCCTGCAATCGTCACACTTTTTCTGTTACAAACTGACCCCGGCTCCTCAGAGAAGGGAAAAGTTATGCAGCCCTCACTGGAAAAAGTTTGGGGACCCCTGCAAGTTTAACACATATTGCTAACGGCAGACCAACTACCTATATGCTAATATATACCAATATTTTTTATTTCTATTAGGAAAATGTTTCAGTAAAATGTTAAACATTCTTGTGCATTTGCCACTTTTTGCCACAGTTAATATTGAGGCTTTGGGCCTCTTTTGACCTTGTTGTGAGTTTTTAAGGTTGTGACTTCTGATTAAACAAACTCAATGCCAATCTAAATGTTTGTCCCCCCCCCCCCCCCAAATTAGAATCGATAAGAGAATCGATAAAGAATCGAATCGTTAAGCAATATCGATAATGGAATCGGAATCGTAAAAATCCTATCAATTCCCATCCCTAGTCTCATCTGGCTAGATGGACCGCTTCTTGTTCCTTTACTCCACTGCATCTTTACGGACTGTAACTTCGCCTGCTAATTCCCATTAGCGGTCCTGGGGTTCCTGTCTGTCCGTCCTGGGAGTGGATCTCTCCTGACTGTGGTACTCCCAAGGTTTCTCATTTTTCTCCCGAAGACTGGAGTTTTTGGGAGTTTTTCCTGGCCGACATGGAGGGTCTAAGGATGGGGGATACCCAGGACTTGAATTTATTTATTCATCTTTGTTGCTTCATTTGCTGTTTCTGATTGTGTATCATATTGCCCCTGCAAAGCCCTTTGAGACAATTTTGTTGCAATCCAGGGCTATACAAATAAAATTGAATTGAATTGGGTTATTCCGGCAATCTGGCAGAAAGGTCAGATTCCTTCAACGTGTGTATACACATAAAAAGTAAACCGTAATACTTAATAATAAGCCTGTCGCAATATGCAATAAGTCAATCAATTGCGCGGTACATAAAAATGAGGTCGGTAATCTTCCCAGCTGCGATATATCGCCGTGTGTGTTTGCATGTGCGTGTCGATTGCATATGCGAGTCCAGTTCCTATAACAGACGTTTATTGTTCATCCACACACCATAGAAATAAAGTTCAGACATACAAAATAAGGAAACACATCTGTAACGGCTCTCAAACTATTTGAGTGGAAGAGAAAATGGCCACGAATCGACTGATGTATTTCGCCACTTTATTTCCTTCTTTGCTGTGCGAGCAACACCGTGAAAAACTAAAAGAGCATACAAACAATATCAATAAACATCCATAAAATTAAATACAACATCCATTAAAGTAAAATACAATCATACAGTATGCGCCTTATATCCAAACATAAGAGAGCTGTTCATTTTTTTTCGTGAGTCCGTATTCTTTCGTTAGCGTCCTCCATCTTTTCTTTTCTGTCCGTGAGTTGGCGCTCTTTCTCTCTTCTCGCGGTACACGCAAAACAGCACGTGAACTTTACGTATTCATAGGGTGACCATATTTTGATTTCCAAAAAAGAGGACACTCAGCCCGGCCTCAAGATACTTGAATTTTACTCCAAGTTCACTCAAAGATGCCTATATCCCTTTAATATATGTATAGTGTGCCCCTCACTCTGGATGGAAAAATGCAGTTTGAAAAAAAAAAAAAGACATATATTATATATATTAGGGCTGTCAAAATTATCGCGTTAACGGGCGTTAATTATTTTTTTTAATTAATCACGTTAAAATATTTGACGCAATTAACGCAGATGGCCCGCTCAGACAGATTTAAATGACAGTGCAGTGAAACGCTCACTTGTTGTGTCTAACGAGTTTTGCCGCCCTCTGCTGACGCTTGGGTGCAACTGATTTTATAGGCTTCAGCTCCCATCAGCATTGTGTAATTATTGACATCAATGGCGGGCTACTAGTTTATTTTTTGTTTGAAAATTTTACAAATTTTATCAAAACGAAAACATTAAGAGGGTTTTTAATATAAATTTCTATAACCTGTACTAACATTTTTTTTTTTTTTTTTAAGAACTACGAGTCTTTCTATCCATGGATCGCTTTAACAGAATGTTAATAATGTTAATGCCATCTTGTTGATTTATTGTTATAATAAACAAATACAGTCCTTATGTACCGTATGTTGAATGTATATATCCATCTTGTGCCTTATCTTTCCATTCCAAAAATAATTTACAGAAAAATATGGCATATTTTATAGATGGTTTGAATTATTTTTTAAGCTGTAATTAACTCGGTTAAAAATTTTAATCGTTTGATAGCCCTAATATATATATAATGCAGACCCATAGAAGTGTAGTCCAGTCAATACACATACACACAGTAGGCCATGTGCCAGCTAAACATTTTTAGAAATTACCGACAATTGTCCTTGACAAATTGTATTCCCATTTAATTGATATTCTCAAAGTTCTAGATTGCACACAAACAAAAACCGAAATAAACTGACAAACTATTCAACCAGCATGTTTCCAAACATAGCAGTTCAAAACTACGTTTCCCATAATGCCTAGCGCGGTTTAGCTAGCTGAGGCAAAAATCAAACTTTGCTATAAAGGTTTACAATCATCGGCAGCGTGCCAATGCGACACCAAACGGGATTTTACAGTCAAAGCTCTGACAGGAGTCAACAGTTGCCATTATATACGTATTTATCGTAAAAAACTTAACAATTGGGCAGGCGTTGTGGCCAAATCGTCAACCCAGTAGATGGCGGTAATGCCTCATGATAGGGGTAAACTGCCAACAAAAACAAGAAGAACTAGGCCTGCAAGCAGGACTGAACGGGCCCTCGCAATCTAGCGCAACTCGGACTGTGTGCAGGTCAGGGTGGTGGCAGATCCTCCTCTCTAATCATCTCATTAGAACCTAACAAGCTCGAAAGTCGCCTCTTTACATTCACACACCTAACAGATTAAAAAAAACCTATTGGAGAGAGTACTACAAAAAAGGAGGTACTACTGAGCTGTGCAGCCAAGCCCTTATTCAAAACCAAAATTAATATTCTAACTGGGCCAATTCGACCAAGTGTGCCAAATATTGTGGCTCTATAAGCTGCCTGAGTCTCTGAAAAAAAGTATTTCCTTTAAATGGCGAATAAAGGGTCGTCACGGCAACAGACAGAGACACGTGGACATGGGCCGTAAATAAGTATTTTAATAGGTCTTGAAACTACAATGACCAACCTGAAAAGAACTGGACATGTATTGGAAAAACGAGTGACTTTCTATTGCCACTAGTTGGCGCTGTAGGGTTGATGCAAATGACCCCTACAAGGCCCTTCAGGGTATGACTCTCAACAAGCACGGGAAGTTTGGCGCAGATATGTTGCATATCTGCCGAGTTATGACTGTTCAAAGTTTTTGGAGAGAAAAATTGTTGACAGTCATTTTCACTTTCCTGTTTGGACCCCTCCGCTTCAACGAAACTTCAATATTTTTCATCAGGCACCTGAAGACAGGTCTTAAGGCTTCCCTTATGCAGCTTTGAGGTAGATTGATTTTTTCCCTTTAGAGGAGGAGTGTGTCCCGTAAAAAAAGGGCATTTCCTGTTCCCACTAGGAGGCGCCAAGCACAAATGGTAAATTTTCAATCCAGTCCTGCTCAGGCTGGTATACCTCACACACATGCCAGATTTAAAATAGATTGAACGTTGTATGAGGGAGTTATCAGTCATTTTCCGAATTCGGTGTTTTGGCGAAAAAATGGCCGACTTTGGCACCCCGCCCAGGTCAGGCCCGTGAATGAAAACACACCATTTTGATAACTTAAGATTTCATATGCCTCATGAACAGTCTCGCCAATTTTGAGAATGATCAAACTAATTCCCTAGGTGCCAAGGTGTAAAATGTGCACACTGTAAATCGATAAAAATTTCACATTCAATCCAAAATACCTGATTTCCTGTTGGGTTTGGAATATGCATGCAAGAGACTTTTTGGAGCAGTTTTGTACAAGGTATCGACTCTCCGAATTTCATCCCTCTACGTTGAAAAAACCTAAATGGAGAGGCCTTTTTGAAAATTTCAAGGGGGCGCCACTGAGCCATTTTGTTACATGTTTTCGTAACGTTGCAAGATTATTGAACGTTATGCAAAGCCACATGTATCTCCAAATTTTTGTGAGTTTTCGTGCATGTTCAAGCCTCCAAATGTAAACTCCTACTGTGAACCGATAAAAATTTCACATTCGATCCAAAATACCCGATTTCCTGTTGGATTTGGGATACGGGTGCAAGAGACTTTTTGGAGCAGTTTTGCACAAGGTATCGACTCCCCAAATTTCATCACTCTCTGTTAAAAAAACCTAATAGGAAACGCCTTTTTGAAAAATTCAAGGGGGCGCCACTGAGGCATTTTGTTACATTTTTTCGTAACATTGCAAGATTATCGAACGTTATCTAAAGCCGCATGTATGTGCAAATTTTTACGAGTTTTTGTGCATATTCAAGCCTCCAAATGTAAACTCCTACTGTGAACCCATAAAAATTTCACATTCGATCCAAAATACCCGATTTCCTGTTGGATTTGGAATATGGGTGCAAGAGACTTTTTGGAGCAGTTTTGCATAAGGTATCTACTCCCCAAATTTCCTTGCTCTATGTTGAAAAAACCCAATAGGAAAGGCCTTTTTTAAAACTTCTTTCTGTCGCCACCAGTGTTGTTAATCTTACTGAAAAAAAGTAATTAATTATAGTTACAAATTACTTCTCCCAAAAAGTAATTGCGTTACTAACTGAATTACCTGAATGTAAGAGTAATCAGTTACTTGGCAAAGTAATTGGTGATAATTACTTATTTTTTTTTTCCCTCAAAAAAAAAACAAAAAAAAAAAAACATTGGCCACACTATGTGAAGTTTTTTGTGGAGGTTTTTGGTACAATTGGCCCGAGCCCAATTTTTTAGCCTAATTTACCCTTTACCCTGAATCAACTGTTAAAAGTTGTTAAAATTGCTCCCATTTTTGCATTACTTCCCTTCTCTCTACTTTCGACATATGAAAGTTTTAAAACTGTTTCATCATTTAAAGATAGATTCAAGTCAAGATTTTGCTGATTTAGAAGTATTTTAGATAAAAAGTTACTTAGGTTTGCGAGGAAGGTTCTCTACAACAGAGCTGTCCTAAAAAGCCTACTGCTTTAAGATGGCGGCTGTCATTTTGCATCTAGTTATATCTATATACAGTATACGGGACATCTACCATGTCTACCATATCTACCATAACATGCGGGCGTAGTTTGGAGGCTATCGGCTACAACATGTATTATTGGAGCTACCTAGCATCGCGTTTGCTCGGCGTCACAACTTTATTGCCTCCTCATACTCCTCCCCACTCCTGCTCTGCTCTGTCATCTTGGTGAGTCCGTCTCCCTCAGACTTTTCGACCAATATAGTAACGCATAGTAACGCATGCCTTTCCGTCCTCAGTAATGGTAACGGCGTTGCCAAGATGAGAAAAGTAATTAATTAGATTACCCACTACTGAGAAAAATAACGCCGTTATATTGTAACGCCGTTATTAACAACACTGGTCGCCACTAGTTGGCACTGTAGAGTTGATGCAAATGACCCCTACAAGAACCTTCAGGGTATGACTCTCAACAAACACGGGAAGTTTGGCGCAGATATGTTGTATATCTGCCGAGTTATGACTGTTCAAAGTTTTTTGCGTGACAAATTGTTGACGTTCATTTTCACTTTCCTGTTTGGACCCCTCCGCCTCAACGAAACATCAATATTTTTCATCAGGCACCTGAACACAGGTCTTAAGGCTCCCCTGATGCAGGTTTGAGGTCAACAGATTTTTTTCCCTTGGAGGAGGAACCTGTCTCGTAAAAAAAGGCATTTCCTGTTCTCACTAGGGGGCGCTAGACCTAATGGGTAATATTTCAATGCACTCGTGTTAAGGGTGGGATACCACACATACATGCCAAATATGAAAAAGATTGAACGTTGTGTCAAGGAACTATAAGTCATTTACTGAATGTCATTTTGCCGAAAAAATGGTCGACTTTGGCACCACGCCCAGGTCAGACCCGTGAATGAAAACGCACCATTTTCAAAACTTAAGATTTCATATGTCTCCTGAACAGTCTCACCAATTTTGAAGATGATCCAACTAACTCCCTCGGCGAAAAGGTCTCAAATGTGCACCCTGTAAATCGATAAAAATTTCATATTTGATCCAAAATAACCGATTTCCTGTTGGGTTTGGAATATGCGTGTAAATACTTTTTTGGAGCGGTTTTGGACAAGGTATAGACCCCCCAAATTTCATTGCTCTACGCTGACAGACCCTAATGTTATAGGCCAATTTTAAAATTTCAAGAGGGCGCCACTGAGCCATTTTGTTATATTTTTTTGCAACGTTGCAAAATTATCGAAATTTACAATTTTCCGGACGTATGTGCAAATTTTGGTGACTTTTCGTGCATGTTCAGGCCTCCAAATTGGCCGTTTTCATTTGCCCTGAAAAAAAAAAAAAAAAAAAAAAAAAAAAAATCCTTTGCAAAACAATAGGGCCTTCGCACGCTTAGTGCTCGGGCCCTAATTACTCCTTCCCTCTCTTCTAGTAGGAGCCATGTCAACTGCTGCCACCCAGCAGCTGGAGGTATTCTCTTCAAATTGGTCCCGTGAAAAATCATAAAAACCGGACATTTTTATGAATTTATAAAACCCGCCCGGACGACGAGGATACTACATGAAAGTAGGACATGTCCGGGGAAAAGAGGACGTTTGGTCACCCTACGTATTCACGATAACATTTTTCACCACAATATGTCAGTATTGCCACACAGGTAGAAAACAAAAACAAGATGGATGTAAAATACTCAATAAATTTCAACTTCTTGTATTGCAACAGCTACAACATCCATATCAAACATTTTAAAACATTGCTACATTGAGGCTATAGGAAAAAAGCTTACTGGTTTACTGTGTTGTTAATTTTACTTTAAAAAAATAATTACAGTTACAAATTACTTCCCCCAAAAAGTAATTCGGGCCCGAGCATTAAGCGTGCGAAGGCCCTATTGTTTTGCAAAGGATTTAATTTTTTTTTAATTTTAATTTTTTTTTTTTTTCAGGCCAATTTGGAGGCCTGAACATTCACGAAAAGTCAACAAAATTTGCACATACGTGCGGCTACGCGTAAATTTCGATAATCTTGCGTCGTTACGAAAAAATGTCAAAAAATGGCTCAGTGGCGCCCCCTTGACCCTTAAAACTTTCAAAAAGACCTCTCCTCTCAGGTTTTCAACGTAGAGCGATGAAATTTGGGGAGTAGATACCTTATGCCTAACTGCTCAAAAAAGCCTCCTGCACCCATATTCCAAACCCAACAGGAAATCGGGTATTTTGGATCAAATGTGAAATTTTTATCGGTTCCCAGTTGGAGTTTACATTTGGAGGCCTGAACACGCACTAAAACTCACCAAAATTTGCACGTTCACGCAACTTTGCGTAAATTTTGATAATCTATGAAACAATTTAACAAAATGGCTCAGTGGCGCCCCCTTGAAATCTTCAAAAAGGCCTCTCCTATTAGGTTTTTTCAACGTAGAACAATGAAATTTGGCGAGTCGATACATTGTGCAAAACTGCTCCAAAAAGTCTATTGCACCCATATTCCAAACCCAACAGGAAGCCGGAAATTTTGGATCAAATGTAAAATTTTATCGATTTACATTTGAGACCTTGTCGCTGAAGGAAATAGTTGGATCGTCTTCAAAATTGGTCAGACTATTTAGGAGACATATGAGATCTTAAGTTTTCAAAATGGTGAGTTTTCATTCAAGGGTCTGACCTGGGCGTTTTTTGGGCAAAAAAACAAATTCAGAAAATGATTAAAAACTCTGTGATACAACGTTCAATCTTTTTCATTTCTAGTATGTATATGAGATATCCCAGCCTGAACACGACTGCATTGAAATATTACCCATTAGGCCTGGCACCCCCTAGTGGGAACAGGAAATGGTCTTCTTTACAAGACAGGCTCCTCCTCCAAGGGAAAAAAAATCTATTGACCTCAAACCTGTTTCAGGGGAGCCTCAAGACATGTGTTCAGGTGCCTGTTGAAAAATATTGAGGTTTCGTTGAAGCGGAGAGGTCCAAACTGGAAGTGAAAATGACCGTCAACAAATTGTCTCGCCAAAAACTTTGAACAGTTATAACTCGGCAGATGTACAAAATATCTGCGCCAAACTTCCTTGTTTGTTGAGAGTCATACCCTGAAGGGTCTTGCAGGGGTCATTTGCATCAACTCTACAGTGCCAACTAGTGGCGACAGAAAGAAGTTTTAAAAAAGGCCTCTCCTATTGGGTTTTTTCAACGTAGAGCAATGAAATTTGGGGAGTAGATACCTTATGCCTAACTGCTCCAAAAAGCCTCTTGCATCCATATTCCAAATCCAACAAGAAATCGGGTATGTAAGAGCCATATTCCTGATTTATCTTATTATATGTAATTTTACTCCTCGCCACTAGAGGCTGTCAATCGCGTCTTTCCACTGACCTCGAATCAGCCCAGGTACGCTTAAAATGACAGCTAATCATGTCACAGGTGTTGGTAGTTAGGAGGGCAAACAGTTTTTGACTGTGTCTTAGTGCAGCGTGCAGGAATGGAAATTACTCATTTAGTTTGTTCTTTTGTGAATACGTTTTTAGTCTTTTGGTTTGTTACTTTTATTTGGAGAAAGTGTTTTTGAGTTAACTTATTAAACGCCACCAGAATAAACTTATTGGAACTGAGAAATGGACTCGCTGGTGTTTGCTTCGCGTCTCCAACTGCACTGAGCGCACGTCATCACTACAATCCCCTAACTATCATCCAGTACTAGACTGGAAACAGGGATCAGTCAGTACACGTAAGGTCAAAAACTTGCTTTTTGATGTGGACACCGATCGTTAATTGGGACAACGATCATCAAGAGGACGCGGAGCTGCACGCAGCGTGTAGATTTTTACCAGCTCGTTTGGGAGCAGCGGATGTCAGCTGGGCAGCGTTTGACATCGCCGATTGCTGACTGGAGCCGTACGGGAGCTTCCTACGAGACCAGCGGCGGATCATCATCGCGAAGGAGCACCATTCATCAAGCCGGCCAACGCTCGATTGGGGTATGTGGAGACCAGCGCTTATTTGAATGGCCATTTTAATTTGTGTACACACATTCGCATAAATCCAATGCATTGGTGACGTCACGAACTCGCGATCGTCTAAAAACTTTGCGTCGAGACGAGTTGCGCAACACTTCTTTGCGGGCTAATTAAAAGCCATCTAAACATTCGTGGTCATAATGGCCGAAGAGGAAAAAGGAAAGCTTCGTCATGAGACCGAACTTACTGAAGGTGCGGGTGTACGGGAAAAGCGTGTGATTAAAATTACACCGAAGGTTTTAATGGAAAAAATAAGTAGCTTAGAAAAACAAAGGAAATCTGGGTTTGTTAAACTGTCAAAAGTAAAGGAGAATATTGCTAAATTGATGTGCGATAAAAGGCACATAAATGAGGTTGAAAATGAATTAAACACGTTTAATGAGTTGTGTGACAATATACAAACGGTTCATACTTCTATATTAGGGTTGCTACCTGCTGACGAGGCAGGCAAACATGATATATGGTACCAAGCCAAAATGTTGAATGTTAATGATTTTATTGAGTATACAAATCAATGTTTAGCTGACAATAGGACTGGTTCAGTGCAGGATTACCATGGTGTTGGTTATGAAATGGGAACACAATGTGGGCAAACACAAATGGTACAAATTGGAAATGAAATGGGACCAACAGAAACACAAAGTACTGTGGACAATGGAAATAAAGTTGTGGATGTCAAGGATGAAGAGGAGGAAAATCAAATAAAACCACAAGACAGCATTTCAAATGTGCAGTCACAGCACCATGGCTCATGCCGTCGATCGTCAAGTAGCAGATCATCGAGCAGCAGATCCTCCACTTCTTCAGCTAGGCTCAGGGCAGAGGCAGAACGAGCTGCTCTCTTGGCTCGAGCTTCTGTTTTAAGGGACCAGCAGGCATTGGAGGAGCAGGAGCTTGCAGTGAAGAGAGCATTAGAGGAGCAGGAGCTTGCATTGAGGAGAAAAAGGGAGCAGCTCCAGCTGGAGGCTGAAATCGCTGCAACCTCTGCTAAGCTAGCGGTGCTTCAGGACGGGAGCAGCATCCATTGAAGGCGATCTGATGGAATGGCTTCCTACATTAAAAAGGGGGCTAGACCTAAGATCGACCTCGCCTCCCTCAATCCAGAGGCTGCGACATACGTGCCTCCAACACCACAGCAGCAAGCGTTTCTACCTTTGCAAAGCGATGCGTCATCATTGGTCATGCCCACAACCATATCCAACTCAAGGAAACCACAAGTTGATCCGTCAACATTGTATCCCACCTATTCTCAATCACAGGCAAAGCCAATTGTCAGTCAAGCCTCTCAAACACTTCAATTAAACCCAAACGCAACCTTCACTCAAGGAATTCCATCACAGCAAGGCCAACACTTGTTTCAAGCCCTACAAGAACAAAATCCAACAATAGGCCTCTACAGTCTGCTGCAGCAACAAAATGACATAACGGCTCACCTTGTGCAAATGCAAACAGCACAACTGCTCCCACGAAGAGAAATTCCAACTTACGATGGTGATCCTCTACAATACAACTCATTCATCAGGGCATTCGAGCACTGTGTTGAAGCAAAGACCACCTGCAAAGGAGACTGTTTATACTACCTCGAACAATTCACCAAAGGGCAGCCAAGGGATATTGTTCGCAGTTGCCTGCACATGACTGCAGATAGAGGATTCGCTCTGGCCAAAACATTACTCAAAGAACATTTTGGAAATGAATACAGGATAACCGCAGCCTACATGGAGAAGGTCACAGTATGACCAAGTATCAAGCCTGAAGACCCCAAAGCACTCCAAGCATATGGACTTTTTCTACGTGAATGTTCCAACGCTATGGCTGATCTTCAGTACTTGGAAGAACTTAACATGCCGACAAATATAAAACTTCTGGTCCAAAAACTTCCTTACAAACTGAGAGACAAATGGAGAACAAAGGCATGTGAAATATTGGAGAAAACAAACAGGAGAGCACAATTTATAGATTTGGTCAAGTTCATCGAGCAACACGTCAGAATCATTTCGGATCCAGTCTTCGGCAACATACAAGACACATCACCTGCCATCAAAGGGGCTCCTAAAGCAATTAAGTTACCAGTCAAACCACAATTGAGAAGCAGTTTTTCAACACAGGTGGTCATAAAGGATGAAGAACAAAACAAACCGGGTGATGACCAAAAAGAAAAGGCACACAACAAAGTGACCTCTAACGAAACAAATTCCATGTCCTGTTTGTATTGTAACACTGGTGGTCATGTGTTGGCACAATGTTTTAAGTTGGGAAAAAAGGCACATAGGGAGAAACTGAACTTTCTAAAGGAGAAAGGTTTGTGTTTCCACTGCTTAACCACAGGACACTTGAGCAAGAGCTGTGACAGGCGCATCACTTGCAACATGTGTAACCAAATGCATCCCAGCATATTGCATATAGGGCAAAAGGAAACTGTAAAGCACAATGAGGGTCAACAAATCATAAATGAGCAACCAAATATTTCTGACAGCTGTACAACATCCTCCACTTGTGGTCTCACAGGGGCCGGTGACTGCAATAAAATTCTTCCAATTCTTCCTGTTAAGGTAAAGAGCTCAAAAGGAAATCAGGTTGTTGAAACCTATGCCTTTCTGGACACAGGGAGTACAGGAACTTTCTGCACCAGAAACCTTGTAGAAAGGCTGCAGATCAAAGGACGGAAAGCTAAAATCAGGATCCGCACCTTGGGGCATAGCGACATAGTGGACGGCTCTGTAGTTGATGGGCTAGAGCAGACATGTCCAAAGTCCGGCCCGGGGGCCAAATGTGGCCCGTGGTCAGATTTCATCCGGCCCCCAGCCTCTGTCATAAAATCAATAACGTCTGGCCCGCACACAGACTTAATAAATTGGTCAGCAGTACCGCTACAAGCATATGAAGTAGCTTACACACTAAATGCTGCCCCTCATTAACCCACTAAAAGGGAGCAGCACTCTAAGCAACATTAACACGTGACCTTTTACTCCCAATTTTCTAAAATGGCGACAATCAACCAAAAAAAAAAAAAAAAAGTTGACTGCAACAGCTGGCACTTCAAGGATAGGTGGAAACTGGACTATTTCGTCACTAAAATACGCAACGACTGTGTCTGCCTCATTTGCAAAGAGACAGTCGCTGTTTTTAAAGAGTTCAATATGAGGCGATATTACCAAACAAGACACGCTGACATGTATGACAAGATTACAGGGTAGATACGTAGCGAGAAATTGAAGCAACTTGAAGCTAGTTTAATTTCACAGCAGCAGTATTTCGCAAGAGCCCGAGAGTCGAAAGAGAACGCCACAAAGGCTAGTTGCAAAATTGTTGAAATTATTGATTAAAAAAAAAAAAAAAAAAGTAGTGCTGCAACGATTAATCGATCAACTCGAGTATTCAATTAGAAAAAAATATTCGAACTAAATTTTGTTGCTTCGAGTATTCGTTTAATTAAAGTGGCATTGTAATGGTTCATTTTAAAAGTGTTTGCATTTAATTTCACTGATGAGGGTGGATACAATGCCCTCTGGTCTTTTCACCAACATAAGCTAAGTTTTTGTTTGAGCGAATGTTTTTTTAATGCATTCTTAATTTAGTTTGTAGGTATATTTAGCCGTTTTTTTGTGGGAATATGTGTCTGAACCACTTGTTAAGAGCATTGTAAAAAAAAAAAAAAAAAACTTTAGCATTTTATAGCATTTAAGCTAGCAGACTAACCCTCTATCCAAGTTAGCCAATTGTTCTTTTGTTGTACACGGATCCTCATTTTTAAAAAAAAATTATATCGTTTGAGGCTCAGCTCAGGCGTTTTAATTTTTCATGTTCCTTATCCGATTACTCAATTATTCGAACTAACTAGTCCATCGATTAATCGACTACTAAAATATTCGATAGCTGCAGCCCTATAATAAAGCAAATGTGACATACAGAACGGCTAGCTAAAATTTGCTTAAATATATTGTTCTACGTAAAGGATGTCAGCCAAGGTCGGCCCCCCACATTTTTGCCACACCAAATCTGGCCCCCTTTGCAAAAAGTTTGGACACCCCTGGGCTAGAGATTTCGGGAATTTCTCCGGAGCATTTCTATCCACTTCCCACAGTGTGCACTCACGAACAGATGCCTGCCTCACCCACTAACTTAATCAGTGAAAGGGAGCTGAGGAAATGGCCCTATTTAAACAACATAAAGATTCCCTACATAAACGCCACTGTTGAACTGTTGATTGGCACAAATGCATCAAAGTTGTTGGAGCCATTGAATGTGATCAACAGTCATGGAGATGGACCCTACGCAATTAGAACCCTATTGGGGTGGGTGATAAATGGTTCATTAAGGGGTGACTGCAATCAGGAACATCACTCAATTATCGCCAACAGAATCACCTGTAACAAGGTTGAAGTGACTCAGCATCACATGATCACACCAGCACGGAAATTGTGGTATATCCCACATCATGGCATATACCCTTCAGCGAAAAGAAAATTCAAGTCTTCCAAAAGTTGGCGGAAAAGGAAAAAGCAAGAGCACCCGGAAGAAGAGGGGGTCCATGTGGATGTGGAGTCTGCAATCAGAGCTGAATGGACCAACAGCACTGGCTCTGGCCCCCCTGCATGATGTCGCTGTCTGCTCTTAGTGTTCCCCAAGCGTAAAAAATAAGTCCAAAACGAATATGGTTGGGTGGTCTACGATCTGTCTATGACAGGGTATGACACATACTGGGTTTGGGAGCAAAAGCTCAATCAATCATTTTTTTTTGTGTATATCTATGGCTCTTTTGATGTACATTTTGATGTAATTGCTCAAAAGGCGCAATTAGGGGCCGGTGTGTAAGAGCCATATTCCTGATTTGTCTTATTATATGTAATTTTACTCCTCGCCACTAGAGGCTGTCAATCGCGTCTTTCCACTGACCTCGAATCAGCCCAGGTATGCTTAAAATGACAGCTAATCATGTCACAGGTGTTGGTAGTTAGGAGGGCAAACAGTTTTTGACTGTGTCTTAGTGCAGCGTGCAGGAATGGAAATTACTCATTTAGTTTGTTCTTTTGTGAATACGTTTTGAGTCTTTTGGTTTGTTACTTTTATTTGGAGAAAGTGTTTTTGAGTTAACTTATTAAACGCCACCAGAATAAACTTATTGGAACTGAGAAATGGACTCGCTGGTGTTTGCTTCGCGTCTCCAACGGCACTGAGCGCACGTCATCACTACAATCCCCTAACTATCATCCAGTACTAGACTGGAAACAGGGATCAGTCAGTACAGGGTATTTTGGATCGAATGTGAAATTTTTATCTACATTAAAAAAATGCTACTTCTTTTGCTTCTAACCAAGAATCGAGACTGTTATGCCTCCATATCTTTGAAGAATTCGGGGATTCAAGCGTTTATTCGCAAGAATTTTCGTCAGAAAAGCTCTGTTTACGTCAGATGGCCGCTAGCCTCATTTGCTAACAGAGTATAGTGTATAATGATAATAAACGGCTATTCTATTCTCTAATAAGTTGTGATTGTATATAGGATTTATTAATAATCTATTATTTATAATTGATTCTGCATGTTTTCCTCAAGTATTGTTTCTGATGTTAAATTGAGTGATTTATTAGCTGTTGAAAACTTAATAATAAAAATATTTGAGTTGCTGTTTTGGTCAAAAATATATATGATATGTTAAATATTACTATTGATCCTGAAAATACATGTGATTATCTCTCCATTTGGTGATTTGTGTGCATCTAGTGTAAAATTTGAGGCTTTTATAGCCATTTGAAATCGTGTTATACTTATATAAAATCAGGATTTTATAGAGGAACGACTTTTTTGCTGCTCATGGAGACTCGTATATGGCTAAGGTAGGTGCCTGTTTTGGTCTTGGGTCTGTAGAAGCTTTGCTTTTGAAAATATTTGAAGTTTTTGAAAACAGGCCCCCTACGGATCGGCCCCATTTCCCGTGTCATGTCAATAGGTTATGAAGTCTACGGGAGGAGTCTAAAAAAAACATAAAAAAACATTAATAAATCCATCTTTTCGAACTAAAACATGATGAGAACGTGCTCGGGCTTGTCATCCGACACCTGCGGGAAGAAGAGCACACAAAATGTGGAATCGGCTGACGAAAAAGAAGTGAATGAGCTGAGGTTGACCTCACCGCGTATTGGCGTCTTAATCGGGAGAGGTGGCTTGGCCAAAAGTCGTCTTGGTCACAGAAGCCGCCGCCTCAGGAGAATAGACCCTGAAGGAAGTGGTTTCAGAAGAAGTGGCTTGGGGAATAGCTATCTTGGGAAAATCATCCTCGGGGACGTCTGTCACCATGGAAGCGTTCATGGAATCGGTGTGGGAGACTGCAGAATGCACAAAGAAGGAGGTGGAGTCTTTAGCTCAGCGGTGTCAACCAGGCAGCCTGTAGGCCCGATCTAGCTCATCAAAGTTATTCTCGGCCATCGACTTTATGAACACAGGCTTAAAAGAAGAAGAAATGAAAAAAAGAACGATCCTAAAATTGCCCCATTTTCTTTTCGTGCCTGTGTATGTGCTATCTTCTACCCGTAGGATTTGAAGTGAGTGTGCTCACTCGCTCGTGGGTGCATGAGGAATTGAAATTATAAGGGTTGCCGGACATAAACAGTTGAATGATTGTATTTAACCCTAACCTGTCTACCCCCGACTAAAAATCAACAGGAAGGGACACAGAAAAGCACTACAAAAAAACAAGTGACCAGTGAACAAGAAGTGAGCTGGAAATACCCTGAAATCAAGATGAATTGCTCAACAATGGACAGGAAGTGACCCAAAATCAACAGGGAGTGACTCAAAATCAACAGGAAGTGACCTAAAAGACAGCCAAACCAACAGGAAGTGACCTGCAAATGACCTAAAATCAAGATGAAATGATCCAAAAGTAACAGGAAGTGACCCAAAATCAACAGGAAGTGACCCGGAAAAGCATCAACAGGAAGTGACCGGTGAATAGGAAGTGACTCAGAAATGCCCTAAAAGCAAGAGGAAATTATCCTAAATTTAAAGGAAGTGACCCAAAATCAAAAGGAAGTGACCCAAAAAAGCAGCAAAATAAATAGGAAGTGACTTGAAATCAATAGGGAGTGACTCAAAATCAACAGGAAGTGACCTATAAGACAGCCAAACCAATAGGAAGTGACCTGCAAATGACCTAAAATCAAGATGAAATGATCCAAAAGTAACAGGAAGTGACCCAAAATCAACAGGAAGTGACCAGTGAATAGGAAGTGACTCAGAAATGCCCTAAAAGCAAGAGGAAGTGACTGGAAATCAAAAGGAAGTGACCCAAAAAAGCAGCAAAATAAATAGGAAGTGAATTGAAATCAATAGGAAGTGACCCAAAAAAAGCAACAAAATCAATAGGAAGTGACCCAAAAAAAGCAACAAAATCAATAGGAAGTGACCAGTGAACAGGAAGTCACCTGGAAATACCCTGAAATCAAGAGGAATAGCTCCAAAATGGACAGGAAATGACCCAAAAGCAACAGGAAGTGACTCAAAATCAACAGGAAGTGACCTAAAAAGCAGCCAAACCAACTGGAAGTGACCAGGAAGTGACCTGAAAATACCCTATAATCACAAGGAAATTATTCAAAAGTAACAGGAAGTGACCCAAAATAACCAGGAAATGACCTGACAAAGCATCAAAATCAACAGGAAGTGACTCAGAAATGCCCTAAAAGCAAGAGAAAATGGACTGCAAAATGCACAGGAAGTGACCCAAAATCAAGAGGAAGTGACCCAAAAAAGCAGCAAAATAAATAGGAAGTGACTTGAAATTTGCCGTAAAACCATGAGACATGAGCCAAAAGTAACAAGAAGTGACTCAGAAATACCCTAAAAACCAGAGGAAAGGATCCTAAATGTACAGGAAGTGACCCAAAATTAGAGATGTCCCGATCCGATATTTGGATCGGATGCCGATATTGGCAAAAAAAAGCGCATCGGTATTGGATCGGCCAACACGGAAAAATCCCTTAAATCAAGAGGAAATGCTCCAATTTGTACAGGAAGTGACCCAAAATCAACAGGAAGTGACTTGAAATCAATAGGAAGTGACCCAAAAAAAGCAACTAAATCAACAGGAAGTGACCTAAAAAGCAGCCAAACCAACTGGAAGTGACCTGCAAGTGACCTGCAAATACCCTAAAATCACAAGGAAATTATTCAAAAGTAACAGGAAGTGACCTAAAATCAACAGGAAGTGACCTGGCAAAGCATTAAAATCAACAGGAAGTGACCTGGCAAAGCATTAAAATCAACAGGAAGTGACTCAGAAATGCCCTAAAAGCATGAGAAAATGGACCACAAAATGCACAGGAAGTGACCAAAATCAACAAGAAGTGATCTGGATATACCCTAAAATCAAGAAGAAATGCTCCAATTTATACAGGAAGTGACCCAAAGAAGCAACAAAATCAACAGGAAGTGACCAGTGAACAGGAAGTCACCTGGAAATACCCTGAAATCAAGAGGAATAGCTCCAAAATGGACAGGAAGTGACCCAAAAGCAACAGGAAGTGACTCGAAATCAACAGGAAGTGACCTAAAAAGCAGCCAAACCAACTGGAAGTGACCAGTGAACAGGAAGTGACCTGCAAATAGCCTAAAATCACAAGGAAATTATTCAAAATCAACAGGAAGTGACCCCAAAATCAACAGGAAGTGACCTGCAAAGCATCAAAATCAACAGGAAGCGACTCAGAAATGCCCTAAAAGCAAGAGGAAATGAACAGCAAAATGAAGTGACCATACATCAACAGGATGTGACCCGTAAATGCCCAAAAGCAAGAGGAAAGGATGCAAAATGTGTAGGAAGTGGCCCAAAATCAACAGGGGGTGACTCGAAATCAACAGGAAGTGACCCAGAAAAGCACCAAACCAAAAGAAAATGACTAGTGGTCAATAAGTGACCTGAAAGTGGCCTAAAATCAAGAGGAAATGATCCAAAATGTAAAGGAAGTGATCCAAACTCAACAGGAAGTAACAGGGAAATGCCCTAAAACCAACAGGAAGTGATCCAAGCTTGACAGGAATTGATCTTAAAATGCCCCAAAATGAACAGGAAGTGACCTAGGACCGCTTTTACTTACGAGCTGGAGTGTATTGGACTGCAATGAAAAGAGAGAAGCAAAGTCTCAGTGACGGTCGATGTGAAAATGGCCGACGGAGCAGACGTCCCTTACCTCGTTTGTGCTTGAAGAGAATGACGCCGACGCCGACAGCGACAGCGACAGCCAGAACGATGGGGATCAACAGGGTGATGCTGAACACCATCTTCCTCCGCCATTCTTTCTCTTGACAGATTAAAGCAAACGTGAAAACGTACGCGTTGGACAAGGACGTGAAGCGCGCGTCTCACCTTGGATGCGCTCGTTGCTCAAAACTTCGGCGAGGTCCAGCGGGGTGACGACATCCTCCGGGACGCCTTCCATATGAAAGACGCACTCGTAATTAGCGCGCTTGTCCGACATGTGGAGGCTAGCGCTGGTCTGGAAGGTCCCGTCGTGGTTGGGGAGGATCTCGTCCATCTCAGCGTCCCTGTAGAGCCGCTCGCCATCCTTCCTCCAGAAGAGGACGGCCGCCCTGGGGTAGAAACCGGTGGCGTGGCAGGTGACCAGCGAGCCCGCCGTCTTCTGCAGCAGGGAGACCCGCGGGACCTCTGAAAAGGACATTTCTGGGTCACTTCCTGTGGTGAGGTGGAGGTTCAACTTTCAAAGTCCTCCCCGGTTGAAGTGAGCTGGATGTTGATCCACCACTTCCTGTTGATTTCAGGGCATTTCTGGGTCACTTCCTGCATTTTTTGGGGGGGTCCATAGACCACTTCCTGTATGTTTTGGATCATTTCCGGTTGATTTTAGGGCACTTCCCGGACATCTCTGTTCACTGGTCACTTCTTCTTGATTTTGAGGCATTTATAGAGCACTTCCTGTCAATTTCAGCTCACTTTCTGCTCATTTCGGGTCACTTCCTGTTGATTTTGAGTCACTTCTTGCACATTTTTGGGCAATCAGAGATGACTTCCCTTTTATTTTGCACTTTTTGCAGCAGGGCTGGAACAAAAAGTGGTATTTGGCATTTTTTTTGCCATGTGGCAAAATGGATTTTGCCATGTTGCATTCTTTTTGCCATGTGGCAAAATGATTTTGACATTGGGTTTTTTTTTGCGATGTGAAAAAAAATGATTTTGATACGGGGCTTTTTTTGCCATGTGGCAAAATGGATTTTGACATGTGGCATTTTTTTGCCAAGTGAAAAAAAAAATGATTTTGCCATGTAGCATTTGTTTGCCATGTGGCAAAATGTATTTTGACATGTGGCTTTTTTTAAGTATGTGGCAAAATGGATGCGCTGTAATGTAAAGTGTATGGTCAGAAATCACAACCACACATTTTTCTGTCGTTCAAAATGAATGGAAAATTTGGACGTGCACAGCCGTCAGTGGCATAGCCTGCCTTTGGTGCCAGTTGAATGTCAATGCGCTGTAATGGTAAGTGTATAGTCTAAAATCACAGCCACGCATGTTTTTCTGCCATTTAAAATGAATGGAAAATTTGGACGTGCATAGGCATCAATGGCATGGGAGTGAATAGCCTGCAAAAATGCTACAGGATATACCCAAAAAAAAATGCCACATACCCAAATTTGTTTGCCACAAACCAAAATCCATGTTGCCACATACCAATGTAAAATGCCTCATGGAAAAATCAATTTTGCCACATGGCAAAAAAAATGCCACATGGCAAAATCCATTTTGTCCCATGGCAAAAAATGCCACGTGGCAAAAAAAAATGCCACATGGCAAAATCCATTTTGTCCCATGGCAAAAAATGCCACATGGCAAAAAAAAAAATGCCACATGGCAAAATCCATTTTGTCCCATGGCAAAAAATGCCACTTGGCAAGAAAAAAAGCCACATCACAAAATCCATTTTGTCCCATGGCAAAAAAAATGCCACATGGCAAAAAAAAATATCACATGGCAAAATCCATTTTACCACATGGCAAAAAAATGCCACATGGCAAAATCAGTTTTGCCACATGGCAAAAAAATGTCACATGGTCAAATTACATTTTGCCACATCGCAAAAAAATGCCACATGACAAAATCCATTTTTTCCCATGGCAAAAAAAATGCCACATGGCAAAAAAAATATCACATGGCAAAATCCATTTTACCACATGGCAAAAAAAATGCCACATGGCAAAAATCCATGTTTCCCACATGGCAAAAAAATGCCACATGGTAAAAATCAATTTTGCCACATGGCAAACAAATGCCAAATGGCAAAAAATACCACATGGCAAAAAAAAAAAAAAAAAGCCACATGGCAAATACCACTTTTGATTCTCGCTGTCTCTCTCTTCGTCTCATTTCCTATTTATTTTTAGGGCATTTCACAGTGGGCAGTCACTTACTGTTCATTGGCCACTTTCTGTTGATTTTGAGTCACTGATTTTGGATCGCTTCCTGCATATTTTGCGGCCTTCTGGGGTCACTTCGTGTACAATTTGGCTCACTCCCTGTTGATTTTGGGTCAATATGTTTGTTTGGGGGCACTTTGGATCATTTCCTGTTGGTTTAGGGTGCTACCCAGTCACTTTCTGTTCATTGGTCACTTCCTGTTGATGTTGACGCATTTCAGGGTTACCTCCTGTTGTTTTTGGATCATGTCGTTGGTTTGGGGCATTTTGGGGTTACCTCCTTTTAATTTTGGTCACTTTCTTTTGATTTTGAGCTCACTTTCTGTTGATATCAGGTCACTTCCTGTTTGTTTGGGTGCATTTTGGGGTCACTTCCTGTTAATTTGGGGGCTTTTTGGGTCACTTTCTGTACATTTTGCATCATTTCCTGATGCTTTTAGGGGATTACCCACTTTCTGTTCACTGGTTCACCCCTGTTGATGATGAGGCATTCCCAGATTACTTCCTGTTGTTTTTTAAAAAGGTCGTTAGTTTTGATGAGTGATGCCACTCCAGCTCCATTGTTGTGTTGGTTAGAGAACGTGGAAAATTGAAGTGGCGAGCAGAAATGCGGAAATAAAGCAAAAGAACCTCAGAAACTTGTCTATAAAATTCAGGAAAAATGGATGAACAAAGAAAAAGAAAAAAAATATATGAGTGTGTCAAATGTGAGCTGTGCAAGACAGAAGGTGTGAGACGACAAATGAGGGTGAGAACATTGAAGAAGAGATGTTCAGGTAAAAATGGAGTATGAATGAGAGAAAAGAAAGCATTGATGGGGAAAAAAACTAAATGGAGGGAACATTTCATGGACAATGTGTGAGAGAAGGCTGTACCTTACCTGTTCTCATCAGGACGTCCCTCCCTAAGCTCACGTACTTCTTCAAGTAAAAAGGGCATTCCTTCGTCACGGACTCCTTTAAGTATTCATTATAGTTATTCAATGTGTCCAACTCGTGTTTGCTGATAACTGCTCGCGGCTGGACGGCGATCCATCTCAGTTCCTTCAAATCAAACCATAGAAAGTCTTCTCCATTGTAAGCATCGTGAAGCCAACCTTCAATCTGGCCAGTCTCATTGTCCCATTGGCAGCCAGACACCCGCTGGATCAAGTGACGGCCTGAGAGAAAGGCACGTCAGGTGAGGGCAAGGGCAGAGGTTTGGCGTCAACACTGGTACAGAGTAGGGACTATATACACAAAAAAATTAGGGCTGTCAAATTTATCGCGTTAACAGGCGGTAATTCATTTTTTAAATCAATCGCGTTAAAATATTTGACGGAATTAACGCATGCACGGAATGACCCGTTCATGCGTTGCCTTAAACAGTTTACAATGACACCGTTTTAGCACATTGAGAGCAAAAAGGCGGAGAAATGCGAGTGGACACAGGCGTTCATTGGACCGCGCCTTTTATTGGCTTAAGCTTTAGCTTAGCAGCCACTGCTAACAATCATGGTTGCCCAACTTCCCTTCATGCATTTGGGCGGAGCAGGCGACGATCTTTTTCTTACCATGCTTAATTGAACACAACGCAGAACACCTTGTTTACCTTTTGCAGCCGCTATTGACAGTCATGGTTACCCAACTTCTCATCATTCTCATCTTTTTCTTAATATAAAAGTTCTATAAGTTGTACTAACATTATCTTTTAAGAACTACAAGTTTTTCTATCGATGGATCGCTTTAAGAGAATGTTAATAATGTTAATGCCATCTTTTTATGATTTATTGTTAGAATAAACAAATACAGTACTTATGTACAGTATGTTGAATGTTTATGTCCGTTTTGTGTCTTATCTTTCCATTCCAACAGTAATTTACAGAAAAATATGGCATATTTTAGAGATGGTTTGAATTGCGATTAAATATGAATAATTCATCTTTAAGCTGTGATTAACTCGATTAAAATTTTTAATCGTTTGACAGCCCTAAAAAAAACAATAAAGGGACCACCACTAACATACACTGCTGGCCAAAAGTATTGGCACCCCTGCAATTCTGTCAGATATTGCTCAATTTCTCCCAGACAATGATTGCAATTACAAATGTTTTGGTAGTAATATCTTCCTTTATTTTGCTTGCAATGAAAAAACACAAAAAGAGATTGGGAATTTTTTTTTTAAATCATGATCATTTTACAATAAACTCCAAAAAATGGGCCTGACAAACGTATTGGCACCCTCAGCCTAATAGCACAACAAAATAACAATCGCTTCTGGTATCCATCAATGAGATTCTTACAATGTTCTGCGGGAATTTTAGACCATTCTTCTTTGGCCAACTGCTCCAGTTCTCAGATTTCTCCAGACTGCCATTTTCAGATCTCTCCACAGGTGTTCTATGGGATTCAGGTCTGGCCACTTTAGAAGTGTCCGGTGCTTTCTCTCAAACCATTTTTGAAGTGTGTTTTGGGTCATTGTCCTGCTGGAAGATCCGTGACCTCTGAGGGAGACCCAGCTGATGGGAGAAATATGATTGCTTAAAGGAATATCTTGTGTGCTTTAACAGTAGCGTGGGAATCTTAGAAGTGACAATCTACGTATATCTAGCGTTATTGTTGTTCTTGCTTTCTTCCTTGTTCTACATTAAACATTGTATATTTCACAAAAGTGTGTGTGTTACTGACTCAATGCGCACCCGGAAACGCAAAATTTGCTGGTAATCTTCAGACTTTGTCATGCCATGCACACGGTCGAGCAGTCCAATGCCACAGACAGCAAAGCAACCCCAAAACATCAGAGAACCTTGAAAACCTCGGAACCGTGTTCTTTTCTTTGAAGGCCTCGTTTTTTCCCCTTATAAACTCTATGTTATGCCTTTTCCCAAAAAAGCTCTACTTTTGTCACTTTTGTCTCATCTGACCAGAGAACATGCTTCCAAAATGTTTTTGGCTTTCTCAGGTATGTTTTAGCAAACCCCAGAAGTGGGGTCTTCCTGGGTATCCTACCATAGAGTGCCTTTTCATTCAAACGCCGACGTATAGTACGGGTAGGCACTGTTGTACCCTCTGACTGCAGGACAGCTTGAACTTGTTCGAATGTTAGTCAAGGTTCTTTATCCACCATCCGCACAATCTTTCATTGAAGTCTCTCGTCCATTTTTCTTTTCCGTCCACATCGAGGGAGGTTAGCCACAGTGCCGTGGGCTTCACACTTATGGATGACACTGCGCACGGTAGACACACGAACATTCATGTCTTTGGAGATGGACTTGTGGCCTTGAGACTGCCCACGCTTCCTCAAAATTTTGCTTCTAAAGCCCTCAGAGAGTTCTTTGGTCTTCTTTCTTTTCTCCATGCTCAATGTGGTACACTGTGGCGTAATTATTGACTCAGACCTAAAATTTGACAGCCATCTAAAGTCCGTCACTAAATCCGCTTATTACCACCTAAAAAATATAACCAGAATTAAGGGGCTTCTGACTCAACAAGACATGGAAAAACTTATGCATGCATTCATTTTCAGCAGATTGGACTACTGCAACAGTATATTTACAGGTCTTGATAAAAAATCAGTCAGGAAGCTGCAGCTAGTACAGAATGCTGCAGCCAGAGTCCTCACAAATACAAGGAAGCTGGACCACATTACACCGGTTTTGAAATCGCTACACTGGCTTCCACTGAGTCAAAGGATTGACTATAAAATACTACTGCTCGTCTACAAAACACTCAATGGCCTTGGACCAAAATACATGCTTGACTTGTTAGATTCCTATGAGACATCTAGACCCCTAAGGTCGTCTGGAAAGGGTCTTCTGCATGTTCCAAGAACAAGAACTAAGCAGGGTGAGGGAGCATTTAGTTATTATGCTCCTCACCTCTGGAACAAGATACCCGAACGTCTGAAGTATGCTCAAACTAGGGCTGGGCGATATGGCCTTAAACATGTATCACGATAAATTGAGCAGATTTATCTCGATAACGATAAATGACGATAAATTCGCCCAAGCGGACTGTTATATAATTTGAAAATCTGAATCAATGCATGAAATACAGATTAACTATTTCTTGTTGATTTATTTACCAGCATTCAATTTGATATACTGTATCAACAATTAACAATTGTACATGCAGTCTAAACATTAAGTTTATAAAAATGTATTGTAAGCAATAAGAATTCAAGTATGAACATTTATAACAGCGTGTATGACTTGAACAATGTACATTGTCAAAATCAATATGCCTGTGCAAACATGTAATCGTAACACAAATGACTTGCAGCTTGAACAGTACACTTCAAAAAGACAACTTATTGTTAATGGCTGCTGTGACATAATTATCAAATACAAGTGTTTACTTTATGGTTTAAGGGTTTTTTTCCCCCCAGTGCATTTTTTAATAAATGCACGCACAATAAAAATAGCTGGGGCCATTTCTCGGTCATTGTAAGTTTTGCCGTTGGATTGTACTTTATGCTGAATGCTTTACCATCACAAAAGCTATCAGAGGAATCACACACAGACAGATACAAAATAACGCCACATAGTAATTGCTAGATGCAGTCCATGCCCAATCCACTCATTAAGTTCAGCCGTTTCGACAAGGTTAGAGCCGTTATCCGACTCCATAACGTTCATTTGTAGCGTTAGCCGCTAGCTAGCGTTAGCCTGGCTACCAGTAGAAAGCACTGAAAGCACCATCTCCGGAAATCGTGAGAACAAAGGAGGACAGCGGGTGAAAGCCCGTCTGGATGCCACCAAGAGTCTACTAAATGTCGGTTGAAAGTTTGGTGAACCTCCCTTAAGCCACAATCCATCACGTTTTGCTTGTAGCGTTAGCTGCTAGCGTTAGCTTACCGGGCTTTTGTTTGATTGGCTTCCTGATGATCACGTGACTCCCTACGTAAGCACATTCACTGCTTTCTTAAAGGGGAATGAACATAGACGAACAACACAGAATCAAAGCGGGATGAAAAGACTATATTTTCTTGTTTTATTAATTTACCGAATTTACCGACATGGTCAAAATTACGTAGGTCATCGTTAAGAATTTCGGTGACGGTAAATTTTCGGTTTACCGCCCTGCTCTAGCTCAAACTGTTAGCTCCTTTAAATCAGGGCTAAAAACGCTTTTGTTTAGACAGTTATGGATATGCAGTGCTATATATTTCAATCTACCTGCCTTCTATTCCTCTTGTGCTTATTTCCATTGCTGATTTCAATGATTATTATTAGTAGTAGTTTTTGCTTTATTTTTATTTTTGTTTTATTTTTATTTATTTATTTATTTTTATTCTGTGATTAAATGCGATCTTTTGTCTTGGTTTTTACATTGTGTTGATTGAAATGTGATTTTTATGGTCTTCATGTGATGTAAAGCACTTTGAATTGCCTTGTGTTGAATTGTGCTGTATAAATAAATTTGCCTTGCCTTGCCTACACATAAGGACACAGGACAGAGGTTGAGTCCACTTTAATCCATTTTAACTAGCTGCGAGTGTGATTTAGTTATTGACACCACCTGTTATCTGCCACAGGCAGAGGCGTAGCAAGGGTCCCGGGGAGCCCCAGGCAACATGGGGCCCTTTGAGCATGTGCAAGTAAGGGGGACAGTTGGACTTGGAGCAATAGCATAATTGATAAAAGTCTAATAACGCCTCGCTCTCATAGAACGCTTTTTAGGACACTCAATGTGCCCCCCCCCCCCCCCAATTGCATTAATACATACACATTTGCGCAGTAAAATGAACACGAAGGGTGGGGGGGGGGTCGAGTGCAGGCTGTGTGCGGTCATCTTGGCCATAAGAGTGGCGAAAACTAAGCACTTTACACTCATATGGATGTACAACATCATTTTAAGATGCTAAACTAACACCTTCCCTCTTAAAGCAAATGGGCAATGCGAATATAATGTAATGAACGCTCTCCTCGACGCAGAGAGAACGAGTGGGATCAACCAGCCGACATAACAGGGAAAACACGAAATGGTCGCGCTGATAACAGCTCTAACTTATTATAAGAACTTTATGGCATGAAGAGGAAATACTTACATTCGTTCATGGACGCACAGATGAATCCTCTAACAGGTGGGGTGGCCGTCCTCTGCTCGAAATGCGCACCTTACGTTTACGCCTATTCTCGTTCGCTTGTGACGTAGGACAATAATAGGACTGGTTGCTATGGGAACGTACGCAGCGGCATACCGGATACCCAAGGAACCTTGCTAAACGGAGTATTAAAATTGCTAATAAAATCGTTTAGGATTATTTTAGATGAATATATGTTATATTTTTCTTATAGAGTGTTCAACGAGGAATACAATAGACCCATTAATAGACTTTCTTGGAAAAATCACCACTTCTTTAAGTAGTCACATGAAGAATGAGGTGGCCTGTGAAAACCAACATAAAATATTTTAGCAAGGACTTTTCATAAAGTTCTTGGAGAATCACTCTTTGCACATACATACAGTGTTAAAACTGATTGGACTTGCTTATACATGTATGCTAATTGGGACTGATAACAGAATTGTTAGATAATCTGCCAAATAATTCAATGGTATTGAATCACTCCCAATACTTGTAGCTACGACAGTGCGGTGAAGCTGAGTGTGCTAAATCTTTGTGTGCCAAATCTGTTGGCTCTCTGGGGGGCCCTGCTAGCTGGGGGCCCTAGGCAATTATCTGCATATGCCTAATGGGACGCTACGCCTCTGGCCACAGGTCACTAAGAGGTGCTGTTCATTACACAAATTAAACAAGAATCACATGACTTTTCAAAGGATGCCAATACGTTTGTCGGGCTCATTTTTGGAGTTTTTTGTAAAATGATCATGATTGTAGGAAAGCCCCATCGTGAGTGTGTGTGCTACAATTTAATTGTTGCTACGCTGGCCCTTTAAGAAAAGCGAAGCGTGCACGAGTCACTCTCTCTCCTCCCTTCACTGACGCGTATATGAGTCGCTTCTCTCCTTCTTTCACTGTGTGCAGTTCGTTCCTAAAGTTGCCGTCTTGGTTAATTGCAATCCGAATGTTGTGTGTGAATGAGAGAGGTGGGTATAGTGTAGAACTGTACTTTGGCATTGTATCAACACGTTTGGCAGATGAGTTACCTGCTTATAAGATAAGAAGACCTTTATTGATCCCACCAGGGGGAAATTCTTGGTGTTACAGCAGCAAAGATATAGGTAACGGAGAGGACGAAGTGATGTAGCCGTTAATGTATGAAATTTAGCAGCAAACACTCAAAAACACACTAATAGTCCGTACATAGTACAGAGGGACAAAAATAAGTGGCAGTGCAGCAGTGCAAATATAAAGTAAAGAGTTGGAAGCAATTAAAAAAAATACAGTTGTGTAGAATGTTGGATATTGCATAATATAATCACAAGTGCAGAACTGCACAATTGCACTAATGAGCGGCAATTTGTAGAGACTACCTAGTGTTGTTATTATACAGCCTGATAGCGGCAGGCAGGAAGGAGCGGCGGAATCTCTCCTTTGCACAGCGAGGGTGTAAAAGCCTATTACTAAAGGAGCTGGGCCGTTGCATTTGTTAGCCGCCACGAGCTAACCGCTAGCCGCTGGGTGCTAACCGCCGGGTGCTAACTGTTAGCCGCCAAGCGCTAATCCTTAGTGCTAATCGTTGGCTACTTTGTTGAGGCTATGAGTTTTGTTTGTTGCCAATTCGCTTATCAGTATTGTTTACTTTCCTGCTTAATGTGTATGCTTATTATTGTCAATGATTAGCATTGTATGCATTATGTGTAACGGGTACACGCAGGTCCGTCGTGGAGTGTGGAAACCTCCCTGCTGATTCCTTCATCTGGGGGCGCCGGCGGCTGTATGGCGCAGTGGTTAGTGTCCCTAACTTCCGCGTGGAAGCGTCGTGGCGCGCGGGCTCGCGTCCCGGCCTAGTCAGATTTCATTCATTATATTCAATGTTGTTCCTGTTAATTTAGATATATGTTTATATATGGCGGAAAACACTCAGGGGACTTGGAAGTTCCGCTCGGAGACTCACAATATGGCCAAATTTCAAAATTGTCCGATATGCATTTGTCATACATCATTGGAAAATTTAAAATCTCAATTTTCTGCGGGAAGAAAATTTTTGAACAGGAGGGCATTTTTGAGAAAAAAAATTAAATTAAACAGCAAAACCCTATCTGGAGGCGAGAGCACGCGAGAGCAGAATTACAGATGCCGTGATTTTAACAAGGTATTATCACGTACTTACCTTGTTTTGATCCAAAAACTCCATGTAGCATGTATCACTGAGTGTCAAGACACAGCTGTGAATGGCCACAGCTGTATATTTTGGGGTATTTTATGGGTGAAACATGGTCATATAACAAGGGTCGCGATGCAGAAATCACAGACATCAAGGAGTGGTCGAGATCTTTTATTTTCATATATTACCGTTTTAAAAGTTTTTTTCCAATTTTTCTTTGTTATTAATCATCTAACATATCGAGGAAAATGCAACAGTAGTAACAAAAAAATTCATTTTAGCGATAGGAGGTAGATATCCGTGACTTTTTTACAGACACCATTGTTTTCATTATGACGTAATTTGTTTAAAAGTTTAAAATATGCGAGTGAATAATTTTTTTAAGTCGTTTTTTTTTTTTTTTTTTTTAAACGAAATATGAGACCTCAATTAATGATTCTAAGCTAAAAAGGACAGACATTTTGAATAATAAATATATAATTACCTTTGTTTTATGGCTGGGTTGAAACAAAAGCGGTTGCGCGACGTCTGTAAACGGGGGTTTTCAGGGTAAAACGGACAAATTAAAAATAGTTTGGGGCTAAATGCGCCACGAATCTGCTATGGCAGCCTATAGACATATTGTTCTATCAAACACAACAGTTTTGGCTTAAAATCTAGCAGTTTCTTTTAAAGAGGAGTGCAAGAGCAGAAACTGCTTTTTCAGTCTTGTCTGTGTTTTCCGCCATATATATATATTACATTACTGACATGTTATATGGTTATCCTGTATTTGCAGACAACCACAACAAAATAAATCACATTCTCCTATTCACCATCATTAAAGGAAACAAATAAATCCTGGAAACCCTCTGTTGATTCTCTAACATAGTCACAACTCCATAGCCTCGCCGGCTTTATACCACACAACCACGGAGGGATCACCATTCAAATTAGCCCTCTCTTTCAATGATTTAAAATAAATTTTCATTCTCTTTTGTGTTTTTTCATTGCAAGCAAAATAAATGATATCATTGTAATTGCAATCATTTTCTGGGAGAAATTGAGCATTATATGACAGAATTGCAGGGGTGCCAATACTTTTGGCCAGGGCCAGGAACTTCATATATTCAGTATTTTACACTGTTTGTCTACCGTATATAACCTATTTTGACCATCGTATGTAGAAAGAACAAAAAACACCGATGACCATATACCTGCTGTTTCTGTTGATCTCATTTTTTTCTGTTGAAAGTTTATCATACCAAGTTGAATAAATACTATCACACTTAAAAATGTTTGGTCGAGCATGTTTGGTTGTCAATGGGACATAAATATTACAAATTTTGACCAAAGAATTTGGGGTTTTTTTTGTTGTATTTTTGGGGTCCAAAATGTGGATTATAATTGGTCAGTGAAGAAAACAACAGTTTGGACATGAAGGTTATGGTGTCCTGAAAAAAAGGACCCAACCAAGCCATTGTGAACAATGTTCTTTGATATCTACAGGAAACATAAAAAGAAAATGTTTCATCCGATTACTTGATTAATCAATGAAATTTGCAGTTGTCAGGTACGCGGGCAGACAGGCAGGTTTGTGTGGACCCAAACGCAGGAAACAAAAATGCAAGGCAGGAGGCAGATGGCGATGAACTCAAAAAACGTTTTAATGATATCTAACAAAAGCACAAAGTACAAACAAAACCACTGGGGATCAAAGGGCAAGATTCAAACAAAACTTACTTAAATCAGAGGGACTGGTACACGAGGGCTTGGAACGGACTTGAAGTTTGCAAAGACGGACATAGACATAGACAATGACGCAACAAGGGGTGACAAGGAACTGGGTCATTATATACACACGCAGACAAGGGGTAACGAGACGAGGAACAGCTGGGTAACACAGGTGGATGCAAATTGCAGGATACGCTGGGAGAACACACACAGGTGAAATCAATGGGTAATCACAGAGACAAGTCACACTAGGAAAAACCCAACACAAAACCTAACAGCAGTAGAATACTTGATTATTAAAGTATTCGATAGATGCAGCCGTGGTTCCATGTAGGTCTTTCACTACCCCGCCGCCCACTTTCCCTCCGCCCGCCATGTGACATCATAGCAAGTGCCTAAGGCAGACATGTCCAAAGTCCGGCCCGGGGGCCAAATGCGGCCCCTGGTCAAATTTCATCCGGCCCCCAGCCTCTGTCATAAAATCAATAACGTCTGTCCCGCACACAGACTTTTTAATTGGTCAGCGGTATTGCAACCAGCATATGAAGTAGCTTACACACTAAATGCTGCTCCTCATTTACCCACTAAAAGGCAGCAGCACTCCAAGCAACATTACCCCATGTGACCCTTAACTCCCAATTTTCTAAAATGGTGACAATCAACACAAAAAAGAAAGTTCACTGCGACGGCCGACGCTTCAGGGATTGGTGGAAATTGGACCATTTCTTCACTAAAATACGCAACAACTGTGTCTGCCTCATTTGCAAAGAGACAGTCGCTGTTTTTAAAGAGTTCAATTTGAGCCGATATTACCAAACAAGAGACGCTGACATGTCCGACAAGATTACAGGGAAGATACGTAGCGAGAAATTAAAGCAACATGAAGCTAGTTTAATTTCACAGCAGCAGTATTTTGCAAGAATCCCAGAATCGAAAGAGAACGCCACAAAGGCTAGTTGCGAGATTGTTGATATTATTCATTTAAAAAAATAAAAAAGCAAAGGTGACACACAGAACGGCTTGCTGAAATTTGCTTAAATATATTGTTCTACGTAGAGGACCTCAACCAAGGTCGGCCCCCCACATTTTTACCACACCAAATCTGGCCCCCTTTGCAAAAAGTTTGGATACCCCTGGCCTAAGGCAAGTTAGCAAGGGTGACTCAAACCGCAGCCATGGGGATGAAATGCTCCAAATTGAAACGACCACTAACCTCCCGTTTGGTTGAAGTGCTCCTGAAGATGACGAATGCCGACTTTGGCATCCTGCTGATTATCAGTATTGATTATTGTCTGTCTCTCCCAGAAGTATGGCTCCTGGATTGTCATGTTGTTCATCCAATCCTGTTTGGCTTTTGATGTCCTGGTCTCGCTGTCGTAGTGTAAAATCTGAATGCCGTCAACATAACCCACCTCCATGTACTCTGGGAAGTTTGGAATTTGAAACGACGCCGTTGCGATATACTTGAGCGAGTGGATCACTGAAAGAAAAAACAAAAACATTTGTTTCTTGTACTCCAAAGGACGGACAGACGATTAGGGCCACGCAAGGAAAGATTTTTTTTTTCTTTTAAGACCAGATTCAAGCCATAATATTTTGAGATTAAAGTCAAATTCAAGTGATATGTTGCAGTACTCATACCTGTGAAGTTGTATGGTCTTGGCGTAATTTGTACAAGTGAGCACTGATTTTTAAATGTGTACGTTTTTCGTGCATTACGTTTTTTTTCCCCTCCTTTTGGGTTTTGTCACCCTTTTCGGCAACGAGACAATGTGCGTTACTACGTTGGTTGAATGACGTGAGAAAATCAGACACTGAAAGGGAAGAGTGTTGTGACGCTGTAGCAAACGCGATGCTAGGCTAGGTGGCTCCAATACTTCCTGACTGTAGCCGACAGGCTATAATCGACGCCTAGATATCACACGCATATAGAACTACATGCGAAAAGACAGACTTGGCGGTGCTAGTAAACAGCCGCCATTTTAAAGCAGTAAACTTTGCAGAGAGGCTCTGTTGTAGTGAACCTTCCTAGCGAACCTAAGAAACTTTTTATCTAAAATACTCCTAAATTGGCAAAATCTTGACTTGAGTCTATCTTTAAATGATGAAACAGTTTTAAAATGTTCACATGTCAGAAGTAGACAGAAGGGAACTCATGCAAAAACGGGAGCAATTTTATCAACTTTAACGGTTGATTCACAACATTAAATGACCTCCAAACATATAAAAGGTTACTATGTTTTTGTTTTTTTTGTTTTAAAAAATGGGGAAAAAACATGTAAGGTAACACCAGTTACTTTGCCAAGTAACTTTTTTACTACTGCGTGTGTATTTCAGTAGTTAGTCACTACACTAGCCAAAGAGCTAAGAGGCATTTTAACAGTCGAAAATGTTTACATTTTAAGTGTTTATTTCACTTTCTTAAAAGCAAAATAAAGGCACTTTTAAAAATAAATAAATAAATAAAAACACAAACCAAAACTGTCAAGAGGGAGATTCACCACATCAACACAAACACTAGTTACTGTACTTCACTGCATCTCTCCTATTGAAAACACCTGGGTGCATTAGGGTAGCCACTCACAATTCACCAACCACTCTCATTTAAAGCACCTGGGCACCAGTGCAGTCAGAACAAACACTCAACTCTTATAATTCAATGGAACGACTGCTGGTAAGACCATTCCTTGCTATTATGTTTATTTGGTTTGTATTGAGTTTGGTTGGTGGCTAATGGTGATTGTTAAATAATATTAACCTGGGATGTTTTAAACTTAAATTGTGTTTTACTGAGAGCATGTTTATATTATATTGTATTGTTAATTGACTTAACACCATATTTTCTGTGCCTAGGTTTATAAGCTAAAAAGAAGTTAAAGGAAAGAAGTTCTCCAAACAAAAGAAAAATAAAAGGAGGGAAAAAAAAAAAAAAAAAGGCTTTTGAGTTGTCCACGTCCTTCCCCTTGAATAGAGCCTTTTTCAAGTTCGGGCAAGAGTTGAGGTTCCCAAAAAATTTATAACTTGACAGAAACCGAAACCGTGATCCCAAAACCGAGGTTCAAACCGAACCGTGGGGTAACTGAACCGTTGCACCCTTAGAGCACTGATTTTTAATTGTGTACGCCGTACGTTCAAAATCTGTACGTTTTTCGTGCATTCCGTTTTTTTTCTCCGTTTGGATTTTGTCGCCATTTCGGCAACGAGACTGTGCGTTACTACGTTGGTTGAATGACGCGAGAAGAGTGTTGTGACGCTGTAGCAAACCAATGCCAGGCTAGGTGGCTCTAATACTTCCTGACTGTAGCTGACAGGCTACAATTGACGCCTAGATATCACACGCATATAGAACTACATGCGAAATGACAGACTCCGCGGCGTTAACAAACGCTCGCCATTTTAAAGCTGTAGACTTCTCAGAAATGCTCTGTTGTGGTGAACCTTCCTAGCGAACCTAAGAAACTTTTTATCCAAAATACTCCTAAATTGGCAAAATTTTGACCTTGAATCTACCTTTAAATGATGAAAGTTTTAAAACATTTTACGTCGAAATGAAATAATAAGTAACTTCAAAAAAGGAATTTTTTTTTTTTTTTTTTTTTTTTAAATGGGGAAAAAAAAAAAAACAAAGATAACCAGTTACTTTTCATTCAGGTAACTGAGTTACTAACGCAATTACTTTTAGGGAAGTAATTTTTAACTAATTACTTTTTAAAAGTAAGATTAACACTGGTCATAAAGATGAAGTCTGCAGAATGAAAAGTGACAAAAGCGCAGATTTTATTCTGCCAATTTGTTGCCGAACACAATTTGCCCGCAACTATTGCTGATCGCTTCTCAGAATTGGCAAAATAAATGTTCCCTGACCCAACGATTGCATCGGTGAGTTAATTTTATCAATTGACCTTTTCAACTTATAATTGGACACACTAACGAACGACCTTCAAGTCAAACAGAATTACGAGCTGAAGTGCAGCCATCAAGACTTGAAATTGCCAAAAGTACGACATACAATTATAACAAAAGTCACTTAAATTTTAGTAATCATGATGTAGCTGAAGATATTGTTCTTTCATTGTAGCAGGTTATGTTACTATATCACCAATAAATTCATATAATTTTAAAAATTGAGCTTTATTTTTGTTTCATATTGTACGCTAGCTACAATCATTGAATTCTGACTGGAAAAGTAGAAATGAAATCTCAGCCTTTGCTTCCATATTGTACAAGTGCCCTCTAGTGGTTAAAATGTACCATGAACTGAAAAAGAGGCTGGTCCATTCGTATCACAGATGGGTAGAGGCACCAAAAAAATGTAGTCAGTATATTTTGAGAGTGGCTCCAAAATATCCCCACATCAACAGTAAGTAACCCAATATCAACAGGGAGTGGCCTCAAAATTACCCTAAATTAACAGAAAGTGACCCTGAAATGAAAAGCAAGTAACCCAATATGAACAGGAAGTGATCTCACATCAACAGGAGGTATCCCGCTAATAGGTAGTGGCCCCAAATCAAATGGAAGTGACCCTGAAATGCCTCAAATCAACAGCAAGTAACCTGATATAAACAGGAAGTGATCCCACATCCAGAGGAAGTAAAACAATAACTGGAAATGGCCTCAAAATGCCCCCAACTAAACAGGAATTGACACAAATTCCCTTAAATTAACAGGTGAAGTGACCTAAAATCAGCAGGAAGTGAACCTGAATTGCCTCAAATCAACAGCAAGGACCCAATATACAGGTAGTGACCCCACATCAACAGGAAGTAACCTGATAATAGGAAGTGGCTCCAAAATGCCCTCAAATCAACAGGAGGTGACCCTGAAATGACCCAATCAACAGAAAGTGGCCTTAAATCAATAGCAAGTAACCCAATGTAAAAAGGGAGTGTTTCTCTAATTTCCCCACATCAACAGGAAGTGACCCCACATCAGCAGGAGGTAACCCGATATCAACAGGAAGTGGCCCCAAAATGACCCCAAATCAACAAGTGAACCCAAAATTCCCCGAAATCAACAGGAAGTGACCCAATATCAGCAGGAAGTGAACCTGAAATGCCTCAAATCAACAGCAAGTAACCTGATATAAACAGGGAAGAGCCCCAAAATGCCCCCAAATCAACAGGAAGTGACCCTGAATTGCCTCGAATCAACAGGAAGTAACCTGATATCAACAGGAAGTAACCTGATATCAACAGGAAGTGGCCCCCAAATCAGCAGGAAGTGACCCCACATCAACAGGAAGTAACCTGATATCAACAGGAAGGGGCCCCAAAATGCCCCCAAATCAACAGGAAGTGACCCCACATCAACAGGGAGTGACCCTGAAATGCCTCAAATCAAACAGCAAGTAACCCGATATAAACAGCAAGTGACCCCACATCAACAGGAAGTAACCTGATAATAGGAAGTGGCCTCAAAACCAGGGGTCGCGTTAACGGAATATTTTCCGTCGTTGACCGTTTTTTTAAAACGGTGACGGAAAAAACAAGTCCGTCTGTCATTTTGACAGGTTGCAATTCACACCCCAGACCACAGGGTGGCGAGTGAGCATGCATATTAATTAGCTATCGTCTCTCTTGATGCATGACGTCGTTGGCCTTACTCGGAAAAATGTCAAGGCAACTGAACTGAGTGTCCGAAGTTTCTTCAAAAAGCCCCAAAACGACGATGGTGTTGATAAAAGAGGGACTGATGCAGTGGAGGGTGAAGGACAAACAAGCAATAAGCCCTCGGCAACTACTGAGCGAGTAAGTGGCAGCAAAGAGGTCAGGAGGGAGTACAGAGTTCAGTGGGAGCAGGAGTTCTCCGGGCTGAGGAGGGAGGATGGAAAAATGTTTTGTGACATATTTAAAAAAGCCAATATGAGTAATGGATTTGTCCGAGGATGCACGAACATGCAGAAATCAGCATTAACTGACCACCAAAATAGCCACAGCCACATCGAGGATTCAAGGATGCTCAAGAGTGTGGCTATGATGGAGCATGTGGAGCAATCACAGGATGCCTGCAACGAGGCATTAAAAACGCAACTTAAGGTTGTGCTGCATATGGCTCAAACAAACGCCCCGAGCCACCTGTATCCTGACCTGATTAAACTCTTGCAGTCTGCCGGCTGTCCAAACCTTAACAGTGCACACACATACGCCCACCATGAGACAGTCAGTCAGATGGAGGAGGCCTTAGCAAAGACCATAACCAGCGATATTGATGACCGCATCGCCAACAGCCAGGGCCGGCCCAGCCTATACGCAGATTATGCAGCTGCTTAGGGCCCCTGACCGCTAGGGGGCCCCCAATCTGGCAATTGTTTAATTTATATTCTATTTTGTTTACTACAGTATGCTTTATTTGACTTTTGATACTTGATTACAAGCTCAGTTCTTCCTTAACTTCTTTCTTTCTTCTTTTAGAAAAAGGTTTGGCGCTATCTACTGTAAGTACTGCCAATCATTTGGGGTGAGAAGTTTGAAGTACGCAGTGCAACAAAATCTGATTAATATACAAAATATGGATGTATGGGTTGGATTGCATGTATGGGTTTCACAGTACACTCTGACGAAATGGTGGGCCAAAAATATGGGCCCCTTTGCATGATTTTGCTTAGGGCCCCCAAATGGCCTGGGCTGGCCCTGCTCTCACTTGAGTACAATTTTTGCTGACTAGCCGATCCTTTTCATTTCATGGCAGAAAATGTTTTAACCACGAGAGGGCACTCATGCTCTTGAGAAACCAAGGATGCGCTTTCATTTCTATTTTTTCCAGTCGGAATTCAATGTTTTGGCTGTCATTGTCATCTTTGGCCTCATTCAATAACAATAATATAAAACCAGTGATACTATTAGAAACATAAAGGTTCTTATAAACGGACGTTGTGCTGAGAGAAAAAAAAACAGACATTGTGGCGGTACAAAAATGTCGAGAGTCTTAGTTAGCTCGTATTGCTATTTCCAGCCTTTAACTCTGCTGCACTCTGCACGCTTTATTTTGCTTAGGGCCCTAAAATGGCCTGGGCCGGCCCTGCCAACAGCAGATATGTTGGAATAATAGATGAAACCACTAATATCACTGTGGAGAAAATGCTAATCACATACCTGACAATTCAACAGAAAGGGGAGCCTGAAACTGCGTTTATCGGCAATTACGCAATTCCCTCTGGCACTGCTGAATCCATCACAGTAAAAATAAAAGATGTGCTGTAGGGCAGCATAATAGCCCCCCCCCCCCCCCCCCCCCACACACACACACACGGAGCCCTGATCTCATGATGCAGTCAATCTGGAATTAAGAGACAGACATAACTAAAATATCAATATGCAAAGAAAATATGTGCTCTCTCTCAGAGAGAGCACATATTTTCTTTGCATATTGACTCTCATATTGACTCTCTCTCTCTGCTTCTCTGCCGAGTATAGACTCCGTGTGTTTTTCGTGGTTTTAAATGGCACATTATAGCGCGCGAGCGCTCAAGAGGGAACGGAGTTGGCGGACCGCAGCTGTGCGCAGCCGGTATGATTTGCCTGCTTTTGACGTACTGCGTGGCACGCAGTCAACACTGAACCGGATCGGAACCGCAACGATCATGCATCTGGTGTACTTGGGCCCTAAGTTCTCTTTCCCGGACGCTCGGGGCACCCCTTCCCCCTCCGTTTCTGGCCCTGCCGCTCCTCTCCGGCGTACACGTCGGGGACGGGCAATCGTGCCCCCCAAGTTTAAGGATTTTGTGTATGAGTTAATCCTGGGGGGCGTTACTATTTACATAATTCACTCGGAGGAACGTTTTAAGTAACTTGTTACACTCAGCTCTGTTCCCCTGGTACCTCGTGCTTTGGTGTGCAAGTCCTGCTCTGTTAAGAAATAAATGTTTTCAAGTTTTGACCACGACAGTCCGCCTCAGACTCCTTCCTGGCACTACACACACGTTGTAAGCAGTTACTCATAACTCGAGTTTTCGACGGCATTTGTTCCGATGATCATGGACTAAATTTAACGGACTGACAGAGGTTCATTTTTTCCTCGGCGAAGACCATTTCCTTATGACTTGCAAGGTGCCGAAGTTCACTTTTGTTGCTGGCGAAGCGCGTCTTCTGATGTGAATTTGCGCAGAAATAAAGTGCACTTACCCGGCGCGGCGCCGTCAATTTGCGCCAGCAAGAAGGCTGTCAGCGCGAATATTTTCACCATCTTTTGCGGTTTTCAGTCGATCTTGGAATGACGCCAAGCCTCCGCGTCTTCCCATCTGAGATACCTTTGCACTTCAATTTGCTTTTATATCTGCCGGTTGTTTCGTGTCAAATGCCGACGCCTTTATTCATCCTATCTTGATGTCATTCATTCCAACCAATCTGAGCAGCGAACGAAGGCAATTTCTAGCCAATCACAGATAAGGGGGGCGGGCCGAGTCGCAGGCCATGGGGTGCTCATGTTTCAGTGCATATGTTATGTTTAGTAAACAATGATCTAGACAAAATCAAAAACTATCCCACATAGTGGTCTTGTTGAGGTGGTTGCAGCTCAACGTTGCATTCGTAGGAAGAATTGATGGAGAATAAGTTGTCTTTTAGCCAAAACTTGGCGTGTTTGATTTCCATCGACATGCGGTCACATCCTCTCTCATTGCTGTCTTCACAGGCAATCCCACAAATCAAAGTCATCAAAGGCAAACAAGAAGTAATAAATGTAGCACTTTAGACAATTAAGTCCCATTCTGCCATCTTGTGGCGAAAAGATAATATGTTATGGAGGTGGATTTGTGTCTTTATTATTCAATCAAAAAAAATGTTGCTTCAATCAAATAAAAAGTTGCTTCAATCAAAATATATATTTTCAATCGAAGAAAACGTCTCTTCAATCCAAAAAAAAAAATGTGTTTGAATGCAAAAATAAATTTGAAACTCAAAAAAATATATTTGAAAACTATTTTTCTTTGATTGAAATTTTTTTTTTTTTGATTGAAGTCAAGTTTTTTTTAATTGAAACACCATTTTTGATTGAAGTCATGTCATTTTGCGTTTGGACCACATTTTGGCTAGGACATTTGTGTCTTTATTATTCAATCAAAAATTAAGTCGCTTCAAACAAATAAAAAATATTTTCAAAAGAAAAATCACTTCAATCCAAAATTTTTAAAAATTCAATCGTAGAAAAAAAGGTTTGAATGCGAAAAAATATTTGAGACTCAGAAATTCGCATTTGAACACTTTATTTTTCATTCAAACCGTTTTCTTTGATTGAAGCAATCCTTTTTGTGTTCAAGCCATATTAGGGGTAGGACATTTGTGTCAAAATCATTCAATCGCAATAAAAGTTGCTTTAATCAAAAAACTATTTTTAATCAAAGAAAAAAATCATTTGCAAAAATATATATTTTTTGAAAATATATTTTTTCATTTGAAATATATATATTTTTTATTGAAGTATCACTTTTTTTGAAAAGCAAGAAGTTTTAAACTTTTTTTTTTTTCAAAGTGGAAAAAGTTTTGAACACACTTTTTTTTTGAAGTGGGAAAAGTTTTGAAGGCACTTTTTTTCGATTGAATCATTTTGACACAAAGATTCAACTTCAACGCTAGTTCCGGTGTGTTTGAGTGGCAGCTGATTGCGCCAATGACATAAAAGTATGAAGCAAGAATAATGGCCATTGGCCACCAGGTCTCCCTCCAGCCATCGGAGTCTCCTGGAGTCCAAGCCGAATATAGGGCACTGGTACGGGGGTAGAACATCGGCATTTCACCGGAGTACCCGCAACGGCACGTTGCCCTGTCGCGGCACACTGGTCGGACCCCGATATCACCCCCCAGGCGCGGAGGCTGGCTGTCGAGTGGACGGTCCGCGAATAACACGACACTCATTCAAAGTTGAAGTGATGGGGCTCCAGGCGTGGACGCCGGTGACTCGCCGGTAGTCCACTCTCTTACTGGGCAGGCTAGTGTCGGGCCACTCGCCGACCACTCTCAATCCCCGTTGAGTCTGCCGGAAGGATATTGCCAGCATGGCGGCCTAGCCAAACAGTGACGTAGTACGTCCCATTCCCTATAGCGGCTGCTTTTGCTAGCAGTGCTTCACGTTCAGCTTTGAGTCTCAAACGCACTGAGCTGGTGCTAGATCGCTGAGATGCATGACTTTTAACTGAGTTGGCCAAGACACACTATCCTGTGGTCTAACGTCATCTTCCACCTCTTGAGAATGAAGTTTCTGTTGGCGTTGGATCTCGACCTTGTACTTACAACGCCGCGCATTCGTTTTCTGTTCTGGAGGCTTTACTACAAACGGAGTCCACACAAAAAGGCTGAGAGTCTCAGGGTGCAGTCAAACAACAAACACAAGTTTTAATGAATGAAGCACACACATTACAGCATCTGACTCTGATGTGATCGGACCCGATCGATCGGGACATCTTTACCGAAAACACAAATGTTAATTACGATATTCACAACTTCGTTTTCACTAACCTGCAGAAAAAAACAAAACAATCTGCTGCAAGGAAACTGCCATGCCCACATGGTGCACAATACAGTTTTCTCATCTAAAAATAGATACATTTCTATGCATTTTGGGAGTTTTGGGATGCCCCTTTTTTTGCCCGTAAGGCTTTGGGCGCGTCCCTTATTTCTATTTCTGAAAGGTGGCAACCATATGTTGAATGCATGTATATATGGAACAATCAATCTGGTGTGCTAGGTTACTCAGATTGTAAAAACAAAGAAAAACATTGTCATTAAGAAAGCCAGAAATGTCCTTCCTACGATTTGCGAAAGCTAGCAAAAACATCCTCGAGGCACAATAAAATAAGGAAATCTATCCCTCTTTTCCAACCCAAGCGTGAGGAGAAAGCGCTCGCGCTTGTCATCCGATACCTGTGGAAAGAAGAGCACACAAAATATGAAATCGGCTGGCAAAGAAGAGGGAAATGACTCGGGGTTTACCTCACCGCGTGTGGGCATCTCACTCGGAAGAAGCGCTTTGGGTAAAAGCAGTCTCGGGAGAAGCGGCCTCAAACAAAGCGACTCCGGGGGAATCGGTCTCGGAAGAAGCCGCCTTGGGAGAATCGGTCCGAGAGGAAGCGGTCTCTGTATCGGTGCGGGTAGCTGTGTTAGGGGAAATGTGGGGGTGGAGTTTTTAGCTCAGGGTTGTCAAATGGGAGGACCGGGAAAAAGATGTAGCCTGTCAATACCATTTATTTCCAATTGAATTCTAAAATAATTATATCAAAGTTTGACAAAACAGTATGTTGAGTGACACCCCCCCTCACCCCAGCACCCATAAAAAAATTGGCTTTTGCCGTGAATTGGAAAAAAAAAAGATAAAAATGACCAGAAAAGTACTGGAAGTGATGCTGAATTGCTCCAAAATCAACAGGAAATGACACAGAAATCCCCTAAAATTAAGAGGAAATGATCAGAGATGTACAGGAAGTGACCCCCAAATCAACAGGAAGTGACAGGGAAATGTCCTAAAATTAACAGTAAATGTTCCAAAACACAGGAAGTACAGGAATAGAGTCGGAATGCCTTAAAATGTACAGGAAGTGACCCAAACAAAAACAAAAAAAGTGACCTGGGTAATGCCTTTAAATCAACAGAAACTAACGAATGTAAAGGAAATGAGAAATGCCCTTAAAGAGCATATGACACGAGAAAAAAAGTCTTAAATGGCATTATTATGTGAATTAGAATCATATTTTGAGACGATTCGACTATATACAACAATTTAGCAAAGCACAGATGACGAGAAATTAGTCTTTTAATCTGCCGGTTAGCCACGCCTACCATTATAGGGCTTTAGCGTCCCCAACAGGTGGATGACGTCAGCGGTAGACTGGGCTCATCGGTTTTACTATTAAGCCCATTGAGGGGGAATTATTCAGAACGAGGAAAACGCGACAAAGAGAGCCGCAAAATGTCATTGTTTCAGTCTCTCTACTCCAATATTTTTACAGGATATTCTTTTTATCCAAATATTTTCCCCAATTGCTAAATAAATGGCATGGTCATGACAAATAAGTCTTGTGCTAAATGGAATATGAAATCATAAAAATGCATTTATTCAGGACGACATGGCAAAATTAATGGTAAAAACTGTCGACTTCACCTTTACTGTCGCACCTCCCGAACGATATTTTATGACACCTAAATCGGACATATGTCATTTCCCTTCCCCGGCTTCGGAGAATGTAAACAAAGCAAGAGCCGTGAAAGGTAGCCGAGATGCTAACCCGAACCGAGTGATGTTTCAAAGTCTTCGAAGCAGAAAATCACACATAACTAGACCGGATTATTTGACATGACAACTGGGTTGTCGATCGTCTTTGTGGATCGGCAAACTGCCCGGCGGAGAGCAATTTACAGTTCGTTCCCCGGAGGAGGGTGGCTGGAGCTAACGCAGCTAACGTGCTGCTGCTAATGCATTAGGAGAGCTTTTTACATGCCTATCAATGATCAAACGTAAGTAGTCCTTTATTTAAAGAAAGTTTGTAGTGTTTACTTTGTAATCGCTGTATTCGTATTTGACATAATACAAAACAAGATGTTTACTCACTTCCTCGTAAGTCCAACGGTCCCACAGTAAATATCCACGGTGAATGGGAACCTTTTGAAACTCCAAAAAGCCGCATACGCCTCTCCCTCATACAGAATGATTTTTCTGCAGCCGTTTGGCTGGCGTAATGCGAAAAATAAACGTATTAATCCGCAAAATCGGCTGAATCCTTTGTTCTTCTCATACAACCGTACGGCTGTAGCGTGAAGAGGACGTCTTCTACTGTACACGTCACAGCGCCCTCTTTCTCAACTCGAGACTGTTGCCGGAAGTCACTCATTTTCCTGGCGCGGGATTCAAAAAACTGAATAAATATAGCGATGGCTTCCACACACATCCAAGCAGTCCATATCATTCAGGAGCATAAAATACCGCGTGTATTATGAAATAAACATGCTTTTTTGTGTCACATGCACTTTAAAAGCAAGAGGAGAGGATCCAAAATGTACAGAAAGTGGCCTAAAATCAATAAGAAGTGACCCAGAAAAGCACCAAAATCAAGAGGAGGTGACAGGGAAATGCCCTAAAAGCAAAAGGAAAGGATCAAAAATGTACAGGAAGTGACACCTCAAATCAACAAGGAAGTCAACAGTGAACAGGAGGTGACGGAAAAAATGTGGTAGAATCAACAGGAAACAATCCAAAATGTACAGGCAGGGCAAGCCCAGCCTATACGCAGACTATGCAGCTGCTTAGGGCCCCTGACCACTAGGGCCCCCCCCCAATTGTTTAATTTATATTCTATTTAGTTTACTACAGTTTGCTTTATTTGACTTTTGTGAGTTTTGATACTTGATTACAAGCTTAAAAAAAAGAAAAGTTCTTCCTTAACTTCTTTCTTTCCTCTTTCAGAAAAAGGTTTGGCGCTATCTACTGTAAGTACTGACAATCATTTGGGGTGACAAGTTTGAAGTATGCAGTGCAACAAAATCTGATTAATATACAAAATATGGACGTATGGCTTGGATTGCATGTACGGGTTTCAATTCAATTTCAATTCAATTCAATTTTATTTGTATAGCCCTCAATCACAACAGAAGTCTCAAAGGGCTTAACAGAGGCAATAAGATACACAATTAGAAATGAAGCAACAAAGATGAATAGATGCAATTTAAGTCCTGGGTATCCCCTATCCTTAAGACCCTCCATGCCGGCAAGGAAAAACTCCAAAAACTCCAGAGTCAATTGGGAGAAAAATGAGAAACCTTGGGGAGTACCACAGTCAGGAGAGATCCACTCCCAGGACGGATAGACAGGAACCCCCAAAACGGCTAATGGGAATTAGCAAGCGAAATTATAGTCCGTAAAAATACAGTGGAGTAAAGGAGCAAGAAGAAGTCCCTCTAGTCAGATGAGACGGGGGTAGCAGCGAGGACGTCTATCCAGCCAGGGGTCCGGACAGTCAGGAGGCTGCAGCTGGAAAATAGCCCCTCCCCAGAGGGGAGGGGGGAAAGGGGACACCGGGTGACTAGTGATGAAGAGACTAGACAACTAGATATTAACATTGGAAAATAGAAATAAAGTAAGACAAGTGGTAGGTAGAGTAAGAAAAGGAGATAGAACTCAGCGGCTGTACTGCCCCCAGCATTATAGCTTCTAGTGCAGCTTAGACTAAACTGTGAGTCTACTCCGACTTCAACTAGCCTAACCATAAGCTTTGTCGAATAGGAACGTTTTTAATCTAATCTTAAATGTGCAGACTGTCTCGGCTTCTTTAATACTAGCTGGAAGCTGATTCCATAAAACAGGGGCTTGGTGGCTAAAGGCTCTAGCTCCGACAGTACTTTTAGAAACCCTGGGAACTACCACAGGCATGAAAATGGGTCAGGGGTCAAAAAGGTGAGAAGGGTGTGGAGGAAATATGTTCCAGTACACTGTACACCCCAATAAAATATTGAGCTCTGTCGACCCACACTGTGTTTCAGCAGGGCCGTGCAGAGACCGGTGGAGGGGCGGGTGCTCGTAGATCAAAAGGAGCACATGAACAAGTATTTAATACACCTTAAAACAACATAACTTCAATTTTAACCAGCTTTAGATAATTATTGGCTGCGACTGTGACATACTTTAATTGGGAGGGGGCAACAGTGAATAGAAATCAAAACTGTCATTAACACTTTCTGGCTTTGACTCAGTCAGTCTGCCTATTTTCTTCCCTCAACCTCTGCATCAAAACTTCCTTCCTCAACTTGTTCATCTGAGAACAAACCACATTAGACGGTCACTGAGCCACCAACAGCACAGTTTTCTTAAAACTATTATTTCATTATTATCCATACTTAACAACTCTAGCACCTAATGATTAATAAAGCAATGACATAAAATCTTAGAAACATAACATTGTAATTGTGTTTATAAGTGTATTTAATACCCGACTATGCTTGCAAACTTGTTCTTACCAGGTCTGCTATTCACCCAGCTGATGAGGTATCCACTGCCTTTAGCAGCCTCATCTAACTCCTTTTTTTATCCCTCAATCTCCCTTCCCTACGAGGCATGTCTATGTAATGAAATATAAATATTAAAAAAAACACAAAAACAGACTCCCCGGTGGCTTTTCGTTTTAAAGCTTTCTTAATTTATTTCTCTCTCAATAACGATGGAGGTAGATTTGTGTTTTTATTATTCAATCGTGTTTTTATTATTCAATCAAAAAACAAAGTTACTTCTATCAAAAACAAAGTTGCTTCAATCAAAATACAGTATATACTTTTAATCCCCAAAAAGTCACTTCAATTAAAAAAAATTGTTTTTGATTGCAAAAATAAATTTGAGACAAAAAAAGCATTTGAAAACTATTTTACTTGATTGAAACAAATTTTTCCATTGAAGTAATGTTGTTTTGCGTTTGGGCCACATTTTG